>NC_140957.1:93877862-94477862 GCF_014529385.1 Adiantum capillus-veneris
TCCATGGATTTGCATGCTGGTCCAAATAAATTTGTGTTAAACACTAGGGCCCATAACACCTAGTGTGCATGCATTTAACACAAACATATCCAAACCGCAATTCCATGACGAGACTTTCCACGATACTTACGTCAAAATCTTGCAACAAAGTCGGACCATAATAGAATGTGAGAACCCGGTCACACCTAGGAACCAACCATGAGACCTTCTCATGAACGTAGCATACTTTCCAGCAAAAGTTGGACCATAATAGAATGTGACAACCTGGTCAAACCTAGGAACCAACCATGAGACATTCTCATGAACGTAGCATACGTTGCTATATGTAGAAATGACCCTCCGGTAAGGTGGTTTCACAGCACTTGTAATCAAAACAAGTATGTACTTTGTACCTGACAATTTTGGCCACAGAAATGGTTCCTGATACTGTGTGCGCCAATTGGTCTAATGAACGAATGCGACCAGCACCTAGGGACTTTGTCGCGACACATCATTTCAAATTGGGCACCAGTGTCAATCCCAGAGACTCATATTCTCCACATGTGGAATATGTCTCAAGTAAGGATGCCAAGAAAAGTGACATCCATCAAGTACGATCTGTACTTGTGTGTGGAGGTAACTACAAACACTCTGCGACGTGAGTGAGAGGGACCCTCATTATCATGCTCCACACTGGCTAAACCAAACTCCTTGAGTTCCTAAACCATGTTGTATCCCATGTGACAACATGTGCCAAATCGAACCCTACAAGTAGGTTCATAACAGCATAAGGCAAAAAGGTAGATTGGACACTTGGCCCAAAATACTTTGTGCCGACATGCCCTTGGCATGGCTCTGTAACATTCAAGCGTACTTATACGTCTTGAAAAAAAAAAACAAGCAAAGCATACAAAAAATGGAATAACACCAAATTAATAGATGTGTACGTGGAGGTTTGAACGTAATGTTCACTTACCAGTATTCCAACGGAGAGGAGCACGTCTCCTAACTGAAAAAACAAACAGCATGCACTGGAACCGTGGGTGTTGCCCTCGCAATCCAACCCCTTTGGTTAAAATCTACATAGTCAAACCCTTTGGTAAGACCCTTTGTAGAAACTACTCAACTAGCAGGTAACAGTAACCAATATAGGTAACTGTGTACGTAATGATTGAAATCAACTTAAAAAGTTGAATTTGTCCGCTACCGCGTGGTAGATTGCAGAATTCTTTCCTTGAAAGTCTAACTGGGAGAGATCAAACTGTGATCCTCAATGCAGATCAATTGTGATCCGCAATGCCTATGGGGTGATGTAGCAGTCACCCGTCGGGTCGTACCCCAAAACAGTATGTCCATAGACACTTTGTAGTGCCATGGGGAGAGCAGGAAATCCACACAAGTGAACTGCTTAGTTCTTGTGGATAGCCATGCTGTCGTAACTGATTGCTGCATCTAACTTCCTTGTAGAGATCAGCTGCTGTGAGGTGAAGATTATCAAAAACTCAACTTGAGTGTCGCACTAAAAACTTGTAGTGCAAAAATGACATCCTAAACATCCGTAATGACAAGACTCTTGCTTGTCCATTAACGTCGATGTTGACTCCCCTGGGTAGATCTAGTCGAGCTGGAGAAGAATCTCCCAAGGAATACCAACAATTGGGTCTTACCCAAGATCTGACAATGACTCTTAGCCAGTGTGTGTGGCTCATAGCCCTTGTGGCAATTAGTGTTCAATCGAGGAACCGATGAAGACTAATTTAGATGGCATCTTGCCCAATTTCTAGGTGAGAGTTAGAGTACCTTGTCTCAGGCTGACTCACCAGCAAAACATGTATCAAAAACGTCGTATAAGAGTTTTGTTATTCTTGAAAGAAAGAAGAAAAGGAGAGAAAAAAAAGAGCATGCTGGGCTAAGGAAATTTCCTTAAATTTGTAGAGTGTGCCCAGAATGTGTGCTCTTAGACATCTTATGCCTGAATTGTAGCTTATCCTATAAGCATTCCACAATCTGTTTGTATGATTCTCGCATCGAGAGAGATAACAGAAAAACACAACCACATCTTGATCTACTTGCCTTGCAGGGTCGTGATTGTATGAAAATGACTTAGCATTGGCACATTGCCTATGAAGTAAGTTCTAGATTTAGGTTCCTTTTAGTGCTGTTGGGTGTTGATAGCAACCAACCATCAGGTTCAACAATCCATCACTTAGTCTACAGTAATTGCATTCTCTTAAAAAGCATATGCAGTTTTAGGTAGACACATTGATTGGTCAAAGAATTTCAAACAATTTGGTAGCAATGAACATTAAATTGCAATGTAATCAAATGCATAAACAGATGTAAAGGTAGAAAATTAAACAAGTCTGGGGTCGCTAATTTGACGGTCGAAAAGCACTAGAGATCGAATATTAATACCGTGGGTAAGCTTCTTAATTTTCTTTGGTCAATTAAGTTGTTTAATCGCGAGAGCCAAGTATTCATGTTCGAGGGCTGACTAGAGGCTATATCTAGAAAACCTTGTAGTTAAGCTACCATAAAAGGAATTTCTCATGAAATCATCGCCTGACTGATTACTTTTTCTTTGACCCCCCAAAGTCTTTTCACACTGATTCAATTTTGAAGTGGGTGCTTATTTTGTATGCCTTGGGTTTTTTGCTTTTCAAGGAAAAGCACCCACACTGGGAACCTCTAGGGCTCTAGTACCATAGGCTATACATGTGAGTGAAGTACCAATTTAAGCAGGGATTTCTCTTCCAGCTTAAAATTTTACATTGTGGCACTTTGATTTTTGCTTGTTCATTTTCAGCATTTAAATTTTGTAACTTTGGGGGGTCATATAACACTGTTACCCTCCCCAGGCTCATCACATTAGGAAACTCCCTTTATAATACTTAAGCTAAAGGTCAATAGGGTTAAGCCCACTAGAAAGCCCTAGTACATTTCATACAATGCTGCCTAAATCGGATTAAGAACCTAAGTAACCATTGCTTATTAGGAAGGCATTCCCCATGGTATTAAGAGAAGATTTCTAATACCTAGCTTGGTCAAACTAGCTTAGTTGGACTGCTTGATTTTTAAACCTAGACAAGTGATTATGACAAAACATTACATTGAATTAAATGTTTGATACTAAGCAAATGCGATGAATATTATGCTACCAATCACAATCAAAGCAGACAAACATAGATGCAAAAAAAATAAAGGCAATGCTAATGGACAAGAAACTCCTGTTTGTGTTGATGGTCGTGCTTGATCTGAAGTGTGAACGAGAGAAAGATTCCATGAAGGTCCAAATCCTATCAATAGCAACACGCTCCTGTACACACTAGGAAACAAAAGGAATACCTCCAGGATGCACATTAGTGGGAAAAGAGAACTTTGCTAATCTCTCAACTCTAAAACAGAAACACTCCTATCGTACTAATCTTACCTGCCCTCCATCACTCAAGTGATGAGGATCAAAGGTGTTTTATGGCATAGGTTTCTGTTTCACTGTACCAAATGTGACATGTGTAGGTCTGAGTCAATGTTTTGACTTTAATGTGCATACTCGTTTGCTAATTGCTCTTGATCTTTATTTTTTTGTTTTTTGTGAGTATAAAGCTTTATATGTACATTCCCTAAGATCGGAGATTGAGAGGTCAGGGAGAAAGGTTGAGGGAAACAAATGAATGATGACTGTCAGCAACACTCCCCCCTTCCTTGGGTAGATCATACCGTTTGAAATGAGCTTGTCACCCTTTGAAACCAATTGTTCCAGTTGGTAATAGGTGAGGATTTTTGCCAGTAGTTTTCTATTACCCTAGGTGCCTCGTCAAGTTGCAACGGTGGTAAGGTACTCTCCCAGGATCGAAATTGAAGTGGTTCATTAGGTGATTCTTGAACACTGGGAGGTGTGGATTCTTTGGTAGCTTCATGGAGGTCCACTACTATAGATGGAGGCGGTGTAGAAGCTTTTACCTCTATGGATGTATTACATGAGGAGCTAGAATCTTCATGGGACTCCCCCCCTCCTGAGCTAGGTGGAACAAATCGTTCTTTCTTTGGTACCCAAACTAGCTCTAGAACGAGTGTGTAACATTCCATGATTTTTTCCTTTCCGCGATCATTGATTCGTTTTGGAGCTACGGGATTGGGCTCACTTGGGTCAGGTGTTAGGTAAGAGCACAATCTACGTTTTGGCACCCAGATTTGATCATTTCCTTGATAGTAGCCTTGGGCTTCCAATAGTCGTTTAGGGATCCATCGCAACATTTTCTTACTTTTCTTGGAGCGAGTGGTACGTTTCTTACAAGGATTCTGTTTTTTAGCACTAGCTATGGTCACTAAAGAAGCTTTAGGGACCCACTTGTATGTTTTCTTTGTTACCTTAGGATGAGTCTTGTCGGAAGCGATATGCATTGCTTGTAGCATATTTAAGGGTATAGGCATTTCATCCCCCTCATGTGTTACCCAGGTCGTCCCCCTATTTCCCCAAGTGTCTATGGTTGCAGCTAGGTGTACCCAATCCACATTGTCCGACTCAGTCATCCCAGGTAGGATATCCATATAAGGAGAATCTTGGCCAATGTCTGTATCCTTCTTACAAGTGTAACAATATTGTAGTGGGGCCGAGTGAACTGTGGTGTCAGAGCGATGATCAATAATGGTTTTACTCCCTAAGGGGTGTACCTTACCAGTCACCAAATCCACTCTAAGGACAGAGTCTTGGAATTGCAAATAGACATGATTTTTAGACCAATCGTGAACCATTTGTGCTTCCCTCATGAATGGTCATCCTAAAATCATTTCATATGACATAAGGTGTTTAGAGAAATCCATTACAATGAACATATGTCGTACCTTGTGTCCTAGAACTTTGATCTTAAGATCCTTGAGCATCCCCATAGGTTTGGCTATGGTACCATTTGCCATCTTTACCACAATGTTAGTAACACTGAGGCGGGGTTTTCCCATGGATTCCCAACAATCTTTTGTAACGATGCTAACTCCTGCACCACCATCAAGAATTCCCTTTATAGTTAATCCCTTGGTAGTGATGGGTAGGGTCGCATTAGACTCGTCGCCTTCAAAATACTGTCCTAATTCGTTAATGGGTACCTCGATCACAGACTCGTGTCCATCTAAGTCAAGTGATTGCACATGATTTTCCTCATCAATCATAATCGAGTCAGGCCTATTTGGTTGCACAAACTGCGGTAATCCCGTTTGTAGCTCTCCGTTAAGGAATGCTCGAAGTGCAAGGAATAACTCAGGATCTCCATACAGCTTTGCTATGATCGTGGTTCGGACCTCAGAAGACATGAAGTCCACTAGTTTGGCAACATTCATTGGTGTTTTGCAGGGTGTAGGTCCTTGACTAGGAACTGGTGAGGATGGAATCTCATATTCCTCAATGGGATCAGGTATTCATTCGTTAAACATCCTTTCCAACAAGAAGGGTGTATGCTCACTTTCTGATGTCCCGTCCTCACTCCCTTCTTGGATGATACTAGATATGGCTAACGGTCTATGGTTCATGTGGGGTGGATGAACTTGCGTGGGAAACACTGTGTCATGAATTTTGATATGCATGGGTTCTGGTTCTAGTTTCCTTTGAGTCTCCTCCACTAAACCTCTTAGATGTTTCACCTGCTTAATCTCGTCTACAGGGTTTGGGTACGTCCCAATCTTCTTTTTACGATTTTTCCCTTTTTGCCCCTGCGGCTTATCTTGGGGGTCTTGGATTGGATTTGGAAACACTTGTGGTGTTTTCAGAGGCTCTTTATGGTTTTCTCTCATTCGGTTTTCATTTGGTTCCATGTTACGGTTTTCGTTGTCGGTCTTTCCCTTTGTGGTATTGGTTCTAGTCTCCATTGTCTCGACTGAATCTGAATCATCCTCGAGGTCATTCATATACACGGGGTCATCTCCTGTTCCTATGTTTGTTTTGGAACTTGGCTTTGAATTTTCCGTATTCTGCGACTTCTTCCTTCGTGTCTTCTTTTTCTTTGCTTGGATAACTGACGCGGTATCTCTCTCTTCGAGGATATGTCCTGGCCCTTGAAGCATGGACCGTGTAATCGCATAAGCAGGTGCGAAGGGTGGTATTGGCGATGTCACACTAGCAATTTCGACCAAATTCAGGGGTGTGATTTTAGGCGCATTTGGGTTATAGGGGCATTGGGCAATCAAGTTATCTATGCCACAACGATTACATGTGAGTATTGGCATTGCAGACGTGCTCCCTTGATTCATTTGCATGTGTGCAGCATTCTTTTGCAGCCTAATAGGGCACTCCGCTACTCGATGTGGTCCACCACACTCGTAGCATTGAAGAGGTGGCCTCCTAGCCTGGGTGTTGATATTTTGACCTCTGGATGCGAGAGCAGCAGCTTGATAAACCGGCTTGACTTGTCCCCAACAATCTTCCATGTAGTATATAGGACACTCTTCCAATGTATCAAGTCCGTAGGCAATACTAGTGTCTATTTCCTCCTCACAGCTATCTGCATAAGCATTAGATGGCTCGCAACCCACTTGGTTCATAGGGGCGACTCTTGGATGCGGGGGCTGCGGTCCTAGCACAGGAGGTGGTAGCGGTGTAGCTTGTACAACATTTTGAGGTCTAGGGACCATGTGTTGCGGTAGTTGCTCAACAGGTGGAGTAGGCATCAATACAGGAGCTCGAGGCGCATCCGTCCAGGCTACAGGTGGTCTATTTGCCATCATACGTTTGATCATTAAACAATCCTTAGCTTGGTGACCATACCTACCACATGCGTTGCAAGTTCCATTAAATTTTACTCTAAACGTAGGGCACTCACTAGTGCTATGTGGACCTAAGCAAATGGAACACCATTGTTGCTCCCTTCTTGGATACATGTGACTATTTTGAGGGGGTCGATTATCCTTAAGAGACTCTTGGATTGCCTTGGTGAGGTCTGTCAAGAATGTCTCAAATACCTTTGGCTCATTGGCAATGGGCTTTGCAGTCATGGGTTCATACTCAATGGCTTGTGAGCTAGTGGATCTCATGTCAGTAGACACCCTCATGCCTGCTATCATCAAGTTGTCCTCTAATTGGATTGCATTGGCAGTGACATCTTCCCAGGTTGTGATACCTCTAATCACTAGTCCATTATAGATTCCTTCATTCCTCAACCCTCGAATGAATCGATCAAGCAGTTGGTTATTGTTGAAGCGCTCATTTACAGGGCAACGAGAGTTTAAGTGCTTTAGACGACTAATGAAGTCCCTTACTGACTCTCCTTCCTTACGTTCGGCCTTCTGTAGCTGAGATGCTACACCCCAAAGCACACCTTCTCGTATGTACTCCTTTAGAAACAACCTTTGAAGGGTAGGGTAGATTGTTTTCTCGTCCACCCTTAGGGTCCTATACCAATCTCCAGCCTTCCCACTTAATGTCAAGCTTAAGGCATTGCACTTATGTAGTTCGTTGCGTTACCCTAAGGAATCACATACTTGTTCAAACACTTCAATGTGTTTCCTAGCATCTTCGTCCCCATTGAATTTTTGCGTGAGTTTGGCAATTTGTACTGCCTTACTTCTAGGCTCTCTATCAGATGCATGACGCATATTTTCCGCGATAGATCGACCTATGGTTTGAGCAAACGCTGCCAAGTCACCTATGTGAAGAGGTAGGGCCGGTGGAGGTACTCTTGGAATCATATGTGGGAGAGGAACGGGTACCGGTCTTGGCATATGTGTGGATGATGCAGGATATGGAACATAACCGGGCATAGGTCCACTCGGATAAGAGCTAGGGAGCGGCACTCGAGGAGCATAAGCAAGTGGTACAATTGGAGGTGTGGGGGCCATGTGTGCATAAGGGGCTAGAGGCACATATGGTCGAGGCCCCATATTAGGTACTACGACACTAGGTAGTGGCACTGCGCTAACCGTAGATGTCATCGGTATATTCTCTGTCAGGCTTATCCCTGGAGTGAGCACTGTGTTTTCCTTAATAGAGGGTTGAGCCAAGTTAGGGAAGCTAAAGTTTTCGCTCGGAGGCTCAGATTGCATAGAGACCCCAGGTGAAATGACGTAAGATGGGTCCATGGGGCTCATTAGAGGAGTCTCCATTTGTGATAGAGTAGGCTGTTGAGCCTTGCTCGTATCCAGAAATCTCATGGGGCCAGTTGAGAGTATATTTACCCCTCGGTTTTGCCTTTCTGATTGAATAATGCCATGGATAACATTACAGATCATTTTCGTTTGATCTTCGATACTCGTGGCACTAGAGGTGGATTGTACAATCTCTATCCATCCTACATGGTAGGCGTGGCCAGAGTGTAGATCCGTCAACACCTCAGTGTGGAGGTCGTATGTCCAATGATCATTAATGAACAATCCTTCTAGAGTCGACGTGTTAGCGGTTTCTTGTGAGGTAGAAGCAATGTTGCTCCCCGTGGTTTTACTTGTCACCAACGGTACTCTAGAGGGAACTTCTGAAGGAGGCAGCTCAACAGGGCCTTCTTGGTAAGAAGTTGGTAGGATATCCACATGGACACTCTTTGGGGGTGTGGGGTCCACGTGCGATGTGAAAGGAGATTCCACTTCCCCACCCCTTTCGTGTGCTTCATTTGCACCAGGTTCCGAGCGAGTAGCTCTACTTAATGTTTCCATGAAACGGCTAAACATACTAGTACTAGGCTGTGGAGCTTCGGGAGGTGCATGGCCTTCTCTCTCAGTGTTTTGGGTAGGGTATACTTCCATGATTTCTGAGTCGGAGGAGGAATCACTAGCGGCTATTTTAGGGTCTTGGGTGGTGCTACCTTGTTTCCCCGCTGAGGGTCTAGAGCTTATCGTGGATGGGTAATGGGTGTCCGTATGAACAGAGGCACTACCAATGTGATCGTGCTCTAACACTCGTCCAGAGCGTAAGTGCATGTGCTTTTGATACCCTAAGGTGTCAAAAAGCTGCTCTAGGAGGCCTTGTGACTAGTTTTTAGCGTGTTTTTTGTTTGTTTTTTTGCTAGATTTTTTAGAGCGTATCGTGGAATGGGCCGTGTGATAGCTCGAAACAAGCGTATCGGTCAGAGGGTCGTGCCGTGCTTTACAGCCCTCCATTTGGTCACTCTATGCCCTCGGAATCCCTAAAACTGTCAATTTCTAGTAGGGAACTAGGCCCAAACTAGAAAGTCTAAGGGTGCAAGTGGGAAGAGAAAGGAGGAGAGTGGAGGACTTGTCCCACATGCTCTCATTCTCTCTTGAGGGAGTAGGGTATATATATAAGAGTGAGTCTAGTATATATCATAAGACTGAGGACTGAGGCCTGGGCCTGGGCTCGGGCTTGGGCTTGGGAAATCGATCCCGATCTATCTTTTATACAAACCAACCCGTCCGTTTTAAGAGTCGCGTTTTTTATTTTCGAAAAATTTCGCCGCCCGCTCGCTCGCGTTTTTAATTTCCGATTTTATTTTTCTTTTTTGAAAAAAAAAAATTCCAGAATTTTTTTTTTCTTTTTCTTTTTGGTGCAGAAAATACAGAAATTGAAAACGCAGATATGCAAAAATTGCAGAAAACGCAGATATGCAGAAATTTCAAAAAACGCAGAAATTCAGAAATTGCAGAAATTGCAGAAAAAACGTAGAACTTGAAAATGCAGAAATTGCAGAAATGCAAAAATTGCAGAAAACACAGATATGCAGAAATTTCAAAAAACGCAGAAATTCAGAAATTGCAGAAAATTGCAGAAATTGCAGAACTTGAAAATGCAGACATTGCAGAAATTGTAAAAACGCAGACAATAGCAGAAATTGAAACTTGACAGCAAATGCAGAAAACGCAAAAAACAGAAATCTCCACACACTCCTTCCCTGCCTTTCCTATGATAGAAATTGCACCAGAAGAAAGCGTAAAGTGCTAACCGAGCTTAGTGTAGGACATATCCCCGGCAGCGGTGCCAAAAATGTGCGCTCCTTGCCGCACTGTCGAAGCAAGGGACTTGCCGATACACCGCGTGCGAGCCACAAAAGGCTCCAAGCACACAACAAGCCTAAACTAGCAAGCTCAAGAAAACAAAGGGTGTGTCACTCACCGCTCTACGCTCGCCTTCGTGGTGGATTCCTCGCCGCGATGAAGAAGAAGCTGCAGTCATGCCGCGCTCAACCGCTTCGCCGCCGTCGTGCCTTCGTAATGCTCGATCGCACACACACTCTCCCTCTCTCTCTCTCTCACACACACACACACAAGGAGGTGAAGAAGAAGAAGATGGAGATGGAGATGGAGCAAGAGCACTCTTCTATTGCACAAATGAGAGAATGAGTAAAAATTAGGTTTAGTTGGCTTTTATAGGAGCTCACCCCATTCACACTTGGGCGCCCATGCTTAACCAACTAATCCCTTGAATGTCCAAGTTAAAGTGCGCCTCTCATCGATGATCACTCTACCTTTCCCTATTGGACCGACAAGCCCGGTACCTGACTCTACCAAATACATAATACACGTCCGTCGTAGGTGATGGGGTGTCCGTGTGCCGTGAGGGTTAACAGTGCCTCTTGTCAGATTACTCCAAGTCTTCTGAGCTTCTGCACTACGCGTTTACTGCCTTCCTTGAGTTTTATGTGGTGTTGCACTTCTGTAATTCCTGTGATCTTATCATAGCTATCAATGAACAAAGTAGTGAAGTTACCTAGAATGGAGACATATTCCTTCCTTTCTTCATTAGTTAACTCATTTGCGAGCATTTTTTGTAACTTACCTGCATCCTCTAAGGACTGCGTACCTGATGATTCCTCTTGGTTTATCGGGGGTGTTTCAGATTGTGTCAATCTTTTCGGGTCTTTAAGAATGACACCTATCACTTCAATGCTACTGTCACTTCCGTCAGTGGTGGTTTTCTCTTCTCTTGAGGTAGACGAATAGTCGCTGGTGGACTCATCTTCTGAAGCCTCCAAGATCATGTTGCGTTGCTTCCCAGTCCTCATGTCGTAGAATATGGACTTCCCTTTAGCATCCTTCATCTGAATTATTCCGGTGCTCTAGTCTTGTTTAGCTTCCATAGCCATAAGCCAAGGCCTCCCAAGAATGATGGGGTAGCCCTCCCCTCTGTGTGGCATGACAAAGATGTCTACCTCCACTTCTGTATTGAATGCTTTTACTTTGACCGCATTCACAATGCCTACGCATTTCACTCTTACGTTATTTGCCATTTTGGCTCGATGGGGTGCCGGCCTACTTATCCCTAGTCCTAGATGATGCATCATCTTTTCACTCATGATGCATATTTGCACGCCACCATCTATGTAGACGTTTGAGATTCGTTGCCCCTTGATGTGGGCATCTATGGTTGGTAGGATGTCATCAAGATCCCTTCCAGAGATAGCCCCAGCTATCCTGGGCCTTGATTTCCTGGTACTCACCATTTTTATCCATTGTCTCCTCATTCTTGGTGCAAGATGCAGTAATTGGGGCAAGTTATCTTCGGGCCCTGCATTAACACATCCTGAACTAAGTCAAAGGGTTTTGCATACTCACCTAGTGAGAAAGTCCACGATGTCTATCTTCCGTTGCAGTTTAGCTGCTTGCTTGCTAGACTCGGCATTCCCTTTCATTTTCTCTTCTCTTTGAGAGGCTTCCTCATGCCTGGCATGCTTCACTCCCATAGCCTCCACTTCTTCTACCTTCACTTTCCCTTTGTGCTTCTCTCGAACTGATTCTTCTACCTTTGCCTTCCCTTTAGCCTCCAAGCTAATAACACTCACCGCTTGGTTCACATCAGGTGGTGGGGGTAGCAGTGGAATGAGAGGTTGTGGTGGTGGTTGTTATTGTACCGGTGGTCGAAGGATGTGGACCGGTTGGATTGGCCCTGGTTGCCTAGGTGGTGGTGGTCTTGCTCTTGGCGGAGAGATTTGATTCTGTCTCCCCCCTCTATTGAAATTATGCCTCCTTGGATGTGCGCAGTAGTACATACCATGGCCGTCTTCCTCGCAATTGTAGCAGTGGTACTCTTGGTTCTGCCTTTGTTGTCCCCTTCCTTGTTCTGGATTCCTAACAGGTGCATGCCCTTGTTGCACCAGATGCACGAATAAACTCTCTAGTTGGGTGGTGATGCGATTTAGCATGTCTTGCTGCTCCTCTAATGCCTCTTGTGGTTGGGCTCTATCACTGGGTGTTGCAGTCATTGGGGTTGGTCAAGCCGAGCTTGTTTCCTCTGACTCGTTTACTCTTGCTTGCATGCAAAGCTTCAAGGCAGGCTACTTCTACTGCCAACTCATATGTTGCAGGAAACCTTCCCTTCATCTTCTCTCTAAGCGGCGACCATAGACCAGCAATGAAACGGTCCTTCTTTAGGAAATTAGGCGCTCCTTTGCCTTCCTCCAGTGAGGAAACCCATCTCTCCCATAAGTCCACAAATTAGACTCGTAGGTGGCATACTCTAGCAGATCTCCCTGCTTCAATTCCGTCGGTAGCTGCCATAGCTTCTCCGAGGTTGTGCCTCCACCAAACCTCTTTACAAAGGCAGCCCTTAACAGATCCCATGCATTCTTGGTAGCCTGGGGCAATGAATTATACCAGGACTTGGCCTCTACTTTCATCAGTAGAGGAAAAATTCGAAGTCGTGAAGCGTCGTCATCTTTATTGGAGACGACACAAGCAATGTCGAAATCATCCAAAAATTCGGTGGTGAGATCTTCTCCCTTCTTTCCACTGAACGTGGGGAAAGAAACACTTGCCATGGTAGTGACTCAGGAAATTACAAATCCTTTTTTTCTTCTTTTTTTTAGATTAATGATAGTAGCAGCTTATAGCGGCTTTTTATAGGGATTGGTAGTACTCTCATGCCTCGTGCGAATCGGTAGGCGACCTTTGGCCGCTTAGCTTCGGATGACTTCCTCTTTGGCAAGCTGGGTACAATCCGGCTCTCTGAGCTTGAAGCACTTGCTTGGCCAGATGCTTCTCCCTTCGGGATCATGTGTTTCCAGACTGGCTTATCTTTTCCTTACCTTTGGCTCAAGCAGCCCCTTTAGGCCACTTTGGAGTAAAGGTTATAACTTTGACTGCAGTTTCTTTAGGGAAGAGAGGCCTCACTGTTTTCTTTCCTCCTTTGATGTGAGTGACTTCTTTGCGATTAATGTCAATGTAGACAATTTCAGCCCCTTCGCTGCCTTCGTTGTTGGCACTCATTGACAGTGTGTTTTGGTTGACAACAGTGATGGCACTTCATAGACCTCCCACCTGATGCTCTCAACTTGTGGTTAGAATGAGTACCACGAGATGGAGAATTTACCTCTTAAATATTGATGACAATGTAGCGTGGTAGTAGTACTTCAATGAAGGCGGATAGTGTCTCCTTAGTCTCCTCCTCTTCCGTCCTCCAGTTAGAAAATTCCTTCAACCGTTCGTCCATGATTGATGGCGTGCATCACTTTCAGCATTGTAAACTGAAGGTTTCTTAAAATCCCTCCTCAGTGGGGGCACCAAATGACGGGAGGAAAGCGACACCCGAACCCCAATGGCCTCTAAAACGTCGGGGGCCGATGGCACGCCTCGAGCCGGTCACGTTAAAGCGAACAGGGGGCACCACCTAGCTTTGAGCGCATTAGAAAATTTCGGAGGTCATTTGGAGGGCCTTGTAAGGAATTGTATTTCTCTCTCTAGAAACTGTTTTTAAAATGCACTTGCACCTAGTGAGTACGTCCAAAAGGACAACCAGACACTCTAAAAAGTAGATTTATATTCCCAATCGTCCTTGAAAACGGTCATTTTTTATTTAATGAGAGCGTCTTTTTCAGGAGGCAGGTACGGTGCATTCAATGCAGCTTACGTCATCACTGAAAGTTGAAAAGTCACAAACTATCAAATAGTGATAGATTTTGAGGCTTTTGACACCACCAATGCGTCCGGAATGCCAAAATACCCTAAAAACGCATGTCTACTTGTCTTATTCCGACATCCGGAGAGGCAAAAAATGTCAAAAAACCCCAAAAAATGGGCTTTTTACTTACGGCGCGCGAGGAGGCATTCTAAAATTCTAGAATGCCCCTCTGTGCGCCGTTAGTACAAAGCTCCCTTTAGTGATTTTTGGACAATTATTTTTCAAGAAAGCCCCTTTTTAGAGGTTTTTTCATATTTTCCTCTCAAAAAGCTCCCTAAAAGAGGAAAAAAATGGCTTTTTACTAATGGCGCGCGAGGAGGCATTCCAAAATTTTGGAATGCCCCCTCGCGCGCCGTTAGTAAAATGTTCCTTTAGGGGTTTTTGACATTTTTTGCCTCTTTGGATGTCGGAGCGAGGCAATTGGACATTCATTTCTAGGATATTTGGGCGTTCCGAACGCATTGACAGTATCAAAAGTTTCAAAATCTTCCACCACTTGATAGTTTTGTAACTTTTTGAGTTCTAGTGATGACCTAAGCCGTATCAAATGCACCGCATCTACCTTCTGAAAAAGGTGCTCGCATTAAATGAAAAAGAGTGATCGTCTTCAAGGACCACTAGATTATTAAATGAGGAGAGGGACACCTTTTATATTTTTGTTAATATGAATCTATTTTTCTACGTAACGTAGGCTCTTCTCTCATTGGAGGAGCTTATTTTCCTCTCTCTTCCAAAAGGCCCTCCAAAAGACCTCCGAAATCTCCTAATGGCTAGGACGCAGACCACGATGATGTGAACACCGCAAACTTACACACACACACACACACACACAGATTGATAAATAATGAAAACCCTCGGGGGTGTGAGGGAGAATTATTTCTACAGTATTTACAATGATCTTTCTTCCAGCGAGGCGGCACACCATGGTGATAGAGAGGTAGGGAGAAAATATGGTGAAACTACTTGGTGCGTTCTCTAACGACGACTCCATGATTGTGAAACTTGATACCAAGAACGTGTATGTGTGTGTACATTGACCATTGGAGTCGAGAGGTGGACGTGGCTCCCTTCACATGGTGCAATTCCCAAAGCAAACCATCATATAATCCCCCTCCCCGTGATGCCAATAGTGTCAATTCTTCCGACTAAAACTCTACCAAATGCTAACCTCTCATGAACTGCCCCTCCCCCGGTCGATAGTGACCTCTTAGTGTCCTTTTATAGGTGTTGGCTGCTGGGATTAGGGTAATCCCGGTTTGATTAGGGTAAGCTAATCGGGGAGACAAAGCCTTGTGACTAATTGACACCAGGTGGGATCTACGATCCCTATTAATTGGGGGTAGCGGGATCGATTTTGCACCGTCTGATGGCGGTTTAATCTCCATGTGATCACAATTAAAGTGAACACCAAGTAAATTTGATGTGAACATCAAGTGACCGCCAAGTGATCCCCATGTGAATCCCAATCGACATGTGATCACCTTGTGACCCCACCCATTACCAAGTGATTACAGTGTGACCCCGACTATCCCAAAGTGATTGCAGTGTGACCCCGTCCATCCCAAAGTGATCTCCAAGTGACCACCATGTAATCTCCACCTCGTCATTTTTGCTATATGATTCTATGTACACACCTCCATTTCAAGTGGCGCACGATAGCTTAATGGGAGAGTTGTGGCCTCCGGTTGCGTAGGTGGTGGGTTCGAGTTGCAGGGGCTCAACCGGCCGGAATCCTTTTATTCTTGAGAATAAATGGACGGTCCACATCGTTCGAAGATGCTGGACCGTAGATCCCACCTGACAAAGTGGTGTCAAATAGTCCCGTGGGAGACAAAGCAAGGCGGTGGACCCGGTGTGGTTGACCCTTGCTTTGTCTTGGGAGTTATTTAAAATGAAAACCTCTAGGTGGGCCTTTGGGATTAAGGTTAATTAGAGGCCAGCCAATGAGAAAAGGGTGGTGGACACACTCTATGTCCTCAAAAATGTAGGGGGACAACGTAGTCTTACACTTCTTAAATGGGCTCTTACCTAGTGAGAAGGTGTGCGGGGGGGGGGGCTCGTCACTAAATGACATCTTCCCAGGGAGGTGGGATCAATGGACCACCATAGGCGTCGCGAGGCGGGTGCAATCCGGACCGTCCGATCGACATTTAAACTAGGTGTGAACTAAGCGTGAACTCGGAGGTATGTGAACCACACCAAATTTGGTGTGAACTCGGTGTGAACTCGACGTGAACACGGTGTGAACTAGGTGTGAACTGGGGAGAGCCTACACACCACACCAAATTTGGTGTGAACTCAGTGCGAACTCGGTGTGAACTAGGTGTAAACCTGTCCGCGACGCCGTGATCTATAAGCTTATCCCACACACACCTTTCAACGAGCGCGCGTTAGCTTAGTGGTTAGAGTCAATCCCGTGGGGGAGAGGGTAGTGGGTTCAAGTCCCGGATCCGAGAAAGTGGGAATCTTTTGCATTCCGTAGGAAATCCAACGGTCATGATCAACGGATGATCGTGAGCCATTGATCCCACCTCCAAATGGAGGTGTCAATTAGTGACGTGGACCATATGGAACCTCCAACTTCCCTCCTTTTTGATCCGGTTCTGAAAAAATCCCAAAATTTTGAAAATTTTCAAAATTGTCAAAACTCAAATTTCATCTTCTTAAAACCCCCCTAAAACTATTTTATGGTCAAAAATGCATTTTTTGACCTCAAAAAGTCAAAACGTGCATCCAAAAACCCTAAATTTCAAATTTTTTTAAAAACTTTTGAAATTTTTTTTTTGCTATCCAGAGCTCCTTTAAAAGTAGTTCTTAGGCAAAAAGTGATTTTCTCTTTGTAGAACCCCTTTTCCAACCCCTCCTTGGTTGCAACCATCACACTCATCCTCTACTCCAACACACTCTCTCTCTCTACACCATCTCCATTGTTGCAGCAAGGAAGCTCCTCTCTCCTCCCCTACCACCTTCCATTGCCACACCGAGCAAGGGTTATCCATCTTCTCCTCCCATTTCCACAAGGGTTAACCACCTTCTCATATCACTTTATCCCACCTACATTGTAGCAACAAGCAAGGTCCTTCTCCTCCTCCTAGTTTTCTATGCTAAACCATGGCCAACTCTACTTTGCAAAGGCGGCGAAAGGATGAGGTCACAGCACTTGCATGCCACAACACTAGAGGTGTAGATGATGAGTGGGTGCCACAAGAGTTCACCAAAGGTGCTTGGGTATACATGCAACAATCTGCTATTGGCCCTCATCGTGTGCGGAATCGTGCAAACTTGGATCTTCATTGGAAAGGAAAGCTCCTTGGCTTCAAGAACCGCAAAGACAAGGGGACCGTAGCCATTGTGCAACATGTTTTCTCAATGTCAACCATGCATTTGCAACAACCACCTCGATGTCCAACACATTGTAAGTACATGTTTTGAGAATACTTGAAGCTAGGTGTCAAATCACAGTGTAATGTTATTATGGATTCATACTTAAGATTTGTCATGCATTTATAGTCATATTTCCATCCACGTTGGTGGAGGAGTAGCCACTACATAGTCTCTCCGGCACATTCAATGCTATACATGCGGATATTGGAGCAATAATGTTCCCACATCTTTGCCCAACCAAACTGGTTCAAAGAAGGATTTTCTTCTATTCTCACTACTATATTGTCCCTACTTCTACACAAGCGTTTGGAATGCTTGAACCCATCAAAGTAACTTCCTTATTAAGTATGAAGTGACCGGTGCCATATTTGTGGTCGGTAGCATCTTTCAAGCAAAAGATGATAATGGATGTCCAAAACTCTTTGAAATACTCTAAAGCTTCTAGGTCTGTGGGCTTGAGTTGGTGTTTGCCTATTCATTGTTTTGTGCACATTTTTAAAGAGTTTGGATTTGTGGAGACTACCACAATGCTTGTATGTAAAGATGCGCATTACAAAGAATTAGGAAGGCTTTTAGAAGAGGACTGTGGTTTTGTGGAGGGCATGCACAACGGGGACCGGTACCGTTGTAAGGTTGGAGCTTCAGGTATTGGAATGCGCTATTTGAAAGCCCGCACCTCCTTGTACATACGATTTCACTATGATCGTTGGATGTGCAAGCTTGGAGTGTGGACTCCCTTACAGAGTGTCGACGGCACTATTGCAAGCTTTGACATTGCAGTGAAGATGCCCAACGATGCTTTGGAGGCAGTCCAAGTGAACAAGCATTGGACTCTCTGTAATGTCCAAGAACATTTGATTATTATGGGTTTTGAGGCCCTTCAACAAGCACAATTTCGTTTACAAGGTCACAAGGTAAGAATCCTTCTACCACATTTTCAATACATCATGGTTTGTCGATCATTGGATGCTTATTGTAATGAATGTCCGCAGATTGGGAAGAGAATGGAAGACAAATTGAAGGTTGAGGAGGACTGGGGGATGGATGGAACTATGCTATCGATCTTATAACATTGTAACTCTTGCAATTTTCAAACTGATCCTTGATGTAATCAACATGATTTGCTTCGGCAAATCATGCCTTTGAATATAGTTTTTCGCATTGAGATGAGAAATCATTTTTTGGTGAAAGTGCCTTTTTTTAATGTCTTTAAAAAAGGGTCCATTATAAAAAGGGGGCCACCTAACTCATTCACTATTTTCACTTTTGCAACTCTTGAGCTCCTCCACTCTCTATCTACACCCCAGGCTAAACATGGATGCTTCCACAGCCTCTGCATCTGCAACCACATCCACCCCTTTGTCACGCTTCATCCCCTTCCTTGAGGACACCAAATACAAAGGGAAGTTGGACCTCCACACCTTTTTTACTCATCTCCCTGACCTTGACGCCACAATTTCCCTTCACATGGATGCATTTGCCGAGATTTTTACGTTCATGGAGGAGCACATCATAAAATATTATGTATCTATCCCCCCACATGCAGGGATATGGGTTCCTTGCGATCTTTTGCGCTATATATGCAAAGGTGATCACCCATTCTCCAAGCAGTTGCAACGATTCCAAGAAATTGCAATTGCCCTTCACATGGATGCATTTGCCGAGATTTTTGCGTTCATGGAGGAGCACATCATAAAATATTCTGTATCTATCCCCCCACATACAGAGATCTGGGTGCCTTGCGATCTTTTGCACTATATACACAAAGGTGATCGCCCATTCTCCAAGCAGACGTTGCAACGATTCCAAGAAATTGCAACCGATGCAAGCCATTACTTGGACAAGAAAGCCCCAGGGGTGTCAGCGCTCAAGAAGCGCAAGTTGGGGGTGGAGTACCTTTCTCGGCTCGCAACATTTATCTTCTTGGTGAGCAAGGAACCTGATTTGGAGGAGATCCGCTTACCACACCTTCAGGTTGGGTCCTTTATCAAGGACACCAAGTAGCATCAGCTTTTTCCCATGAACCCTGCAGCGGAAGAAAAGACACTCCGGCTCGAGTACCTTAGGGGTCTCGAGGAAGTGGTTGAGAAATTCATAGTTGCGGCTGGCCCTAGTGACACTCCAGTGCCACTACCACTGACGGATGTGGCTATCCCAGAGGTAGAAATCAGCCGCTTCTCCTCAATGGTAGTGGATGGGAAGGAGTATGTGTTTCTGCATGATTTGGAGAAAGCATTTGGCCTCCGCATGGATGAATGCTTGAGCGTGCTATGCAATAGCACCAAATGTCCCTTAGACAATACGCCAGATGCCCTAGAAAGCAAGCTCTTGCCAGTTGGGGACTCTGTTGCTGACACTATTGCAGTTGTATGTGCGGAGGTTCTAGTAGCAGAGCAGTTGCACGTGGCTGAGGAAGAATTCCAAGCCACGCAATCCAGGCTGCTAGGATGCCTATGCCATTATGCAACCTCCCATCTGATGATCCAAAGCTCGTATCTGTGGTGCATGGGACCATTGACTTGGATGCAAAGGGCAATAGGGAGGAGGACGACAAGGAGCAGGAGGTAAATTGTATCCTAATTTTCATGTTACTATTTTATCCTTCATTGTCTTTTTTCTCAACCTTCATCGGTTTATGACAGGATGTCATGGAGGTTGATGATTTTGCTACAAGGACGGGTGGCAAGCGGACGGGCTTTGGACCTCAAGCTTCCCTTGCGCATTACCTAGGACAACTCCCCCCTGGCGATGTGGCCATTATCCATAATGAATTTACTCCCCAAGCCCATTTTATGACTTGGTCGTTAAAAGCTTTGAGCAAGTTTTTGTGTTTGAGCACCATTGCTCAAACTGCGCATCAAGTGTTCCTAGTGTGTAGATCCCTTGTATGCACAGCATTTGGCACTGGCTTTCGTGGTAAAGTGCTTGCCCAGATAGGGATACATGCTTCCATTGGCTCAACTGACCCAAAGGCCATAGCGCAGTCCCTCTTGACTGGGGAGTTGCCTTGTGCGCAAAATAGGCGCCAGGAAATGGTCAAAAGAATTATGAACTCCTCAGATACATGATGTAAAATCACCGTTTTGGAAGTAATAAAAAATATTTGGAATTATCTCTCTATCTTGCAAATTCTTTTGAATGTGATTTATCAATCTTGAAAATTGTTTCAATTGGTGATATGAAAATTGTTTTGATTGGTGACTTTGTAGTTTCAAGTTCTGTATGTAATTTCAGTCAATTTCAGTAAATTTAGGTATTTTATGTTCCCTAGGGCGTAGATAAGCCTACCAAGGGCCAAAAAAAGCCTGGCCACAAGGGCGCGCAAATGGCCCATCCATCAGTTTTGGATGGGCCATTTGTACGCCCTTGTGGCCATGCTTTTTTTTGCCTCTGGTAGGCTTATCTACCCCTTAGGATACTTACAAATCACAAATTTATTGAAATGAATTGGTTTTGCATCATTAATTTAGATGCACCCTTTTTATGGCAATTCCAGCATATGTTCACACTCAAGGACACTAGAAAAGGTGAAATCAATTATGAAATGAAGTTTCCAGCACACTATCACCTACTTTAGCTCTACCTAGTACACCCCTGCACCAAAAATTCCAATTACATTGGACATTCTCAAAATCCAAATTAATGTTGCATAGACACTTGGTTTCACAATATGTTATTTTTTTTAATATCCTATGGGGAATTCAAAGCTTGAAATGGCCAAAAAAGGGTGTCCACAAGGATCCATGTAAAATAATGTTGCAAAACCAATAGGTTTTAGTAAATTTGTGCTTTTTAAGTACCCTTGGGGGGAGATAAGCCTACAAGGGGCAAAAAAAAGCCTGGCCACAAGGGCGCGCAAATGGCCGATCCAAAACTGATAGATGGGCCATTGGCGCGCCCTTGTGGCCAGGCTTTTTTTTGCCCCTTGTAGGCTTATCTACCCCCAAGGGTACTTAAAATACCTAAATTTATTGAAATTGACTGAAATTACATACAGAACTTGAAATTACAAAGTCATTTCATTACAAAGATAATAGACACAGTAGACACAACTATTGATCATATTGTCATTGGAAAGTCAAATCATTACAAAGATAAGGGTGTGCAATACAAAAAGAGGGGTAACTTCGGCTAATGCTTGACGTCTCGTCGCAATCGACGTGCAAGCTTCATATCTTTTGGCTATATTGTCACTCGCTTTGCATGAATGGCGCATAGGTTGGTATCTTCCAACACCGAAATGATGTGGGCCTCTACAGCTTCTTGAATAGCCTCTAGTGCTATTGCTTGCATTCTATACTGATTTCCATAGCTTTGAAGCACCTCCTTCACTGTGCGAGCAAAGGGGGCGCGTCGAATCAAAAGCTCCGTCGTCTTCTGGTAGTGGCAGATTTCTACAAATGCCCTTGCTATTTTTCGGCGCCGCTGCAGTTGTCTTGGGGTCACTTGCACATTTGCTGGCGGGTGGCGTTTAAGCTTCTTGAAAAACTTAGACTTGCGCCTGTTTACATGCTTAGGGGCTGGTTCTGCAACCTCTTCTGATTCTTCCTCTTCCCTTGGCTGCCGATCTTGTTGTGTGGGGAGAGCTCCGTGGCCTGGAGGCAATGTCTTCCCCCCAACGGCCACCCGGTGTGTGCGCGGTATTTTATCTCGTAGCCATGGTGGCTCACTCTCTGATTCAGTGTCTGTATGGACCACCCGAGTCCTGGATGGTCCTGCTTGTGATTGGTGGCACGACGGCTGCTCCCTATCGGACTCTGTTGTTTGCTGACCCTCTTCTTCTCTCCAGTGCTGGGCATGTTGCTTCATTCTCTTTCTAGGTGTTATATCTTAAGGAGGTGGAGATTCAACAGTCCTCGATGACTCTCTTGCCCTACCACCATGCCGACTACCAGAAGAGTTCCTGGAACGGCCAAGTGTTCGTGGCCGTTTTCTTGTGCCTTTAAGCCATGACGGCTTCTCACATCCTTGGAGGGTGTTTTTGTTGGCAGGAGGATGTTCTTTTGCGGTTTGTTTGGTGCGCGCCATTTCGTTGGTAAGAGCTCACATGTTCTTAAGAAATGAGTGGTTTATGAGAGCATGCAATATTTATAAGGTCCCATTTAAAAAGGGTCCTGTTCACACTAATTTTTTTAAAAAAAGTATTATTTTTTAAATAAACATGTCGCTAAGAGTTGGACCCTGCATTCACGTTTAGTGACTCGCGCAGTATCCACTTTGATCCATGTCGCCAAATTAAAATCTAAGCATACCACTGGGTTACTGACATCAAGGGGAAGCTGTGGGACAAGTCTGGGATCGCCGCCATGCAGCATGCTTGGTGGGACCTTGCGACATTTGCTATGCTCTTAACGACTCCATTTCCGCACTTCAATAGCAATCTTGGATTGTCGCGCACGCTCCATTGTGATCTTACGAGCAAATGTTGTGCGAAAAAACCAGTTGAACATCTCCTCCAAATAATTGGATTGCACCATTCCACCACCATGTCGAGCATTTTTGATGTACACTCCCCTTGCTCGATAATGGGACTTCTCCATGTCTTGAGTGCTAAAAATTTCAAGCGATCCATACTTGTGCATAAAAAATGCACCATGCGCAAACAAGATATGTTGTTCACATGAGTAAACGATCGACATTATTAAATAAAAACAATCCCTTGTAATGAATACACCATGTAAAATGACTTACCATGTAATGTGTGATGTTATTTTCACCCCAAGAAAGGGTGAAGACCTTGGTAAAATCTGCCAAGGCTTCTTGAAATGATTGGCGTTGTTCTTTTGTTGTGTTGTTAAGTCCCATAAGCTTGACCATTTTATCAAAATATGCCCAAACTTGCTTACGCTTGTTTGCAAGCTTGCCATTTGAATCATTGTCAGTAGTAGCTTTGCATAACTCCTTCCAAAGCTCCCAAAGGTTACCTGCCTGCTGGTTGGAGTTGTTTTGAGCATCATATCGACTTGGCTTTCCTTGGGAAACTTTCTTCAAAAAGTGTCTAGCTTTTTGTCCACTCATTGACACTTGTTGAGCAATTTCATGGGCCTCCTCTGTGTTCTTTTCAGCAACGATAGACACATTTCCACTGTGACAGTCAATGGAATTCAATTGTACCTCCACTCTTTCGATCGCTTCTTGGGACTTTTCCAACGGTTTCATTGTGAAAGCATAGTCAATGTGGAACTTCAATAGCCTATCAAAAATGTGCATGAATGTGTGTAATGTACCAAAATGTACATTCGATAGAGGAAATGGAAAGATTGGATTCCAAGCGTGGTCCTTTTGATCACGGTCTGGGGCATTGAGCACGGGACATCTCAGAATAGACGCTTCCACCTTCATCTTCGACATCACGACAATCTAACCCTTGTTCTCCATGCCCTTGACATGGAAGCATGGAACCGACCTTTGCAGTGCTCTTATGTGATTTTTGTCCATTAGGTTTGTACCCTCGAGTGCAAAATGGACAAGGCATGAGAGAAGAAGCCCCTTGTTTGCAGCCAAGCAAACACTTTATGGTCTTCAAATCCCCACCTAAGTGCCACTCCACATCATAGCTACCAAAACCCTCAATCTCCAACTTCTGACCTGCAATTTGGAGAGTGTATTACTTCTGTGATCCATGGAGTTCTCTCAAAAATCCATGAAAGTACTCCATTGGTCTCTTTGGGCACCTCAATAGCACCCAACCACCAAATGTCTTTCTCTGATTGCACACTAAAATATGGGGTGGGAGATGGCTCAACTGAATCCCTTCGCTTGGTTTGCAGAAGGGCCTTGTTTATTAGAGTGACACTTAGCCTCTCTAAACTTCGGCCTTTCACTATTTGACACTCATCGAGTTTCAGCACAAAAGCGACTTTTGTGCCAAGCACTACAAAATAAATAGTGCCAAGACCTTAAACTTCAGAGTCTATGATAAGAATAATACCAAAGAAAAAAGTAAAGTGTGTCACCTTCTTCAGGTAACTCGTAAAATCTAAGCATGGCTTCTTGAAGCCTTCTAAAATCCACGAAAATATTGTTCCACATTGTGTAAGGAAAGCCCTTCTCCGAAGGTCTTATGGATTGTTTCTTACCTTTTCCCCTTGTCATTGTTGGGCACGAAGCATAAAGGGAAGTTGGCATTGTGTCCTCAATGTGTAGGTATGTCTCAATGCGGGGAACACATCTTTGTTTGTGGCCTTCTTTGAGAGCTTGACCTTGTGAGGAACGGAAAATAGGTTTTCCACAATGCCATGTTCTTTGAGGGCATCCTTTAGGAGTTGGAAAATATTCTGATAGGCTTTGGTGTTGATTCCAGCCTCATCACCAGCTTGTTGAAAGTCATCATCACTAACCACATTTCTTAATTTACGCATAAGGTCCTTGGTGACTGCATCCTTAATGTGATTACCTCCAGGTGATTGTAAGATAGAAATCACATCCTGGGTATTGAGACAACTAGTGAGAAGGTTGACTCGATCATCTTGGCTTGTTCCACTGCATGCCTCCTGGATGAAGTTTCTAGCAACAAATAAACATAAATGTTAGAAAATAGTGTGAAGTAAGAATGTATCATGCAAGTAAAGACCAAATCACCTTGTGGCTGTAACTCGTCGTTCGCATGCTCCTCCCGAATGTGCAAGAGTTTCAATGGATGAATACGTGCGTTTGTGTTCCCTAGCACCAAGCGGTGTTTCTTTCAAGTATGTGATGGTGTTGGTAAGCTTCTGGATGCGGGACTCCTTTTCTTGCATTTTTTGTTCAAGAGTTTTAACCACCCTCTTCGAAGAGGCAACACTCTCTTGTAATGCCGTCGTCTTGAGGTGAAGAGCTTGACACTCGTGCATCCACATATGCAAAGAAGAACCTGCACCCATACACAACCGCTTGCAATAGCCTAACAAGCCTACTTCTCCCCTCCCAAGAAATTGAAGAAATGTGGAAAGGCTATTAAACGGTGGATGGAAGCGGCTTATAGGATCGTAAGGGTACAAATGGCCATCCACCCAAATGTCAACATTGGTCTCACAAGTGGTGCGACGTTCCTATTATGACCTTTGATCACCCTCACTAGCGGTCTTCGGTGCAAATGCCGTGGGTAAGCGAATATGTATGCTTTTGGTGTGCGGAGTATGTGGTGGTGGAAGCAAACCATTTGTGATGTTCGTGAGCACCATGGAAGCTATTGCGTGAGGAAGCAAATGATGAAAAGATAGAGGGGGAAGGGTAGAGAGGTTGAGGAAGATGGGAGGAGAGAAGGACGGAGGGGGGGGAGGGAGAGATTGGGGAGGAGGAGGAAGGTAGGGGCAGGGAGGGAGAGGAGAGGGAGAGGGAGAGAGGAGGGCGGCCGGAGGAGGGAGAAGGAGGAGAGAACAAAATGTTTATTACTTTTTGGGGAAAAAGATTTTTTTTTTCAATGGACTTTCTAAGCTTGTGGGTTAAAAAATGGGTCAAAAAATGATTTTTGGATATGTATATATGTTGGGAGGAAATTTTTAAGTAAAAAACAAGTAAAAATGAATTTTTTTAAAAAAAGTCAAATTTTGACTCTTTGTGACCCACGTTTTTGTTGATGTGGACACACCCCTATGCTTCCTTCACTTTAAAAAAATCTAGAGAGAGAAAGTAACCCTTTAGGTCCACATCCTACATTTGTCTTAAAAAAAGGCTAGAAAAGCCTACTCAAAACTACCTTCTTCAATGCCCTTGCCCCCTAAACCCCACACAACACTAGCCTTAATCCCTAAAAATTAGGATTCCTTACAAGGCCCATGCAAGGTTCATATTTGTCCTAATGCAAGTTTTCATTATTCTTAGAGAGAAAAAGAAAGAGAGAGAAGAAGAGCATGCTGGGCTGAGGAACTTTCCGTAAATTTCTAGAGTGTGTGCCCAAAGTGTGTGCACTTAGGCATCTTCTGCTTGATTTGCAGCTAATCCTTTAAGCATACCACAGTTTTTGAGGTTCTTCGTAGTGTTGTTGTGCGTTGACAGCAACCAAAAGTATGTGAAACAATCCAAAACTTATCTTGTCCTTGACTAAGTGTCTAATGTTATAGCGGATCAAGCGTAATACATGATGTGGTGGAGTTCAATCCACTTGGCTAGCATGCCTTGCATGTAAGGTTGTAATCCCTTGGCTACTGTGATGGTCTCGAGCGCGAAAGCCAAAACCATAAGTGCCTTGCACATTCTGCCGTGGTAGTGATACATCATAACGTGATGTCACTATGCCTAAAATGGGAACAAATTTTTTATCGTACCAGTTCCCCAAACTTGCATTCCCATGCCCTTGATGCCAAGTCAATGGGTAGTATCTTAGCATGATCTAGAAACCTTGCTTCATGTGAAACTGGCAAAGCACATTGCTTTGCATAACAAACAACGTAAATATGTTTTCATGAAAAAACAAACAAAACATAAGTTTTGCTAACTTGGTTGTCCTGCTCTAACCAGTTGTCTTTTGTCAAGGAAAACATCTCTCAAATGCAGCTCATAGCCCTATCTGTTGCACGAGAGAGAATTATTGTGTATATCATATACACCCGTCTAGTATGTAATGAAATAACCTGCAATAATGTCGCCAATTTTCGCACCAATTTTGTATGCTCATAGCATAGTCCAATTGCGGGAATCTTTGATGCAAGATGCCCAAATCGTAGTCAACAGATATTGGTACCTACGTACAAAGATCATGGAAAACAAGAATTGACCTTGTCAAGCAATTTCTATTGAAATTGGCTAGTGCCATGTGGCGAGCATCTTTGTCGGCTTCTGTAAGCAGTGACAAGAAGTCGGCCATGTAGAGCTCTGTGCACCCTTGGTGAAGTCGAGCCACCAGTTGTGCCAATATCCTTGAGATTCCATGGGCAACAGAAGTGAACTTCTATTGATCCGTGCAGCAGATCAAGACTGCAGGTACTCAAGTCATGCTTAAGTCATGTTGGCAAGTTAAGCATTGGTTCAATGCCAACAAAAGTAAAATGCTTGAAACAACTATCACAAGCCATGCTTGTGCTAGGAATGCCTAAATTGCATGCACATCTAGTGCATGGAAAGATTATCATTCAATTCTCATACATTACTTTATGCAGAGATACAACAATTAATTGTAGATCAAGTTATGCGGATAGCAATGGAGTAGGAACATTGTAATGCATCAACAAAGCGTACCTGAAATTGGTTGTCGAAGCATGGAAAAGCTATTTGCAAATCCGGATTGACTGAAAACATCCGGCCTAGATATAGCACGCTAATTTTTCAAGACATGCCGTGCATGCCTGATCGTACTGATGATGGAGAACAATCGTGCTTGTACGCTTATGATAATCATAGAAGCACCTTGGGCTTGGGACAAGCCTTGCTTGTGGATGCATATACACATCTAGTACATGTGTGGTTACACGGCATCACTCATAGCCCTTGTATGTTATACTATCCAATAGGTACTTGAATAGTTTGATAAATACAAGTAAAATTGAATGCTTACCTCATAATTTACCTGTATAAAGTTGTCATGTTGATCACATGGCCGGGATGCTCGAGCTTTCATGAACCTCAAACCGAGCATCAACATCATCTTTGCCGAGCAGCCTTGCTCAAAACCTTGCTCGATGTCGGCAATCACAAGTTCCAATGTTGACATGCCCTCTTCGATCGATGGAACCATGTGGTCATATTCTGGATACATCTGACGCGGTGTAGTGTCACCACAAATAGAGCAGGTCGTGCCTTTACATGATCAGACCCGACCGCCAACTCGAGAGCGATGAGTGCCTCGTTCATCTTACGAGGAGCTCTGTGCAGGGCCCTTGCATGCCTTTGCATGTGAATGCATGGTAGGTAATGTGGGAAAGCTCCCTTGCAATGTAAAAAGCTAACACTTTTTTTGTTTTTTTTTTTTTTTAATTCACGACTGCACAGCGATGGCTTTCGGCCTCTGTTATGCAAGGAAAAATACTCCCATGCCATCGCTATGTCGCTCCCTACGCCTCCATCTCATGACGAGAATTGTAGAGCAGGCCCTCGCGCTCATGCTAAGCCCAAGACCCCGTAATTTTGACGAGGGCGATTCAGAGCACCTCGAGTGTGTAAGGGTGCTTACCCGCATGGCTTCGGCCTCCTTCGTTCTACATAATCAAGGTACCATGCCCACGCCGGGGCTTTTTGCTATCATGTCGACCTCGATCGCCTTTGTAGTTGAGCACGCATAGCATGCAAGCACTGTCTCCTCCTTTGTCGAGGCCTGAAAGAGAGAGAAAACTCACATGAGAGAAGAGAGGGCTTGCTCTCACATGAGAGAGAGAGAGAGAGAGAGAGAGAGAGAGAGAGAGAGAGAGAAGCCATGCAAATCTCCTTCCCCTCCCCTCCATGGCTGCTCTCCCCTATGCTCTGATACCACTGAAAGGACATAGGTAGATAGACATGCCAATAACCACCCAACCATACCTATATATAGGCCCTTGGCCCTCCTATATATAGCCCATGTGTTGTGATACCAGTGAAAGGACATAGGTAGATAGACATTCCAATAACCACCCAACCATACCTATATATAGGCCCTTGGCCCTCCTATATATAGCCCATGTACCGCATGTGTATCCGTCGGCCCTTGGCCAGGGCCATGCCCTCCTATAGTCCTACCCTTGGCATGACATTGTGAGTAGAACATATTTAGTATCATTGCTTCAATCTACCATATAAAGAGCAAGGGCACAAACATTTGGTTGGCATAGATATAGATGAAGAGATGTAGACCAAAGTAGTAGCACTTTTCAAGGGTATCTATGGCCTCTCTCTATCTCTATCTCTCTCCATATATATCTCTACCCTTCTCTCTCTCTCTCTCTCTCTCTCTCTCTCTCTCTCTCTCTCTCAGGTTGCAAGGAACTTCTAAAGCTATTCCATCATGCATATTGTTTGATTTTTTCCCTTGAAAATGGGCCCCTCCATCACTTTGCATATGCATTACTTCCATCCTTCCTCTAATCTCTTTCTTTCAATGTATATAAGTTTTTATTTTGGTGCTCTAGTCATTTAGCTATGTCATGTTTGTGAAAATTTTCCATGTTTAAGCTAGTGTTTTTTATTTTAGATTTCATCATGGAGTCCAAAGTGTCAATTTGTTCCCCTCATCTTATTTTTAATCTTTTTTTGTGTGTATCATATGCCACACACACACAAAAAATATAGGGTATTTCTAATAGCTTTTATAAAAAAATCCACTACTTACATATTGCAAGGACATAGTGCAAAGACACTTTAAGGGAAAGAAAATGCTAAAGGAAAAATAAAGGAGAAGAGAAACACAAATGTACCATGTAAAGTAGACCACCACTTTATATGGACACAAAAAGACTTTTGACTCTCCACCTTCGTGTGTCTTTTCATTTCCTAAACTTACCCTTTACTTACGCACTTAAGATGTTTTGAAAGGCTTTTTTTTTCCGAGATTGGGGAGACCTAATGCCAAAATTAACACAATATCTCAAAACTTCAACAAGCATCAAGTAGAGATGGAATGTATAAGCCTTAATATGGACATTTGACATTTAAAGTTTTTAATCTCTTTTATCTTGTAGTAGGGAATACATTCTCCCCTTGAATTAGATATATATGCAATGAGATTCAAGGAGTGTAGCACCATTTGTAGTACTTGTATCACCTCTAAGTTAAACTAATAAGTATTTTCATAATCAGATCATAAAAAAGTAAGAGATGGCACACTCTCTCCTTTGAAAGTAGACACAATAAATAGAACTTGCACAACTTTGCATGGGAAAATCTCACCATAGAATATACATTCTAAAAAAACAAAAACAACTCTAAGATATGAGAAAATGATATAGACAAGTGCCCAAACTTAGGTATTTATTTTTTCAAGGTCATGGAATATGAGAGTTATAATGCAGTCTGATGCTTCTTTGCAAAAATGACTTATGAGAAAAAATAAAAACATCACAAAATAACTTAAGGTAAAACATAGTATAAGTACCACAGTATATGCATATCAAAAGGTTTTTATAGAACAAAGACAACATATATTAAAAGAATACGTATTAAGTTTTAGTGCTTAACTTACAAAATAATCACTATATTGTGATGTGGAAAGGCATGCTTAATAAGTGGGTTGGACCTAGAATTTGTTACCTGCAACTAATGACTACATAACTGCTATATGTAATTGCATTGGATTTAGTATTTGCTACATCTAACTAGCAAGAAAAAATAGTTTCTATATAGTAATTGTGTGGAATTAAAATTCGCTACTTCTAACTAGCAATTCCACATAGTTTCTATATAGTAATTGCATTAAACCAAGGATTTACTACTTCTATGTAGCAACTCCACTTAGGTACTATATAGGAAATCTAGACGTACTTGAAAGTTGTTAGTTCCATCTAGACATTATAGACCTATCATATAGGAAGCTATGAATTTTCTAGTTCAATCTAGTAAAAAGCTCCTTACTTCCTACTTCAATCTAGGAAGTACATGGAACCCAAAACTAATTTCTATATGGTACCATGTCAAAAGCTCCTTGTGAGTTAACACAGACAAAGTACACAGGAAGCTCAGTACCATGTTTTAAACAAACATTTCTTGCTTCTCACTATTATGGGAGATGTCGATCATGAACTCTCCTAACACTTTGTCAGAACAGAGAGCAGTGGCTTTCAACTCTATACTAAGAGGGACAAGTAATCCAAACCTTTCAATGTGAGAACCTAAATATTAACTTAATGTGACTAATACCAATGTTAATTAATATGGTAATGTCTAGAAACAAGAAAATAAGTCATAGGTCCTTTGTCAGTCACCGGGAATTCGTGAGAGATGCAGTTGTTTAGGCTTGTAGAAGCATGTACTCCGATTATGCCAAGAAGAGGGATGTCATCCACAAAAAGGCCTAAGATAGCCATGCGTATAGAGGCATGTCATATGTAGATATTGTATTCTATCATAAGATGTTCCCATCCACATTTGAGCAAGTAGTGGTGCATGTAGATGTACCACTCACGTGCAGACTGCTTTAAGCCATGAATGGGCTTATGCAATTTGTATACATAATCAGGGTGGTGAGGGTCTTCCAAATGAGGAGGTTGTAGGATATAGATAAACTCTTGAAGCAAGCCATGTAAGAAGGCAGTTTTAGAAGATTAAACTTAGCAGCAAGTGCAATGAGAAGTTGAAATGCAGTCATATCCAGTACTGACGAATAGGTGTCGAAGTAATTTACACCATGTTGTTGAGTGAAGCCGCGAGCAACAAGGCGTGCCTTGTAGCGATCAATTTTGTTGGGGTGGTATTTCTTCTTATATAACCATTTGCAATCGACAATGTTATGATTCTTAGGAGGTGGCACAAGCTCCCAAGTGTTATCTTTTTCGAGGTATTGGAGCTCATCCATTATGGCAGCATGCCACGCCTTGCTCTCAATAGAAGCTAGGCCCTTGAAAACAGAGACGGGTCGGACATCTTCAAGAGGCTCTTGTGGATGCTCAAGAATCATTTCATTATTGAGGATGACAAAGAAACTTTTGGCTTCATAGATCTCGCAAAGAGAGAGGTACAGCCATGCGAGCTAGAGGCGGCTTGGTCCAAGTGTATAGATGGGGTGTGCTACGATGGCGAGGCAGCGAAAGTAGAGTTGTGGGGCTTGACGTTGGTACAGCTCGATTTGGTTGACCTCAAAAAGTGTCAGTGGTAGGTGCACGGCAGCAGGTAGGTTGATGGTCGCAGGCTTGGTCATGTACTAGATGCAGCTTGGAGCAGGTGCGGTCGAGATATGTATGCCAAATGCGGCAATTTACAGGTTGATGGTGGTTTTTTGGGAGCTCTACTAACCGAAAACTTAAAGGCGTGTGTGCCAATTCGGTGGACAAGTTCACCGGGATCGAAGATTGCGATGGTCGTGGCAGTCATCACTTTGTCATCGGGTATCTCGATGCCTTGATATTGTCTATGCGGAAGTACATGTGTTGTTTTGCGGCCATGTTGACCTTGGGCACAAGAGCATGGGTCACCGTGCTAAGGGATGCAAAGCTATACACGGAGGATCGACCGCGGGTTGCTTTCATGGTGGAATGCTTTCCATAAGGAGTCAAAAGGGTGTGCCAGAGGAGAAGTCAAAGGAGATTTCTTCAACCGATCAACGAGGGGCAATAAAGGACGGCGTGGGAAGGCGACCCAAGTCGCAAGTTTTTTTTTTTTTTACATTGTCATGCTTAAAAAAAAAAACAAAAGCCTCGACTGAGGAATGGCGCCTTGTTAGGCAGAGTCAAAGAAAGGAGAGCGGGCCATCTAGAGGGCAAGCAAGGGTCGCCAGTTTGCATGGCATAATGATAGCACTCCCAGAAGGGAAAGCCAGCCAGTTGTGTGCAAGAAGAGGGCTATCTGCATGCTGGAGGGAGCCGTGTGCTCGACAGGTGTGGTGGGCTGCATAGGGAAAGAGGATGGGGTGAATGCAAAAAGGAAAGGTTGCCATCTGTGAGAAGGGGGCTGCCGTGGCACCACAGAAAAAAACCTGAGGTGGCGGGCTGGCAGGAGCAGAGAGCAAGGGAGGTAGGGCGCCTTGGAGCGAGTTGGGCCAAGCGATGGCTGAGGAGGATCAGCCTGTAGAGTGATCAAGGGAGGACGCCAAGGAGTCGGGTCCCATCAAGTTGGAGAGGCCATGAGGGCATCAAGTTGGAGAGGCCATGAGGGCTGCAGGTGCCGCCAAGGGCAGATCAAGGGGGAGCTACAGATGGCAGGGGCGGCCAACTGGCAGCAGTGGGATATCGAAAGGGTGAGCAGGTCAAGAGGGGGGCGCCACAAGAGGGTTATGGGCTGTTGCGTGAAAGGGCTGCAGCCCACTGGCTATATGCAGAGCATGGAGACCGCCAAGGGTTGCCAGGGCTCCAGAGTGGAGGGGGCATCGGGACCTCCAAGCAGGAGAGCACGGGTTCTATCAAATTAGAAGAAGTCGCCAGTCGAAGAGGGGGGTGCCACAAGAGGGTTATGGGTTGTTGCGTGAAAGGGCTGCAGCCCACTGGCTATATGCAGAGCATGGAGACCGCCAAGGGTTGCCAGGGCTCCAGAGTGGAGGGGGCATCGGGACCTCCAAGCAGGAGAGCACGGGTTCTATCAAATTAGAAGAAGTCGCCAGTCGAAGAGGGGGGTGCCACAAGAGGGTTATGGGCTGTTGTGTGAAAGGGCTGCAGCCCACTGGCTATATGCAGAGCATATATGGAGACCGCCAAGGGTTGCCAGGGCTCCAGAGTGGAGGGGGCATCGGGACCTCCAAGCAGGAGAGAACGGGTTCTATCAAATTAGAAGAAGTCGCCAGTCGAAGGGCTATGGATGAATTTCGGCTAGCTTGCATGCGTGTAGGTGAAGCTGACCTGCACAACCGGCAACCGGCTTCACTTGCTTTGCCACGAGGGCTAGCAGGCCGAAATTTAACGAAAACCCAGTCGAAGGGGGTGGCATGCCAAGGGGAAGGAGTCCGCCTGCTGTAGGTCAGAGAGGAGAGCGATTATGGAAGTAAGGCATATAGGGGACCACTCACAAGCAATCAAGTATAACGAGGGTCGCCAGGTGCATAAAACAATTACGGGCAGCACTAGCGTTAAAGGGGTTTTATATTGCAAAAGGAAGCAAGGTCGCAAGTTGCAGAAGGGTTGGCTCAGGTATTGAAGAAGGGTTGGCTCAGGTATTGAAGATTGGGAGACCGCCAAGGGCTGCCAGGGGCCGCCTTCAACAAGGTGAGGCATGACTACGGAGGGGTTGCACACAGAACTATTTGGTGTGTGGCCAAGAGCCATTGCAAGGAGCCACTATGGGCTTGTGAAGCACAAGAGAGTCGTCAAGGGGAAGCCGCCATCATTGTACGAGAAGTGTTTTTCTTTGTGCTATGGATAAATGAGTTCATAGTTGGGGGGGTTTATTTTCTGTGTTGAATTTGCCATCAATCACTTCGTCTATCCCGTCTCGTGCCCTAGTATGCATGTGGTAGCGTTGGCTCCGGGTTTTGTGTATGTTTGTGTGCACAGAGGGAGAGGGAGAATGATTGAGTGAGCTATTTTGTGTGTGGTCGAGGCGTGTGGCGCCTCCTTGTGCGAGTGCATTTACAAATTGGGGAGTTGTATGCATCCAGTGGTGTCGGGATATGATGGTTTGTTGATGGGTTTATTGTACTGAAGTGCTCATGTGTGAGTGTGGGTAGTTGTGATTGCTCGTAGGCGAGTCCATGGTGTGAAGGTTGGCAGATAGTGTGCGTGTGTACGTGATTCTGTGTGGTTAGAGGTGCCGGGTATTTTCCTGGGATACCTGGGCTATAGAGAGGCATCTAGTTTGTGCATGGTGTTGTTCCCTTTTCCCCCATTCCATCAGTGGTGCCCCCACTGAGGAGCTATTGATTGCTCCTTGGTGAAGTCGAAAACGGTGTTGTGGTTTGAAGAGAAAGATCTAACAAGAATGGCATGATCATGTTTGCTGACTTTTACAGGTGCTGAAGATGCAGAAGTGTGGTTGCAGGACTATGGGCTATTTTTGCTGGAGAGAGGCTTGTCAAGAGAAGAGGGAGTGGCCCAAGCTTTCCCGCTCCTGGTTCTTGGTTTTGCCAAAGGTATGGTACGAGGGCTTGTAGGCTGAAGAAAAATAGGATTGGAGCACATTGGAAGCGGTATTCCGAAGCCGATATACGGCCAACACGCAGTGGAGTGAAGTGAAGCAGATGATGGACAACCAAAAGCAAAGCCTTGACGGTGATTTTCGAGCATTTGTGTGGGAGTTCGAGGCCATATGGGGCAAGTTGGTTAAGGTAACTGTTGTAGAGAATGCAGATTTTTTGAAGATGACCAAGTTTGTGGACTGCTTGCATGTAAAAAAGCGGGATAAAGTTGAAATAGATGGACCATGCACGTATGAGGAGGCACTAGGCTATGCGCAAAGCAAGACAAAGAAGCTTTTAAAGAAGCAACAGGCAAAGCAGGTTCTAGCGAGTCCATTAGTTCCAATGGCAATTTCTAAGGAAGAGCTTCGGGTAATCCGACCCTTTGTTGATGCACATATGGTAGAAGCAGATAGGCGTGATGACACAGTAGAGATGATACAGTGTGGGCCTATAAGGCCTCAATAGCTACAAAGAAGAGTCTATCGAGTACCACCTGATGTGCTTGACCAAGTGGCTTCTGAAATGCAAGCAATGGAGAAGATAGCAGAAGTGCCAAAGCCGGTGAGTTTTGTGGAGAAAACCGAGGTGTATTCGAGCTATAGCAGTGCCTTGGATACGGACAGCACATGGAAAACGGAGTCTGCTTTTTCAGGGTATGAGACATATGATGTTATGCATGTTGATAAGGTGGTCAAAGAATAGCAGGTTGTAGGTGAAGAGCCAGTTTGCAAAGACGAGGGGGTTGGGCAACCCTCTCTTGTGCCTTGTGATGGTCAGGCCATGTTGACTGAAGAAGAATGTCTTGATGAAGATGATTGGGGATTCGATGAGCCGGTGGTCGATGTTGATGACGAGTCGCAGGTTTTGGTTGCTAAAGCTACGGCGAGAATACAAGGTATGCAAGGCTTGCTGTCTTTTCCAGTGATGTTTGAAGAGTCTACAGGTGAAGATATGCCAGTGTCTGCTTTGGATGATCAGTTGCCACAGGTTGGTGCCATGCTATTGACGGATGTGCTGCTAAAGCTTGCTATGCAAGCACCTCTATGCCCATTGCTACAGGTTATCTTGTTTGAAGACAATCATGTTATGGCGAGCTCTCTAGCCGTTGGCAGGGAAACACGTGATGTAAAAGGTTTGCAAGGTGTAAAAGGTTTGCAAGGTGTGCAGGCTTGTGTTGGGTGTGGAGATGGCTCATGCATGGAGTTTTTTGAAGGGCTATGCTGTCAAGATCTACATGCATGGTTGGCTTACAGATTTATAGGAGCAAAGCAGGGATGGTTTGTATGTGCTTTACAAACGGATGGTGATTATCAATGTCATATTTTTTTATCCAGGTGGAGTTTACACTATGCTTGGGAGAGTCTATGGCTTTCCATTTGACCCAGGCGGGTGCTACAGCCAGTGAATCTCTCTTTATCTATCTAATGCTATTTATCTAGCTCTTGTACATAGTATCTATCAGTTCTCTTCTTATGCAATGATATATTCTCTAAATTATGCTACGGTTGAGCATGAATGCTCAACGAGGGGTTGGGCAATGATGGTACAGCTCAATTTGGTCGACCTCAAAAAGTGTCAGTGTGGCAGGTGCATGGCAGCAGGTAGGTTGATGGTCGCAGGCTTGGTCATGTACTAGATGCAGCTTGGAGTAGGTGCGGTGGAGATATGTATGCCAAATGCGGAAATTTACAAGTTGATGGTGGTTTTTCGGGAGCTCTGCTAGTCGAAAACTTAAAGGCGTGTGTGCCAATTCGGTGGACAAGTTCATCGGGATCGAAGATTGCAATGGTCGTAGCAGTCATCACTTTGTTGTCGGGTATCTTGATGCCCCGATATTGTCTATGCGGAGCTACATGTGTTTTTTTTCGGCCATCTTGACCTTGGGCACAAGAGCACAGGTCATCGTGCTAAGGGATGCGAAGCTATCCACGGAGGATCGACCGCGGGTTGCTTTCATGGTGGGATGCTTGCCATAAGGAGTCGAAAGGGTGTGCCAGAGGAGAAGTCAAAGGAGATTTCTTCAACCGATCAACGAGGGGCAAGTTAAATTTTTTGTTTTGAGATTGCCATGCTAAAAAAAAAAAAAAAAAAGCAACCTGCAGTCCAAATGGCGCCTTGGTCAGGCAGAGTCGAAGAAAGGAGAGCGGGCCATGATCTAGAGGGCAAGCAAGGGTCGCCAGTTTGCATGGCATAATGATAGCGCTTCCATAAGGGGAAGCCAGCCAGTTGTGTGCAAGAAGTGGGCTATCTGCATGCTGGAGGGAGCCGTGTGCTCGACAGGTGGGGCGGGCTGTATAGGGAAAGAGATGCGGTGAATGCAAAAAGAAAAGGCCGCCATCTATGAGAAGGGGGCTGCCGTGGCACCACAAAAAAAAGCCTGAGGTGGCGGGCTGGCAGGAGGAGAGAGCAAGGGAGGTAGGGCGCCTTGGAGCTTGTTGGGACAAGAGAGGGCTGAGGAGGATCAGCCTGTAGAGTGATCAAGGGAGGACGCCAAGGAGTCAGGTCCCATCAAGGTGGAGAGGCCACGACCTCTGCAGGTGCCGCCAAGGGTAGATCAAGGGGAAGCTACAGACGGCAGGGGCGGCCAACTGGCGGCAGTGGGATATCAAAAGGGTGAGCAAGTCAAGAGGAGGGCGCCACAAGAGGGTTATGCACTGTTACAAGGCAGTGTCAGCTTTTTTGAGGAGCCAAGGGGCAGGAGAGGAGAACCGGGAGAAGGTGGGCATCGCGGGTTGCAATTGGTGAAAGGGCTGCAGCCCACTGGCTATATGCAGAGCATGGAGACCCAAGGGTTGCCAGGGCTCCAGAGTGGAGGGGGCATCGGGACCTCCAAGCAGGGGAGCACGGGTTCTATCAAATTAGAAGAAGTCGCCAGTCGAAGGGGGTGGCATGCCAAGAGGAGGGAGTCCGCATGCTGTAGGTCAAAGAGGAGAGCGATTATGGAAGTAAGGCCGTGAGAAAATATATGGGACCACTCACAAGCAATCAAGTATGACAAGGAGGGTCGCCAGGTGCATAAAACAATTAGAGGCAGCACTAGCGTTGAAGGGGTTCTATACTGCAAAGGGAAGCAAGGTCGCAAGTTGCAGAAGGGTTGGCTAAGGTATTGAAGATTGGGAGACCGCCAAGGGCTGCCAGGGGCCACCTTCAACAAGGTGAGGCAGGACTAAGGATCGAGGGGTTGCAGTAGCCAAGAGCCATTGCGAGAGGCCGCTATGGGCTTGTGAAGCAGGAGAGAAGGTCGCCAAGGGGAAGCCGCCATCATTGTATGAGAAGTGTTTTTTTGTGCTATGGATAAATGAGTTCACAGTTTGGGGGGGTTATTTTATGTGTTGAATTTGCCATCAATCACTTCGTCTATCCCGTCTCGTGCCCTAGTACGCCCATGGTAGCGTTGGCTCCGGGTTTTGTGTATGTGTGTGCAGAGAGGGAGAGAGAATGATTGAGTGAGCTATTTTGTGTGTGGTCGAGGCGTGTATCACCTCCCTGTGTGAGTGCGTTTACAGATTGGGGAGTTATATGCATCCAGTGGTGTCGGGATATGATGGTTTATTGATGGGTTTATTGTACTAAAGTGTTCATGTGTGAGTGTGGGTAGTCGTGATTGCTCGTAGGCGAGTCCATGGTGTGAAGGTTGGCAGATAGTGTGCGTGTGTACGTGATTCTGTGTGGTTAGAGGTGCCGGGTATTTCCCTGGGCTATAGAGAGGTATCTAGTTTGTGTAGGGTGTTGTTCCCTTTTCCCCCATTCCAACGTTGCCAACATCTGTTGGGATGTAAATGTTTGGCGAGGTTTTGTGAGTCATGGGAAAAATATAGCAATGGTGAAGGTGAGGCCGATAGCGAAGGTGATAGGAGCTCACGAGGTGGAGGAAGGGGTAAAGTGGTGGTGCTTTTACGTGATGTTTACAGTGCACATGTCATGTTGGAGTTTGTCGCAAAGCAAAAATGAGGATTGTTGAGGTGAAGAATCCGGGGTGAGACAAGGCGAGGATGTAATTCTGGGTGAGTGTGGTGAGCAAGGGTGACAAATAAGAGGTGGTGATGAAAGTGGAGCACTCAGTGTTGACGGTGTTATAGGAGTAGCGGCAGTTGGGGTGGGAAGTGTTAGTGATGGTGTCAACTGCAAGGAGATGGGTGCAATAGGTGGTGCGAGAGTGTTTCTAATTTTTGTGCATGAGAATGAGGGGAACGAGAAGGTGAATGGGCGATGAAAAGAGGCTCAAGATTTTTCTCGGGAGGGTGGGGAATTTGCATGGGTGTGTGTGTCGGTGAGTCCGTCAACAAAGATTGATGAGAAGAGTGGATCGATGATGATGGTGATGAAAATGTAGTGTACAATGGTGGAGAAGATTTACTTGCAATGATGAATTCTTTATCAACGATGGTGCGGGCGAAGATAAACTTGTGATGGTCAGGAATGTAGAGGTGGTATGCCTTGATGCCAAAGCGATCACCATAGCCGACAAAAGTGGTGCGTTGAGCACGCGGTGATAGTTTTGATAGAGGTTGCGTCACAAGTGAGTATGCAATGCTGCCAAAGATGCAAAGGTGTCCAAGATGAGGTGGGTGACCATGCTAGAGGGTGTAGGGCATAGTAGTAGGATTGCACGTGGACGGGATGCAGTTTTGGATATAGTAAAGAGTGGCGGTAGCTTCTTCCCAATAGGCACGTGGGAGGCTAGCTTAAAGAAGCATGGCACAAGCAGCTTCAAATAGTGTACGATTCTTGTGCTCGGCACAGGTTTTTTTGTTGTGGGTGGTCAGTGATGGAGAATTCATGTAGAATGCCAAAAAAAAGACATAGATCTTTGAATTCACAAGAAGTGTACTCCCTACCATGATATGTGAGAAGAGTTTTAATGTGGTGGCCATGCTGAATCTCAAGTAGTGCCTTGAAAAAAGTGAGAAACTAAGAAGGTTGAGGATTTCTAGGCCATGTAGTAAGTAGTTGTGTATTTTGAGAAATCATATATAGAAGTAAGCATATACTTATTGCCAATGAGTGAGTTGATGGGCAATGGGCCACAAACATCAGAGTGGATGAGGTCGAGAGGTGGAGTGGCTTGTGATGATGATGTGGGAAATGGGACATGATGTGATTTAGCAAGAATGGAGTCCTTACAAACTGTGATGTGAGTGAGTGCTTGGGAAGACCTAGTGCAAGTTGGCGATGAGTGAGTTGGTGCAAAACATGTTGAGAAATATGTCCTAATCTATAATCCCATTTGATTTTGTTTCTTGTGTTTTTATGGATGATGCAAATGCATGTGCAGGGGATGAGTCGCCTAATGGATAAAGACACCCTTTTTTGGGGAACAAAAGTGTGACATGTTGACCATATTTGTCTTGTGCCAAAATGTGGCAGCCTTCTCGCATGAATTTGATGATGATGTCATTGTCAATTAGCTTGTTGATAGAGATGAGATTTTTCTTGAGGCCGGGGACATAATATACGTGAGAAGTGGTAGTGTGTAGGCCATTAGGTAGGTTAATGATAGATCTCCATAGGCTTTGGCGAGCTGGATGTTGTTATCACCAAGGCATACTTCTAGAGGGTGTTCTAGATAAGTAATGTTGGATAGCAAGTGTAGGTGATATGTCATATGATGGGTGGTGTCCACATGAAGTAGCTAGATATTGGGATATGAAGTAGCTATAGTGGTGGCATATAGTTGCAAAGGATGGGGTATCATAAGTAGATATGCCAGCATAATGAGCTTGACTATAAATAGAAGGAGATTGTTGGCCATGTCTTGTCCCCCCTTGAGGGTAAGAAAGATATAGAAAAGGGTGAGAGATAGAACAATTACTTTGATTGCGTGGTTGCCGACAATCATTTGTGAGGTGTCCAAAGTGATGACAGTTGGAACATTGCTTTGAATTTTGGTGCTATGATGGTTTTGAGACTATGACTTTCTTCCAAAATTATTGTTTTATCAAGAGAGCCCGAATATTGAGTCTTCTTGTCTTTGTAAGGGTGTGAGTTTCGCATCATAGTGACAAGTGTTATAGACTTCCGTGATTTTTTAGTTTGGTCGTGAAGTGTTTCCTCTTGATGGATCTTGGCTACAAGATTTTGTAGGTGCAAGTTAGTCGTGGTGGTTTGTATAGTGATAAAGGCTCTCCATGATGCAGGTAGGGAAGCCAATAAGAGCATGCTTTGTAGGTCTTCAGGGATGGCAAGACTTCAGATAAGTACTTCATCCAGAAGTATTTTCCATGTGTCCAAAAACTTGGAGAATGACTGACCCTCTTGCATGGTAGTGTTTACTAGTTTATTGATCAAAGAAATTTGGTAGACAAGGTCAGTGTGCTCATATTTCTTCTCGAAGAACTTCTAAATATGGTGCTACCAGTAATTAGCTTATTTACCATAATTTTGAACTTGCTCATCTTGGCAATGGAGATTGAGCTCTATCTTGGCACTATTGTTTCTACTATGCCAAGTGTTTTAGGTGCGATGAAGCTTGTTGAATCTTTGTCTTTGGGGTGGTCAGGTTGTTGATGCGACATCCAAAATCTACAGTTGCGTGAGGTAGAGTTCCATCCGAACCTTCAACACTTGGTAGTTTGTGTTGCTAAGCTTGTCAATAATGTATTGGGGCTTGTAGGTGGATGCGGAAGATGAGGATGCTGACTTGGTCATCTTTCAAGGTTCCGGATTCCTTGAAAAGAATGGAGAGTGAGGTTTGAGTGTGGGCTAGAGAGAATGGAATGTTTTAGCGCTAATTAGAAAAAATAATCCCAAAGTTCTATTGCTCTGATACCATGTGAGAACTTAGAGATTAACTTAATGTGACTAATACAAATATTATAAAATTGCTAGCTAATGTCAAGAAACGAGAGAGTACAAGATAGGAAAGAAACGATGACACTAGATTTCACTTGATGAGTGGAAAAAGAAACATTATACAATAGAGGGAAGCATATGTGTCCTATATACAAGTTGAGGTAAAGCTTGAAGACATTGGGGAAATCTATCACATGTGGAATTTTAGGTAGCTGGGAAAGCACATGTTGAAACTTACACAAGTCGAATATTACATGTGGGATCGGAGTTGGGAATTGAAGTAGGTGGGTGGAAGGAGTCCACCCTTACTAAATTAATAGGTAGCTTTTACATTCAACCTCATACCATAAAGTGTATCTAGCCAAAGGTTCTAATTGTGTTGCAGGCGAATCTTTTGATTTTTTTAATTTTTACGATAGATTATATAAAAGGATGTGTTGCTCATTTGAAGCCATCCAATTAGGTTCAAGGGCAATGGGTTAGATCATGCCAAGCGGCAGCTTGTGGGCTCAAGAAACCACAAGAACACATTATGGTTACCAAGTAAAAAGCGACAACTAGGGTAATGGTGCCAGTAAAAAGACAGGCCCCTCTTCAAGGCTCGTCATACCCCTAGTAAATAATGCAAGAACAGTGTTGGTAGTAGAACAACGCAATTGGAGCTCTTTGTAGTGGATGTTAGATGTGCTCTTTTTCAAGTGTTCCATGTGACGGTTCAAACCTATCTCGATCCTTTGGCTCTAATTACCCCCATGGTAGATCCCTTACCAGAGCGTTGTTTTGTTACACGGGAAAACAAATATGTTAGTACCACTTTTGGTACAAGTCCTTGTAGGTGATGCCACATTTTTCTGCAGATGTCCCAACTTGATGGCTATCACAACAACTGAGCCCATGGACTATTGAAATGGGCCAGCAAATCTCATGCAATTTCCCTTTGAATTTTGTCGTCCTTACATGGGGACTTCTACCCTATTCAAAGATGGCCGTGCTCTTGACTTAAAGGCTTCTAGCACCTGCTAATTCAAGTCTGTGAGAAAGACATACGTTAAGAATGGACACTAATCTCTTGAGTCTCTTGCTTACACACAACAACATCACTATGTGCGCAGGCCATATCGAAGCTCGAAGTCATGTTAACACCAAATCCATGCAGGTGTTGCCCACATATGACACTTCCCCCACCTTATTGTTTCTATGAGGCAATTAATGCACAGATCCATGAAATCAATTAAAATATTTCTAGTTTTTTTCTAAGGGATGGGTAATGGGACCATCAAGCAACGCTTCCACCATTTAAAATTGGATCTCTAATATTTGGCCAAGCGTTCAAAACCAAATGGGAGTGGGTAAGCACCCTAAGTGTCCTTTTTTTCAAGGTTTTGAATAAAATTCCATGATAAGATTCAAAAGAGTCTCTAAAGTTCTTGTGTAGGGTCTTTTATATAATAATCATAGAATGGACACTAATCTCTTGAGTCTCTTGCTTGCACACAACAACATCACTATGTGCGAAGGCCATATCGAAGCTCGAAGTCATGTCAACACCAAATCCATGCAGGTGTTGCCCACATATGACACTTCCCCCACCTTATTGTTTCTATGAGGCAATTAATGCACAGATCCATGAAATCAATTAAAATATTTCTAGTTTTTTTTCTAAGGGATGGGTAATGGGACTATCAAGTAACGCTTCCACCATTTAAAATTGGATCTCTAATATTTGGCCAAGCGTTCAAAACCAAATGGGAGTGGGTAAGCACCCTAAGTGTCCTTTTTTTCAAGGTTTTGAATAAAATTCCATGATAAGATTCAAAAGAGTCTCTAAAGTTCTTGTGTAGGGTCTTTTATATAATAATCATGGAGTTCTTAAACATTAGCTCTTACGTTTGAGTTTATCATGATAGATAATTGGGGCCATAAAGAGTGCTAGGGTAGTATCCAAGTCTCAATTGTCAATCTCCCATTTGATAGTTCTCTTTATTTGTCTCTACGAAGTGCCATGTGGCCACTAAGTGCAGATATTGCCTATCTAGGTCTTTCAACATAGCCATTCCTTTTCTTACATGTCCTTTGGCAATGGAAATATCCTACAAACTTTGGCTCCAATTACTAGGGAAATTCTTGCTTGGCATTTTAATGCCGCATTGACCTCTCTCTCTCTCTCTCTCTCTCTCTCTCTCTAAATGGGGGGTCTCCCATCTATCCCCTCTCACATACAAAGGATCTCTCTATCAAGGGATCATTCCCAATAGGGAGAATTGATAGCAAGGCCCTTCCTCAAGGCTTAAGGCATATCATCCAAATCTTAAGAGCCATTTCAAAGACTTCAAGGCCTAGTCAATTAAAGGAAAACTACTCTCTCACACTCACTCTTTCTATATCCCTAAATTCAAAGGTTAAAAAACTTTGCATCCAAGGCACAATATTTCAAATATATGCTATCATTCCCTTTTACAGGGATGATGTTAGTGTAGACGTTGAATTTGGAAGATATCCAAGTGTTAAGACCCCTCTGTCCACACTATGGGGGACAAGGAAGTTGAAAAATATAATGGGAAGGGCTTTCATACAAGGCTGACTAAGATGTAGGGATACCTAATGAAGAAGAAGTTATGGTCTATCGTCACACCTAAGGGGCAAAATGAACCAACCACTACAAAAGAAACTCTCACTAGAGCTCAAATTTTACAAGCACAAGCCAAAGACAAACAAGCTCTAAGAATAATTATGATAACTTCTTTACATGATAATTATGTGCACTTCACAGATAATTACCACTATTTTTGAGAAAATGCACTCCACACCTTCACTACAACTAGTTCTAAATGCACTTTATGCAGAATAAAAGAAGCGAAAAAGGAAGAGTACATTAATTGGGGGATCATATTTTTCATCATCACCTTGTAGGGCATCATCATCATCATGTAGTCAAATAAAAAGCAGAAGTGATATGAGTGTGGCAAGCCAAAACACTTTTCCAAAGACTACTACAAGAACAAGTATTGTAGCAATGATGGAATCAAAGATCATCCACAATCAAACTCTCATAATAGCAATAGAAGCAAGGATAAAGGTAGATTCAACATTGTCAAGGAAGACAAAGGAGAGCAAAGTTGTCTCCATGTTTATATTGCACTCAATCCTTATAGTGATTTCTTGTGGTGGTGACAGTTTGAGTAGAGTTGTCTCCATGTTTATATTTCACTCAATCCTTATAGTGATTTCTTGTGGTGACAGATTGTAGAGGATATGGATGGTCCTCAACCTATTCATTATTGAGTCTATATTGATTCTGTGTTTGAGGGGAGGATGATGCAACCTATGTGACACCATATCATGAGAGACATCCACAATGATGGAATCAAAGATCATCCACAATCAAACTTTCATAGTAGCAATAGAAGCAAGAATAAAGGTAGAGTCAACATTGTCAAGGAGGAGGACAAAGATGAAGACAACTTGGAGAGCAGAGTTAATTGTCTCCATGTTTATATTTCACTCAATCCTTATAGTGATTTCTTGTGGTGACAGGTTGTAGATGATATGGATGGTCTTCAACCTACTATTCATCGAGTCTATAATGATTTTGTGTTTGAGGGGAGGATGCTTCAACCTATGTGACACCATATCACAAGAGACTTCTTTTTGTAGCATGTGTGGCATTAGTTTGTGTGACTATTACTATATGTGACTTTCATTAGCATGTGTGGCACAACCTATATGGCTTTGAGTCTTTAAATAGTTTTCAATTTTACCAGTCCAAAGTCCAAGGGGAGGATTATTGGGTATGTGGCCTTTGGCCTATGCCATAAAACATTGGTGTGTACCATCTCCACTCTAGTTAGCAGTCTAGTTAGCCGGTGCTCATGCAACACCATGTGGACTTTGGTGAGTTACACAAGTTGGCAAGGAGAAGCCTCTAGTTCTAGGGTCTATCCTTTTAGAAGCCTTTGGTGGCCACTTGGGAGTTTCCCTTTTCCCTGAAGGGAAAAGCCTTTGGGACCGTGAGAGGTACCAAGCCATTGTACTACCACTTGTCCTTGCCATTCTACTACTATATAAGTAGCCACATCTTGTACACATTCTAGTGTTGCTAGTTCATTTCATAGTCACGTTATTTCTTTTGTTTTACACCTTGTGCATTGTGTCATTGCCATCTCTTTCATTCACCATGAATGCTACTCTAATTATGCCCCCATAATCCCAATAGGGGGATAAAAATTTCATTCCTTCATACTAGGGATTCTTTGAAGATGATAGAAGATAGTTATTGGGGAGCCCCATTGGGGACAACATCCAAAGGGATACGGGGGAAACAACAAAGGAGAGGGGGACAAAGGGGATAGGGAGAACAAGGGCTCCTAATGGGGCATTGTTTAACAAAACGAGCTTCCATTACATTGAGGAAATACTCACGAGGAAGGCATTTGTACTCTATGGTTTGTTTCAACAATTTTGCATCATCAATTAGGATATCTATGGCTATCAGCATATCACTGGAGATATCTAGCTCTATAAGGACTTGAGGATGCCATGCCAAATTATAGAAGTCCTTGAGGTTTGCCTCCTAAGACCTTCCCTAGCTTGGAGGAGATGACTCCTCGATTCTAGTGTAAGTGAAGGGGGATGTTGGGATATTCAACCCAGAAAAGGTAGTTCCTGACAATCAAAATCTTTAGATTATAAGCCTTATTCCACTTGAATAGAAAAATGGGGAATTCTGAATAATCCATTGGCTCCCACTAAGGATGTTGAAGGCCATTTCAACACTTTCAACACAAATATAAAATGATTCTTCTGCAATGACTGGATAGAATCAACCTCAGTGCCTTTGTGGCAAACCCATAAGCGCTATAGATTCTAAATCTTTTCTCTAGCTTGTGAACTTGTGAGAAAGGAAGTATCACTGAGAGGTTTCACCTACTTAAGCTCTCTCTTCTTGTACTTGAGGAGTTTGCGGGCTTTGGGGGCTAGCATCGTAAGGCCTTATTTAGTAGTCCAATACTAAGTGTGCTGGATAGTGGATTATATGTAATTTCCTTTGTGTTTTTTTTGGTGGACCAAGACCTTCAACCTTGAATTCTCAACCATCCAATGTGGCTAGAATTTCCTAGCCTCCCCTTCCATTATCACGACCATCTAAAACCAATTATGTGCATGTTGGGTATAGTCTTTGGGGTAACTCCTCATGCCACCCTCAAGTACTAGTCAAGTTGGATTTATCTACATACACCATAGGGGTTGTCTTTTCTCTCCTAAAAGCTTCTATCCACATCTTTACTAAGGATGGCATGTTTTGAACATAGAGCCTGCTTCAAGCTGACTTCCTCTGCGGGATCTTGGGGCACCCCCCCCCCCCCCCCCCCCCCCCCCCCCCCCCCCCCCCCCCCCTTTCCCCCGCGCCTCCAAAATCTCCCAACCACTAAATTCTACTAGCCACCATGCAAGATTGGAATGAATCAATGAGTTAATTTTCACTTCTCCAAGGTTTCAAAAATCTCATATTGAAAACAAATAATTGTATAAAAAATAGATGGACGTAGAAAGAGAAATACCAAAAAAGATAAAGAAAGGGATGAATTGAGAGAGAGAGAGAGAGAGAGATCATAAAATCAAAATAGATGGTCTTTCGATAATATTATTCAACATAGATGGTCTTCCAATAGTGCTATTCACCCTTGGGCTCATATCCAACTTTTGTCTATTGTTGGCTCTTAGTATGAGCATTTATAGGAGTTTTGGAAGTGTCCACACTCAAACAAGCAAAATTTGATCAACATCTTGAAAACAATGCCCATAATTAGCATATCATATTATGTTGAGTCTACATGGCATCTGCCTTCCTTCCTCCTAGTTGATCTCCAAGGTTGTCTCATGAATGGGTGAAAAAAATGTGTATGCATAGCCATGATGGGCTCTATCATGCAAGTGAGCTCAATGCATTTCAAAGAATCATGTTGTGAAGATGAGGGTCTTGAGAAATGTACTTAAGGGTATTGAATGGCAAGGTTTTCTATGAGCACTTACCAAGTTATAGTTTTTGCAATTGTAATGCTTGATAATAGGACTTGATTTGGCAAGCGTCTTGACAAAGTGCATTCAATTAGAATGTTAGAAATGCCTTGTTTAACCAAATGATTGTCGGCTTTCTCATACCAAGCACAAGAAGATTAATTCAACATATATAAGGCTTTCTTACATTTGTACACTTTCTTTCTTGCCCTTTCTTGATAAAATTGTGAGGTTGCATTACATTTACTTCCTCAAATATATCACCATTTGAGAAAGTGGTAACAGTGATGGATTGATGAACATTCCATCCAATATGATTTGCCAATACACATAGAAAACGAGCAGTAGTCATATGACAAGTGGGAGCAAGAGTCTCTTCATAGTCAATGCCTTTCTGTTGTGCATAACCTTTTGCAACAAGTATAGCCTTGTAGCGATCAATCTTGCCATCCGGCTTACATTTTAACTTGTACACCCAATTCATACAAATGGCCTTTTTGCGAAGGGGCCATTGATAAATCACATACCCGCTTTATGTGATTTTCCAAGAGGTGAATCACATAAATTCCATGTTTCATTCTTTGTAAGTGCATCATATTTGGATTGAATTGCAACCATTCAATTTTTTGATTTATGTAATTCATCAAAAGAAAGAGGTTCCTCCTCATCACATAAATAAGAAACAACCGAAGCATAACAATTTGATGCATATAATGCATGGCAAAAACCTGAAATGAGTACAAGTAGATAGGTGTATCCAATTGATTGTCACTGGTGACACAAGGTATGCACTAGCCATTTTGGCGTACCCCAAGCCTCTTTGTTCTCAAACCTTTCCACATCAAGTATATCATGTACATCTACATCAAAAATAGACTGATCTATAACATTTTCAAAACCCCATAGGTTATACATTTGCCTAATTGGAACTCACATTTAAGTTTCCACCATTAAAAAGAGGCAAAAAAGTGCTATAAATGTATTGTGATCTTGCATTTCTATCTCTAGTACATGACAACAAAGCTTGAACAAAATCTTCCAAAAATACAAAATTTTGTGAAACCAAGATATGTTTGTTTGCAGATGGTATAACTTGTGGCCTCTGCTTTTAGGATTGTAACCAACAAAAATGCATTTGACAAAATTATCATCCAATTTTGCCGTTGTGTTTGTGGCACCAAAGCATAAGCTAAACAACCAAAAACATGCATGTGATCAATAGATGGCTTCTTATCATGCCATACTTCATAATGAGTCATAGACTACAAGGCTTTGGTAGGACACCTGTTAAGTACATAAGTAGTACAGATGATATCCTCTACCCAAAATGAATGTACATCATGCGATCTCCATAAGTGGCCTATTTTTTCTTTCAACAACGGGGCTGAAAGCAAAGGTTGGTGGTACAAAAAAAGGGCCAAATTTTTTTCCACCTATTTGGTACTTTGGAGGGAAAGTTTGGAGGCAAATGGTGTTTGTTTTTCCTTTTTTTTAATTATAATGATATTTCTATAAGAATGTTTTGTACAGTTTCATAGTGGGCCACCCTGTGTGAGAGTAGTGGTATCATGAGTGGATTTAGTGGTTCAAAAGTTTTTGCCATGCGTTTAATCTTGAGTTTCATAGCATGCTCTCTCACTCATCACCTTGCACAATCCTGAGCTCTCTCTATCCTCAACATCCAATGGGCTTGCAGCAGCTCTACTCTCTTGTGTCAGTTCTCCAACCATGAGGGCCCTAAAGGCCAAGGGAGATGCTTCCAGTAGAGCGTCACCTTCAATATGCAAACTGAAATTGAAGGCTAAGGAGAGAATGTTCTCCCCTGGAAGAAGAAACTACAAAGGTGTTTCCACTGCATCCCCCCAAGAAACAGAGCCGGAGTACAAAATGAGTCCCAACACAAGGGCTAGTGCAAAACAGTGCAAGGTTGTTGATATGGATGTTGGAATTAGGGTTGCAGGGAAACACACACGGCTTGGAGAAGACGAAGGAAGCTCAAGGCACACATTAGAGAGTGTATTACTTAGTGTGCAATGGAAAGATAAGATAGCCCTAGAGTGATGGACGTATATACAATGCACGCGGGAAAAAACCTCCTAGTGAGGGAAAAAATGGCTTGACGGTCCTAAGTGTGTTCACACACAACACTACCACATGTATAGGGTACCAAATCCCCCCTAGGAGTGATGTGGTGAATGAGAGCGTGCACATAGAGTATAGGGAAGTGCCATACCCTGAGGACATGATCAGTCCACAAAGGGGAGTAAGCCCAAAGCTTTGCGGAAAGCTTTGAACTTCTCGTGAGACCTTGCCTTTGTGAAAACATCTGCAAGGTTGTTGTGTGTTGGCACATAAGCCAAGTTGACCGCTCCTGCTAAGAACCTCTCCCTGACATAGTAGTAATCCACCTCTATGTGCTTTGTGCGAGCATGAAAAACTAGGTTCCTTGCAATTGCCAATACAGAAGACACACTCATGGCCTACTAGCCTTGGCGCATTTCACACTTGCCACAAATTCAAGAGCTTCAATGCAAATGAAATAAAATAACATAAATAGAAGTCAAGATACACATCCTAGTGACACATAATGTCAGTGGATGTTTCCCCTAGGCTAGGAGAAAAACATTTGAATCTAGACTATCTCTTAAGAAATGCTTGCCTATGCTCCCCTATGTCCCTAAAAGAGCCCCTCATCAATGGACTATTGTCACCTTGTCGTGCCACTAATGGAAGCATGCTCAATGTGCCGCACAAGTATCCTGCCACTGTCAACACCAACACAGGGTCAAAGTCTACCCCCTCATAGAAGAGGTGAGTTCTAGTAAATGCCTCAGCCAAGAAATTGATCCCTCAAAAGCCATGTTGAATGCTTGCTTAGGTCAAGTGAGATGTTGCACAATGTCCAAAGGCAATGCACAATAGACTAGTCTCTATGTAGTATACATCTAAAACAAGTGGGGGAGTGCCCCATTTGAGCTGCCCAAGTCCCTAGCACCAGACAAGCGTGCACCATCATCCATAAGAGAAACAATATGCACCAAGCTACAAGCAAGTCCCAAATGGCCATCTAGAACCGTCTCAAGTAATCATGTAAAAGTCCCTCATCCAACCACATCCTCATCTTGGTCACCCAATCTCTCTAATATTTAACAATAGATATACATCCAATCCCAACCATTGTACTCAAAAATAGATATGGACCCACAAGTCACATCTATTGGGGCCATTGCCACTCTCTCGAATATCAATAAACCTCAGGAGAGAAGCATAGATAACACATCTCCACTTCCCTTGAGATCCCATTGCCAAGTACACAAAGGATCTTTTTCAGTGGGCGGAGACAAGCCAAGTGGTGAAAATGGGCTACAGATACTGGGCCCCAAGACTCCATGCAAACAAACCTAAGAGATTCACACCGCCATCATAGAGCCATTGAGAAGTGACCAGCCCAGATGGCCCACAAGCATTCATCCGAGGTGGCCTCCCCTGGGATCCACCCATGTATCATATTTACCCCTAGATTAGCATAGGATGAAGCTAGTTATCTAGATGCATTGTCTCATCATTGTACTACAATGACAATATAGAAATGCATATTTCCCCTAGTAAACTCCATCCCCCTCTCACGTAGTCCCATGGATCCCCCCATACACACTATCCTCTACTCAACTAGCAATGATTTTTTTCATTTTGTATCATTTGTCCTTTGCCAATAGATGGAATACATATAGCCATGCACATCTGATTTGTCTCATAAACAAATTCTTTAGTCTAATTAAAGAGCTGACCAACATAACTAGACAAAGTAAGAAAATCTATAGATGGAAGACATATATCCATGTACATCTAATTTGTCTCACTCTCGAGTCTAATTAAAGAGAAGACCAACATAACTAGCCAAAGGAAGAGAAGCAAGGAGGAATGAAAAATGGTCAGTTACACAGCGGCGGTTACACAGAAGGGAAAGCAATAATCAAAGAATTCCAAACGTCAATGTTCAAGGAGTGACACATCCCTTTTGTCTACATTAGCCATTATTCACATGTATTGATTCCCATATGCTAAACACTCTTATTAGTCATAAGAGTTCCAAATGTTACCCCTTTTTCTCTTGTTTTTAATTGCCTTCAAGGCAAGATAAAGTGGGTTGTAATCAATATGTATCTGATTGGTCCCATAAACCAAGTTTGGCTTTTCACTGATGCTAACACTCTCTCTCTCTCTCTCTCTCTCTCTCTCTCTCTCTCTCTCTCTCTCTCTCTCTCTCTCTCTCTCTCTCTCTGTGTGTGTGTGTGTGTGTGTGTGTGTGTGTGTGTGTGTGTGTGTGTGTGTGGCTTACATTGAAGATTGAAAACACCAAGGAAATGATATTCCACAAATCCAGACGAGTCATGAGTTCAGCTATCTTCACAACAATAAGACAGATTGAGGTAGTATAGTCTTATGTATACTTGAGAGTCACCTTTGCCAACCAATTAGGTCCCTTTCTTATGAATTATGCAGCCACTAAAAAACTCAATTGAAGATGTGCAGTGTTTGTCACATGCACATCTAGCATGTGGACAAGCTTATGTACACTTGGGAGTCACCTTTGCCAGCCAATCAGGGCCCTTTATCATGAATTAGGCGTCCATTGACAAACTCACTCGAAGATATGCAATGTTTGTCAAATGCACATCTAGCATGTGGACAAGATACACCTACTTATAAGGCTTAGGTTAACTTAGGGAATTGATATGGCACCTGTTCACAAGACTGCATGTTTAGACAATTCTGTGTAATATGGGATGATGATGGCACTTGGCTGCCAAAACTCAGGTGTGGGACAACACCAGAGTTAAGGCTGATTTACCTAAAGGTAGAAGGTGCTAAACATTGGTACTTCGTACTTTTCTAAGGATTAAAAGATATTTTGAATGACTAGAGACTACGATGAAAGTACATGTATACAATATAGTCAATTGTTGTGAATCTTAGCCTATTATGCAGTCAATAATTGATGGGTTTATGTTTTTCTTATGTTTATGATGATTTTGGGTGCGTTTTTATGGGAATCTTGGAAGATGCTCGGCCGGCTTGGGTTAAAAGGGAAAGGGAGGGAGGCTGACGTGGTAGCAAGGGAGGTAGGTAATGGCACAGCAAAGCTAGCATATGGAATGCAAGAGCTACAAGGCTAGAAGCTATGCACGGAAGAGGAGGGTAGGACCTATCTTCTTCTAACACAACCAGGCTCTCAAAGGCCTCTATTCGCTTGGTTCTGACCTCATGAGGCCCTAGTCTTAAAAATGCTATATCTTGAGCTAGAGATGTTAGATTTCGGCGTTTTAAAGTGCTATCCTAAGGTTTTTGGACGTTTCAAATGCATTCGTAGTATTCTTGTTGTATTCTGCAAACATCTTATGTGTTTTCTCTCATCACACATCACATCACTCATTAAGCATGGACTTTTGTGTAGACTTAAGTTGGGCTCTCGAAAAGCATTTTGTACAAGCATGCATTTTAAGTGCGCGAGCAAACTTTTATGTATGTACTATGAGAAATAGAATTCCCAAAAACTTCTTTTATATTTTCTAAATTACCTCTCTCTATGCTGAGTTGGTGTTTCTTACAGGGCCCAAAATTGAGTCCAAGTTTCTCCTAATGTATACATCTATCAACCGTCTACCTATCTATTTGTCTATCTACCTATCTACATATCTGTCTATCTATCTATCCATCCCTCTATCCATGTATCTCTTTGTTCTTCCATCCATCCATCCATCTACCTACCTATCTCTCTATCCTTCCATCCATCCATCTACCTATCTACCTACTTACATATCTATCAACCTGTTTGTCCATCCATATGTATCTCTGCCTATCTTGTTTTTTACTTAATTATTATTATCTTTATTTCTTAAATTTTTTTAAAAAAAATCCTTATTTTCTTGTTAATATTTATACTTTCAAACTCATTATGTATCCATCTAGATATCTATTTTTACCTCTTTATTAATATATTTATTTACAAATATACATATATATGTATATACATACATTCTTTAAAAAAGTTAAGGTATGAATCGCACTCAATACTAGTGGGGATAGTGCAAGCAACTTACAATGAAAACCACTTTGTGGACGCACTTACACACAAAAAAGAGGGATAGATTTTCTAGGCACAGGCTTGGGCAATAGTGAGCAATAGAATTGGTTCTTGAAGATCCAAAAATGAGGAGTGCTTTGTATCTTCGTGTCTTTTTCTTAACACCTCTAAAATCCACAGTGCTAGCAGCATTACAAGAGGGCTCGGTTTTTCTGCATCACAACATGAACATGCCTAACATTGGCAAGCAAATTATCTTGTTGGCTCTGGTAACCCCAAATGTGACATGGCTCTAAGAATGATTTTCTAAATAAATTGACTAGTTGAACCAAAGTTTTATTTATCTAAGTTATATTTTAGGTTCATCTTTTCTATTTTACTTTGCAAAATGTATTTTTTTTTATTTTTTATTTTTTGTTCTTCAAATCTATTTATGAGGACTAAATTAATATATATAATTTTTTATTTTTTAGCTAACCTTTACATCTCTAATGGAGAAGAAGGTGCATGCTTCAATGGAGAAAAGCATACACGCATAGCATTTATAGTGATCTAGCTTTTTGATCTAAAGATCTTTAGATCAAAATATCTTTCGATCGAAAGAATTTTTTTCGATCGAAAAAAGTAATATGGCTATTCGCGTATAATACGGGATAATTGCATATAATCTCATAAAATACATATAGAAATTATTATGCGGACGTATAAATGCAACCCAGATGAGTGTTGGTGATACTCATCCAAAAGTAGTACATGTTGAGCTTGACATCTCAACACTACTCTGTAGACTCATCGACATTAATCCATTTCAAGTCAGATTTTTTCTTAAATAAATGAAAAGCACTTTATTTTAACTCTTCTAGTATTCATTAAAAGGAAGTTAAAGCTCAATACAATCTAAAATCTCTCTTGTGCTCTTCATTTATTGCGGGAGCATTGCTCAAGGGGGACTTTTATTCCCATTGATCATATTGTACAATTTTCTCTTAGAAGATTTATGGGAAAAGAGAGCCTAGCTAAATTTGATAATAGCAGCTTGCACACTTGGCAAGCCAATGTAAAAGGTGAATGGCAACCTCATGATGAAAAACTTATGGTTGATTGTTAAGCTGCACTGCTAATGAAAATGTGGAAGAGCTAATAGGTGGGGAAAATGATTTTTTTGGGGTTCATTAAGTGGAATCCCAAGGAGATGCTCCCATGGATTTTGAGGGGAGAAGGAGAAGCAAAGCAAAAGAAACTGGCTAGCAAACAAAGGCTCTAACGTCGTCCCAAGCAAGGACTCAAGCAACGCGAAGATGCATGCCTTGAGTGGGGGAGAAAGGCTAGGGAGCGTGGGCAATAGGGAGCGGGTTTTTTTTTTTAATATATGGCAAGGTAGAGAAACTATATAGTGCACACTGCAGGCCGAGTGGTTAACTCAATAGAATTTGGGTTTAATGCGCATCAGCCCGAGCACTCTTTGGGGGTTTTGATTTAACGTTGCACATGCATAGAATCTTGAGGAGCATCCACAGAGATTTTAGGCAATGTATTCTCCCCAAGCTTTGTTTGAGGCCTATTTTGGTAGAAAAGTTTAAAATATCCCATTTTTATATTTTCAAAATATGCCTATGTCCATGTTCTAAAGAAGTAGACGGAGAAATTAAATTAGAATTTTTTTATTGAAAAAAGCGAGTTTTGGAGGTTTCAACACTCCTTCTAACACTTTTTGACCACAATGTAAGAATATCATTCTAGAAGAGCTATGCCTTTGATAGGCATAAACCTTCAATTGAGGTTTTGATTATACCATACTAATTTCCTCTCATGACTAGAGACTAGCGGTACCTTACATGGCCTTTGCACAACGAGGACGATTAAACCATTCTTTTTCAAAAGATTATGGAAACCAAACAACATTCTTTTTCAAAAGGTTGCTCTACAAACCAAGTGGCTGCGACACCCGACTCAAGAAGTGTACAAGCCTCCAATGCACGATGCTCCTCAGACCACTATGAAACTATGTTTTCAAAATGATCGAGCCAGGTTAGAGCATCCTTTGTTGGCAATCCAAAATAGGGTTTGGATTGAATCCTTGGTCTATTTTTCAAGATTGTGAATTGTGGATACTAATATAGTGAAGCAAAATTTGGTTTGCGTGATTGACTTGTAGCAATAGGTTATATATACATGGCGTCAAGCATATTGTGCTCTAGGGAAAACGAGGGTGTGTTAAATTCTAGGTTCATGGAAGCATTAGCATATGGAAAAGATTGAGCTTGTCATGCAGGTGATGATGGCTAACTCATGCTGTGAATAGGGGACACAAAATAGGGCACTACGATTAAAGCAGGGATAGCGAGTTGGGGACGAGAGCGAGTAACTACCCATTCTTGGTGTGTAGCTAACACGTCTATTAATGGAAGAAGCTTGAGGGAACCAAGTAGTGTTCACAAAAAACCGGTATTTTGTGTATTTGTAATAAAGGACAAGAATTGAAAATTCTCGGCAAGTTTGTAGGGGTCACTTCGATGAAAAATGGCTAAATTTGGAGGATTTTAATGTAAAACCGGTAATAACCATAAAAGTTTCACTAGAAACGAAAAGATTTTAAATCTCTCCTTATTTCCATTGGTTGCTTAAAAAAGTTTTGATGAACATTGGTTGGAACCAAGCAGGTTGAGCCAATCTTGCCTACTTTACATTGGTGGAGGCGGGCAATTTCAAAGCCCCCTTTCCTTTTCGTTGCCTATTCTTGGTTTATAATTGAAGATAAGAAATTCAATTATGTACAATATGAGAACCGAGAATAACTTCTTGAGAAAGAGAGAAAAGAAAGGTAAAAGCCTAGTTTTCTAAGAGGGAAAATTTTCAGCCAACATATACACAAATAGATTACTCAAATGGATCTTTGAAGGTCACTTTTAGATTTGAATGTAATGATGAATACAAATTGTGTGGTGCATTCAAAGAAAAATAACTTTATAATTGTAGTGGTCTCTAATGCTCAATCGTTGTCATACATTATAATTGTAGTGATTCATACATGACTAGAAACACTATGCTCATGTCAGCATTTTACATATATCACATGTTTAATCCCTGTTTACAATGGCCAACATTGTATATTGATAAATTATTGGTATCCAAAAATTGAGTAAGCTAGCCTGCCACTAATATTACTAGTACGGATTGTTGGTTTAAAATGCACACTACTTAGAATCACAAATAGATCACTACTAAGCCTCTTTGTTGCTAGGGATATTTTTTTGCATCGCTTAAACAACAAAAACCGTATCATTAAGGATGTTGCTACAGGAACATCACTTAAACGACGTACTTAGTGACTCTTTAGCGTCTTGAAAGCAATGCAAATATCATCGCTTAAGTGATGCCCATTATCACTTAAGCGTTGTAAGAACTCTCTCTTAAGCAACACAAACTTATTAAGCATCACTTAAGCATCATTAAACCATTTTTCCCCGTTAAAACTCAAGAGCTTAGAGCTCCAGACCATGTGTTCTATATATAACTATACAAGCACACAAGGCTCTCTCTCTCTCTCTCTCTCTCTCTCTCTCTCTCTCTCTCTCTCTCTCTCTATAGATATATATATATATATATATATATACTATATACACACACACACACACACACACACACATATATATATATATATATGTATACATATATATATATATGTATACATATATATATGTATGTATATATATGTATGTGTATATATATATTTATGTATATATATGTATACATATATATATATATATATATACATAAATATATATATACATATATATATATATACACACATACATATATATATATACATAAATATATATATATATATACATAAATATATATATACATAAATATATATATACATATATATATATATATACACACATACATATATATATATACATATATATATATATATATATATATATATATATATATATATACATACATATATATATACACATACATATATATACATACATACATACATACATATATATATATATATATATATATATATATATATATATATTGTGGTGTGCACAAGAATAGGCCAAGATGAGTCTACCAAGCTCTTACGCTTGCAGCTCTTTGTATTCTGCTTGGAGGTGGTTCCATTTTATTCATACTAGAATGCCAAGACGGGCTCACACCCTACACACCACACCTCCCCCCTTAGGGAGAAAAAGATGGACATATTTTTACAATTTTGGGCCGAGATTGGACTCGACAAAAGGGATCAACTCCGATGCCTCATCTAGGGGAAGTGATCGTGTATCATGGCTTAGGGGCTAGAAACTGAACTTGGGGGCTAGGCTCGACATCATGCTGAACATCATCAAGGCATAGAACTTGTACATCTTGCTTATGCAAACATTAGGTCTCTATCCCAATGTAATGGACAAGACGACGAAGGAAAAGCTGACGATTGGGAAGGATATTTTTGCAACATGCATCCATCTCCATTAGGGGTTTGGTGAAATTGACTTGATGCTTTATGGAACAAAAACCTTGCGGGATTTCATGGCAAGTTTCTTTGTAGGAGTTTCCACCTTTGGATGTGCGACTTCTGCAATGGGTTTAACCACGACTAGTTGCAATTATGCCAACAAGACTTGTCTAAGATGCAAAGTATTGTTGCAACCTTCTTTGGTGTTGTGGAAACAAGTAGCTGAGGCATAGCAGGTGTTGACAAGGAAGACTTGACATAGGTAAAATAAGAAAACAATGAACCCCATGGTAGTAATTGATAAAGCAAGTTTTTTGGAGAAACAAAACGGCAAGGCATGTTGGCTGATTGGCGATTGAGAGTGAGCATAAGATCTCACAACTTTCGAATAGCACAAAGCGTCTGGAGCAATTGCAAGAGTCTTGCTACTACCAAGAAGCTTTCCTAGACAATTTCCAACACAGAATCCATGGCTAGCAGGAAGGGGGAAAATACCAAGAACAAAAGAATCAAGAAGAGAGCAAGTCCGTCAACTCCACCAACGTGGTGTGCATATGAATAGTCCAAGATGAGTCTACTAAGCTTTTATGCTTGCAGCTCTTATATTATGCACGGAGGTGGCTACATTTGATTCACACTAGAATGTCCATGTGGGCTCACACCCTACACACCACTATATATATATATATATATATATATATATATATATATATATACACACACACACACACACACACACACACACACACACCACCACCACCACCACCACCCCCCCCCCCCCTATATACACACGTAATCACACTCAACAACAAGATTTGAAGCAAAAAGTGCACACTTGGGAACATTCCATATACACTATAGAAAAAATCAACCGATGAATTTTTCTGAAAAAAATCAATAGTATGAATGATCGCGGTACGGTTTTTTTTTCTTTGACACTATGCAAATAAACAAAAACAACTGAACAAATTGAATGTGAATGAACAAACTTGACAATGTTATACAAGTAGACTAGAATTGGTTGAAGCAGACTGAATATATAGATTATCGATATATGTATATATACATTTTCAATGTGCGTAAATAATCAATCTCTCTAAAATACAACAAAATGCCACTATCTCTATACATCCGAATCGAACTCGACATCCAACTGTCTCTCAGTACGTTGATAGACCGCTTTTGGTGTGTACAAAATAGCGTTTATATGCATGGTCATATGTACAAAAATATGTAAATACATGCATTTGGGAGCTTTGCAAAGTGGTTTCAAGTTCGAAAAAAAGATGCAACGTGTACACATTGTGAATAGTCAGATTCTCACGCTAGCAATCGGACACATGTACATGCCCGATATGCATGTATGTACAAAAATATCTAAATACATGCATTTGGGAGCTTTGCAAAGTGGTTTCAAGTTCGAAAAAAAGATGCAATGTGTACACATTGTGAATAGTCAGGTTCGCGCACTAGCAATCGGACACATGTACATGCCCGAATAGGGTATCGAGGCCATGGATATGGTTCTAGGTGGCTTATTTTGTCTCTAGAGAATGTGTTTGATCTTTCTAGAATGTAAATAATGCAAGTGACAAGTCTGGGTACTCTCATCCCGCTTGAGAAGTTTGGGACATGCAATAACTGTCTATTTACGATGCTTGATCTGCGGCGATGCGTGCACCGCCCTAGAAGTGTTCAAAAATTGAATGAGGGGATGTGGAAAAGTGCTTTGGGTATCAAGGATCAAGCGTACGAAATTTGGTGAATTTTGGAGTCCGTTTGGGGTTTTTCCCACCAAAAATGCCCGCCGGGGGTCAAAATTGGGCCAAAAAAGGTCAAAAATGGTGTGAAATGGCTTCAAATTTCCACATCACTCACGGTGCCGTGATGGTCCAGGTTGAGGGAGAACTTTTGGAGTACAATATCAGCACTTTCACCTCTCTGTGTAGGGAAGGAAGCAGGGTTCCTACAGGTGGACTAGTGCTGTCCCGTCGCGTTCGCATTAGGAAAAGTTTGGACTCAAAAATGGGCCTTGTAAGAATTGTTGATGTGGCATAGCTTTCAAACAGTGGGGATCGGTAAATTTTTGGCAAATAAGATCCAAACTTGTCGAAGGTTGGATATTTAGAATCTACTCTTCAAATGCTATCTATTGATATATAGCATGCATGTATCGGACATTGTCTTCATGTAGATCTAGAAAAAGGTGATTTTAGATTACCGTAATGGTAACAAAACCTAGCTGATTGAAAAAAAATGGCATAACTTTCATAGAAGCCATCCAAAAATTTTGGACCTTGGCTCTTTAGAATCCATTTTTCAAGAACTTTCCAATGATAGGTCATATCATGGGGTTCTAAGCAATATTTAGAGGGGTCTACCGGGTTGCTTTCTTTTGTACAACTTTGATGATGTGGCACTCTTAAAAGGCCCAAAAATGAGTTCAAAATTTTCCTAATGCGTCCTGTTTTCGAGTGTGTGGAGGAGTGAATGAGAGCTTTCTCTCTTCAATTTTGCACTTGGGAGAGTCTATGGAATTTCTGAGGTTTCCATGGATGTGTGTGTGCAAGGAATTGAGGGAAGAAGGTGCGGCTTTCTGCAAGACTATGTGACCCTATATCGGTGCCATTAGGGTTGGCGCTACTCCAAAGAGTCCAACAGAGTGGAGTTTGGTGAAGCTTTTGTAATGTTTTGAGAATGGCCTTTTGTGGCTGGATTTTTTGGGTTTTTGATGGTTTTTCTTGTATATTTTGGTCACCATCAAGCGTGATTTCCAGTGTTGATCACCTCGACTCACCTTGTAGTGTCTGCGGGCAGGCAAGGGCTTGTAGGTCGAGGCGTTTGGAGTTTGAATTGAGCTTGTGGATAGAATTCTCAGGGAGCTTTTGAGTGGTGGTGAGTGAGGTGAGGAATTTGAGTTCCTTGTATATTGTTGAGTTGTCTAGGTGTGTGAGTGTGCGCATGACATCTTTTGCTCCATCATCCTTTGGTAATCCTGCTGGGGAGCAGAAATTTGCCGGTTGTGCACCCAGGTGAAGCGGTTTTGTTGTGAAGTTCGAGCTTCATTGAAGAAAATTGGTGGTTTGGTTGAGGTGCAAGACTTCAACTTTTGTGGAGATACTCACGCAAGGGAGAAGCGACTCCAAAGAGATGGCTTATATCCGGGCCAGTGTTCACAAGGAAGGAGGATGTGAAGGACTGGATTGCGGACTTCGAATGGCATACACTTGGTATGCACATTGTGAATGATGAAGCAAATCTTCATGTATTTCCTCTTGCGCTCAAAGGAGAAGCTCGCGAGTGGTTTGAAGGTTTAGAGGAAGACAAAAAGCAAACATGGGAGCAAGTGAAGTTGGCAATTTTTGACAGGTTTGGTAAGAAACTAACCGCAACCGAAGCGACGACAAAATTGAGAGGTTTGCAGCAAAATGTTCATACTAACTTTAAAGATTTTTTGCAACACTTCAAAGGACTCTGGGTTCAATTAGAGGCGGCATCCCAAATACCTCCAGGGGATTTATCTAAAGTGCGTCAGTTTATGGATTGTCTCCATTCAAGTGTAAGGGAGAAGGTCGATAAAGAGGAGCCTGCTACATTTGAAAGAGCTGTGGAAATTGCCAAGGGCCAAGAGCAAGAAGATCAGGAGAAGGTGGGAGCAAGGCATGACACACAATGAGCCAGTTGTGGTGCAACCAATGGTCCCTGTGGCAACGGATGATAGAGTGGAGCGAGTGGTTCAAGGTCCAGATCCTGTTGCGGTCCGGGTTCTGCATGATCTTACCGGTCAGTTGCGAGAATTAAGAATTAACATAATGAATAGGAACCAAAGAGAAGAGAGGCCAATTGGGAGAGGTAGGGGACGAAGGCTACAAGGCAGGTGCTACAATTGTGATGAAGAGGGTCACTATGCCCCTGATTGTCCTGAACCACCAAGAGAAAGAGGAGGGATATACCCCTTATATGGACGTGGTCAAGGGAGAATAGAAGAAAATCATCAAGAGCGGGCACTAGAAGCACCACCGCCGCAACAACAACCACAACCGTTTCCTGCAAGTGGACAAGGTAGGGCTATTAACATCATTACCCTTGAGCATCAAGATGTGGATGTTTTGGCCAATAAGAGAGCTAGGTATGATAGGGAGAAAGAGATAGAAGAAGAGAGGCAAACAAGAGCAAGGAAAGGAAAGGCTAAGGTAGAAGACAAACCAGAAAGTAGCAAGAGGCGTCGAAGAAGGAAAATTGGTCCAAAGGACTACCTCCTTGGCCAAGGTGTTGAAGACTATGATATTGTCGACGACATATGAAATCAAAAGGCAAATATATCTTTTGGTCAGTTGGTGGCTTTGAACGCTAAATTGAGGAGGCAGTGGACCAAGTGTGTGAGTACGCGCCGTTCCTTCTAAGAAGGAAAAGCATCAAAACATGGTGTCATCTTTGAGGGTTGGTCACCCAGTGGATATGGTGCCAATAGTTGAAGCTATGTTGGGAAAGAAGACGAAAGTGAAAGCATATGTGGATGGTCGTGCCCAGGTGTGTGTCATGACCGAGGCTATCATGAAGGAAGCAGGCGTTAAGATGTCAAAGAATGATTCGATTTGTATGAGGATGGCCAACCACAAAAAGGCAAGGTGTCTTGGAATAGCTGAAGATGTGAAGATAAAAGTCTTGGGGATTGAGTGCTTGGTTGATTGCTACGTGATGCAAGCGGGTGAGAATGCATACCCAATCATTTTAGGGAGGCCATGGCTTATAACCCTTGGTGCTAAGCAGGATTGGGGCACGGGCTTGATCACCATCCCCGACAAAGAGAAAGAAGGACCATTGTCTACAACATGAAGACACACGAGAGCCGTACACAGTCCCTAGTGGAGATGCAAGATACGGATTCTACAGAAACCACGTCATACGATAGTGATACTTCATCTACATCATCAGAAGAAAGTGTAGAGGAAGGCTTGATGCAATTATGTCCTGATCTTTTTTGGGATAAGTGTTGAAAAGGAAGCATCGATGCATGATGTGAAGGTCAAGGAGGAGAAGGATAGTCCAAAAGCAATTGTAGAGCCTGCCAAAGTGAATGTAAGGATCATGCTAGGAGAGGACTTGACAGAAAGAGAAAATAAGGAGTATGAAGACATGTTTACAGAGTTTCCAAAGCTATTCTCCACTGAATATACAGAGTTGCAAGGAGCTAAGGAGTCGAGCATAGAATCAATCTAAAAGAAGGTGCCAAGCCAAAAGTTCAAAAGCTTAGGAGGTTGGGGATCATTCATGAGAAATCACTTCACGAAGAGGTGACGAAGCTTTTGGAAGCAGATTTCATCTTTCAAGTGGAGGAGTCTGAATGGGTCTCTCGAGTTGTTATTGTGCCCAAGAAGAATGGAGGATTTAGGATATGTGTTGATTTCAAACCTTTGAATGCTGCCACAAAAAGAAATCATTATCCACTACCCTTCCTAGATGAAATCCTCAATCAGGTTGCAGGTCATGAACGTTACTCAATCATGGATGGATTTTCTGGCTACTTTCAAATCTTTATAGCGATTGAAGATCAATTGAAGATGACCTTCATAACTCCTTGGGGTTGTTTTGCCTACAAAAGAATGCCTTTTGGGCTAGTTAATACATATGCTACCTTCCAAGGATGGATGAATAGAGTGTTTGGTCCCTACTTGCGTAAGTTCATTCGCGTTTTCATGGATGACATTGGGTGTTATAGCTCAAGGGTCACACATTTGGAGAAATGGAGGTTGAGTTTTGAAAGGCTTCAACAAGAGGGTGGGCAACTCAACCCAAAGAAGTGTAAGTTTGCTCATGACAAAGTCCATTTGCTAGGACATGTGGTTTCCCAAAATGGAATAGAAGCTGACCCAAAGAAAGTTAAGGCTTTATTGCTTATGGATCCGCCGCCCAACAACACAAAGGATTTGGCATCATTTGTGCATAATCTCAGGTACTTGTCACGTTTTTTCTGGATGCTATGTCAGTATGTGTATCCTCTCCAGAAATTGAGTCAAAGAGTTCAAGGGTTTGAATGGAATAAAGACATCCAACAGGCTTTTGATGGCATCAAGGAGGTACTGTGGGCTTTACCAACAGTGAGACCTCCTGACTTGCAGTCGATTTTCTATGTATCTATTTGTGTGGTGTCAGTAACTTTTAGGTCGGTTCTCTTACAAAAGCAAGGAAGGAACTTCAAGCCAATTTATTTTGACAGCAAGATGAAGAATGTAAGCGAGTTCTCCTACACAAAAATGGAACAGTGGGTATTCGCCTTGGTTCTTGCTTGTCGAAGGTTCAAAACCTATTTGTTGCCCCAAAAGTTCTATGTCCTCACCACATCGAATCTTTTGCTTGATGTAGTACAACTATTGAAGCCTAGCAAGCGCATCTTAAAGTGGACTTTGGAGCTTCAAGAGTATGAGTTTGAGTTTAAAGTGGATCATTCTGTTAAAGCTCACTTGGCAAAAATAATGGTACATAAGGGGGGCGAGCTTCCATCTTACCCAAGGGTTGACAAGGATGATCATGAAGAGGAAGTAGATATTATAGATGCATATACAATGATGTTTGATGATGCATACAGGAAAGTTCTTCAAAAGCAAGTGGTGGGGTAGTCATTAAGAACCCAAAAGGCGATGTAATCTTTTCTAGAGCTTACGATCTTGACGAAGCTCAAAGTAACAATGAGGCCGAGTATCTCACGCTTTTCCTTGGGTTGAAGCAGTGTGTTGAGTTTGGACTGAAGAGGGTCATTGCAAAAGGGGATGCATTGCTAGTCATGAATCAGTTGCTTGGTTTGTGGAATGTTAAGAAAGACAATTTGAAGAAGTGGTTCTATGGCATCAAGAAGCTTTTGCATGAGTTTGATAAGATACAGTTTAAGCATGTTCATCGTGAGCAGAATAAAGAAGCTGATGAGTTGGCTAGGGACAAGTTGGATGCCTTGGTAGCTCCTTTAAGGGTCAAGGAAGCCTTGTATGCAGGAAGGGAATCATTGTAAGATGTAGAAGTATTTCTTGGTAAAGGGCAATGTCCAGAGGGCATGTCAAAGGTTCGGCGTAAGAGAATAGTTGCAAAAGCAAGAAACTACACATTGGTAGGTGAGGATCTCATGCTTTATGGCAAGGATAGCATTTTGAAAAAAGTGTCGTACAAAGAAGAGATGGGCTTGATTTTGGAGCATTGCCATGAAGAAAGAGGCCATCAAGGCAAGGATCAGGTTGTCTTTTGTGTTTTAAGAGCAAGTTACTGTTGGCCCTCTATGATGAGAGATGCTTATTTTTTGTCAAGTCATGCCATGAATGCCAAGTGTTTGCAAATCCGAAGCTTTTGGCTAAGCCTCAAAAAGCTATAATGTCTTTTGATGCATTTGCAAAATGGAGAGTGGACGATGTAGGTCCAATGCCGAGGACCAACAATGGCAAAAGGTATATCCTTGTGGCTGTGGATATTTGACAAAATGGGTGGAGGCAAGAGCAGTAAAAGATGTAATAGTAGGAAGAGTGGCCTCTTTTTTATATTGAGGCGGTCCGGGGCGGGCAACAAGAGAGGCGACCTCTAAACACCCCTCAAGGCTCCCGTGCTGCTCAATTGGGGCTGGGGCAACCACAAGCACAACACAACAACAAACCCACAGCCAAACCCAAACAAAATAGGGGCACCACCTAGTTATGGTATGCGAACTAGGACGCAAGAGTGATTTTGGCACAACCAAGAATATGTACCACACAACACACACAAGCAACCTCACACCAAGACACACATGAAATGGACCAGAGAGAGCTAGAGCAAAGGGAAGAGAGAGAGAGGAAAGGATCTTGCGTAATACCTTATTTGTGACTTGCAAATGGAGATGGTTCGTTATGATGCTATCGTAGAACTTGTACAAAACTCACTCAATGCTTAGTGATTGCTAAACATTGCCAAAACACACACACACTGTCTTAGGGTGTGGGAGACCTCTCACCACAATACCCTCTTACAATGGACAAAAAACTGGCAATGAAAAACACACTAAAACACTTTCTAAAATCAAGATCAACCGATAAAAACTCAAAATACACAAGTCACCTTGAATTCACCAAACAGTATTGCACAAATGGAAGGACGAAGATTTGAACGTCGAATCACGCCTTTGATGCACCAAACCTCAATTTATTGATGATGAAGGAGCATATACAATAGTGGTTTTGAGATTTGTGAAACTCACGCTCTCTCACTTGCAATGTGTAGCTCGAAGGCTTCTCTCACACCAAGAGTGAAGCTCACAAGTGGTTGCTACACCTAAGTCTCTCCTCACGCATAGAGTGTTGGGGTGCTATGTGAGATGTTGGAGGTTGTTTTACAAGAAGGAGAGGGGTCTATTTATAGGTTGGAGACCCCTCATTAAGATTATTGGAAATCCTAATATACAAGCTAACAAATCAGGATTATGATTTTTTGAATATCAAAACATTGCGGGCCTTCTTTGTCTGCTTGAGTCATGGGTGTGGGCTCAAAAGAGAGCATTATTGATGGTAGATAAGGTGAAAGTAAGTAAGGAGAGAGAGAGAGAGAGAGAGAGAGAGAGAGTTACTATACACATGTCTTGAGGTGAGGTGTCTTTTATGGTTAGGTCAATGCTATTTTGTGTTAGTATGTTAGTCGTTAGTAATCACTAGAAAGTTAATGATATATTTACAATGGGTAGAATGGTGTGGATGGTTGAAGTAAGATGGTTGAATGAAGTGAGCAAATCCTTGCGATGGTGAAGCTTGAAGAAGTTTTGGACTTACTTGTGTAGGTTCTCAAAATGACTATCGATCTTCTTCTTCGTCTTCTCTTCTTTACGCCACCGCCGCCAAGGTTGATTATCACGATGAAAATGGTAATTCCATTGATGAGATCTCTTGATTTTCAGAGGTTAAGCATGGTACACATGCTGAATTTATGTATATATATAAGGAGTAAGATGGAATTGTACTTTGGAGATAATAGAGAGAGGCATAGAGATGGTGTATGTACATGGAGAGCTCATATGAGAGCTATGGGAGTAAGTGGGGAGGTTAATGGTGAAGAAGGTGAGAGAAACCATTGAAGGTGCAGGTTTGAGTGAGGGATTGAGAGGAATGTGTGTGTGTGTGTGTGTAGAAGTGTGGAAAGAGGTGAGAGAAGACTATGGGCTACTTGTGAGAAAAGTGGGCAGACTAGGGTCCACTCAAAAAATCATATCTCACCGCTGGTAGCTCCAAAAATCATGAAAAAATTTGAGGTGATTATTCAGAGCGTGGGCTACATTTTCTCTTTTGACCACCGCTCCAAATTCGGAGTGGAGATAGGTGCCAAAATTCTCACCAAAAAACCCTTTTTTATGCCTGCAAAAGTCTTTTAGTGGCCCCCTCCTTTGTTGAATTTGTACAATGCATCCAAGAGTGAGCCCCTCCTTTGTCATATTATAATACAAAGCATTCAAGTTGCCCTTGACCCATGCATGGAGGAGGATTATTGGTGAAATAAGAAATATATACATGGTGGGACTAGTGTATGGACTATTCATGGACTTTAGCTCAATGAGCACATGGTGTTAGAATAATGAGTAAAAATAATAATAAAAATATGGAGGAGTTATGGATATGGAAAGATATTGGAATCATATGATATGGTCTCTCTTTGAATTATTTTGGGTGAAAGAGGAAAAGGTATGCAAGTAAATAATATAATAAACGTGACCAATGAGTAGAAATCAATTTTTTGTTTTCACGAGGGTGAGGATGAAAATGTGGGAGTGATTTGTATAAAGGAAAAATATAAGGTTAGAGTATGTACATATTGGCAAAAAATGTACTTATGGTGTAAGAGGATGAAAGAAGGTGTATAGTTTAATAAAACACACACCTAAGTAGAAATATTTAAATAAAATACCAAAATAATTATAAAAATCCCTATATTTAGGCCATATATATAATGCAATATTTACACACAAATGGGCCATAATATTTTTTATTTTTTTTATTTTTTTTGGCTCAACTAGCCCAGTGACTAGCTAGCTGAGGGTTTTTAAGGAGATATGGGAAAAGTCCCGTAACTCACACACGCTTATGTACAATGAAATGGTAGGGATAGCCATAGTGTTTGGGTGAATTTGGTAGGGTGAGGTAGCTTACTATGGCAATTACAGAGAGCCGAAAAACGTCTATCAATATGAACAAGTGTGTTGTAGGTTTTGAGCTCCTATGGTTATCATTTCTGATCGTGGACCAGGGTTTAGGGGAAAACTTGTTGTTGCTCTCATGGAGAAATTGAAAATTCAGCATAGGCATTCTTCTCCTTACTACCCACAATGCAATGGATTGGTTGAGAACTGCAATGGTCAAATTGTGAAGATGCTATCAAAGTATGCTAGAGAGCATCCTAAAGAGTGGGACTTGGACTTGGAAAAGTGTTGGTGGGCTTATAGAATTGCGTATAGAGTGTCAACACAATTTACACCATATGAGTTTGTTTATGGAAAAGAAGCTCTTATGCCCATACAAGTGCAGCTGGATGCCTTGAAGTTGTAGTGCAGAATGCAAGGTGAGCATAATGACAAGCTGCAAGAAAGAATTCTTTCCCTAGAGTTGTTGTGAATGAATAAAGAGAAAGCCAGTGATTATTATCTTCAACAAGTAGAGACAAGGATGGAGAAAATGAATAACAGGCTACCAGAGAAAGAGATCAAAGAGGGAGATCTAGTGAATGAAGTATGATTCTCGCTTGGATTTTACTTTTCAAAAGAAGTTGAGGGACAAATGGTTGGGTCCATACAGAGTGAAGCACGTATTTCCTAATGACACCTATGAGTTGGAAAAATTTTCTGGTGAACGTTTGCGCTACAGAATAAATGGTTATTGATTAAAGAAATATTTTGCAAGGGATGTGGTTCCAGATGCAAATAGTCTCTTGGTTGAGCATAAATCCTCTACCTAGAGGGTGGGCAATGATGATAGACCGCTTTTGGCGTGTACAAAGTAGCATTTATATGCATGGTCATATGTACAAAAAGATGTAAATACATGCATTTGGGAGCTTTGCAAAGTGGTTTCAAGTTCGAAAAAAAGATGCAACGTGTACACATTGTGAATAGTCAGGTTCGTGCGCTAGCAATCGGACACATGTACATGCCCGAATAGGATATCAAGGCCATGGATATGGTTCTAAGTGGATTATTTTGGCTCTAGAGAATGTGTTTGAGCTTTCTCAAATGTAAATAATGCAAGTGACAAGTCTGGGTACTCTCATCCCGCTTGAGAAGTTTGGGACATGCAGTAACTGTCTATTTACGGTGCTTGATTTGCAGGGATGCGTGCACCGCCCTAGAAGTGTTCAAAAATTGAATGTGGGGATGTGGAAAATTTCTTTGAATATCAAGGATCAAGCGTGCAAAATTTGGTGAATTTTGGAGTCCGTTTGGGGTTTTTCCCGCGAAAAATGCCCGCCGGGGGTCAAAATTGGCCAAAACTGGGCCAAAAAAGGTCAAAAATGGTCAAAAAATGTGTGAAATGGATTCAAATTGCCACATCACTCACGGTGCTGTGATGGTCCAGGCTGAGGGAGAAATTCTGGAGTACAATATCAGCACTTTTACCTCTCTCTGTGGGGAAGGAAGCAAGGTTCCTACAGGTGGTCTAGTGCAGTCCCATCGCATTCGCGTACTGTTTTCGAGTGTGTGGAGGAGTGAATGAGAGCTTTCTCTGTTCAATTTTGCACTTGGAAGAGTCTATGGATGTTCTGAGGTTTACATGGATGTGTGTGTACAAGGAATTGAGGGAAGAAGGTGCGGCTTCTGCAAGACTATGTGACCCTGTATCGATGCCATTAGGGTTGGCGCTACTCCAAAGAGTCCAATAGAGTGGAGTTTGGTGAAGCTTTTGCAATGTTTTGAGAGTGGACTTTCGTGGCTGGAGTTTTTGGATTTTTGATGGTTTTTCTTGTATATTTTGGTCACCATCAAGCGTGATTTCCAGTGTTGATCACCTCGACTCACCTTGTAGTGTCTGCGGGCAGGCAAAAGGGCTTGTAGGTCGAGGCGTTTGGAGTTTGAATTGAGCTTGTGGGTAGAATTTTCAAGGAGCTTTTAAGTGGTGGTGAGTGAGGTGAGGATTTTAAGTAAATTCCTTGTATTGTGTTGAGTTGTTTGGGTGTGTGAGTGTGCGCACGATATCTTTTGCTCCATCAACATGGAGGTGTCTGCTATGACAATCCATCATGTGTTCACTCCTCGTTGTCCTCCTCTTGTGCTCCTCCTCTCTCGTGGCAAGCTCAAGATCTCTCGCTCGCCCGTGAATCTCTTGCATTAATAAAAGTTTAATTAAATCAATTGATAATTAAAGACTATTTTAAAATCATATTTAGCTTGAGAAGGTAACTCAAAGTTACAAATAATACTCACAAAAAAGCGAGCAGGTGAAAGTGTGCTCTCCAAGGCTCTATATCCTTGGTACCTTGCCATCTCGATCTCTGCTATGGTTGGGGCCCAATTGTAGTCTTTTTTTTGTACAAGAACATTTTTTAAGTTTAGGGTTGTTCACATTCACATCCTATACTATGAAGAAATATAAACATATATATACAAAAGTAGCTATGAAACTATTTTTGCCCATGCGACCCAAGTGGGACGTGTGGCCTCTCCCCATCCTAGCCTCTACTGCTTCCTGAATTGCATTCATTGAAAATAAAATGATCTTAAAGTTAGATTATATGTGAATTCATATAAATAATTTAATTGAGATTCCAAAAATGCTACCCATAATTGCATCGTGCATCAAAAGTGGATCCATGACTCCTCATGGAATCTTGCAGGTCTCTTATTTTCAAAGACCATAGCATACCTTGTTGTTTCCATTCACCGCAAGAGAAAAACAATGTAGAATGCTAGTATTATATTAATTATAATTTAGTTTATACAATAAAAGAAATAATATACTATGTTACTTTTATATTAATTACCATTAATTAACACATCCAACTATCCATTTGACTGGAACACGGCTTACTAGGAGATTCAATGAGATCAAGCCGAGCATTTTGATTTTCCACATTGTTGTCCTTTGCAACCTTCTTGTGTAACTGACGAACCTAGTGTATAGACTCCATTTAGAACTCACTTGAGTATGCTGAACGAGTTATCACAACTAGGAGATTTATGAAAGAATAGCTCTTGTAACTTTCCGGGTGAAAGCATGTTAACCTATCGCGCTTTTTGTGCTAGTTAGCAGTTTCAAGTTAGCACATCTTCGAAAAGTTGGGCGTCCGGTAAATTTTTTACAAATAATATCAAAATTTGTCGGAGGTTGTACATTTGGATTCCTTGTTTCAAGTGCTTTCTATTGATATATCATATGTCATAGATCTTGGAGATGTAGCTCAAGTTATTGTACTAGTTAGCATATGTCAAAATTGTGCTAGTTAGCATTGTCTGGGACATGAAAAAGCATGACAAGTTAACATGCTTTCACCCTTCCATGAAAGTAACTGGCTAACATAATTCATCAGTAAAGGATACGTCATTGACTTCTTATCAGTCTTTGTTGGCAGGCAACCCCAGCATAACTGGTGTTCAAGATTGAGAAGCTAGCTTAAACATAAGGAGACTAAACTTAGTCGCAAACATGCTTTTCCTTATGCTAAGCAAACTCTGAGTAGAGATATATCCTTTCCAATTGGATTGCTTGGTCCTAACGTATGCACTTAGTATATCCTTTAGCACAAGATCAACACATGTAATTTGCATATCCTCTCTTGATAGCTGACAATACTGAGGTGTCTTGCCCCACTATTTATAGATAGGCCTAGATAATGAGTTGAAAACAGGGATCACAATTTCTTAGAAAATTGCTGAGTAATCAACAATATTAGGAATAACCATCTTGGTTAACTTTAGTGAATTGATCTACAAGCACCCAAACCAAGCCATAACCTCAGCAATTTCTTAGAAAATTGGTGAGTAATCAACAATCTTAGGAATAACCATCTTGGTTAACTTTAGTGAATTGACCTACAAGCACGCAAACCAAGACATGACCTCTATTATTGGTGATTGGTAGATCTACAATTAATCTCATAGAGATATTGCACATATAGTGAGAAATGCTTTAGAAGCTACTAATGTCATGAATGTGCATGCTTCTCCAAATACGATACTTCATTCAAAAACGTATTCATTGTGGATGACACAAGCCTTTCAAATTTAAAGACACATGATTGGACAATTTGATCAAGACAACCCAATCCTTTTTTATCGCAAACAAGTTATTGTTCCAACCAAATGATAATTAATTTGATTGTAAATTGATGAATGTAGCATGGTTCTCTCCCTTGTTATGAATGGTTATTGTCATAAATCTAATATCTAACTAGCCCAAATGATTTTCTCATATTAAATTGATCATTTAATGTGGGAGAATAAATGGGAACAAGGGTTAGAATATAGACATGTGCTAATGGATCTGTCTCAACACGATGTCGTGCTATGACACATACATAGTGGGAATGAATGCTACAAGATCTATTTTTTGTAAACTTTTAGATACATAAATATATTTCCTACAATGTACATATGTATACCAAAGTATAATAATAAGCTTTTTGTCTCATCCTATTATTTTATCTCAAGGTAACATATTCTTACTTTACCGTTAAAAAGTACTATGGGAAAAAGCATCAATAGCTCCGCCTCTTTAACTTGGGGGCAAAAAGCCTTGGTTCTCTCTTTGTACTAGCTAATTACATCTCACACCCTAGCTATATCATATATTTAGGGTAACTTCCAATGTATATATACATTCTCTTTATTTTTCTTATATTTCTTTTTAATAGCTACTAGGAAGGAATCAAATCCTAGTGGGACACTAGCTTGCATGATTTTCAAAGATACACCTATTTTAATGCATTATTGCAAGGATGCTTACAAAAATTTGTCAAGGAGCAATGTCATGCTTTCATATTTCACGAGGTGTCCATTGGAATCAAATGAAAGTTTAGGCTAAGGGGACCATGAGAAGACTTTTGCTGCTAGAAATGAATCTTATTTTGACAATTTTTTTACACAAGGTTCCAATTTCAAGCCACAGTTGAAGAGATATGATCAAAATGGTGGACCCCAGCCTGCCTACATCATGGGCAGCAGTCCCCCATGGACTGCCCAGTTTTGATATTGACAGATGTTGGGATTTTTTTACTACAGCTTCACCCATTTCCTCGGTGACCCTTTTTTTTACATTGAGATAGCTTGCTTTCGAGTGCACATCCTCTTTCTAGGGTCCAGGCGCACCGAGCCTCTGGATATAACGATATATAGCTTGCTTTCGATTGCACATCCTCTTTCTAGGGTCCAAGGGCACCGAGCCTCTGGATATCACGATATGTTTATCCTTTCCATTGTGCAGTAAAGATCCCACATAGTGGACCTTACGCATAGTTCTTGACTGGCTCTAGCTCTAGGCTATTGAGTTCTCGCACCACGCAGGGGACCTGGGGGTGACAGATTTGGTATAGATACTTTTGGTCTCTAGCCAAGTAATGTGTGACGCCATCAGATGCAGCAGGATGTAGAAACCTTGTGGTTCAATTGTTTTCTGACACTAGAGCCCCCCTTGCTATGTATTTTTACATGAGGATTAAGTTGAATAGAGGATGTAGCCCTATGGATTGTATGCTTTTCTTGGGCTTGGGTGATTGCATAGGTGAGACAGTCACTTTAGATGCGCTTGTCTAGAGGTCGCTCGGATGCAGATTACTCCCCATCCAAACCAGTCTCAAAGATAGAGAGATTGGCTACTTTGTTGTAGCATTGATCTTTTGTCACTGATCCCATGAGGATTGCCTCATGGAATGCACAAGGTTTAGGTGGGCCCAACTTCAATGCCAGAGGGGCCGCTTGCACGAGGAGCTTCAGAGATGCCTTGTGGGTGGTATGATTGATATTCTTATGCTCCAAGATGCTTGCACCATGAGCTTTAGAGATGCCTTATGGGTGGTATGATTGATATCCATGAGCTTTAGAGATGCCTTATGGGTGGTATGATTGATATTATTATGCTCCAGGAGCATCATCTTTGTAAGAGACGCATTTGGCGATGTGGTCAGATTTTGTGTGGCTGCTATGAGACTTTTTGGCCAGCTACTTTTGGGCTTGGAGGCATTCAGGGAGGGGTATGTATGACTATTGCGGACTCATGGCAGTAGGCCATTGTGGGTAGAGGTATTATTGTGCTAGGTGGGGCCCAATGGATTACTATGCAGGCTCATGGGTGTCTCATGGGCTTCCTCAACATCTATGCACCCAATGTGACAAGTGAACGAGCTGAGTTTTGGTCACATATTGTAGAGTCTTTGCCGTATGTAGAGCAGTGGTGTGTTGGGGGAGACTTCAACATGTTGGAAGCCCCTCGGATAGGATTGCAGGTAGTCATGCTATTGTGCACAGGGCTAAGTTAGCAGCTTGGGAGCGGTTATGTATGACCTTGAGGATTTTAGATGTTTGGCAACATGTTTTTTTACGGCCTCTAGCTAGCTTATCTTTCTCTCGCTCTGACCACAAAAGTAGAAGGAGTGAATGTATCTCGGATACATTGCTTCTATGTGAGTGACCATCTCTGTGACACGGGAGGATCTGTTTGCATTCTCGTGGGGACTCTATTCCCATCACCTTATCCCTCACATCCTGAGCCACACCCAAGCATCTTGCTTTAGCATGGTTGGGCATCCTCATGTGCACAATCAACTTAGCCACCACCTTGACACCAACATCCCTCATAGCTACTTCCGTCATGACACAAACCTAAGCTCCACCATCTCTAAGCCTGCACTTGCATCTTTTTCTTGATGATAGCATCTACAAGAGGAATAACATTTGCTACACTCCCTATCCTTAAGGCCATATTCTGCACCACATGCACACCACCTTTAACTCTTGGTAGTCTAGTGCTAACACTTGTAGACCACTGCATTCTTAGCTTGGGATTCAACACCGATAGTTGCCCAAATGTAATGTTAGCTTTTTTGAATTTGAACATCACTTACGAGATTATACTCGGGATGACCACACCCCACCAAGTATCTCTTCTTGATCTTGTGACAACTTCTTCTCGTGCTAGTCTCCAGTTTCTCTTTACCTTCATACACCTTCTCCTTGCCTTTGTGGGCTCTGGTTCCTTTGCCCGATCTATATCTCTCTTTCACCTCTTGCCCTCTATTTAGCTAAGACCCCATATTTTGCTTTTCCACCTCAATGATATTAACCCTTCGGACCTCACCATTATCTAGCGTAACTGGCGATACCAAATCTTGACTACATGCTCCCTCTGGCCATTAAACTGCCCTTGACCTCTACCTCTACAATATAACGAATATATTCCTCATCTTTCCCTAGGAAGATATGGGTATTTTGGTGCATAATGACCCTATTCTCCACAGTTGTAACACCAGCCAGGCAACTGCCTCTTTCTCCTCTTGGCTATCCACTATCCATCATGCGGGCATCACGCTTGACCACAACTCCTGCATCTACTCAAAAAAATCCTAGATTGTACCCACCCAATGATGTGGAACAACTAACATAAATTGATTCCCATGATTCTTCTTATGGACAGATTCATGAGGGTTTCAAGCACCTTAGACAGCTCAAGCACGACAAGCACCTCAAGCACATGCTTAGCTTTGTCTAAGGTCTAAAATACCCTAAGCTCCTAGGTCTAAGGACTTTTAACACTAACCTTTGGATATCTTTAATGAAGCTAACCCTAAGGTCTTTTAAGCTCCATTATCTAGCCATTACTCTTTGATAGACCATCTCTGTTGCCTTCTCTCCATTTGGTCTCGTGCTGAGCTAGATCTAAAAGCACATGTCTATATTCTAACTCTTGTTCACGTTTATTTTCTCACATTAAATGATCAATTCAATATGATAAAATCATTTGGGCTAGTTAGATATTAGATTTTATAACATTACCTCTCTCTTGAAATCATAGTCATCCTAGACTATGAGGTAGGGAAGATAAAGCCTTAAGTCATTTCTCTTAGCGGGTAGAGGATCCCTTTTTACCCTACAACATAATTCCAAATTGAATGACTAATCCATTTGGTGCTTGGGAGACTTAGCTGCCACAAGCATGTATGCTCTTTAGTCCATAGCATACTTTCCAAAGTAGAGTGACAAATTCTACTTGGTGTTTGGGAGACGTCATCATCACAAACATGACTCTAAGCATGCATACTCTCAAATTTGTGCACAATAAAACGGAGATTCTAGTCTTATAAGACAAAAATATTGTTAATTTAAAAGAAACATTTGCATTCTTTTGGTGGCCCGTAGGATTTTTTCCCTTAGTTTGCCTCAATTGAGACTTGGGAAACTTAAGTAAGACCCAATCATTTTCTTTGAACGTTAAGGCTCTTCTATGATTGTTAGCAACACCTTTTTGCCTTTGTTGGGAAATGGATATAGCCTCCTTAATCTTTTGGAAAGATTCTTGTAGGTCCCACCTATACTCATCGGCAGTGAAGATCTTCCCATGTACCTTAAGTAGCAAGGGACTTTTAGGTCTTCCCTCAATAATTTCAAAAGGTTCCTTTCCTATAGTAGTATGGATAGTGTTATTGTATGCATACTCTACAAGTGGTAGATACTTCTCCCATTGTGAGCATTGATCTACTATTGTAACATAAGTCTTTAGTAGATCGAGAACCGTATGGTTAGCTATCTCACTCTGGCCATCCATTTGTGGGTGATATGCCGAAGAGAAATTCAACCTTGTACCTAGATCTTCAAAGAGACCTTTCCAAAAATTATTGGTCATTCTAGGATCTCTATCTGACACGATGGATGTTGGAAATCCATGGTGTTTGAAAATTTGGGATATGAAGAGGGTTGCCATTTGGTGTGCCTTAATAGTCCTTTTGACAAGAATAAAGTGTGATTGCTTGCTAAACCTATCAACTTTTCTCCATATTCCCGTATTCCCATGGATAGACTTGGGTAATCCAAAGATAAAATCCATGGAAATTACTCTCCCATGGCAAATTAGGGATTGAATATGGCTGGAGTAATCCAGGTTGCTTCCCTCTATCATGCTCTATTTTTTGATATACCACAGATTTTGAAACATACTCTTGTATGTCCACTTTCATGGTGGGCCAACAAAAATACGTCTCTACTCCTTGAAGAGTAGGTCGAATCCCTCTATGCCCCGCATAGGAAGGATCATGGGATTCATACATCACTTTCTCATGAAGGGAGTGAGTAACACATAGCCTATTTCCATGGAGAAGATAACTATCCAACAAGGTGAATGGTTCCTCTTTCTTCCCTAAGTCAAGGGCTTACATTATATCCCTAAAATCAAGGTTAGTAGCATAGTCATCTATCATGGAAGATAGATCATTGTGAGTTGCTATAGACACCGCATTTGCTCTTGGTCGTTGTGATAGTGCATCCGCCACTTGATCATGCGTACCAGCAACAATATGAGAAATACAAAACTTGAATTGCGAATGAAAATTTGCCCACCTCATTTATTTGTCGGAAAGCTTGGTTTGCATCATGAAATACTTGAGACTTTGGTGGTCCGTTTGTAAGATGAATGGATTCCCTAATAGATAGTGCTCCCATGTGTATAGGGCATGTAGAACATCTAGTAGCTCTTTTTCATACACTCGTTCATTGGTATTGAGTCTTGAACTTTCATATGTTATGGCATGCCCTTCTTGGAGCAAGACTACTCCAAGGCAATCTCCACAACCATCACATTGGACCTCAAATGGCTTTGAGAGATCCGATAGTGTAATCATTGGTTGGGAGGTAAGCTTGTCAAAAGCATTTTTCTCTTTAGCAGTCCATGAATACTTCTTAGTTAAGTCATTTAGTGGTCCTGCTAGTTGAGAGAATATTTCTATGAAGCGTCTATAGTATACACACATACCAATAAATCTTCATAACTCGTGTAGATTCCTTGGGTTAGGCCATCCTTTTATTACCTCTAACTTTGATCGATCCATGCAGATACCATCTTGGGAGATAATGTGACCTAAGTACCGAATCTCTTGAAGGAAAATTTCACTCTTCTTTTGGTTAATGAAAATTTTATTCTCCCTCAAAGCTTGAAGGATTACCTCGGGATGCTGCTTATGCTCCTTGAGAGAATTGGAGCAGATGATGATATCATCGAAGAACACTCCAGTCAACTTGCGATAGGGCCTAAAAATTTTCTCCATTAGGTGGTTGAATGGGGCCGGAGCATTTGTCAAGCCAAAAGACATGACAAGATATTCATAAAGACCAAACATAGTGCAAAAAGTAGTCTTTACAATATCTTCATTTACTATCCTTATTTGATGATAGCCACTTCCTATTGAAATAGGTAGAGCCTTGTAGCTTATCAAACAGATCTTCTACCCTGGTATAGGAAATCTGTTTTTGATAGTGATCCAATTTAGTGCTCTATAGGATTGTATGGGATACCAACCCAATCCACATCTGTGTAACCATAGAGCTGCAAATCCACATCCCTCCTATAATAGAGTGCATAATCCAAAGTAGCACTCACATAGTGAAACATGCACCTCATTGCATTCAAATGTGGTTTCTTAGGAGAGTGCATAAAGTGACTCACCAACCCAACTGTGTAGATCAACTCTGGATGTGAGATAGTCAAGTAGATCTAGACACCCACAATCTTGTGGTACATGGTAGCATTCTCAAGTACTTGACCTACATCATTCCCCAACTTCCAATTTTAATTTAAGGGGATCACAATTGGCTTACAATCAGCCATACCATACTTTTTCGACATGTCCAAAGCATATTGTCTTTGTGATAGCCATACACCCTCTTTTGTGCGAACAATTCCAATGCCCAAGAATACCGCAAGTCTTTCATTTCAAACTCCTACATACATGTTGGACGGATACGCCGCGACGGACGTCAGCACAGCAAGAACTCACTTAACATATAATGTCAGCTAAGGACGAAGCTTGACCCGCAGGCGCGTGGAAGCAAGCATAACGTGTCAACCTACACTCGACCAAATCCTAACTAATTCCTACAGAGGTCTCTACCAATTTTCTAAGTCACAACCTTCAAGAGTGCATAAGAGTAAACTTCCTACAATGCTTTCTACAGTTGAACACCCATCAAACAATCTCGAAACACCATAGAACTTGAAGGAGACCCTACTAATACCAATAGGTCGCTCTCCCTAAGGTCTATGAACCAAAACCCCAACCCAAAACACCCGGTGCAAAATCACGTAGGATGTCTCGCCAAAATTTGTAGGTCTTCGTTTCCGAAATCTAAAGTGCCTAATGTGTAGCTCTACTCAATGTGAACACGTTGATGAAGCAAAAGATGTCGTGCGCACACTCACACACCCAGACAACTCAACACAACACAAGGAATTTACTTGAATTCCTCACCTCACTCACTACCACTCAAAATATCCCTAAAAACTCTACCCACAAGCTCAATTCAAACTCCAAATGCCTCGACCTACAAGCCCTTGCCTGCCCGCAGACACTATAAGGTGAGTCGAGGTGATCAACACTTGAAATCACGCTTGATGGTGACCAAAATATACAAGAAAAACCATCAAAAACCCAAAAACTCCAGCCACAAAAGGCCACTCTCAAACCATTGCAAAAGCTTCACCAAACTCCACTCTGTTGGACTCTTTGAAGTAGCGCCAACTCTAATGGCACCGATACAGGGTCACATAGTCTTGCAGAAAGCCGCACCTTCTTCCCTCAATTCCTTGCACACATACATCCATGGAAACCTCAAAACTCCCATAGACTCTCCCAAGTGTAAAATTGAAGAGAGAAATCTCTCATTCACTCCTCCACACACTTGAAAACAGGACGCGAACGCAACGGGACTGCACTAGACCACCTGTAGGAACCCTGCTCCCTCCCACACACAGAGGGGTGAAAGTGTTGATATTGCTCGTTAAAAGTACTCCCTCAGTCTGGACCATCACGGCACCGTCAGTGATGTGGCAATTTGAAGCCATTTCACACCTTTTTTGACCATTTTTTGACCTTTTTTGGCCCAGTTTTGGCCAGTTTTGACCCCTGGCGGGCATTTTTCGCAAAAAAAACCCCAAACGGACTCCAAAATTCACCAAATTTCACACGCTTGATCCTTGATACCCAAAGCACATTTCCACATCCCCACATTCCATTTTTGACCACTTCTAGGGCGATGCACGTATCACCGCAGATCAGGCACCGCAAATAGACAGTTACCGCATGTGTCAAACTTCTCGAGCGGGATGAGAGTACCCACACTTGTCGCTTGCATTATTTACATTCTATAAATCTCAAACACATTCTCTAGAACCAAAATAAGCCACCTAAAACCATATCCAAGGCCCTGATACCCTATACGGGCATGTACATGTGTTCGACTGCCAGCGCACGAACCTGACTATTCACAATGTGTACACGTTGCATCTTTTTTTGAACTCAAAACCACTTTGCAAAGCTCCCAAATGCATGTATTTACATCCTTTTCTACATATGACCATGCATATAAACGCTACTTTGTACACGCCAAAAGCGGTCTATCATCATTGCCCACCCTCTAGGTAGAGCATTTATGCTCAACCAAGAGACTATTTGCATCTTGAACCACATCCCTCGCAAAATATTTCTTCAATCGATACCCATTTATTCTATAGCACAAACGTTCACCAAACAATTTTCCCAACTCATAGGTGCCATTAGGAAATATATGCTTCACTCTGTATGGACCCAACCATTTGTCCCTCAATTTCTTCTGAAAAGTAAAATCCAAGCGAGAATCATACTTCATCACCAAATCTCCTTCTTTGATCTCTTTCTCTGGCAGCCTCTTATTCATTTTCTCCATCCTTGTCTCTGCTTGTTGAAGATAATAATCACTAGCTTTCTCTCTATTCATTCGCAACAACTCTAGAGAAAGAATTCTTTCTTGCAGCTTGTCATTATGCGCACCTTGCATTCTGCACAACAACTGCAAGGCATCCAACTGCACTTGTATGGGCATAAGAGCTTCCTTTCCATAAACAAGTTCATATGGTGTAAACTGTGTTGACACTCTATACGCAGTTCTATAAGCCCACCAACACTTTTCCAAGTCCAAGTCCCACTCTTTAGGATGCTCTCTAGCATACTTTGATAGCATCTTCACAATTTGACCATTGCAGTTCTCAACCAACCCATTGCATTGTGGGTGGTAAGGAGAAGAATGCCTATGCTGAATTTTCAATTTCTCCATGAGAGCAGCAACAAGTTTTCCCCTAAACCCTGGTCCACGATCAAAAATGATAACCATAGGAGCTCCAAACCTGCAACACACTTGTTCATATAAAAAAGAGGCCACTCTTCCTGCTGTTACATCTTTTACTGCTCTTGCCTCCACCCATTTTGTCAAATAGTCCACAGCCAAAAGGATATACCTTTTACCATTGTTGGTCCTTGGCATTGGACCTACAGCATCTACTCCCCATTTTGTAAATGCATCAAAAGACATTATAGCTTTCTGAGGCTCGGCCAGAAGCTTTCGATTTGCAAACACTTGGCATTCATGGCATGACTTGCACCAAAAATAAGCATCTCTCATCATAGAGGGCCAACAGTAACCTGCTCTTAAAACACGAAAGACAACCTGATTCTTGCCTTGATGGCCTATTTCTTCATGGCAGTGCTCCAAAATCAAGCCTATCTCTTCTTTGTATGGCACTTTTCTCAAAATGCTATCCTTGCCATAAAGCATGAGATCCGCACCTACCAACGTGTAGTTTCTTGCTTTTGCAACTATTCTCTTACGCCGAACTTTTGACATGCCCTCTGGACATTGCCCTTTACCAAGAAATACTTCTACATCTTGTAATGATTCCCTTCCTGCATACAAGGCTTCCTTGACCTTTAAAGGAGCTACCAAGGCATCCAACTTGTCCCTAGCCAACTCCTCAGCTTCTTTATTTTGCTCACGAGGAACATGTTTAAACTGTATCTTCTCAAACTCATGCAAAAGATTCTTGATGCCATAGAACCACTTCTTCAAATTGTCTTTCTTAACATTCCACAAACCAAGCAACTGATTCAAGACTAGCAATGCATGCCCTTTTGCAATGACCCTCTTCAGTCCAAACTCAACACACTGCTTCAACCCAAGGAAAAGCGTGAGATACTCAGCCTCATTGTTACTTTCAGCTTCGTCAAGATCGTAAGCTCTAGAAAAGATTACATCGCCTTTGGGGTTCTTAATGACTACCCCACCACTTGCCTTTTGAAGAACTTTCTTGTATGCACTATGAAACATCATTGTATACACATCTGTAATATCTACTTCCTCTTCATGATCATCCTTGTCAACCCTTGGGTAAGATGGAAGCTCGCCCCCCTTATGTACCACTATGTCCGCCAAGTGAGCTTTAACAGAATGATCCACTTTAAACTCAAACTCATACTCTTGAATCTCCAAAGTCCACTCTAAGATGCGCTTGCTAGGCTTCAAATGTTGTACTACATCCAGCAAAAGATTCGATGTGGTGAGCACATAGAACTTTTCGGACAACAGGTTTAAACCTTCGACAAGCAAGAACCAAGGCGAATACCCACTATTCCATTTCTGTGTAGGATAACTCACTTACATTCTTCATCTTTCTCTCAAAATAAACTGGCTTGAAGTTCCTTCCTTGCTTTTGTAAGAGAACCCACCCAAAACCTACTGACCCGACACTAATAGATACATAGAAAATCGACTGCAAGTCACGAGGACTCACTGTTGGTAAAGGACACAATACCTCCTTGATGCCATCAAAAGCCTGTTGCATGTCTTCATTCCATTCAAACCCTTGAACTCTTTGACTCAATTTCTGGAGAGGATACACATACTGACATAGCATCCAGAAAAAACGTGACAAGTACCTGAGCTTATGCACAGATGATGCCAAATCCTTTGTGTTGCTGGGTGGATCCATAAGTAATAAAGCCTTAACTTTCTCTGGGTCAGCTTCTATTCCATTTTGGGAAACCACATGTCCTAGCAAATGGACTCTGGCATGAGCAAACTTACACTTCTTTGGGTTGAGTTGCCCACCCTCTTGTTGAAGCCTTTCAAAACTCAACCTCCATTTCTCCAAATGTGTGACCCTTGAGCTATAACACCCAATGTCATCCATGAAAACGCGAATGAACTTACCCAAGTAGGGACCAAACACTCTATTCATCCATCCTTGTAAGGTACCATATGCATTAACCAGCCCAAAAGGCATTCTTTTGTAGGCAAAACAACCCCAAGGAGTAATGAAGGTCGTCTTCAATCGATCTTCAATCGTTATCAAGATCTGAAAGTAGCCAGAAAATCCATCCATGATTGCGTAACGTTCATGACCTGCAACCTGATTGAGGATTTCATCTAAAAAGGGTAGTGGATAATGATTCCTTTTTGTGGCAGCATTCAAAGGTTTGAAATCGACACATATCCTAAATCTTCCATTATTCTTGGGCACAATAACAACAGGCGAGACCCATTCACACTTCTCCACTCAAAAAATGAAATCTGCTTCCAAAAGCTTCGTCACCTCTTCATGAAGTGCCTTCTCATGAATGACCCCCAACCTCCTAAGCTTTTGAACCTTTGGCTTGGCACCTTCTTTTAGATTGACTTTATGCTCGACTCCTTTAGCTCCTTGCAACTCTGTATATTCAGTGGCGAATAGCTTTGGAAACTCTGTAATAAACATGTCTTCATACTCCTTTTTTTCTTTTTCTGTCAAGTCCTCTCCTAGCATGCTCCTAACATTCACTTTGGCAGGCTCTACAATTGCTTTTGGACTATCCTTCTCCTCCTTGACCTTCACATCATGCATAGATGTTTCCTTTTCAACACTTATCCCAAAAAGATGAGGACATAATTGCATCAAGCCTTCCTCTACGCTTTCTTCTGATGATGTAGACGAAGCATCACTATTGTATGATGTGGTTTCCGTCGAATACGTATCTTGCATCTCCACTAGGGGCTATGTACAGTTCTCGTGTGTCTTCATGTTGTAGACAATGGTCCTTCCTTTCTCTTTGTCGGGGATGGTGATCAAGCCCGTGCCCCAATCCTGCTTAGCACCAAGGGTTATAAGCTATGGCCTCTCTAAAATGATTGGATACGCATTCTCACCCGCTTGCATCACGTAGCAATCAACGAAGCACTCAATCCCCAATACTTTTATCTTCACATCTTCAGCTATTCCAAGACACCTTGCCTTTTTGTGGTTGGCCATCCTCATACGGATCGAAGCATTCACTAACACCTGCTTCCTTCATGATAGCCTTGGTCATGACACACACATGGGCACCACCATCCACATATGCTTGCACTTCCGTCTTCTTTCCCAGCATAGCTTCAACTATTGGCACCATATCCAGTAGGTGACCAACCCTCAAAGATGACACCATGCTTTGACGCTGTGAGCGGGATGGAAACACACAGAACGCCTCTATAACAACCCGACACACACTCTTGGGAAGATACACACACACGCTATGGGGCACCACTCGGCTTACACAACACACCTGGTCGAGACAGGAAACACACCTATGGAGTGAGAGGAGAGAGACTATCCACTTGCCCACTCCACACAGAGACACACACACACACACACACACCCAAAAAACTCAGCTCAAAAGAGGAGAATTTCTGATGTTTAGATACAATTGAGCTTGGGCCAACACCAATGGGGCAAATAGCTCACACAATATGGGTAAAATATACCAGGTACAATCACAAATTGGAGCAGAAGCTTCGCTCATAGGAGAAACTTACACAGCCAAAACAAGAAAAAAAGAGTGAGTAATTTGGCAAAATGGACAGCGCCATCGCGTCCGGAACGGCCCAAAACCCCAGTCTACAATGTCAAAGTGCTCAAATCCGACATCGGATGAGCAGTTTACGACCAAAACAAGCTCCAAAAACCCTAAAAACACACCTGCGGCTGTTCCTCCTTTCTTCTCCACGTTTTTTCTGGTCTTCTCTCAGTTTTTTCAGTTCCCACACTTAGCTTTATTATTTGGGCACCCTTGGCCATTTTGTTGACCTCAAACGGACCCCGAACAGGCCAAAAACTGACCTCGCAGTGCATAGTTGTCACCCTGCTGCATCCATACGCACACCTGGCACTCAGCTTCTTTCAATAATGCATCTCGCCACCATGCGAAGTGGCCCAAAAATATGTTCCTCATGATGACCTTTCTGCATAATTATCACAAGAAAACATCCACGTTGTGTCTGTACTTATCCACGTGCAAGTATTGACCCCATTCGGCCTCCTAACGCCACTAGATGCCATCTGACGCACCTGCTTACCTCATGTCGTCGGCCCACGGATAGCTTCCTCGAGAAGTTTTAAGTGCTACCAACTCCTCAATATTGTAGAAAAAACACATTGGTACTGGTAATAGTGAAAATCGATGCACTATGTACATGGTGTCCTACCTGTACACATGTGGGCCCCACGTAACCACCTGGCTATGGAAAATGGGCAAACCTTTATTCGATGCACCATGCATGGATATGTACATAAGCGCAATTCATTGCTCCAAAAAACTCCTGAGATAATTTTCCTTCTTGGAAGGGAGCCGTGTACTCACACACTTGGTACATTGCCTCCTCAATTTAGCATTCAAAGCCACCAACTGACCAAAAGATATATTTGCCTTTTGATTTCGTATGTCGTTGACAATATCATAGTCTTCAACACCTTGGCCAAGGAGGTAGTCCTTTGGACCAATTCTCCTTCTTCGCCGCCTCTTACTACTTTCTGGTTTGTCTTCGACCTTAGCCTTTCCTTTTCTTGCTCTTGTTTCCCTCTCTTCTTCTGTCTCTTTCTCATTATCATGCCTAGCTCTCTTATTGGCCAAAACATCCACATCTTGATGCTCAAGGGTAATGATGTTGATAGCCCTACCTTCTCCATTTCCAGGCAACAGTTGTGGTGGTTGTTGTGGCGACGGTGCTTCTAGTGCCTGCTCTTGATGATTTTCTTCTATTCTTCCTCGACCACGTCCATATAAGAGGTATATCCCTCCTCTCTCTCTTGGTGGTTCAAGACAATCAGGGGCATAGTGACCCTCTTCATCACAATTGTAGCATCTTCCTTGTAGCCTTCGTCCCCTACCTCTCCCATCTGGCCGCTCTTCTCTTTGGTTTCTATTCATTATGTTAATTCTTAATTCTTACAACTGACCAGCAAGATCATGAAGAACCCGGGCCGTAGCAGGATCTGGACCTTGAACCACTCTATGATCCGTTGTCACAGGGACCATTGGTTGCACCACAACTGGCCCAGCGTGTGTCATGCTTTGCTCCCACCTTCTCTTGATCTTCTTGCTCTTGGCCTCGGCAATTTCCACAGCTCTTTCAAATGTAGCAGGCTCCTCTTGATCGACCTTCTCCCTTACACTTGGATGGAGACAATCCATAAAGTGACGTACTTTAAAGAAATCCCCTGGAGGTACTTGGGATGCCGCCTCTAATTGAACCCAAAGTCCTTTGAAGTGTTGCAAAAACTCTTTAAAGTTATCATGAACATCTTGCTGCAAACCTCTCAATTTTGTTGTCGCTTCTGTTGCGGTTAGTTTCTTTCCAAACCTGTCAAAAATTGCCAGCTTCACCTGCTCCCATGTTTTCTTTTTTTCTTCCTCTAAACCTTCAAACCACTCGCGAGCTTCTCCTTTGAGCGCAAGAGGAAATACATGAAGCTTTGCTTCATCATTCACAATGTGCATACCAAGCGTATGCCATTCGAAGTCCGCAATCTAGTCCTTCACATCCTCCTTCCCTGTAAACATTGGCCGACTATACGCCATCCCTTTGAAGTCCCTTCTCCATTGCCTGAGTAATTCCACAAAATTTGAAGTCTTGCACCTCAACCAAACCACCACTTTTCTTCAATGAAGCTCGAACTTCACAACAAAACCGCTTCACCTGGGTGCACAACCGGCAAATTTCCGCTCCCCAGCGGGATTGCCAAAGGATGATGAAGCAAAAGATGTCGTGCGCACACTCACACACCCAGACAACTCAACACAACACAAGGAATTTACTTGAATTCCTCACCTCACTCACTACCACTCAAAATCTCCCTAAAAACTCTACCCACAAGCTCAATTCAAACTCCAAATGCCTCGACCTACAAGCCCTTGCCTGCCCGCAGACACTATAAGGTGAGTCGAGGTGATCAACACTTGAAATCACGCTTGATGGTGACCAAAATATACAAGAAAAACCATCAAAAACCCAAAAACTCCAGCCACAAAATTCCACTCTCAAACCATTGCAAAAGCTTCACCAAACTCCACTCTGCTGGACTCTTTGGAGTAGCGCCAACTCTAATGGCACAGATACAGGGTCACATAGTCTTGCAGAAAGCCGCACCTTCTTCCCTCAATTCCTTGCACACACACATCCATGGAAACCTCAAAACTCCCATAGACTCTCCCAAGTGCAAAATTGAAGAGAGAAAGCTCTCATTCACTCCTCCACACACTTGAAAACAGGACGCGAACGCAACGGGACTGCACTAGACCACCTGTAGGAACCCTGCTCCCTCCCACACACAGAGGGGTGAAAGTGTTGATATTGCTCTTTAAAAGTCCTTCCTCAGCCTGGACCATCACGGCACCGTCAGTGATGTGGCAATTTGAAGCCATTTCACACCTTTTTTGACCATTTTTTGACCTTTTTTGGCCCAGTTTTGGCCAGTTTTGACCCCTGGCGGGATTTTTCGCTAAAAAAACCCCAAACGGACTCCAAAATTCACCAAATTTTTCACGCTTGATCCTTGATACCCAAAGCACATTTAGACATCCCCACATTTGATTTTTGACCACTTCTAGGGCGATGCACGTATCACCGCAGATCAGGCGCCGCAAATAGACAGTTACCACATGTGTCAAACTTCTCAAGCGGGATGAGAGTACCCACACTTGTTGCTTGCATTATTGACATTCTATAAAGCTCAAACACATTCTCTAGAACCAAAATAAGCCACCTAAAATCATATCCAAGGCCCCGATACCCTATACGGGCATGTACATGTGTTCGACTGCTAGCGCACGAACCTGACTATTCACAATGTGTACACGTTGCATCTTTTTTTGAACTTGAAACCACTTTGCAAAGCTCCCGAGTGCATGTATTTACATAATTTTTTACATATGACCATGCATATAAACGCTACTTTATACACGCCAAAAGCGGTCTATCAGCGTGGATATGCTGCAATGCAAAATCGGATAACGTATGCTCACCCAGACACCAGATGAAGCTCGTAGAAGAAGCTCGCAAAACCGGATCGTACGCACGCAATGTAGGTATCGGCGCATAGCTCTCATCGGGGGCAACACGCTGCACTTCTCCGCACTCAATTCTGACCACCGGTGCACACGTAGCATCAAGATGAAGCTCACACTCTCTCTCTCGTACACAGTACGCTCACTCACAGACTTCAAAACTTGTTTTTAAAAATTGACAAAAGGTCCTTCATTAAGGTCAAAAAGTGGTATATATACCTTACAATTCTCAAACCCTAAAGTTCCAAAATCAGCCACTACTCAATCTAACTATCAAAACTGGTATACAATCTGGAAACTTCTATAAGTCCCAATATTTACAAGGTGAAAAATCAGATTTTCCTCATGAATGAATAATTACAAAAATAATAATCTTCTGAGTAGTTAGTTGCTGTGGGGTGTGTCCAGCTTCTAACACTCCCCCCCTCCTTGCTCATGTCGTCCCCGACATGGTCGCCGCTGATCCGCTTCTTCATCGTATGGTCTCGTGCATCTTGATTAGTGATTTGTATCTTGCATGCAGGTTCATCATTGTTGGGATGAAAATATTTGTGTTTATTGTGAAGAAGCCGGTGTAGAACGCTTCTTCAAAGGCCTGGAGGTGATATGATGGTAGAAACATTATCCTCTGATACATTGCATGTATCACCTCCTTGGAAGGATGACCAGACAGATCATCAGCACATCTGTAAGTATCTTGGAAGAAAAAGATATTGTCTGTCACCTGGCGTGGCTTTAAAGTCTCAAATACTGCTAAGAGGGTTTTGCATAATTTCTTCATCATGATGCAAGTAAGGTCAGGTGAGCCAGTGAACAATTTGATGGCGCCCGTTAGGGTTTTCACCATGTATTGGACACTTATTCGCTCACCTGCCTTCAAGCCCGGCAGCTTAGGGTAATTTAGCCAAGTGGGTTGGCTCCTTTGCAAGATCTCCTGGGCTTTCCACGTCCTGATCCTTCGTAGAGGACAAAAGTTGAGGTTGTCTCTGATATTTTTCGGTGCCTCTACCAAGTGGATTAGGTATTGTGGGTACTTTGTGAGCCAGGCCTTCCTCCATTTTGGCTGAGATTCAACGATTAGCCTGACCCCTTTTGGTTGTGATGTATCTGCGTTGTAAAGTGGTACGGTCGGCTCTTCTCTTATCCGCTTGTTGATGGTGGTTGCTTCATATTTCAGCAATGGATATGGGAGAGAGGGTTGAATCCATTCGCGCTTGAGGTTGCTGGCATTGATCTTCTGGATGTTCATAGACTTGAAAACCCTCTGCTCCCACTCCAAGGCTTCCTTTGATGTCTCTCTGATCTCCACCTCTATTGCTTTACGCAACTTTTCTTCCTCTTCCTGTGTTAGGTCATGTGGCTCTTGAGAGGATCCTTCTAGGATTTCCTCTTGCATAATCGTGTCCACCGGATCTGCCACATTTTCTAAATCAATTCCCTCATTGGCTGCTGGCCCTGTGCCCTCTTGCTCTCTTGCTTGCTGTCCTTTCAACTCCTCTATCTGCTTTAGGAGTTTTTGCTTTTCTAATTCAGCTTCTTCGCCCATATTCACGAGGAGGTCATTTAATTCGGTGTTTATTCTCTCCACCTCCTCGAGCTTTCTTTTCATACTTTCTACTTCCTCTTGCAGGGCTTTTTGGCCTTCTTCCATTCTTGTTTGCAAGACGATAGACCCTTCTGCCATCATCAATCTTTGCTTTTTCTCTAGAGTCAGCTCCTTCTGAAGTTCTTGCATCTGTTCTTCATAGAGTTGACTCTCCGTAGTGATGTGAGTTGAGCTAGTAGCTCTGACTCTGGCAGGGGATGCTCAGAGCCTCTGGATGGTCTGATCTTTCACTTTGAGTTGGTCCTTGAGCTCAAGGACCTCATCTTGGCTGGCTTCTTGATCTATCTCCGCCTTTTCTTTGGCGTTTCTCATGGCTTCAACTTCTTTAGACTCTTCCGCCATCTGTATGGTCAAGTTATCTCTTTCCCTCTCGGAATCTAGCAGTGATTTGCTGAGCTACTGACATTCTTCTTCAACTCCTTGCATTCTTTTTGCTGCTGCTTGATTTTCTTCCTCCATTGCCTTGCATCTTTGCAGTGCCCTTTCTAGGATGGCTTGTAGCTCAGCTTCTCTCTCTTTCTGCCTTTGGCTTTGGCCTTGTAGAGAATCGTCTTCCAGCTTTATCTTTATTTCCGTGGCCTTGAGAGCTACCATCTCACTTTCTGAAGCTATGGACTGCGCTCTCAACCCGGTTAGCTTCGCCATCACCACATCCCAGTCATTGGAGGGAAGGTGCAGATCCACTGTATCTGTGGCAATTTCTTTTAGTTCCACTAGCCTTATGCCTTGAATTTGTTTTGTAGGCCCTGTGCTCGCCAAGTCGAATGCGACTGTAGCGCTTCTTCCTTTGTGTATCCTGCAACTAGCATGTCCAAAAATGTGTGATAAGAATGATCTGACTCTTGTTGCTCACTTTGAGGCTTAGCCTCTTCCTTTGGCTCCGGCTCCTGGCTCTGCTCTTGCTTGGCCTCTTCCCGTTCTTCTGGCTTGTCTTCAGCCTCTTTCTCTTCTTGTGGAGGGCTGCTAGGAGGTGGTGAGGGCGGTGGTGAGGGTTGTGGGCTGGGTTTAGGGCTGGCCGGTAGACATGTAGGCTTGCCCTTCAAATCTCTGTCTGCATTAGTTTTTCTTTCTCTCTCTTGGCTCTCTTGCTCATCTAGCAGTTTCTACCGTATTTGCTCCACTTCCTCCGCGGCATCAAGAATCTCAAAATTCTTGATATAATCCTCGAATCTGTCCCTTTGCACTCTTCGGGATGATCCCGATATAGCTTCTAGAGAAGGCTTCCAGAGTTCACTTAAATCACCCTTAAGGGCTCTCTCTGCTCTGAAGCTCTCCATCAACCTCTCTAATCTTGCCGCTTTTTGTGACCTTGTTTCTTTTGCAGGCACTTGGCCAAATTCCTTCTTTCCTTTCTTTTGCTCTGGCTGCTCTTCTAAAATAAGCTCTAGCCGTCTTTTCAGTCTTGTGGCAACCCTTGGTCCTCTTTGTGGCTCGTCTTCTTTGTCTTCTTTTAGCTTCAGCCAGTCATTCTGAGACGGGGGTTCAGGCCACCTTCCTTTTGCGTGCAGTGCCCCATAAATCACCTTTGTGATTAGTTCTCCTGGTACAATATATGTTGGCTTCTTGTTACCCATATTTACTAGGTTGTCATGTATATACGTTGCATAATTGATTATCTTTGGGGTGCCTTTCGTCATTGCCCAAGTGAATGTCATGGCAATTGCACCTGGCAGCATTCTGTACTTTTGTGGCCTCTTCGTACACATGTGGAAGTATTGGTTGTATAATTGGCTCATGATTGCCACCCTTAGGTTTGCAATATCTTCAAAGGTGTAGTTTCCTTTATTCTCATTGTACACCTTGACCTCATCCCTTCTTTTAGTTACACTATCCCCCTTGTTGGAGAGGTCTAGTGCATGTGCTACAACCTGCTCAGTGATGATTATTTCCGTTTCTGGTCTGCCTTGTAGATCTGTTACTTTGGCCACTCCATCTTCTTTGATGGTTGTCACAAACTCCCAGACTCTCTTTATGTCCACTCCTGTCGGCACTGCTTCAAAGTAGTTGTGGAGATCAATCTTCTCCAAGTACCTGGCCATCTTGCTTCTTACGAACTCATTGAGCTCTCGCGGCAGCATTGGTAGCTCGATCACATTGCCTTCGGTGTCTTTGAACACTCCTTGGTAGATCTTTAGGTCGTTGGACTCTAACAGATCTTCTTGGATCCATATGCTGGTGGGCTTTAGTGTTCCTTCTGGTATGACGAAGGGCTCCACTTCTTCTAGGTAGTCCTTGATGGTCATTCTTTTCTTCTTTGCCGGTGACTTCACGGCTGCCATAGATCCTGTTGCACTCCGTAGTCCGAAGTTAGCGTTTTTTCCATATTAGTTGAGAAACTGAGTTTTAACTATCCAAATGACTTGAAAATTGAAAATAAAGCTTAAGAGGAACATGTGAAGCTGTGCATGTGCTCACAGTGCAAATCTGGCCAAAATTTTCCATTTAGACATCCTAGGATGTCTTTTTCATCAGAATTGGTTCATACTTGGCATGCTGGTAGTGCATGGCTTATGAACATGGCTATGCTCTTGGATTTGGATTTGGACAAGGATTGATGCTTGTAAGAGCCTGGGTAGTGTTTTTGGGCTCCAAAAGTGTATCTTGAAGGTATTGGGGGTCAAGAATGATTAGAATGGATTCAAAATTGATATATGAGCTCTTGACGATGAGGTGATTGGATCTGGAATGAACAAACATCCTCTGCAGGCCAAAAAAGTCAAATAGACATCCTACGCGTAGGATGTCTACTTCACCAATTTTTGCTTCTGACCACACATATTGGTTGGTGATGTGTTGGTGAATGTGTTGTGCAAGTTTCATGTGATTTGGACAAGATTTGGTAGGTCTATGGCCCATTATTGCCTCTATGCCCTAACTTTGCGTTTTTTCATGCATATGAGGTCAATTTTGGTCCAAATGTGATGAGACTTGGTGGATAGCATGTAAAGGTCATTCAGAAATTGTGTATGATGAAAAATGTTGGAGTTTGTGCCCATAAGTTCTCTTGAGACATCCTATGCGTAGGATGTCTCCTGATGATTTTTTCATGGATTGCGCTCCTAGTGCCTGCCCTTGGTCCCCCTGAGTCCCTTTCAAGCCTAATTTCAACAAAAAAGTCAAATGGATAGAGAATAACTCCCTGTGTAGACTTCAGAGCCTCTGAGCCGTTTTCTATCTTTTGGAGTGCTTTTTGGCGATGAAATTTCTTGATATTGGTCTCCATAGCTTCCCGATCCCATGGGGATCCTTGCCGTATGGTTTTTATCGACTTTGGCCTCACCGGAGCTTCATTTGGTAATTTGTCGCTCTAGAAGCACCTGTGGTTGCGTTTACATACCTTCGATGATTTGTGGTGGTCTACCACCATAGGACTTGGTTGTTGATGGTCTAGGAAAGCCGCTCGTGAAGTTTGGTGGCAAACGAGCTTGCAGTTTGGCCGCAAGAGCCATTTGACGCTTTGTGTGTCTAATGCCGTTTCTAAAGTTTAGTGCCGCCTTGGGTCACTTTTTGGTCATGTGGGTCACATAGACTTGTCGAGCATGTCGAGATGCTCCTACTCCTGAATTTTGGTAGTATTTGGTCGTCGTTTCGCCGATTTCCCATTTGGTGGCCTCTTGCGGGTTTCTAGGAATTAGGGTTTTTTCCGATGGTTTTCTACTGCCTTTGGACATTCAGGATTGGTCTCCTAGGCTAGGGTAAGCTGCCTATGAAGTCTTGTTGCTTTTGGGTTAGCCATTAGGCCGTCATCTCTACTTGTAGGTCTCTACCGCCCGCTTTGTGTGTGACCCCTACGCTGGTTTTCGCGACATAATGACAACCATGCGCGAAAAACTCAAGGTGGTGAGCCTACCTCTCATGTCTGGAGCTCGTCGAGTAGTCGTGTGCGTCGTAGAAGCTGCTGGAAGGTCCGTCCGCTCTAGGTAGCAGAAGCTCTCTCCATAAAGTCAATAGTGAGAATGAGCTTAAAATGAGGTGAAAATTTCTTATAATGGAGGTCCCCGAACCACTTTTCATGAAATTTAACATGTGCTCCTATCTTCTTGCGAGATGCGGTTTAGGCTCAAAAATTTCTTGATTTGGACTCCATTTGCTCTGTTTATCAGAAATTTGGCATTTTGTCAAAACCTGGCTAAAACACGCTTTCCGCTCCAGTCTCATAATTGCACTTCCACTATACCATAGGTTGTCCTATAGTTACTGATCATCCCCATATTTTTTGTTTTTCATTACGACCGTTTTTCACCTTCTTTTTGTATTTTTGAAGTTTTTCTGCCAAAAATTAGCAAAATTAAAAGGAAAATAGCAAATCAAACCCGAAAAATACCCAAAAATCATAATAAATCACAATCATCACCGCAAAACATTATATACACTCACATGTAATTTCTATGGCCGGATTTCTCCGTTTTACCAATGTTTTGTCTAAAAATTGACTATTTCTACTTATATACACACAGCTAGGGGCTTGATTTTGCATTTGGCCCCATATACCTATAGATACATGTTGTATAAGGGCATATGTACTTGGGTTAGGCCAAAAAAATTTGCAATCAAACAAAAACCCTTAAAATAGTCAAAAATCATGCCCGTTTTTGCTCTTTTTGCTATTGGTTCCGCATTTGAGAATGCCTCTCCCCCCTCCTAGCCGGAGTCCTCCCGGACGATAAGGTATCGTCTCGTAGTATGTGTCGTGCATAGGTTGAAAAACATTTGTGCTAATGCTTGGCCGATTAATGTGGCCCTATTTTATGCATACTCGGACAATGCATGGAAAAATTAATGTTGTGCAAGAGAAAGGAATAAGCAAGATGCTTATTGGCATTCGCCATCGAGGTTTCCTGTTTTCTTTGCAAGTAACAGCTGTAACTCTACTGCTCTCTGTTTGATTGTCTTTTTTGCAAAAGGCAATCGCTTTGCTGCTTCCGTTGATATAGCCGTATAGCTGTTTCTATGGAGAGGATTGGCTTGGCTGGAATGGCCATGGACCGTATTGCCTTTGCTTTCCGTTGGTAATTTGCTTTTGCCATTTTTGTAGATGTTTGGCTACTTCCTTTGTTGCCACTGTTTTGTTGCTAATTGGCATCCACATAAGTCTGTTGCCTTTTTTCAAATACAGCTATCTACCTTCCGTTGTTGCTTGTACTGAATGGAGTTCCTTTTGCTTTGGTTTTGGTATCCAAATGCGAGTGACATTTGGGTTATTGCTAAGCATGTTCTTTGGGATCCATATCTATTTTATGCCCTTGGTTTTTGGTTGAACTATCTGCTTCGGTTGAATTCTTTCGTTGCATTGTCGTTTGTCTGCCATGTCATTTCTATCCTTCCGCATCCATACTTGTTTCTCTTGTTTTGGTATCCTAGGTCTTTGCATTGCGGCCGGTGACTTCGTATGTCTGTAATTAGCATGGTTGGCTTTTACCTGTCTGTTGACTTTTGGTATTATGTGGTTCTTGGTTAGCATTCGTGGTTCTTTTTCCAGTGATTGCATTGCTTGCAGCTTATTATTCCAGTATTGCTGAGCAAAGTCTATCACCTGTTGTTCATGTGCATGTTGAATTTTGACTGCATTCGCATTCCAATCTATCTGCACATTGTACTCTTTTTGCCAAGGTCTTCCCAACATCATTGGGTGTTGTGTGCTTTCATCCTCCACCACATAGAATTTGTGTGGGTAAATATATTGATGTATTTGTACATGCAATATAGTCCATCCCAATGTTTTCAACGGGTGTTTTGTACTACTTTCCAGCACTTGAGGAGTAGGATGAGGTTGACTTGTGGATTTGAGCTATTGGTATAATCCGTAAGAGATCAAATTTGCATGAGCTCCAGAATCAAGCAATGCCGTTGATTCAACTTGATTGCCGCCCACTTTGACTGCAATTATTGGCTCCACTGTGTCTTCATCCAACTTCGTCAGTCGAATGGCATTGATTCTCAATGGTGCTCCTCTTTGTTGTTGTTTTCGCAGAAGTATTCTTTTTGCTATGCGTGCTTCTGCTTGAGCTTCCTCTCGTACTCTCTGTTGTTCCTTCATCCGTTGTTTTCCTTGATGGATTTGTTGGAGCATCTCCTGTGTGAGTGGTAGATGATATTTCTTCAGTCGACATCCACTAATCCAGTTTGGCATTTCTTCACCTGCTAATGTAACAAGCTTGACAGCTCCACTTTGTGATAGATCATTAATCACAAAGGGTCCCATCCCTCGCTTTTTAATTTTCTTGGCATGTTGCTTCAAAGTATAAACAAGTACATAATAATGTTTTGAACTCTTTAGTACGCACATGTTTGTCAAAAAATTCTTTTTGTCTTCTCTTTTTAGCATAGATTGAATCTACAGCTCTCAAGCGGAGTTCATCTAGCTTTTCAAGATCATCTATTCTTGAAGAGAGCTCATGCCCTGTCCATTGTAAGAATTTTACTACTCGTAGAGTTGGAATTAAAAACTCTATGGGTAGTATAGCATTTAGGCCAAACACCATGTTGTACCGTGTTGTTCCTATCGATGTTTTGTAAGCTACCCTGTATGCCCATAGTGTTGAGTGTAGCTTCTGATCCCAATCTGTTCTCGATTCTGACACTATTTTAGTGAGAACCGTGCATAGTGTTTTATTTGTGGCCTCAGCTTGTCCATTTTCCTGTGGATGGTATGGAGCAGATTTCCTATGTATGACCATGAATTCCTCTAGCAGATATTCAATGACTTCATTAAGAAAATGTGTCCCACGATCACTGACAATTTCTATTGGTAAACCGTATTTTACAAAAAACATTCTCATACAAAAATTGTGCAGTGATGCGTGCATCTGCTTTTTGTGTTGCCTTGGCTTCGACCCATTTTGTGAGATAGTCCGTAGCCACAATGATATATTGGATATGGGTGCGATATGCAAGGGGTGAGATAGGTCCCACAAAATCAATGCCCCATTTTGCAAATGCTCTTGATCCCATCATTGGCCGTAGTGGCATCTCATCTCTTTTTATTGGCACCTTGGTGCCCTGACATGCGTCACAACGCTTTACAAACTCTTCCGCATCCATGTGCAATGTAGGTCACCATATACCTATGGTTAAGGCTATTTTGGCCGTCTTATCGCCCGAAAAATGGCCTCCACCTATTTAGCTATGTGCATGTTCTAGAACCAGCAGGTATTCGCTTTCACTTGCACGGATTCTAAGTTGATTGTCCTTTCCTCGCTTATAGAGTTGATTCCCAATTAACCGAAAATCACGAGCTTCCAGCTCTATAGCCCTTTTCCATGTGCTTGTGATGTTTTCAAGGAACGTCCTGGTGGTTAAGAAATCAATGATATATTGACTCCATGCAGGTGCAATGTTTACTTGAAACAATGTCGCGTGTTCCACTGGTCGTTTGGCACTACATATAGTACAATTGGTAACATAAGAATGTGAGTCCGCATACATAGTTGGCCAATAAACCCCTAACTGTTTCAGTCTCTGGTGTGTTTTCACTGTTGAACAATGAAATGCACAACCCTGGGCATGTGCTTCTTCAAGGTAGCACTCGAATTCTTCCGGATTTATACATAATTGTAGGATTTGGTCCGATCCTAGATGATACAACCGTCCTGCTATCAACTAGAATGTTTTTGTTTGTCGAATTGTTTGTTGTTTGGATCTGTATTCCGTATTAAACTCACTTCCAAAGGAAAGAATGCTAACAATTTCCTGAGACCATTTGGGTACCATTTTAATATTGAAAAGATAAGCATCTGGTATGTCATCATCTACTCCTTCAGGAGCTTCCCCGTTGTGTATCCTTGAAAGATGATCCGCTCGTAGATGGGTTTTACCCTTTTTGACCACCACTGTGAAGTCAAACTCTAGCAATATAATAAACCAGCGTACAATTCTCCCTGTATTGCATGGTTTATTTACCATATACAAAAGATCTTGATGATCTGTGAAGAACACAAATTTGTTTGCGAGCAAATAATGTCGAAATTTCTTTACAGCATAAATCATTCCTAACCCTTCCCGTTCGGTGGTTGTGTAGTTCTTTTCCGCACTGTTTAACTGTCGGCTTGCATAAAAAACTGGAAAATCCATTGTTCCGTCTCTAGGTTGAGCCAGAATACTCCCGATTGCATATGCAGAAGCATCAATGTGAACATGGAATATCTTTTCCCAATCTGGTGCCTTCAGTACAGGTGCTCATATAAGGTTTTCCTTCAGCTTTTGGAATGAAGTTTCACACTCCTCGGTCCAATCGAAATTGACTAGCAAACGATACAGAGGTTGTGCGATAACCGCATACATGTATATGAATCTTCGATAATATCCATAGTGTCCCATGAAGGATTGCACTTGTTTCGCATTAGTAGGCCTGGGTAGGTCTACAATGACTTTGACTTTGTCTAGGTCAGTGGTTATGCCATTTCTTGAGACAATGTGTCCTAAGATGCGGCCTTGCTTAACCATTAATACACACTTTTTCGGGTTAAGACAAATTCGATATGTCTTGCATTTTTCAAAGACCTTTTGCAAATAGTCAATATGTTCCTCTCGTAGAAGAGAGTGTACACAAAGATCATCCATGTAAATTTCTAAGAATATTCTTAGGTATTCCTTGAATGCGTGCGTCATTAACCTTTGGAAGGTAGCTGGGACATTAGTTAAGCCAAAAGGCATAACTCGATACGCATAAATCCCCCATTCTGTGGCAAACGCTATTTTGTGTTGATCCTCCCTTGCTATTGCCAGTTGTTGGTTATATCCTGAAAACCCATCCAGAAAGGAATAAGCCCGTTTCCCGGCCACCCGCTCAAGTACATGTTTTGTGATTGGCAAGGGATAATTATCCCTTATGATGGTTGCATTTACCTTTTTGAGGTTTACACACACTCGCAATTTTCCATTCTTTTTGGGAACTACCACAATGGGTGACACCCAATCTGTATGTTCGATTTCATAGATGAATTCAGCTTCCATCAGTTTATCAATCTCTTCTTCGATTCGTTTAGCAAATGTGTCATTATATGTATAAGGACGTTGTTTGCTAGGTTTTGCATCTGATTTCAAAGGAATTGTATGTTGGCATATCGATGGATCAACTCCTTTGAGGTCTTTATAGGACCATGCAAACACATCTTTATACTTATTGAGAAGTTGTGTTAGCCGTTCTTCTTCTTCAGGCTCTAAATCGTTTGCTATATAGACCGGCTGAGGCTTTTCACCTGGTTCTGCAAGGTCTATCCTTTTTGCATTTTCTGGCCCATCGTAAGATTCTTGGTTGGTTCTTTCCCTGACTGGTGGTGTCATTATGATTTTTCTATCCTAGATGGTAAATTTTCGATAGTGTGATGGTACACTCATGTTTCCCTTTTCTGACTCCCCTTTCCAATCACTATCTTCTTTAGTAGTCCATATCTCACGTAAAGACCGTTTCAGTTCTTGGTATTTCTGTTTACGCTCCAGTTTGGTCCACTCTTGGTCTTTTGTTGTTTCTTTTTTCGATTTTTGTGATTTTTGTGATTTTGTTTCAGTTTTAGCTTTTCGTTCCTGTTTTATTTCCTCTTGCGTTCTTTCCCTTTAATCTTTTGAGAATCTTCCTGATATGTGATCTTTTACACAATCCTCTGCTTTTACAAGCATCAAATAGTGAGTTTTACCTTTTATCCTGGGCATAAGGTTCTCTCTCACTTTGTTTCCTGCTCGGTTCCTCCTATAGCGTTCCTGGTCTAGGGTGTTGATTAGCAAAATCATAAAACTTGACATTCTCGGCTTCCCTTCCACGCTCACTCGAGGTGTCTGAACACTCATTATCTGCGTCATCATTTACTTCTAAATGTTCAGAGGAGTTATAAAACTCTTCTTGTTCTGGTGGTTCTATCATCTCATCTTCTCCTGGTATAATGCTTACCATGTAATAGGGTAGCACATCATAGCCATCCTTATCGCAAAATTTTGTTGTTGGACTATCTGTAATGGTACAGACATCCAATGTTACTAGTATGTGTTCCCATTCTAGAGGTTCCAAGGCATCTTCAAGGAAAGGTTCCGGAATATACTCCTTGTCTTCTATCGCTCTTTCTAAGACACATTCCTCTCTTCTTAAGCTTCCACAATGTGAAGCTCCACACATCCATAGCTCCTTTTGTTGTCCTAACCATGCTGGGAGTTCTGATCCTGCTACTGTAGCTGAATCAAACTCTTCCACAGGTGTTTGGTTCACATCTTTGTAACTATGGCCTTTCAGGTGTATTTTAGTTGTTGTCTCGCCATGTCTGAGGTATATGTGGTCGTAACCCCAATCTTGGACCATCTTCAATTGTCGTATGAATGGTCTTCCCAAGATGATCTCATAATTGTTCTTTTTGTCAAAATCGACTATTGCAAATGTATGCTCATACTCGATTCCGCACGAAGTGACAATCACTTTTTCTAAGAGTCCTAGAGGCTTCTCCATGAACCCATCTGCCAATTGCAATTTCATTCTAGTAGCTCTCAAAGCTGGTTTTCCCCATTTTTTCCAGATTTACTTAGTGGTGATAGCAACTCCCGCTCCACTGTCAAGAATAGCTTTGGACACTACTCCTTGGAATTCTATTGGTAGCATGGTGTTTCCATCTTCTCCCTCGCAATACTCTCCAACCTTGTTTAATGGTACTGGCCTAGTGTTCAGTTGAAGCTTATCCAACTCTCTGATCCCTTCCTGTAGCCTCAAGGTGGGGTCTTTCACTCCAAATTTTTCTAGGCATTTACCTACTGTGGTCCACATGCTTGGTCGTAACCTTAGGACTTCTGCTAATGTGATTGTGCATGTCACTGGGGTGGACAATAACTCAATCAATCCTTGTGAATCCATCACTTTGTTAGAAGAAAGTCTTTGAGATGGGATTGCTCTCACTTCCGACTTGGCTTCATACTCTCCTAGGTAAGAGGGTAAAGTTCTCAGCGAGTCTAGTTGGCTGTGCCCCGAACTAATTGATCCTTGGTCTCCCCCTTGTGAATGTATCTCAAAGTTCATTTGTGACCTTGCCTCAAATTCTTCAATAGGAGGTAAGGTTACATTCTTTTCTTTTCTCATGCTATTCATGTGGTTACTCATCCTATTAGCCTCGTTGGCCTCAAGGATTTGCTTCCACAGATCGTCTAGATCGTTACAGTCCTTACCCATTTCTGCCAATGTTTTAGGCTGGAACTCGTCACTTGCCTCATCTGTTGTATTTGGCACTATGATAGGATCTCCTCTGGACTCATAGGCATTAGCGAGTCTTTCCTTTGTTTCTACATATTCCTCTAAAGTTGGTTGGATAGGGGTTGGATTCAGTGCCTCATGCCAATTTGCAGATTTACCCAGCCGGTCTTCCATCAATGTTTGAGCTGTTTCGATCATCTTTTTACACATTTCCAACCTCTCTTTTTCTATTGCTGCATATGGATAAGTCATCCACCTTTGCTCCTGGGTTTGGTTCTTTTTGAGTCTAGCTTCATAAGCTTTTAGAAGCGCATCCAACTACTCATTTACCTTGTCTGCCAGTACGAATTCTCCTGATCCCGCACTTTTGGGATCTGCTATTTCCTTGGGTGCTATGGTTGCCGTGGTGTGTGAGCTTAAGCTAGCTAGATCCTCTAACCGCTCTAATCGATCATTTTTATGTTTCAACTCCTCAGATAGAGCTGTTTTCTCTCGTTCCTTCCTAGCTTTCATACGCGCCTTTCTAGCTTTCCAAGTGCTTCTCTGATCTTTCGTTTCTGAACTTTGGGCATCGATTTTTGGCTCTTCAACTATGGGTTGGTTCGTCATTCTCTGAGCTTGGGCTCGTGTTACTGCCTGAATAGGTATGATTGCTTCATTTTCCGACCCTCCACTGGAAGGTACTGTTTCTAGCATGTTCAAGGTGGTTTTGCTCCTTTGCTCGGGTCTTTTGGACAATCGGGAATCAAATGAGTAACTCCACACTGAGTGCAATAGGCGTTGACTCTAATGATTTCATCATGAGGACAGTCTCTTAGCCAATGGTCTCCACCACACTTGTAGCAGGGTCCCTTGGGTTTTTGAGGTGCTCCTTGAGCTCCTCTTTGTTGGTATGCATGTCTCTGTCCGCCCATGCCTCCATTGGCTATGAACAACAATGTTAGTTCATCTAAGCTATATCTTCCTTCTCTTGCTACTTGTGCCGCAGTTGGTGGTCCTGTACTTCCTATCATACTCCATGGTTCTGGTGTCGATGGCTCTTCCGGTGGATAATAGACAGAGTTTGCCGCATATCCATTGGGATCTTCATAATATGCATGCATAGACACCAAAGCCTTATCCTTTGATTCAGTTATGGTTGGTGTGTATCTTATACCGACTGGTCGTAATCCTAATAGGGGTGTTTGTTGTCCCAACATTGGTTGTGGTCTTTCTACACCTACAGGTCCTGGTAGGTTGCCTGCTTGATACCTAGGCATCGGTGGAACTTGAGGAGATGCTACCTGAGCTTGGGGAGCGTACGGTCTCTCTCTCACATACCCCTTGTTATAATAACATTCCTCGGTCCCATGGTTTGTCCATTTCTGTTCCATAGCACACCACTTGGGCTGTTTGGCTTGGGGTTTGGTGTACAAGTTAATCTTTTTTAGCACTTCATCTACAAGCAGCTCTTGGTTTACAGCTACTTCTCCTTTCGGTGCTGTCTTAGAAGACTTACTTCCACTTTGTTGTGAAGATGAATCGTCGTCAAGGTCCTTGAACTCCCCCTCTTTGTAGACCGCACAATTGTCCACAAGGTAAAGAACCTCCTTAGTCAACTCATTCAACGTCGTGCTCCTTTTCATATGTAAGTCTTTCTGGAGATCTGCATTCCTTAGTCCTTGGATAAATATCAGCATGAGTCTGGACTGAGTTGGCAGTTCTTCCACAGGACAGAACTTAACATATCTCTTTAGTCTTAGGACTACTTTTCGTACAGATTCCCCATATTTCTGTTTGAACTTATGGATTTGTGAGACGGTATTATGAGCTATCCCCCTTTCCTCGATAAACTCGTCAAACACTTCTTCCATAGACTCAAAGTCTCTACGCTCTACAGAGTCAAACCAAGTGGCCGCATCATCCTCTAGGGTTAGTCCAAACCCTGCAAATTGGGTAGGAAAGTCTAACACCTCTTCGGCTCTAATTACACGCACAAAGGCTGCTACATGATCTCTTGGGTCTCTGCTTTCTTGTGTATTTCTCGTTTACCCATTTTTGCACTTGAGAAGGTATAATTCTCGGATGGTCTACAAACCTCATCATTGGATATCCACGTCCTAATCGATATACCTCCTCAGGTCTTCTATAATAGGCTGGTTCCTCTCCCAGTGGTGCTCCTAAGCCATAATTTCTAACAGTTCTCGCCAGAGATGGTTCATCTCTTTGAACTCGTTCTATGGGTGGCCCTCCAGGCTCTGTTGACCCTTGAGTCTTTGGCTTACTCTCTCCTTGATACCTTGAATAGAGTGGTGGTTCTTGCAGATCCCTTAGCCCTCGTGTGGCCTGATGACCCTCTCGGTTTCGGTCTTGCTCCATTGTTGCACTCTGTCTGAGCCATGCCTGCAATGATGGCTGGTTTGCTGGTTGGTTTTGGTTTTTGAATGCTTGCGGTCGGGTGGAATGTGAGGTAGCGTCATACTCATCACAAATGGGATTTGTTGACTTACTTGGGGTATATGTGGCTCTTGGCACTTCTTCAGGGGCATATGCTGATGCTCCTAGACCTATTGCCCTTTCTACCTCCTCTGGGAGAATACGTTGGTATTCTCGCCCGTATCTATCAACAAAAACTATACCCTTCCCCATGGCAGTTTCATAAGAGAATAAGTAAAGAGCCTTGTCTTTGCTTAATTCGTTTATGTATGGTTCTTTGCTGCGAAAGTAGGCAACTATGCTCTCACTCTCATGCTTGTAGATTCCCACGTTCTCGTTATGAGTTGGAACCCTGGTTGTTTTCTTATCATAGAAAAAAATAGGTCCGGGTCGATCAATGTTTGGTGGCAGGTCTTGAGCCTCTGAAACCATTTTCCCTTTCGCCACATTATCTCCATATCTGTTGTAATCTTCACGGTTACTAACTATCAGATAGTGGTTCCCCTTTTCGTCTCGGAATCTATCTCCATCATCATAGACTCGGATTATCTCCAATCTCTGAGCTGGCCTCTCTTCAATAGAAATGCACTTGCGTCCTCGATAGTCATAATAGACTAGGGCTCCCCGCAAGTTTGTTCCCTCTAAGAAGATCACAGTGAGTTTGGAATCATTCAAAGGGATTTTGGGAGGTGCTTCCCCTGGCATTGGTCCGTCGTATGTGAAACCTCCTCGCTGTGGACTACCCATCATGAAGAAAGATTTGTATGACGAAGTGTCAGTATCACTACCTTCCTCAATAATTGGTGCTAACGGATCTAGCCTTACCTGAGTTACGCTCTCTTCGGTGGACACTAAGCTACCTTGGTCACCTGCCACCTTCTGGTCTCTAACAATGTATCTTCCTGATCTTAAATTCATCAAACTTATCAATGCAATTTATCACAAATCCAACCACTCATCTGGCAAAGGATCAGTCTCCGCACAACTTTTTGCTTTGTTGTTGAATATACCTGTACACAAGCGTTTAGTTTTGGCAATCGAATCAAAGCATTTATCTGCTAGAGGTTATCTTAGTAATGATTGGTATAACTGGAGAGTTAATCTCAACCACTACTGTATTTTATACACTACTGATGTTATGGACTAGGTCTGCTATTCTGGAACTGTGCTTCCCTCGGATGTTGGTCAATTTATGCGAAAAAGTCTGAATTCAGTCTTTGCTCCGTCAAATGGAAAAACAAGGTCCAAATTCACTTCTGAAAGAAGTTCGGGAACCCTTAAGCCAAATGGAGTCTCACTGTCTAAGCTCAGTCAAATTTTCTCTTCAGTAGGCCCAGATAGACATCCTACACGTAGGATGTCTCCTGCTTTGTTTTGCCTGGATTTTTGCACTATGGTTTCCCCTTGATGTGTTGAGCCCACAGCTGTTTTCACTTTTTGATTTGGACACCTATAAGCTAGTCAATGAATCATAAATCTATTCCAACAGCTTGTTGCTGATCTTGGTCAGTCTAATCAACTCCAAATTGGACCAAAATTGACCAGGAGGCTTGCCTTAGGCTATACAACACCTTGCTATGCCCACTATCAATGTCTAGATTCAATTTCTTGCTTCAGACATCCTACACGTAGGATGTCTTTTTCATCATAATGGCTTCAAACTCAAAGCACAGGCTCCCCTTGAGTTGCTGATCACTTTGGTATACTCAAAATTTGGTTTGGAGTCCAAAATCACACAGAAAACATCCTACGCATCGGATGTCTTTTTGGCCTGTTTGACCCCAGACTTGACCCACAATTTCCCCTTGATGTCAGTAACCCAGTGGTATGCTTAGATTTCGGTTTGGATTTAAAAAGTCCCCAATTTTAGCTGTTCTTGCCTTTTTCAGTCAAAAGTGTTAAAGTCTGCTTTGAACCCAATTTTCTCACCCAAATGAGGTGAAACCCCTCTCAGTCACTCAATATATCATGCAAGACATGCTCATGCAGCCATCTTATGGTTTTAGTCTCAAAATAATGTTTTGGCACAATTTGGATAGGATGTCTGACAATTTCAGTCTATCTGGCCTTATCCGGTCAAGATATGATCAAATTTCCACTTTCCAGTTGAAATTAGGATAAACCCCACCTTCTGAACACACTAGTCAACTCAAAATCCCAAAATTCCCACCAGATTAGCCTATAGACATCCTACGCGTAGGATGTGTCCTGGCTTGAAATTAACTTTTTTCCTGACAGAAATGCTCCTAATGCTCTGTAGCTCTATCAGAAACACTCACAGTCACTTTTGGACTTCACTTAGGCTTTCAAATACACTTTTGCGTCTTTTTACGTCTTTTACAAACTTGTGATGACTTTACCAAGCAAGTATACATACATGAAATGCTCTAGATCCTGAATCATGATGTCCTACTTACTCTACTCCTGCTCATCATGTGAAATGGTGATAATGGTGTTTTGGTTGCTTTCTGGCCTCTCTGGACTCTCAAGCTCTCCTCTCACCGCTTCTACCACTCCAATTCCTACTCAAGAACTTGACTACTACGTAAAACTATCTTGGTCTACCTAATCTACCTAAGTCGAAGGATCTAGGCCAGACACACGCTTCCTAGACTCCCTCTAAGACCTATAGAGTCCTCCACCTTCTAGTCTCGGTCACCTACCTAAGATTCTCATCCCCGACAGCGGCGCCAATGTTGGACGGATACGCCGCGACGGACGTCAGCACAGCGAGAACTCACCTAACATATAATGTCAGCTAAGGACGAAGCTTGACCCGCAGGCACGTGGAAGCAAGCATAAGGTGTCAACCTACACTCGATCGACTCTTAACTAATTCCTACAGAGGTCTCTACCAATTGTCTAAGTCACAGCCTTCAAGAGTGCATAAGAGTAAACTTCCTACAACGCTTTCTAGAGCCGAACACCCATCAAGAAATCTTGAAACCCCATAGAACTTGAAGGAGACCCTACTAATACCAATAGTTTGCTCTCCCTAAGGTCTATGAACCAAAACCCCAACCCAAAACACCCAGTGCAAAATCACGTAGGATGTCTGGCCGAAATTTGCAGGTCTTCGTTTCTGAAATCAAAGTGGCTAATATATAGCTCTACTCAATGTGACCACGTGGATATGCTGCAATGCAAAATCGGATGACGTACGCTCACCCAAACACCAGATGAAGCTCGTAGAAGAAGCTCGCAAAATCGGATCGTACGCGCACAATGTAGGTATTGGCGCGTAGCTCTCATCAGGGGCAACACACTGCACTTCTCCGCACTCAATTCCGACCCCCGGTGCACACGTAGCGTCAAGATGAAGCTCACACTCTCTCTCGTACACATTATGCTCACTCACAGACTTCAAAACTTGTTTTTTAAAAATGACAAAAGGTCCTTCATTAAGGTCAAAAAGTGGTATATATACCTTATAATTCTCAAACCCTAAAGTTCCAAAATGAGCCACAATCTAACTATCAAAACTAGGGTACAATCTGGAAACTTCTGTAAGTCCCAATATTTACAAGGTGAAAAATAAGGTTTTTCTCAATGAATGAATAATTACAAAAATAATAATCTTCCGAGTAGTTAGTTGCCGTTGGGTGTGTCCAGCTTCTAACAATACATAGAGCATGTACATCCTCTAATTTAGCTACATTATCACCTCCAACAATCAAGTCATACATATAGATGCATATCACCACAATTCATGTCTCATTCTTTTGCACATACAATGAATTAGGCTGCATCAAAAACATCTCAAAACCCAATGAAATGAGGAATGCCACAATCCTCTCATACCATGCTCTAAGTGCTTGCTTCAGCCCATATAATGCCTTCTTTAACCTACATACAAGTTCACATAGACTCATATTGCATAACCTTGTGGCTGTTCCATATACACAACTTCCTCCTAGTCTCCATTCAAAAAGGAATTTTTTACTTCCATTTGTTTCAACACCCATCCTAAATATCAAACCACTACAATAAACATACAAACTTTTGCCATCTTGGCTATGGGGCTAAATGTCTCCTCATATTCAATCTCATAAGTTTGTGCATAACCTTTGGTCGCAAGCTTGGTCTTATACCTGGTCACATTGCCACCAGCATTATGCTTTATTTTGTAAACCCATTTACATCCAATTGTCTTCTTTCCTTTGGTAGTGGCACCAACTCCCATGTTCCATTTGCATTAAGCAAAATCATCTCTTTATCCATAACTTGTCAATATTTTTCATCGTCAACAACATCCTCAAAACACGTTGTCGAGAAATTTATGGTCTTGTCAGCACCGAGCTTTTGGCTGTGAGAGTTTGTGAGAGAACTCCAAAAACTATATGAAGGAGTTATACCATAAATGCCATGAAGTAGGGTTTGGAAGGAAGGGAAATCAAAGAAGCCCCACTCTTTCTTTCTTCACTCACACACGCAAAGAAAGAACACAAAAGAGAATATCAAAACAACACAAAGATGAAAACATAAAGGCTATGGTCGTATCGTATCATGGGTAATATGAAAGGATTAATAGATGAGTTAATGGCGTTCAATCTTTGCCAACCAAACAGGCTACAAATTGTTCTTTGGAATTGTAGTTTTGTGCTTACCATAATATATATATTTTGTTTAGTGATTGGGATTAATTGTGTACAAATCCTCTTGGTTCATAGCAAGATAGCTACACTTACATCAAAAGAAAAGTTATAGTCTATAAGGGGTAGTATGATGGGATCTGGTGAAATAAGTATTTCATTGAGCCTTTCTGGGCCAAAGAGAAACACTATACGTTGTTGAAAGTGTATTTTATGGCTAATCCATACGTTAATTCTAATAGATCGCACAGAGTGGAAGCGATAGAAATTCACATCATTTGGATTATTCATCTAGGATAATATGTGAGAAATGTAGATATGAGAGAAGAGAAGAGAAAATAATTTCCCTCCCAAGCCCTATTCTTGATCGTAGGCAATAAGGATATTGCAGGGAGAGATGTACATGTAGCAAGGAGAATCTAAAATTTATAGAAAGAAAGAATTTCTAAGAGTGAGAGAAATAGGTTTGGTTAGAGAGGGAGATGAGATTAAAGATACGTGTTGGATTAGAGGTGAAAAAGAAAACAACAAAAAATCAACAAAATATCAAAGTAGAACACATCTTACTTGACAAACCCTTTGGGAGTTATTCACCATTTTTTATGGAGAGCGAAGAAGAGGGAAGACTTCAAAACTTGATTGATGCACAGAGTTCAAGTCCTTCTTTGATTAGAGCTTCCAAGGATAGCTTACAAGAATGGCTAGTCTTTCTCTAGGAGTAAGTGTAGGCTTACGCTTATATTTATTGTTAAGTACAATTAAGCATTACTACTCTCACTCCCTCATGAATTCCTCCCATCAATGGCTTGAATGGTTTTTAAGGAAGAAGAGGTCCCCTTATAGGTGAAGGGAACCCCCAAGGGTTTACACAAGAAGAGAAGAGCCAGTGTGAACAGAAACTGGAAAAGTTTGAAATGAGCTATCCCTGCATGATTTGAGCAGACTAGGGTCCAATATTTTGATCATATCTCCTCAACCGTGGCTCCAAAAAAAAATGTAAAAATATGGGCAGCAAAATTCCACTCATTAACTACGACTCCCATTTTATATACTTGTTCCAATTCGGATTGGAACCTTGTGTAAAAAAATCATCAAAATAGGGTACAATTTGCAAAAGTCTTCTTGTGGTCCCCTTAGCCTAGACTTTTATTTGATTCCAATAAACACCTCATGCCATATGAAAGCATGACATTGCTCCTTGACAAATTTTTGTAATCATACTTGCAATAATGCATTAAAATAGGCTTTGAAAATCATGCCACCTAGTGTCCCACTAGGATTTGATTCCTTCCTAGTAGCTATTTAAAAGAAATATAAGAAAAATATGAAAAATACATAGAATACATATATATTGGAAGTTATCCTAGATATAGAATCTAGCTAGGGTGTGAGATGATAATGAGATAGTAGAAATAAAGAATCAATGCTTTTTGTCCCAAGTAAAAGAGGCGGAGCTATTGACGCTTTTTTCATAGTACTTTTTGACGGTAAAGTAAGAATACGTTACCCTTGAGATAAATAATAGGATGAAATAGAAAGCTTATTATTATACTTAGATAAGCTTATTATTATACTTAGATATGCATATGTATATTATAGGAAATATAACTATGTATCTAAAAAGTTGCAAGATAGATCTTGTAGTATGCGTTCCCACTATGTACGTGTCACAGCACGACAACGTGGATTCTACCTCCTCTATAATCTTTGTCATAGATGCATAATGATGAGCCACATAACAGTCATAAGTCAATCTCTACATATCATTCCTTACACTTTCAAACCTATGTGGTCCACGAGAACTTCTAGACACCTTGTTTTTCCTTGCTTGCATCCTCCTTTCACCCGGAGTCTTCATAGGGGGTATGTCAAGCTCCTCATCTAAACTCTTCTCAAAACCATTGCTATCACCATCATCATAACTAGTACTCAAATTTGGAACCTTAGGGTCATCATCAACCTTTTCGTTCCCTTTTCTTGATACACTTGAAGAGTTAGTAGGAATCACTCTTTCACGCAACCCGCCACCCCATGAATTCTCACCATGACCTGCACTAGGTGACCCTTTTGGCCCACTCAAAACCTACGATTGTGCACTTGTATTTTTTGTAGTCACATTCTCTCTTACATCAGCTCCTAAATCATCTTTCACATTAACAAACCATTTCATCAAAAACAATATCTTTTCTCACCCTCACTTTACATGTGATAGGATTATACCATTTGTACCCTTTTTGCTCAAGGTAATAGCCAATGAACATACATTTTTTTGCTCTTGAGTCAAGCTTAATTCTTAGTTCATCTGGCACATGCAGATAAGCAATACATTTAAACACTTTAAAATCTGATACATTCATTTTTTCACCACATAACTTCACTTCTGGTGTTATATCATGTATTACAACAATAGGGGCCCTATTCATAATGTAAACAATTATAGCAACAACAACCTCAACCCAATAACAATGAGGCATGCTTCTCACATTCATCAATGCTCTAGCAAATTCTAAAATGTGTGTGCTCTTTCACTCAGCAAATAGCATTTTGATGCAGAGGATACCTGTATGAAAACTGCCTTTGAATTCCATGCTTTTTGAGAAAACCATTGAATTCATTGGAGAAATATTCTCCCCCTCTATCTGAGCTCAGGCACTTAACATGTTTCCTAGTCAATTTTTCAACCATAAACTTGAAGTTCTAAAAGTACATAAACGCCTCACTTTTTTGCTTCATGAAATAGACCCGTACCTTCCTCGTATGGTCATCAATGAAACTCGCATATTATCTACATACACCCATATATGTGGTATTTGTTAGACCCCATACATTTGTATGCACTAAATCCAATGCATTCCTGCTTACATGCTTATCATGGGGAAAGGATCCTTTTGCCTACTTTCCAAAATGACAAGCTTCACAAAATTTTTGCATTTCAGCAACTTTAATGTTGGCAAACCTAGAACCATCTCTTTACTTTGCATCTTCCTCAACCTTTGCAAATTGACATGACTAATATGTTTGTGCCAAATCTCAATATCTGCAACAACTGCACCTTGTGCAAACATGGAAGCATTCATCTTAGGCATATTTACATCCAAAGTAAACATCCTCTCCACTTTCTTTCCTTGCACAACCAGCCTTCCATTCTTCTTATGATCTTTGTTGGCAGATGAACCAGATGGCCACCCTCCTAGTCTACCCCTCCATCATGTGCCATAAAATTTTCATATCCCACCATTATTTTTTTGGAAAAAGCTTTGTAATTATATGAGAGTCTCTGATTTTAGCCATATAGTTTCTGAGCTAGTCTATATAAAATCTAAGTGTAAAGTCTGATTTTGAGTCTAAGCCTTGTAAAGCCGTTCATTGGCCAAGAAAGCCCTAGGTAAAAATCTCTTTTTTTTTAAGTGGGAAAGTAGACATTAATTATCATTATCAAGGTTTTGAGTTTTGGGTGTAAGACTGAGAGCAACCACTCTCACGTGCTTTGTAATCCATTTTTCTTGAGCTCTGGTAATCCAAATTTGATTCTGATTATTGCAATGTGTTTGTTGTCTAGTACTCTTTAATTTAAGTTTATTGCATTGTCACTTTTGTTGCGGTTCTTGACTTCACGTTAGTGAGCTAAATTGGTTGTTACAAGTGCATTAATGGCTGTTTTTTGACGTTTTGACCATTGGAGAGTGTTCCTAGACCATAGGGTGACCTTTTTTGGTATGTTCTGTTGCAGTTTTCAAAACCTTGATAATGATGGATCGTGATTTTGGTACCTTGTCAGATTGCAACCAAACTTGGTAGCATACTCGGGAGAGTCATTATGTATAAATTGTGTATCTCGTGTGTGTTCAAGGACTATTTATAGAACTCCTTATCTATTAATTTTTAACAAATAAAATACAGCTTTTTTCTATTCAATCTGTAAAAAAAAATTCAATTTTATTTATGACACTTATATGTATGTGAAAATGTAAGAAAAAATAAAATTTAATACTACACTTTTGTGATAGTCACATAATTATTAAATGACCCCCCCACCCACCCCCTGGAGGTAGCTTAGTGCCCTAGGTGTCTTAGACCTCTTCTTAAAGTTTTGTTGCATTTGGACTTTGTTTGAGTACCCAAATGGCGTGATGACCGAGTGTGGTTACATAGGACATAGGTAGTTTGCCAGATTGAGAGTGATAGATTTGCTAGTGCTAGAGATGGCTTCCTTCAGTAAATTCACTTCTTGAGGTTGGCATCCTCAAAGAGTCTCAAAGCCCCATCCAAATCACTTCCCTGAGTATTGGCATTATGTTAGTGCCAGATAGCTATGCTATAAACATCCTTTTCGCGGTGACCCGCTAACATTGGCACCATCCCCAAGCATAGTGATCCTTAGGTGTGTGAGTGACCTAGTCATAAGCTTTTACTTTAGAGACCTTTGATTTTGATTTCCATTATGTTTACACTTTAGCAGTCAGACAGCTAGCCGGGTGGTTTAGTGTTTGGTAGAGGATAGAAGTCGAGGACTTGCTAGATCTACTCTTGAGAGATGTTGGGAGTTGTGAGTGAGATATGAAAGCATTTTATTTTCAATTTTTTGAAATTACAGTTCCATCATCTGTTTTTTCTTCAATTTTGTACCATTTACTGGTTTTTGTTCATAGGATTCATTTCAGTACTTAGGAGCAGGTTAGGTAACATGTAAAACCATCAAATTAGGCTGGAAAGATAAGGACTGTCAAAACCATACTTAGGTAGGAAACACCATAAACTCTGAAATTTTGGAAATTTTGATGGTCATAACACAAAAGCTGATCTAAACCCAAAAAGAAGTGCAAAATGGGGATAAACAAACCCCGAAACAATCAATCTAAAACGTTTCAGGCCAAATGGTGTAGGAACATGGGTTGTGATCCATGACCCCCTACTAATTTTTGGACCAAAAATTGGTACCATTGGGTCTAGTATGGTTATAGATCAGTGGATGTACACTTTTGGGAAGAGATTGACACCCAAAATTCATTTAAATTAAGAAATTGGAAAAACCCTTCAAAGTCCTTGGAAATTGACCAAAATTTGGGGCTTTTTGACTTTTTGAAATCCAAATTCAAAAATAAGTGAAAATCTAACCTCTACAAGGTACAAGCATACAACTGACCAAATTTTATGTTTAGAAGTGTTCAAACATAGATCGCAATCCATGTCCCACTTGATCATATGGAGATGAGACTTGAGTAGCGAGTAGTTGACAACATTTGGGACAATTTTTGTAGAGGGCATCATAGCAAAACACAACAAAAAGCTAACCACATCACCAAAAGACCAGTTGCAAGTCAAAAAACCACAAGGCAGATACAAAAATTTTCTTTTGATCAACAAAAAGTTTTTCAAGTTCAAAATAAGTTGTGGAGTGTGCTGCATAGATTGATGGTGATCATCAAGCCAAATTTTGGGTCCAGATCTGATGGAACATGGATCACGATACATGACCCCCTACTGATTTTTTAGACAAAGACCATATAGACTTGTAGCAGAGACCAATACACACAAATTATCCAAAAGAAAGGGTACCAAAAAACTTCCAAAAGTGGATCAAAACAAGGCACTATGGCGAGTGTATCTGTCCAAAAACCCTATAAACCTATGAATCTGCCAACCTGTGAGCTAGCTCAAGCTATATTTGCATATGCATACATAGCATAATCGCACAAAATTGTGCTAGAACCACTCTCTTGAATGACCCACACAATCATACATGAGCACCATGTGTCGTATAGTCTGCACTGCAAGGAATTTGTAACTTATGAGCAACACTACCTCATTTGTCAAAAAATCACGTCGATAAAAAACCAGACACAAAGGACAACCAATCACCTCTAGTCGTGAACGCTATCCAAGTGCCGAGCATGCTCAAGGGAAATCCGCTTCGAAATGGTCCGTTATGGGCATATATGTGCCGTTGAAGCAGGAAAATGGGAAATCGTCAAAGCCGAAACACTGTGGAGACTACGTCAAAGCCATGCCACTTCGGATGGGGACTAGAGAAGATCCAATGCCGCTCTCACTTGATCATCTCTTGCCAAGTCAAAATCAAGATGGGCGGATGTCAAGGGAAACCATCGGAGCACATCCGCTCCAGAATGAGCGCATAGGAGGGTAGTCAATGGTGAAGGCTATGCCAAAGGTGTGCCATGACGCTCTCTCTCACTCTCACTATGTCGAAGTTGAGGAAAACGTTCAATGCCACCTTCTGCTATTGGCAGACAAAAGTGTCGTTGCTATCACCACCTAATTGGTGTCAAAATCGATGTCGAGCCGTAGAAGAATACCAAAAACTAAGAAGAAAACCACTAGGTAGTGAGGCGGTCCGGGGCGGGCAACAAGAGAGGCGACCTCTAAACACCCCTCAAGGCTCCCGTGCTGCCCAATTGGGGCTAGGGCAACCACAAGCACAACAAAATAACAAACCCACAACCAAACCCAAACAAGATAGGGGCACCACCTAGTTATGGTATGCGAACTAGGACGCAAGAGATTTTTTCACAACCAAGAAGATACGCCACAAAACACACACACACACACACACACACACACACACACACAAGCAACCTCACACCAAGACACACACAAAATGGACTAGAGAGAGCTAGAGCAAAGGGAGGAGAGAGAGGAATGGATCTTGCGTAATACCTTATTTGTGACTTTCAAATGGACGTTATGATGCTATCGTAGAGCTTGTACAAAACTCACTCAATGCTTAGTGATTGCTAAACATTGCCAAAAAAACACACACTGTCTTAGGGTGTGGGAGACCTCTCACCACAATACCCTCTTACGATGGACACAAAATTGGCAATGAAAAACACACTAAAACACTTTCTAAAATCAAGATCAACCGATAGAAACTCAAAATACACAAGTCACCTTGAATTCACCAAACCGTATTGCACAAATGGAAGGACGAAGATTTGAACGTCGAATCACGCCTTTGATGCACCAAACCTCAATTTATCGATGATGGAGGAACATATACAATAGTGGTTTTGAGATTTTGAACTCACGCTCTCTCACTTGCAATGTGTAGCTTGAAGCTTCTCTCACACCAAGAGTGAAGCTCACAAAGTGGTTGCTACACCTAAGTCTCTCCTCACGCATAGAGTGTTGGGGTGTTGTGTGAGATATTGCAAGTTGTTTACAAGAAGGAGAGGGGGCTATTTATAGGTTGGAGACCCCTCATTAAGATTATTGAAAATCCTAATTTACAAGCTAACAAATCAGGATTATGATTTTTTTTTAATATCAAAACATTGCGGGCCTTCCTTGTCTACTTGAGTCATGGATGTGGGCTCAAAAGAGAGCAGACTGGGGTCCACTCAAAACATCCTAGCTCACCAGTGGTTGCTTCAAAAATCACCAAAATTTTTGAGGTGATTATTCAGCTCTTGGTCCACATTTTCTCTTTTGACCACTGCTTCAAATTTGGAGTGAAAATGGATATAAAAAATCCCACCAAAATACTTGTTTTTCTTCACAAAAAAGTCTTCAGTGGCCCCCTCTTTGTTGAATTTGCATATGGCTCCAAAGGTGAGCCCCTCGTTGCATGAGAGCATGACCTAATTGATTCTTACGGGTATTAAAATATGCATGGTTGTGGATTATTCATAAATATAATACATGGATATGATGGGAAAAAACAGGCTAGTATATAAACTATTCATGGAATTTAGAATAGTGTCAGCTATATATAAATATAAAATGGAAAAAAGAGATATATGAAAATATAAGGAATTAAATGAGGGGACCCTCATTTGTTTTATTGAAGTATATTTATTTACAAGAGATAAGAAAAAATACCTATAGAAAATAGGAATTTAGTGAATGGCAATGACTGATGGTGGAAAGTATTTTTGAGGTTTTTCCTTGGAGTGGATTCACACCAAAAATAAAACAAGCTTGTATGGAATGATTTTTTATAGAATACATAGGTAAAAATATCATGGTAATGGTGAGTAAATATACATAGTATATATAGGAAAATAACGCACACCTAGGTAGAAATATTTAAATAAAAACCAAAATAATTATGAAAATTCCCTATATTTAGGCCCTATGTACAATGAAATATATACACACAAATGGGCCATAATAAATTTTATTTTTTTGATTTTATTTATTTTTTTGGCTCAACTAGCCCAGTGACTAGCTAGCTGAGGGTTTTAAGAAGATATGGAAAAAGCCCCCTAACTCACACACGCCTATGTACACTGAAAAGGTAAGAATAGCCACAGTGTTTAGGTGATTTTGGTAGGGTGAGGTAACTCACTATGGCAATTACGGAGAGCTGAAAAATGGCTATCATTAGCTCTCCCACAGGATGATGGTATATTCATGTGCCATCACAGAGCATCTTTTCCAAAGAGAGTGCTTCAGAGTCCTTGACGAGATCTTCATTGTTTGGCCCCTTAGCATCTTGGTTGGAGTTACACTCATGCTTAATGGAACAATACTTACATGAGATAGCGGCTTTTTGACAAATCTTTGGTAGATCCTTTGGTAGAAGGCGACTCAAATAGGGCTTCAAGCGATACGCGTTTACCTTCCTGGAGTGCTCTTTACCATTCAAGTCCATAAGCTGATAGTAACTTGAATTGAAAGCCTTCTTGACTATGTATGGCCGTTGCCATCTAGTTTCAAACTTGGCATCAAAACGATTGTCAAGTCGATTGTCATACCTTAGCACAAGATCTCCTTCCTTGATGCCTTTGTCCTTGAGTTTCTTATCAAGCTTCTTCTTCGCTTGTGTAGCTTTCCTCTTGTAGCACTCATAAGCTGCTTCACTTTTCCACTCAAGCTCCACTAGTGTAAGAAGTCTATCCATCCATACCTCTTGATCATCTTGTGCACCTCTTCCATGAAGCCGCATTGTTGGAATGTTGAGCTGGATAGGCTGCAAAGCCTCTTGACCATAGACCCAAGTGAAATGGTGTGAACTCCGTGGCTTCCCTATATGTGGTTCGATATGCCCACAAGGCACCATCCAAGAAGTCATCCCATAATTTTGTCTTGTTTTGCACCATCTTTCTAATGATGCCTGCAATGACACCATTAGCCTTCTCCACCAAATCATTTGACTGTGGGTAGTATGGTGTGCTATGACGATGTAGAATGTGAAGCTCTTCACAAACTTCTGTGAGTAAACCCTTCTTGAACCTCGGAACATTATCTGAAACAATCTCTAGAGGTGTGCAAATCTACAACAACTATTAGTGTAGACAAACATGCTCACTGTTTTCCCATTTACCCTTGCAACACTTTGAGCCTCTACCCACCTAGTCATGTAGTCCACAGCCACTAGAATGTAGAGTTTACCATTCTTTGTTCTAGGCAGAGGACCCATAGCCAAAGGGTCCATTTGCAAGTACTATTTGCCTCGGGCCATGCACCAACCTTCTATTTCCATTTATCTGACAATTGTGACAGCTTTTACACTAATGTTGGACATCCACATGCAAGCTTGGCCAAACATACCCCACAAGCAAAATCTTCTTCACAGCTAATTCTTGGGCAAAATGACCACCACATGCCTCTTCATGCAAACCTTTTAGAATGGCTGGAATTTCCTCGATAGTTGGTACTCTTCTGCACACTTGATCCTTTGCTCTTTGATAGAGGGAGCCTTCTAGGAAGAGATAGCAACTTGCCTTCTTCATGAGTCTCCTCTCCTGAGCTTTAGTGAAGTCTTGTGAAAACTCGCCCTCCAAAATGTAGCCAATAATGGGAGCCAATGACTCCAATCCCTGGTATCTTGGTTGCTTGACAGGTGCTGCCACCATGATGACCTGCACTACTTTCTCAACAAATGCAGCTGCTTGTTGTGCAAGTAAATTAGCATCTTCATTTTGTTTCCTAGGAATATGATATAGTTGCACTTCTTTAAACTGATTAAACAACCTACGAATGGCATGAACCTTTGTCATGAGGCTTTCATTCTTGAATGCCCAAATGCCTAAGATTTGCTTCACAATGAGAAGTGCATCCCCCTTTACCATGAGACGTTGTAACCGTGACTAATGCACACCTTCAAACCATGAAGTAGTGTGTCATATTCTGCTTCATTGTTGCTAGTTGAACGTGGTAGATTGACCTTCTCTTTCATGACCACCTCTCCACTTGGGTTGAGGAACACTAGCCCTCCCCCTGCTTTTCCTGTGACTCGTCAAAAAGCTCCATCAAAAAACAAGGTAAAAGAATTAGGAATACTTTTTGGTGGTGACAATGATAGGGTTTTTACTTGAGGAACCTTAATCTCCTTTTCATGCATCCTATAAGTGAGAATCCCTGCCAATTGTGCACGCACACTATCTTCTACCTTGAAAGAGTATTGAAACTCTTACAACTCCATAATCCACTTTGAGATCCTAGTACTAGGATTCATTTGAGAAGACACCCAAGGGAATAAATTTTCTGCAGTGAGAATTACAAAAGATTTCGGTAGCAAGTAGGATCTAAACTTTCTCATCGCAAACATGAGAGAAAGCATCATGAGTTTTGCCTCCGTGTAGCCTCTCTTCAAAGAATTCATGGCCCTACTAGCAAAGTAGATGGGTCGCATTCTGGTACTATGGGGATCTTGTTGTAGCAATACAGCACCAATTGTTTCTTTCCCAACACTAGAGCTAACAAAGAATGTGTACTCCCAACAAGGAGGCATAAGTGTTGGTAGCTCTGACAGAATGACTTTGATGTTACAAAAATAATCTTCAAGCTCATCAGACCAAAAAAACTCGACTTGTTGTTCAACTTTTGCAAAGGGTGAAGTAACTTCGAAGCTAAGTGAATGAAGCGTGACATATACTTCACCTTTTGAATGAATGAGATGACTTCCTTAAGACTCTTCAATGACGGTAACTCAATAAGATCCTTTGACTTTGAAGGATCCACCTCGATGCCTTTGTAAGAAACTTTGTGACCAAGCAAGATCACTTCATCCTCACCTATGTGACACTTCTCGGGGTTGAGCTGACCTCCCATGTCATAGAGCTTCTTTAAACCTTCTTCTACCATTTGTAGATGTAATGATTTTGAGCTATAAATGCAAAAATCATCAATGAACACCCTAATTGACTTTCCAAAGAATGCTTGAAACACCATGTTCATGAAACGTTGAAAAGTTGCAGGAGCATTTGTCAAGCCAAAAGGCATGACTCTAAAAGCATAGCAACCCCAAGGAGTGATGAAGGTTGTTTTCAATTGATCCTCCAATGCAATCCCTATTTGAAAGTAACCTGAGTAGCCATCACACACGGTGTACTTCTCGTGACCAACTACTTCATTTAGTATCTCATCCTGAAATGGGAGGGGAAAGTGATCTCTTTTTGTTGCCTTATTGAATGGACAGTAATCCATACACACCCTCCACTTGCCGTTTTTCTTGGGAGTGACAACAACGGGAGAGACCCCTCTGAATTCTCCACTAGATAAATGAAACCTGCTACTAGAAGCTTTCTTACCTCCTTGAGTAGAGCCTGCTCCTTGATGACTCCTAGCCTTCGTAGCTTTTGAGCTTTAGGTTTGGCCTCTGGCTTTAGCTCAATCTTGTGTTGAACATCATCTACTCTACGCACGTCGGTGTAGTCTTTAGCAAAAAGCTTAGGAAATTTCCTTAACACACCTTTGAACTCCTCTCTTTCATCCTTCGTAAGTTCAGGGTAGGGGTTTTTTTTGCAAGTTACATAAGCGTATAAGTTAGAGGAAGGCCCCCAATAATTTATCTCCCAAGCCTAAAAATAAGGGAGGGGGTAGCATATTTATGGGGGGGAGAAGTGAAAAAAGGTGAAAATGAGAGGAAGTTTTTGTGTCTCAAAATTATGGCTTCCCAAAAGAGTATGCCCTTGAACTTGTGAGTCAATAGCTACAAAGATACATGCAAGAACTAACAATGCTTTAATGTGGAAGTTCTACAACACTTACAAAATGTGGAAGTTATCTTGGGAACCTACCTCCTCCAAAATGCTTAGTAAGTGTTGTAGAACTAACCAAGAACTTCCACATTTTGGTTCTCTTGGGAACCTACCTCCTCCAAACCTTGACAAGAGGTCTCTTGGTTGGTTGGCTTAAACCTTACCCCCATGACTTCGATGGAAGACTCCTCTTCAGTAATGCTGCCGCTACATTCTTCTTCTGAAGTGTTATCGGTCCAATCTTCTTCTGTCTCACTTTGAGATGATTCTTCATGGAGATCCTCTTGGCGCTTCTCCTTCATGTCAAAGACAACCTTCTTATGATTGTCATTCCTGCAAATTAATTTTCCACTCTCCCAATCCTGCAAAGCTCGCATTTTCATTAGCCATGGTCTTCCTAGGATAAATGGATAACCACTTCCCTTGGTCGACATATCATAAAAATCCACCGCCTTCTTAATGCCAAAGGCCTCTACAAAGACATTTTTACAAATGCCTACACACCTAGCCTTGCTATTGTTTGCCATCTTGACTTTGATTTCAGGTGTCTCATGGATGTGCATGCCTAGTCTTTGCATGAGTCCCTCTGTCATGATGCAAATTTGTGCACCCCCATCCACTAGACCTTTCCTAACCAATCTTCCTTTGATGTAACAGTCTAGCACCAGTGTAATGTCCTCATTCATTTCAGCTTGTGTAATTTTTACAACAAGCACACTCTCTTTTACCTTTCTCCTAGTGCTAACTGCCCTTGTTAAATCCCTCCTAACTTGTGGACATATTGCAAGAAATTGAGGCCATGAGATATCAGGACCCTTAACTCTCATGTCTTCCAATAAGTTGTACGGAGCCATACCATGTCTAAGAGGGAAGTCTTGGAGGTTGATACGACGTCGAGTCCTCTTGGTTTCTTTGGTCTCCTTTGCCTTCTTTTCTCGTCCATGGTCTCTTTGTGACGTGACTCCTTCTTTCTCCTTACCTTTTCCACGGCTACGCTTAATGCCATTTGCTTCCATGTCCACCTCATTGGAATTTGTCACCTCTACCACATGCACATTTGGGTATGGCAAAGGTGGAACTCCTTCCACTCCTCGTGGAGGTGGTCTTGCTCCATTTGGCCTTTGTAGAAGCCGTGGTTGCTGACTAGTTCCTTCACCTGCATTCATCACTGGATAATTCAAGTTAGGTCTCCCTGGCTCCCCACGGGGCCAAGGACAATTATACATCCCATGTCCAGATTCTCCGCAATTCCAACATTGCAAGACTCTCCTAAGTCGTGGTGGCTCTCGCTCTTCTGACTTCTTTGCTTGTCCCTTTGGACCTATAGCTTGTGCAAGGTGAATTGATAGGTTGCTTAAAGATTTATTTAACTTCTCAATCACTTCAGACGTTACCTTAGGAATCTCTCTAGATGTTGATGCTTGCAATTTTCCCTTAGGTCTAGGACCCTCTATTGGAACCTCTCCTCTTAGACACTTGAGTTTCCTATACTTCTCAACAGCTCTAGTTTCAGATGCGTCAAAGGTAGCAGGTGCACCCGCCTTAACCTTTATCTTGAGTGTGGGAAAGAGACCGGCTATGAACCTCTCCTTCTTTAGAAACTCTGCACCATCACCAGGGTTATCAACATTTCTCACCCATACAGCCCAAAGACGTAGAAACTCTTGTTTATACATGTAGTAGTCATCTAAGTCTTTTTGTTTGTGAGAAACAATGTCTTGCCATAGCTTTTGAGTGTTTTGCAAATCAAAGAAGTATCTCTTGAAATGATTCACAACTTCCGTGTAACTCCCTTTAACATCCTCAGGCAAAGAGTCAAACCAAGTGCTAGCATCTTTCCTAAGGACCACCTTAAACATTTCTACACGTTCTTGATCAGTTAATATCCTCTTGATACGGCAAGACATCTTGAAATTTGCTAAAAATAATTCTGCATCCTCTCCAGGCTCTCCAAAGAAAAGAGGATATCCGGACATTTGGCGTTGGGCCTCCATTGAATCAGTTTCAAAGTGATAACACGTTTTTGTTTTTTCTTTCTTAAAAAGATTTACACAATAATATTTTCTAAATTGTAATCTATTCTACAACAAAATAAAAATATTCACATCAAATGACCTTTGATAATCAATAAGAGGCAGGATGACAGGGTTTGGTGATGTGAGAATTTCTCCTACTCTTTGGGCACCAAACATGAACACCATATGTTGTTGAAAATGGATTTTTTTACTAATTGCAATGTTTATTCTAATGTGATGGAGTGAAATGGAAGGGAAAACCCTCTATTCCGGAGCCATTATCCATGGTCTATGCATGACCTAGTGCTTTAAAACAAAACAAAAATATACACGTCCAAACTAAGGTCGTACCTAATGAGAGGCAAAGTAAAAGGATTTACTAAAGCGTTTATCTCGGTCAACCTAAGAGGGCCCAAAATTCTACGAATTACTCGCTGAAATTGTAATTTTGTGCTTACAATGATATGCACCTTTTGCCTTGCAATAGGAACAAATGGGTCATACAGATCTTCCCGATTCATGCAAGCTACTTGATTATGCTAAAGGTTGAGCCTACATAAAACATACACAAGCCCTCCTCAGTGGGGGCACCAAAATTGAGGCGGTCCGGGGCGGGCAACAAGAGAGGCAACCTCTAAACACCCCTCAAGGCTCCCGTGCTACTCAATTGGGGCTGGGGCAACCACAAGCACAAAAAAACAACAAACCCACAGCCAAACCCAAACAAGATAGGGGCACCACCTAGTTATGGTATACGAACTAGGATGCAAGAGATTTTTTCACAACCAAGAAGATACACCACAAAACACACACACAAGCAACCTCACACCAAGACACACACAAAATGGACTAGAGAGAGCTAGAGCAAAGGGAGGAGAGAGAGGAATGGATCTTGCGTAATACCTTATTTGTGACTTTCAAATGGACGTTATGATGCTATCGTAGAGCTTGTACAAAACTCACTCAATGCTTAGTGATTGCTAAACATTGCCAAAAAACACACACTGTCTTAGAGTGTGGGAGACCTCTCACCACAATACCCTCTTACGATGGACACAAAATTGGCAATGAAAAACACACTAAAACACTTTCTAAAATCAAGATCAACCGATAGAAACTCAAAATACACAAGTCACCTTGAATTCACCAAACCGTATTGCACAAATGGAAGGACGAAGATTTGAACGTCGAATCACGCCTTTGATGCACCAAACCTCAATTTATTGATGATGGAGGAACATATACAATAGTGGTTTTGAGATTTTGAACTCACGCTCTCTCACTTGCAATGTGTAGCTTGAAGCTTCTCTCACACCAAGAGTGAAGCTCACAAAGTGGTTGCTACACCTAAGTCTCTCCTCACGCATAGAGTATTGGGGTGTTGTGTGAGATATTGCAAGTTGTTTTACAAGAAGGAGAGGGGCCTATTTATAGGTTGGAGACCCCTCATTAAGATTATTGAAAATCCTAATTTACAAGCTAACAAATCAGGATTATGATTTTTTCTTAATATCAAAACATTCCGGGCCTTCTTTGTCTACTTGAGTCATGGATGTGGGCTCAAAAGAGAGCATTATTGATGGTAGATAAGGTGAAAGTAGAGTTTTAAGGAAGGAGAGAGAGAGAGAGAGAGAGAGAGAGAGAGAGAGAGAGGGAGAGTGAGAGAGAGAGAGTTACTATGCACATGTCTTGAGTTAAGGTGTCTTTTATGGTTAGGTCAATGGCTATTTTGTGTTAGTATGTTAGTGGTTAGGGTTAGTAATCACTAGAAAGTTAATGATGTATTTACAATGGGTAGAATGAGGTGGATGGTTGAAGTAAGATGGTTGAATGAAGTGAGGAAATCCTTGTGATGGTGAAGCTTGAAGAAGGACTTACTTGTGTAGGTTCTCAAAATGACTATTGATCCTCTTCTTCGTCTTCTCTTCTTTATGCCACCGTCGCCAAGGTTGATTATCGCAATGAAAATGGCAATTCCATTGATGAGATATATCAATTTGCAGAGGTTAAGCATGGTTTACATGTGGAATTTTATGTATATAGAGAAGGGGTAGGATGGAATTATACTTTGGAAGTAATAGAGAGAAGCATAGAGATGGTGTATGTAGTACATGTAGAGCTCATATGAGAGCTATGGAAGTAAGAGGGGAGGTTAATGGTGAAGAAGGTGAGAGAAACCATGAAAGGTGCAGGTTTGAGTGAGGGATTGAGAGGAATGAGTGTGTGTGTGTGTGTGTGTGTGTGTGTGTGTGTGTGTGTGTGTGTGTGTGTGTGTGTAGAAGTGTGGAAAGAGGTGAGAGAAGACTATGGGCTACTTGTGAGAAAAGTGGGCAGACTGGGGTACACTCAAAACATCCTAGCTCACCGATGGTTGCTTCAAAAATCACCAACATTTTCGAGGTGATTATTCAACTCTTGGTCCACATTTTCTCTTTTGACCACCGCTTCAAATTCGGAGTGAAAATGGATATAAAAAATCGCACCAAAATACCTGTTTTTCTTCACAAAAAAGTCTTAAGTGGCCCCCCTTTTGTTGAATTTGCATATGGCTCCAAAGGTGAGCCCCTCCTTGCATAAGAGCATAACCTAATTGATTCTTAGGGGTATTAAAATATGCATGGTTGTGGATTATGCATAAATATAATACATGGATATGATGGGAAAAAATAGGCTAGTATAGAAACTATTCATGGAATCTAGAATAGTGTCAGCTATATATAAATATAAAATGGAAAAAAGAGATATATGAAAATATATGGAATCAAATGAGGTGACCGTCATTTGTTTTATTGAAGTATATTTATTTACAAGAGATGAGAAAAAATACCTATAGAAAATAGGAATTTAGTGAATGGCAATGATTGATGGTGGAAAGTATTTTTGAGGTTTTTTCTTGGAGTGGATTCACACCAAAAATAAGACAAGCGTGTATGGAATGATTTTTTATAGAATACATAGGTAAAAATATCATGGTAATGGTGAGTAAATGTCTATAGCATATATAGGAAAATAACGCACACCTAAGTAGAAATATTTAAAAACCAAAATAATTATGAAAATTCCCTATATTTAGGCCCTATGTACAATGAAATATATACACACAAATGGGCCATAATAAATTTTATTTTTTTGATTTTATTTATTTTTTTGGCTCAACTAGCCCAGGGACTAGCTAGCTGAGGGTTTTAAGAAGATATGGGAAAAGCCCCCTAACTCACACACGCCTATGTACAATGAAAAGGTAAGAATAGCCACAATGTTTAGGTGATTTTGGTAGAGTGAGGTAACTTCCTATGGCAATTACGGAGAGCCGAAAAACGGCTATCAGTAGAAACCACTTGCCAAATGTCAAATCCTAGAGCTCCAAGAATGTCAAGCCAATGATAGGGGATGTATGGGCTTATTCGCTTGTGTTTTCACATGTTGCGTGTGTGTATGTGCGCACTCCGAGCACTCTCTCTCTCTCTCTCTCTCTCTCTCTCTCTCTCTCTCTCTCTCTCTCTCTCCCTCTCTCTCTCTCTCTCTCTCTCTCTCTCTCTCTCTAAAGCCAGCTCTTCACACTCTCTCTATCTTTGCTCCGAGTGTGTGGGTGTGTGCGAACACATGCTTAGAGAGAGTTAGAAAAAAAATCTTCTTCTCTAGTGAGTCTTTTGTCGATTTTCTCCTCCCAAGCCTACTTACCCGATTTCAAAGGTTTGCCTTGCCTGATTTGTGTGTGTTGGGAGTGTGTGTGTGTGTGTGTGTATGTGTGTGTGTGTGTGTGTGTGTGTGTGTGTGTGTGTGTGTGTGTGTGTGTGTGTGTGTGTGTGTGTGTGTGTGTGTGTGTGTGTGTGTAGCTGTTAAATCTTAGATAATAAGACATAATTGAATTTTTACATTCAAAAGACAGCGGGCAATGGAACAAGGACTAGATATGTACAAAAACAACTCAGTATTAGAATCATTTAAGTACAATGTTTGTAAGAAAGAGATCCCCTTTCAGTAAGCAAAAAGTAAATGAACTTCCCAAGTTATCAGTGAGTGTTCCATCCAAAGTAAGATAGATTGCCAAAGTAAAAAAAACCTTCCAAGATAAGATAAAATCCTTACCTGCATCCATCCAAACAAGACAACAATTCAGTTAGCTTTGGATGTGTTCTACAGGTATCAATGGACCATACCAATTGTTATCCATGTCCATCTTATAAAATAAAATAAAAATTTACAAGCTTAGTGATATATGATTACAAAAATGTTCTTCTATTTCTTATTAAATCCAAGTTACCAAAAAGCATTATTTTGATTAGAAGGCCACCACCCCTTCTAATCCAAGTGTCATAGTGCCCTATCAATAAATCCTTCAAGATTTAATGAAACTCAACCGAAGTTCAAGAAAACTTTTAGTACAGTTTCAAATAATAAGTTAGTTTATATTTGTTTAGGCAAATAGAGTTTAAAATGTTCATCATGGTATATGGAATTTAAAACATCTTATAGTGTGTATAGCTATTACTAGATAAATCTCTCAGCACATTAAGTGGCAAGGAGCCCTTTGATGTACCAAAATAACCGAACAGTAGTTCCATATTCATATGAAGCCATCAGGCCAAGCATCCAAAAACCATAAAAACAGTATCAATTTTTACACAAGAAGTCACCCGATATCATATTATCCTCATGCCAATCTAAGGGATACATAATACACAGTCAAATGTAGTCGATAAAACAGTCTCAAAATGTATACTTACCTTTCATAGGCAAAGGTTCTTTAGCAAGAAAAGATGAGGTATGTTACAAAGCATTAGGTGCAACAGGTCTTGGAAGAAAATAATAAAACTGCCCAGCGAATGCAACAAAGGTAATAGACCTCTTAATTTAAACATTATGGTACAACAATCTCATGCAGCCAGGCCTACCAACCCCGCATACAGTGCGCATGAAGCCACAGCAGTATTCTTTGTATTCCAAAAAACCAAATGATCAGGTTGTATAATCATCAAATTACCAGTGAACCATAACCCCATGCTTATCAATCCAATTCCAAACCATACCATCTTTAAGCAGTCACCTCAATATAGCCAGAGAACTAACATAGTATATGTTAGCACACAGGAAAAACCCTCTTACGGTAAGCGAAGACCAGTTTTAAGCTAGCCAAGCAAAACCCAATTCCTTCTTTTCCAATGAATGACAATTTACCCACAATTTCTATGCTGAGTATAATGATACAACCTATCAATAAAAACACCTGTTGTACACAGTGTGAAATCCGACAGTCCCCGACATCTGTAAAAGCCCATTATGAACATATGCAGAATACGCCTAAGGTAAAACAACCTTTACTATGCTAAAACATATAATGTTAACCTTACAATGTTAGAAGAAAGCTTCCAATACAAAATTCCAATATAACCAGTAACGAGGCAAGCTAGGGTAGAGAAAAACCTGAGACACCTGAGTGCTCCTTCTTGTGAAGCAGGCAGTAAGACTTCTCAAAAAAACACAACAGAACAACACTGGCTAAGTGAGGGGCAAAGATGCACCCTGACCTATTTAAATAGTAGGAGGAGGATGGTCTGCATGCCCTCTGAGTTGGAGTAATGAGTGAGTCCGGCCGCACTCCCTTGTGAGTGTGTGGTTGCACAAAACGGCACGCAGATACCCATGAATGGGGAGATCCAAAGCCAGAGAGGAGAGTCCGCCTTCACGGCATATTGAGGAAAGAGACCATTGATCACGCTCGGCTCTCTAGGGGGTTTTATATATCATATTTTATTCAAGGGCTAGGCCCCATGGTCTTAACAAGTAATGGCATATTTTGAGTATTATCACTAAAGTGACCCAGTAAGATCCGGGCTAGATCAAGGGGGGAGGGGGGGGGGGGTGGTTTGTTCTATATAACCATAAGAGTATAACTCTGTGTGTGTGTGTGTGTGTGTGTGTGTGTGTGTGTGTGTGTGTGTGTGTGTGTGTGTGTGTGTGTGTGTGTGTGTGTGTGTGTGTGTGTGTGTGTGTCTCCACTGCGCCTTCTATGCTCTTTTCAATAGCACTGTTGCAGGCTTTCAAAATTCTAGCACTACGGAGATCACCTCCAAAGGCTTTGATTTGACTACTTTCTCTCCTTGATGCTAAGGATCAAGCACCAAGCCAGCTCACATGCTCGAAACTCTATATAACTTGCCCAAGCTCTTCAAGCCGTGCTCATGGGCTCTACAATGTGTGTTGTGTGTGTAGCTATTTAATCTTAGATAATAAGATATAATTGCACTTTCACATTCAAAAGACGGCTGGCTATGGAACAAAGAAAAGATAAGTACAGAAAAAACTCATTATTAGAATCATTTATGTACAATGTTTGTAGGAATGAGGTCCCATTCCAATATACAGATAATAGGAAAACTTCCTGAATCATAAGTGAGTGTGCAATCCAGTGTAGGTCAGCTTGCCAAAGTTAAGAAACCTCCAAGATAAGATAGAGTCCTTACCTGCTTCCATCCAAACAACACAACAATTCACTTAACCTTGGATGTGTTTTATAGGTATCAATGGACTATATCCGTTGTTAAACATGTCCATCTTACAAACTTTCTAAAACTTTACAAGCTTAGTCCAAAGTTAAGAAATATATATTTTCTCTAATTTCCTAAAAGAATCCCAAAGTTTCTAGTCAAAGAGTGTCATTTTGATTAGAAGGCCATCACCCCTTCTAATCCAAGTGTTAGAATCCCCCCTATCCATATATTTTCAACGGTTTTATCAGTTATGAAAGCTCCACCAAATGAAGCTTATAAAAAGTTTTATTTACAGTTTTATATAAAATATCAAGCTCATTTAAACTTGCTATTAGGTTAGAAACTCATCATAGTGAAGGGACTCCAAATCATCCCTTAACTTGTACATCATTTACCATATACTTCTCTTAAGCATTCCAAGTAACAAGGAGCGCTGCCAAAAAATCCAGGCCATACTCCGAACCATGAAGTTTTTTTAGGGAAAAGATATACCATGTTTAAAGTGTTAGCACCATAACAATAACAGTATATCAGCCAAAGTTAGGGAACCGTTACAAAAGACGTATCCGAATGCATTTTTGGCAGCATTCCTTACCAAAGTGATGTCAAAGTAATATAACCCCTTTCCTGTTCAAAACAACCAATCCCAAAACGCAGACAGCAGTAACCCATAATATCAAGTTTTTTTAAAAAAAAGGAAACACCAACTACTAGTGGGCAGGCTAAAACGTAAAGTATAGCTTTTTTTCCAAATGAAGGTTCGTTCAGAAACAGCCGTAACGTACAGCCTTGCACAATGCATATAAACACACAATTGGTGTGCAGAGGGTGGAATCCCATACCCCCTTTTTCCCAGTTTACCATCCCAACCCAACTATGGTTCAACCAGTCAAAAGGCAACAACCCATGTAATCAAGACACCACCAGTTAGCCGGCCATCCTGCAAACAGATTAGTGTAAATTCAAAAACAGCATGTCTGTACCAGTTACTAGGAAAAAGGCCCTAGCCAAACAAGTGATGCAGCCACCGATAAGGTAGAGAACTAAAATTTTTTAAGAGCAGTCAGTAGACAGTAAGTTGTATCAAAAAGAGGACCACTAATAAGTTATCGCAGCACAGATCAAAAACCTCATGTAATATGCAACCAAAACACCTTTAACAATCACAATGCCCCCAACATTACCATAGCCACCATGTCATGGCATGATAAGCCATGTGTGCTTTTGATCAAAGAGTATCATAACCCGGTATTAGAGCAAGAGCAACATGCTTATTTTAAAAAAAACCATCCTCAATAGTAGTTATTTCAAAAAACTTGCAAAAAAAACATATGGCCAAGGAAGCGGACCTGTGTCCTAGAAGTAGTGAGCTCCATGCTTCAATGTCAGAACACCACGCAGATTTTTCAAGGCAAGGCAACAACAAAACAAAGCTAAGTGAGGGCCAGAGAAGTGCCCTCACCTCTTTTTATAGAGGAAGGAGGGAGGCGGTCCGCTAGATCGTAGTCATGAGTAGAATTTCCATGAGTGTACCAATTGCATTACACGACAATGAGGCCACCTATGGTTGCAGAGAGAGAGCCCCTACGCCTTCACGGTGTTGGATGCATTTCTGACACCTCGTTTTTTGTAAATTTGTACATACGGACATGAAGCTCGATGTCAAAAGTGTGTGTGTGCTATCTTTTTGTGGGTCTTTTATCTTGCTTTAGCAAGCACATGTACATGCACTGCAAGTCGCTAGTCTAGTGACAACTGTCAGGCTACTGTAAGTGCCCGTGAGTGAGTTTTTTGAAGCGAGACTTGTATATAACTAAAACTCATGTACAAACTAAAAAAAGTTCAGCCAAACATCAGAAATTTGCAGGTTTTAGCTCGTTCTGTCTCCTTGGTGCTCTTGGATGCAGTTTTTTTCCCCCGTCTAGCCTTCTCTACATGTAGTCGTGCTGGGACAGCTCTCTGTTCACGTCAATTTTGCTCATGGGGGCGTATGGAATCAATTTTAGTCATCTTCAGCTTTCTCGCCAGTCATTTTTCAAGCTTTCTCTCAAGCTTTAAAGTGCCCCAATTGGAGTTGTGCTCATCAGGTTACGACTAGTTCTCTGCAGGGTTATGGCTATGGCAGCCTAGTGGCAAATTGTGTGCTGACAGAATTGGAGGGCATGTATGTATGAATTGTGGAATTGATGTTGAAGTTGTGGGTTTGTGATGTTTGATTGTGAAAGGAGAGGCTCTTGTCTTCATATGCATTGGTCGGCGTGTGCTGTAAATCCATGCTTTGGCAGGGTTTTGCTCCTATGTGACATAGTCTCTTGGGTGGGCGACGGCTAGTAAATTCCCAAGGGTCTACTCCTGTTGGACTTGTGGTGTTTCAAAAGGATTTTGCAAAGCTTTTGGTGTCTTGTAGTTCTCTTTCAACGCTCTTGGGTGACATCGCTATAGAGGTGTTTCAGTTTGCTTGTTTCCCAACAGTGTTTTGGTGCCCCCACCGAGGATCTTCTTCAAGTGACCTTCAATTGACAGATTTGATGGCTATGATGACAGAGTTTCCAAGTTTCTATGGTCATGTAGGTGAGGATGCTAATGCATTCATTGAAAAGATGGAGTTTTCTTGTTTGATGGCAAATAAGGAAGATCCAATGATTATGCTCAAGATTTTGTTCTTTTGCTTGAAAGAAGATGCAAAGATATGGTATGATGAGTATGACTTTTGGTTGAAATCATCTCAACCTCCATTGGTGATGACTTATGATGCATTAAAGAGGGCTTTTCTTGAGAAGTTCAAGAAGGTAGAGGACCCAGCAGATGTATGGCACTCCATTGAAGGACTTGTGCAATGTGACGGTCAAAGTGTAGATGACTTTTTCAAGGAGTTCAATGCCTTGTGGAGAAGATGGTGTGCTGCTTTGGGAAGTGATGCTCCTCCTCTAATTCTTAAGAAGTGTATGTTTATACAAGTTTTAAGGGCTGATTTAAGGTTGAATGTTGAGCTTAAAAGGCCACTTACATTTGATGATGCAGTAAAGGTTGCAAAGCATAAGGAATGGAAGCTAGAGAGAGTGAAGCAGCTTGGATTGCAAGAAGATGTGAAGCCAAATGTATCTTATGTTTTAGACATAAATATGGACAATGTATGCAATGAAGAATTCCATGTTTCTCATTCTCTTGAGCATGTGAAAGAAGAATGTCATCTGCATAATGAGATTAAGAAGAATGCTCAATGTATGTCATCTTTGTTGTTTAAGCGATTTGATGTCAACCTTCATGTCAAATATGATGATTCTAGTAAGGTGGATGTAGACAAGAAGGCTACCATGGTCATGAAAGAGTCTCAAATGCAAGGAGATGATCATTTTGAATGTCCAAGTCACATGGCTAATGCTTCTCATATAGGTTACAATGAGGATGAGTATGCTTCTGGTACGAATGTTATTGCTGTGAGTTCTTCTCTTGTAGATGAGGTAATCAAGGATCACAGTATGGAGGTCAAGGAAGATAAAAATGACAAAGAGGGTGATGTGTATGATGAGGTCTCTCGAGTATATCCTTTGGGTGATTGTATGCAAAAGGGTGATGTAGCAACTAAGTATACTACTTGTGTTGTTGATGAGGATCCTATCAATGAGAAGCTTCATGGCATGCATGATGGTGTGGGTGATCCTGCCTTAATTGATGAAGAGAATATTGAGGTTTTAGAAGATATGGAAAATGATGGAGGCTCTCTTATTATGCCTCATGTGAATATGGTTGATGCTTCTTTGCTTGATCCTTATGCTGAGGATAGGAAGCTATGTGTAGAAGATGTCTTACCTATCAAGCATGGTATAGTTGAATTGGAAAACAAGCAAAACACTGTTGGGAGATGTCTTACCAAAACACTGTTGGAAGATGTCTTACCAAAACACTGTTGGGAAACAAGCAAACTGAAACACCTCTATAGCGATGTCACCCAAGAGCGTTGAAAGAGAACTACAAGACACCAAAAGCTTTGCAAAATCCTTTTGAAACACCACAAGTCCAACAGGAGTAGACCCTTGGGAATTTACTAGCCGTCGCCCACCCAAGAGACTATGTCACATAGGAGCAAAACCCTGCCAAAGCATGGATTTACAGCACACGCCGACCAATGCATATGAAGACAAGAGCCTCTCCTTTCACAATCAAACATCACAAACCCACAACTTCAACATCAATTCCACAATTCATACATACATGCCCTCCAATTCTGTCAGCACACAATTTGCCACTAGGCTGCCATAGCCATAACCCTGTAGAGAACTAGTCGTAACCTGATGAGCACAACTCCAATTGGGGCACTTTAAAGCTTGAGAGAAAGCTTGAAAAATGACTGGCGAGAAAGCTGAAGATGACTAAAATTGATTCCATACGCCCCCATGAGCAAAATTGACGTGAACAGAGAGCTGTCCCAGCACGACTACATGTAGAGAAGGCTAGTCGGGGGAAAAAAACTGCATCCAAGAGCACCAAGGAGACAGAACGAGCTAAAACCTGCAAATTTCTGATCTTTGGCTAAAATTTTTTAAGTTTTTACATGAGTTTAAGTTATATACAAGTCTCACTTCAAAAAACTCACTCACGGGCACTTACAGTAGCCCGACAGTTGTCACTAGACTAGCGACTTGCAGTGCATGTACATGTGCTTGCTAAAGCAAGATAAAAGACCCACAAAAAGATAGCCCACACACACTTTTGACATTGAGCTTCATGTCCGTATGTACAAATTTACAAAAAACGGGGTGTCAGAAATGCACCCAACAACGGCAAGTAATGGTAGTAGGGTAGTAAACCACAGGTAATAGATACGGGTTTAGTCCCATAAATATATATATATATAAAGGCCAAAAAATATATCTAAGTACCACAGTGTGTGTGTGTGTGTGTGTGTGTGTGTGTGTGTGTGTGTGTGTGTGTGTGTGTGTGTGTGTGTGTGTGTGTGCACGTGCACGTGTGCTTTGCGTACGTGCACCACCACACACACCTCTTACTACTTGATTGTTGTCCTGTTCGTGAGCTCACTGTCTCGGTGGCTTCAATTTTGCCAGCTGAAAATTCTCCCCTTTTTTTGAAACCTACTCACTGTGCAATCTCTGTTGCAATTTTTCTTGCAAATTCCCAAGCACTCAAGCTTTGTCCCATTGCTCTGCAGACTTTGCCCCATTTCTTGCAGAGGTGCCAATATACTTCTCAAGATTCCATTGAATCACAAGCAGGGTTGCACACATCGGGATGCACTGAGCTTCGTTAAGATTCATATATACCTCATCCTTGTCGGTGGATCCAGGTTGCTACCTCCGATCCAACACTGCAAGGCACCAAGCTTGTCGCTGAGGAAGTACCACTGCTAATCGTCGTAGCTCTGATACCAGTTGAAAGTGCACTCATCTGCGGATGTGTGTGTGCGTGGTGCAATGCAGTGTGTGTAGGGAAGGAGAGAAGCAAGAGTGCATGTTTGTGTGGGTGGAGCAAGCCTCTAGAATGAGAGGAGCCCCTTATTCTTTGGTATATGAAGAATAAGGTATGTACACATAGTGGGCAATCGACCATTGGACATTCGACCCTGGGAAAAGGTGCAACGAATTTACCCCAACACCAAGCATTGTACGCAATGTAGCCACCTTGACCACGGGAAAAAGGATTTTGTCAAGATCAACTCTTTTTTGCCACTTAAATCACTTAGCAACCAATCTAGCCTTGTACTTTGGCTTTGGATTAGAGGATATAAAATTCTTCTAGTAAACCCATTAATTGTAAGGTAAGGCCTACTTTCCTTCGGACAATTCAACCAAGTCCCATGTCTCATTGTTGACAATCAAGTTGTACTTAGATTGCATAGCATGATCCCACTTAATCTTGCCATCCATTTGCATGGCCACTTTGTAATAAGATGACTCACCATAGTCAGTCAGCATGACAAAATTGCGAGTTACTTTGCAAGATTCTAGGTGCAGAGACGATATCCCATCTCTTTATCTACACCATAACCAAGGAAAATGCACTCTTGTGACTTTGGATCTAGCTTTTTTCAAAGCTTTTTGGGCACATGTGCATATGCCTCGCATCCAAAGACACACAAATGATCATAATGTGGGTTCTTTCCAAACCACAACTCCTCTGGAATCTACTAATTCAACAGCATACTGGGTTACATGTTAATAATATGTATTGTTGTCAATAGTAACTCTGTCCAAAAAGATGCATGGTTGTAACTCGCTCTTGAATCGTTCAATTCATCTTTTTTGCAACTCCATAATGATTGCATGTGTAAGGTGCAATAAGTTTCCTCTTAATAGCTCTCTTGCAATAGAAATTATCAAACTCCTTGGAAACATGTTCTTCACCATTATATATCCTCAAACTTTTAATCTTCTTTCCTGATTGATTCTCTATCAATTCTAAGAATTTTTAGAATCACAAAATAAATAGCTCCCCCTGCATACTTTATTAGCATTGGACCGCAAACATTGCTATGGACAAGGTCTATTGGCTGCAAATGTTTTTTATCCAATGGCGATGAGGTTTTCCTAGCTTGTTTGCCATAAATACAATGCTCACACATAGAAAAATTGGAATAACTTAGCACCTGCAAGTAACCCAAACAAGCTAGTGTTTTCATTCCCTTTTGGTCATATAGCCTAGACGGCTATGCCACAACTTAATAGACGACAACTCGGCTATGGACATATAATCCTCTTTTACACATGAAACAAACATGGAGTAAAGAGCTCCATGCTGAGAATTACAAGATTTCCCTTCCTAATTGACCATGCCATTTCCAAAGGTGGTTGTGTAACACAAGTCATCAATCAATCTGACTAGTAGATATGAAAATCTTTGCTAACTTGGGAGCATGTCTAACATTCTTGACTATGAATTCCATGCCATTATGCATGACTACCTTGATGTCTCCTACACCATGTATCTCAAGATCATAGGCATCATCAAGATTTCGTGCCATTATGCATGACTACCTTGATGTCTCCAACACCATGTTTCTCAAGATTATAGGCATATCGAGATTCACATTTCCATGTGTATATGCATGTGTAGAGAATCATTCTCTAACAAGTGTCACATGGAAACTAGCTCCAAAATCTATGACCCAATTTTGATCAAAGCTAGCATCTTGTTTAACAAGAGAATTTCAGCTAAGATCTCTTCTTGTAAAGACTAGAACGTCTAAGGAATTTTGTACCTCAAGCACATGTACAATCTTAGGAGACTCTAGCACATTGAGCTCCTCAACATTAGCTTTGCCCTTGTCATTATTGTTAGACTTCTTGTTGTCTTGAGAATTTTTTTAGTCTCTTTGCCATGCATGACAATCTATTGGCAACATATGCAATACCTTGTTTTAGACCCGATTGACTTCCTACGTATCTCTTCACTAAGTCGACTGTAAACTACAACATTGGAGGCCAATCTTTCCTCGTGCACAATTTAGACAAAATATGTCCCATGAAGAGGTTAAAGAGCACAATAAGAAGATAAATTACCCTTTGTTGCAAATTTCAATCATGTGATGTCAATTGATTGAAAAGTATATTGAACACATTCGAGTGCTTGGAAACTATGTCCCTTATTTCATGCAAGTCCCAAAACGCTTCTTCATCAAGTATACTTTGTTGCTTGCATTTTTTCACTCATATGTATTTCATAGCTTGTCCCATAAGGATTTAGCAATAGCTTCGTCCACTATGGTGAAATATACAAACTCGACTAAGTGTAAATAGTGGACCTAGCTTCTACATCTAGCATCTTCCACTACGCTTCTGTATAGCCATCTCCCTCTACACACTCAAAGATTGGCTCGAATTGGGTTAGCACATCCTCAATTTTCTCTTTCCACATAGAACAATTTGTGTCATCAAACTTTCTAATATTGTAAATGTCCTTCTTAGCAGAAGACACCATTTTTGTAAGACTTGAGCAGTTATGGTGAGAAAACTTGGTGAAATTTTGATAGAAGCTCCTTTGTAACAAGAGCAAAATCTCAAGCCAAAATGGTGCTCAAAGTGTCATAAAACTCATTAGGTAGACTAGTGAAATTTTTTTGAAATTAGACTCTCATTTAAACGGGGAGTTAAAACTCAACCCAAATGATGCATAAAAAGCATAAGATCAACACAAAAGAGTAAATTTGGTAATAAACTATCAACTATCACCGACAAACAACCACCATATGCGACATCAAGCAAAATATCTTGTAAAATATATAAACCTATGGTGAGGATACCAAAATGGAGACCTCCAGCAACCTGTATCACCGAAGATATCTCAAAATTCAAGAATACCTTAATTTAAAAAAAACCCTCATGCAGGGCCCTCCAAAAAGGCTAAGTAGACACAAGACATAACCATAGTTTTAGAAAGGGCTCGTTGGTCCAAGTCTGAGAAATGACCGGGAGGACTCCACACAAAGTATATTGAGTAGTATAAACAACTCAACATACATTAGTGAAAACGTGCACAAACATACAGCAAAAGTAATGCACGAAGCGTATCAAATCCCACCAGGGGTATGACTCTTAAAAGAGCTCAATCCCAGAAGATTCACCCTATATATAAAATGGGATGCCACCTATGAGCGGACAACTTTGATAAAACCCGTATATACGACTCATATTAGGGACTATGATCCCCCTTTCTACGCTTATACGACAATCTATGAAGAAAACTATCACACCCCTATCTTACATATAAAGTTTAAGTCTCACATGATCTAACTAAGTAAAACTAATCAAAAAGTGTTTAGCATAGTGATTGGCAACAGACTAAGGAACCACTTTTGTTGATAACTAGATGTACCCTCAATGTGTCTTAGTTTGACTTTCAAACTATGTGTCTGATCAACTTGCACTCTGGCTACTCGTCCAAGTCAAAGAGTGTGTAGCATAGTGACTGGCAACGTAATAAGGAACCACATTTGTTGATAACTAGATATACCCTCAATGTGTCTTAGTTTGACTTTCAAACTATGTGCCCGATCAACATGCACTCAAGCTACTCGTTCAATTGACCCTTCCAAAGCTGGTGTAAATCAACCCTTGACCTGCTTCAAATCAGCCCTTATCTATGACTGACTTGATGCAAAATTTGATGTGTGACCTGATTAAAAAAATCCTCTAAATTCATCTGAGTTCTAGTTCACATCGGTGACCAATCATTACAAGTAATCGACCCAGCTCAAGTCTCCCCCCCCCCCCCCCCACCCCCCCATAAACATGATACCCTCTCCCTTATTTTTAAGCTTGAGGGATAAATTATTGGGGGCCTACCCCTAACTTATACGCTTATGTAACTTGTAAAAAAAAACTCTCCCCTGCACTTACATGGTGCGGTAAGTTTTCCATGGTGAATCCCCCGGGAGCTCAATGGCAATATAGGTGCTAAACAAAAATGCATTTATCAATGCATAACATCCCGCTATGAGACTATTGCCAAAAACATTACCAAAAGTGCCTGTGAAACCTATAATCCTTGTGTCCAAAGTAGCTGACAAACTCGAGAATATCGAGATTTATGTCTCAAAAACAACCACAAGTGTCATACATGTTGCCAATATTCATATGGCAAGTGGTAACATCTTTGGAAAACGTAGAGTGAAAAAGTGATGTATGCTCACGCTATGTGCTCTTGTAAGCCTATTGTGAGCTTTTGAGAAACCTATATTTCTTTGTAGATCCGAGGCCAATGTCATCTTTCATTGCTAAACAAAAGTGCCAAAAGCACTAATGCATTCATTGAACGTGTGCTAAAACTTTGTAAAAGGGTGTTGTGTTGAATTCTTTTTGTTGGAGAGAAAATGTCCATGTTGCCAAGGAAAATTTGAGACCAGGCATTGATGCTAGGCTGACATTGAAGGTACTAAGGGAGGTCGAGGGCGAATTGGTACCGAACAACAAGGCTATCCAGAGGAAAGCCAAGCCACTCTCTTTCGCTCTCGCTATGTCAAAAATGCCAAAACTCCAAAAAGTTAGCCCAAAGTTAGAAGTCCAACACTCCTTAATTGCTCCAAGCCTTAGCATTCCAAGCTTCAAAATATTTCTTAAGGCTGAAGTCCTTGCATTACCCTTAGTAAGCCTCCCAAACTTTTATTGAACCTTAATCCCCCTTCTTCAAAAGGATTTTCAGTAGATCTGAGAGGGAAAAAAAACTCTCCTTTGCTTGCTTCTCCAATTGTTTAGCTTGTTGGAAATCTTTTGTGCATTCCAAGGTCGTCACGAGGACCATCGAACCTGGTCTGATACCACTTGTGAGGGAAGCTGTGTGTCCGTGCATGTACCTACAAGAAGAGGAAGAAGATAAGAAGAGTAATTGGGGGAACAACACTGTCTGTAAGTATCTGGATGAGCAAGGCAAAGACAACAAAGACCCAAAGACACCGCCAGATACCCAACAAAGATAGTATGATAAGTGCAATATGAACCCCCCAAAGCCCAATGAGAAAGATGGAGGGAACTTAGAGATAAGATAGTGTGCTAGATGCTCGCTACCACTGAGCACTGAGTGGCTAGAGTATAGAAAAACACTTGCAAATGACAAAGACGACACGAGCACAAATATGGTGATGATTGGTAACAAAATGATGTAGAGAATGCTTATGAACCGGCACAATGAGAATAGGCACAAATTGTGTTTGTATTATGTGTCTGAGTCTAAGCCGCTTTTATAAATATTTTCTTTGTTTTTTATATCAAAATGGAGCAAGAGAGAGAAAACTTAGCTCGAAGCCGTTGCGTCAAAAGTCAAAACTTGATGGCACGGCTCAGAGTGATTCTCACGACCCTCAAGGGTTGAATTTTAAAAAGCTTCAATATTTTTCATAAATTACAAATTTTGACGAAAGTTTGCTACGAGTGCTATATGAAAGCGGAAGTGCATGAAATGTGCAAGTAGTTAGAGGTTGGGAATCTTCACTTTGATGTCGTCGTCGCACCGTCGCTTGTGCGGTTTGACAGTAGTCCAAGCTTCGATGGTTGCTTTTGTAATAATACTTGAAATCTGTGAGTGAAATAAAACACTAGTGGGAGAGCACCTCTCACCGTTTACGGTGAGCCACTCTCTCCCCTTTAATTTGGATGCAACCTTGCTCTCTCTCTCTCTCTCACTCACGCTTTGCGCTTTAACGCTCTCTCTCAACTTCTCTCTCTTCCTCCCGGACTAGGCACTGAGAGAACTTCTCCCTCTCTCTCTCTCTCTCTCTCTCTCCTCGCTCGTTTGTGCTGGGGGCAAAGCCCTCTCTCTCTTTTCCTGTCTCTCTTTTTCTCTCTTTCAAACCCACACAGAGAGACTCTATCTCTCTCTTTTTGTTTCTGTGGGGATCCTCCCTTGGAGGGGAGTTAGTAACTTTAATGGATTGATTATTTTTTTGGCAAAAGAAATAGAACTCTCTCTCTCTCTCTCTCTCTCTCTCTCTCTCTCTCTCTCTCTCTCTCTCTCTCTCTCTCTCTCTCTCTCTCTCTCTCTCTCTCTCTCTCTCTCTCTCTCTCTCTCTCTCTCTCTCACATCCGGCAGCACACAGGCTCGCTCACCCCTCTCTCTTTTCGAACGGTCTGCAGCACACAAGCCTCGTTTATAAGTGACACGGGATGTCACTCGAAGGATCAGCGGCGAGGAGCGCGTTTGGCAAGGCGGGGGGCTTGAAGCCGTTGGATCTACGCGCCTAGAGGGGGCAGGTTTTTATACAGTTAAAGGCGCATTGCTTGCATGGATGCGCACTAGGCTGGATGGTTGAGGTGCGCGAGTGTGTGGGAAGGGGTCGCGAGCTCGAGCAGCGAGTAGGACATTCGGCGCGTTTAGAGCCTTCTCTCTTTTTCCCCTCGTTCACAACAGGGCTCGATTCTCTATCTCTATCTCTTTCTCTAAGGCAGCCCACAAGGTTCGATTCTCCCTCTTTCTCCCTCGCTATATAGCCTAGCTGAGCCCTCGACTCTCTCTCTCTACCGACGACCCTTGAGGTAATTCTATGGAGGGGATTCTCCTTCTCTCCTCGATTTTTCACAGAGAGAATATCTCTCTCTCCTCGATTTCACTAAGAGAGAATCTCTCTCTCTCTCTCTCTTTGTTTCTCAACACAGAGAGACTCTCTCTCTTACTCGGTTTGAAACAGGGCCAAGACCTCTCGGCTATGGTCTGCCACAAGGCAATCTTATGCAGGGGAAAGTTCTTTCTCTCCCCTCGTTCCTCCACACAGAGACTCTCTCTCTCTCTCTCTCTCTCTCTCTCTCTCTCTAAATCGACTTGAAGCATAGAAGCTTTCTCTCACAAACTCAACGAAGAACATGCACATACACATACACACACACACACACACACACACACACACGTAAAACTCACAGCTTGCTCTGTATGCAGCCGACCCTTGCAAATGGAAGCCCTTGCCCCTCTTCTCCCTCACGAACAGTCACTTCTCCAATGCACCCTTTCTTTTCTTTTTTTAAAAATCATGCTTCTCTTTAAAAAAAAATTGAACCTTAGACCTTTGAACTTTAGCAACAACTAGAAACTAGCATAAGTAAATTTCTAGCCCGCTTTGCTGCAAAAAAATGCCCGGCACCGGCGGGGTAATCAGTTTGTTCGCGTCAAGTTTGACCCCGTTGTCGACTTCAAATTCCCCGACACTTTTCAGGAACTGCAAAATAACCAAAGCTTTCTCGCCCAAGGGTTAGTGTGCACAACGATCAAATGGATGCAAAGGTATACGTCAAACGAAAAATGCAATACATTTACAAAAAAAATGCGTGCAACGATATGCAAATTCATAAACAGATGGTAGCCAAAAAAAATGCAACAAACACAAGAAGGAGAGCGTATGTGTTGCCTTTATTGTATATATGAGAATGGTAAAGTAGTGTTAGTGAGCTAGTAGGTGGAGGGTGTCAGTCATGAGAGCAGTACATGGCAACATGAATTTAGCCGAAGAAAAAATGCTTTGAAGGATTAAGTTCATCAGTATGGAACTTTGTGTAGAGTCATCATGAACATTGACTTGAGTGTTGGGGAAATCTCTCTTCAGAACATGACCACAATAAATACCATAGCTTCCATCAAAGAAAGGAAAGTGATATTCTTACTACCTTTTTTAATTAATTGCATACGATGGACTATCTTCTATGCAAGGTGAAAATGGCGGTGTTCTCTCTTCCTCTTGCCTTTAGAGACATGATGGGTTAGCTCTTGGAGGGGTGACTTAAAAATTATGTGACTATCATGTAAGTACAACACAAGGGGTTATTAAATTTCATTTTTTCTCACATTTTCACATACAAAAGAGAACAATAAAATGAAAATTGGAAAAAATACAAATTGAATAGAAAAAGGGTGTAGTTTCTTTGTCGAAAATTCACAGTTAAGGAGTTTTAAAAATAGTCATTGAACACACTTCATCACATATAAAGAGTTTTAAAAATAGTCATTGAACATATGTCTTATACAAAATTTATATGTAGTGACCTCCCCCCCCAAGGGCTGGAGGGTTGGCTTGGGAGAGGATTTCTCCAATGAATCAAAAGAGGGAGAAGAAATGACGGTGGTGTCCTTCGTCTTCATCTTTTGGATGATCTTTGATGATCGCTTGATGACACTTCTAACAAGAGGAAGAGATGGGATTGGGACTAGTTTGTTTATGCTTGGTTTTACGCTCTAGAGCACTTAACACATTTTCTATGCAGAGCTACCTCATCATTAGAGGAATGTTTGCTCTCAATCTATTTAGATTGGGTTGCATGATTAGTTCTTCTCTTTTGGATATGAGAGTTTCATTTAGGAGAAGCTTATCTACTCCTCTTTCATTCATTAACAATTCTATTATGTACTAGAGCACAACGTCCATGAGGTGATGCACTTTGTCTCCTATTCAAGTAAAAAACTCAAAAGAGAGATTGATCCCTCTCTCTTTATTAATCTTCAATAAATCGTGATATTGTTCCTCAGAATAGTCTTCATCGCTAGTACTCGTACCACGAGAGAAATGGATGACTACCTGTGAATTAAGGTTTGTTTGCGCTTCTTGCAATCTTCATGTAAAATCTCTAGTTACATTCATTCTTTGTGCAGAAACAGCATCATTAAAACTCATGCCTAACAAGTTTGTGTCAATTTCTTGAATAGTGAGTTTCTTTTTGTCAACTTAGAAGAATTTACGTAACAACCTCATATGTGGTTGCCCTTGGACAGTCTCTTCTTCAAAAAGAAAGGAAGACCAGTTTTTCTCTATTACTACTGTTACTAAATTGAAGTGTGCAATTGATTAGTCTAATAATTGTTGCTTAATCAATCAATCCATCGATGATAAAGATATTCAATACAATCAAAAATTAACATCAGTATAGTGTAGTGGGCTAGATTTCATGAGACCCACTCTCCCTGAAAGACCTTTCCATCTTGGGCAATCACTTGTCAAAATGTGTGTCATATCACTTGAGTTAATCGCAGAGGATTATTACTACTAAAAATTATATGCCTTTATACATACATAAAAGAGGGATGGGCTTTTCAAATAGGTTCATATTGTACATATAACATTTACATTAGAGTATCATCAATAATCTCTTAAATGCACATGATATAGGGGTCTTGTGACAATTGACTGTCCCAAGCTTTCCATTATGAAAAGAGAAATTATAACTATATGCAAAAATGAACCATGAATCTGTCAAGCTATTAGGTAATTACCCCACTCTATGAAGGCTTAGAACTTCATAAAATAGGGAATTAGAAGCTTTATTTTTGCCTAATCTTCTCGTGTAATACAGACCTCCCTCTCCAAGACATCTGATTACACAAATCAAGTAACTTACGAAGAGGGGGACAAATGAGAATTGGAAGATAAATAACTAACTATGCTTACACATCTTAAATGAAGATCTTTGGGATTAAGAGAATCCCTCTTCTTCATCATGCCATAATAGATTAATCATCGTAATTATTGTAAGAATAGAGAAGAGAAGCAGTGGCTTGAGAAAGTGATTCTCTAAGGCTTTTTTATCATTTTAGCTCTAGACTTTTCAATCCAGTTTCTTGAACTACTCACTTACCATTAAATTTTCATTTTGAGAATTCTAAAATATTTTTAAGTGATCAAAATGAAATTTTATTGTTTTTGAATAATTTAGACTTGTCAAATTGTAAATTTAGTGACAATGTTGAGGGGGGAAACCCAAGATGGCAAAGGTACAGAGAAGGAAAAAGGAAAGGCTTTGAAAATGGTGTAGTTACTACCCTTACTTTCTTCATCAAAGTACCCTCAAGTGAAGGTTTCTCATACAGAGGATCTCCATGAGTGCCGCTTGTTGACAATTGCTATGTGGGATGATGGGTTAGTGAATGCGGAAGCGTCCTTCCTAATCACCAATCGTTAGCGTAGGCTATGGAGGGTGAAGCCTTAGCTTAACCATGGTGTTAGGGCTAGGGTTAGAGAGTGTAGGCTTAGCTATGGTGGGTGATATCTTGGGCAAGCCATGGCGAGAGAGAAGGTCTGCAGAAGAGATTGAACGAGAAAGAGAGAGCGAGAGAGAAAGTTGACACTACACAAGAGAAAAACGATTTGTTGATTAATAAAAGCTTTACATATATATCCTATTAGCCATGCAATCTACAAGTGATCTGCATGCCTTTAAGAGGCGTTATCCCACAGGGTTGACACTTGACATACTGGACCACAATTGGGCTTGCATACCCAACAACCCCCCCCTCAAGCCCAAACCACTGACTATGGACTTGATACAGACCATGGCAGAGTCCAATCACCTGAAACTATGAGTAGAAGTCCCCCCCTTGACAATAACATAGGTGTGTGTGTGCACTTCTCTCAAACAACCATCACTTGTGAGAAAAACTAGAACTTGACCAAACAAAAAAGGGTGGTCTTACCACTTTATTTTCATGGCAGTGTCTACAACCCTATACAAATTTTGACTGCATGGTAATAACTGACAAATTAAAGGCTAACACAAAGCTTTGAATGATTGTTTTGACAATAGACAAAAATGACAAATCTATGACACTAAACTGGCAAAAACACTTTGTGGAAGCTTGTACTGCAGTCTCGAAGCACATCTTCATGTGTTGCATTTGCGGATATGCATGTGGATATGCCCAGTGCTTGAAGAAAATAGTTGAAAATGTCATTATTGGCTGGCTTCTACCGTTTTGATTGTGGATTTTCCCTTTTGCTTTCCTTTTTTAACCAATGGCACCTTATTGGCCTTCTCCTTCTTATCAAGTGTGTTTGCAGGAGCTCCATTTGCTACAACCACTGTCAATGTCTTCTAGTGTTTGGCAGTTTGTGAAGTTTATGGTTTTGTATCACTTGCACGCTTCCTGTCCGTATGTTTATTCACAGCAGGGTTAGGTTTGCCATTCACCAATGTCTCACTTGACTTGGTCGATTTTCCTTCAGCCATAGCTTTGTGCCTCCTGCCCCCAAGATGGTGGTTCAATGCCTTGATGTTCCACACAACCCATAAAGTTGGCTTTGAAAGTGAGAAGCACCTATTGCATAGGGTCCCGTCCAAGAGAAGAATGGGCGGACAAGCCTTAGGTATTTCTAATGAAAAAAAAAACTCACAAATGGCGAGGTCTATAGCAGTCAATCGAGAACGACAACGCCGAGATGACAGATTGGCTTCACAGCTGGCTAAGGAAGCTGAGTTAGGAGACGCTCCAGTGTCGAAAGTTCACCAGGATGCAAAAGCGACCTTGTTGATGCCGAGTTTGCTTATTTTGCTGCAGGTCCATAGCCGGCTTGTTCCCTCTGCAGGCAGTGGTTCCCGCGCGCTGGGTAGAGCCGAGACCGGGCGGCTCTGATACCAGTTGTAGGCTTAGCTATGGTGGGTGATACCTTGGGCAAGCCATGGCAAGAGAGAAGGTCTGCAGAAGAGATTGAACAAGAAAGAGAGAGCGAGAGAGAAAATCGACACTGCATGAGAGCAAAAGGCTATTGCTGATTAATAAAAGCTTTACATATATAGCCTATTAGCCATGCAAACTACAAGTGATCTGCATGCCTTTAAGAGGCGTTTCCCACAGGGTTGACACTTGACATACAAGACCACAATTGGGCTTGCATACCCAACAGAGAGATGGTGATTAGGGTTAGGCTATGCCAAATGCAAGAGCATAGAAAGAAAGAGTATAGACACAATGATAGGACACAAAGTGCAATGCTTCACTAGTAAATAGCCTCTTAAACGGGTTTTGTGCTTTACAATCATTGGCTAGAGAGGTTGCACCCTCTTGTTATTGGACCTTCTCATCAATTATCTCTTCCTAGGTGGCTAGAGGGCTTTCCCACATAGTGCCACAAGTTGGTCTTACCCTTACAATCGCCCCCTTAAGCCAAACTTGGGGTTTTACAAGGACTTGATGTATTTTTGGTTCATATATTCATGTCATGGTGTACTCCTATGCTAACATGATTCATCTACTTGCTACATCATGGTGGTTCAATATGATTAATCACCATGGTTCAATGTCCCATGATACACCATAGTGGTTCTCAATTGGATTCATCACTATGGTTCACAAATGAGACATAGTAAGTTCACTAGTAGTCCTAGCTAGTACAAGAAATTTTATTCATTCATTTTGTGTGAAGGGTAATCACGTTGTCGTGCCGCTCCACTCCCATGAAAAGAAAATGAGCAAAGGAATGCCAATCAAGAGTAATTGAATCCTGCATGGTTAATCAGCAGTTATACGGGCTTGCTAACAAGTCAATTTATAAGCTAAAAGTGTACCAGATGGGGCTCTAAGGGCCAAAAGATGTCTTGATAATGCTAAATAGTGAGTATGCTTAATATGGTTATAGCTGAGATTTTATTAATCAGAGTTGAAGTACTTGAAGGGCTCTACGTGCCTGTCTTTACAGCTCGTCAATCGGAGCTACGAATAAGAAGTTATGACAGTTTTAATTTCAGTCAGTAGCAGATTTGTACCGGATTGGGCAAGTGCAACTGAAGGGACAAAACTGAAATGAATTCATCAGGCTGAAGTGCTCAATTCTGGAGGGAGTCGGTCTTTTCAAATCAGTGATCGGATTTAGGCTTGCCAAGTTATTGGCCGTTAAAGTATCACCGGGGGTCGGGTTCGAACCGCCCTGGTCGCCCTGATCAGTCATATTCATCTGGCTTAATGCAGTGCGGTGCCCGATGTGTATGCCAAATTTGGGCTGATGCGGAAGAATTCTTTATAATAGCCTAGCCTTGACGGGTCAACTCTCCAAAAGCAATCACTTACACTTGCTTCTTTTGCAGGCATGTGGCACTATTGAAGATTTTATGACATCAAAATTCATGATGATATTGTTAATCGATGGTGACTGGAGGAAGTTGTCATGCTTGGCAATGCTGACTCGAGGAAGTTTTCATGCTTGGCAATGCTTTAGCTGACATGTATGCCTAATGTGCTGCCCTTACGAGGTAAGCCGGCCGGCCGCCCATAGCCCAAAGGTCCAAGGGCACATAATAAGGGCCACCCAAGGCCATAAGTTAAAGGCCTGCCCAAGGCCATAAGAAAAAACAAGCTGTCCGATTAAACCCTTAACGGTGTGAAGCCAATTAAAATAAGAAGAAGGAGATGGCGAGGGCAGCCAGCGAGGGCGCAGGCTGGCGCTGGGCAGTAGCGGGCGCGGATGAAGCCGCCGATGAAACGAGATCTGTTCAGAGTGCCATGGCGCTTCAATTCGGCCCTAACCTCGCAGTTTTTCATGCTCCCACCAAATCGTTGTGCCACATCATCAAGAGGCCGTGCACATTAGTGATATCGCTAATGGGTTAGCCGGGAATAGAAAGAGGAGATTTTCCCATGCAACAAAAAGGGGGGCTCTCCTAGTGTTTAAAAAAAAGCTCTCGAATTCATTAGCCAGGGTTAGCCCAAGCTCTCTAAATCAAACCTGGACGATCTTAAACTCGGATCTCATCAACATCTTAATGAGAACCTCTCTAAGCCAACTCTCAGGGATTCTTCTTAGCCTTCGTAATCTTAATCTTAATCCAAGCTTGTTTGATCCGTTGAAGCCAAAGCCCTTCCTCTCATAAGCCAAGCTTGATCTCTAATCTCGCTCTTGAAGCCAAGCTTTCTTAAGCTCAAGCAAAGCCTAATCTCAAACCATTAGCAAAGCCTAACCTCAAATTCATTAGCCGAGCTTAATTTAATCTTCTTAAGCCAATCCAAAGCTCTTCTCCTCATCATCTTAGAAAACCCTCTTCTTTCCAGAGGTGATTAACAAGCTAATCCAAATCTCTTAAGCCCAAACCAAGCTTGATCTCGCCCTCCTAGCCGAACCTTCTCGGATCAACTCAAGCCAAAGCTCTGGATATCATTAAGCCATCATTAGCCATTCAAATCCCCCAACTAAACCTCCATAATTCATCCTAACCCTATTCTAAGCTTGATTAGCCATTCGAATCAAACCAAGCTTAAGGCGGATCACGATAAACCCATTCAAATCAGGGATTTAAGCCATAAACCTTAAGCCAAATCAGATGGCCATTGGAAGACAAAAGTTCCTATGCCATAATGGGAAGAAGCAGAAGGCAGTACAAAGCAGGTCATTATTAATTTTCTTGATTAACACTAGAATGGTAACCTAATAGGACATAAAAGTGTCCTTTCAGGGTTTTGGGAAAAATTTCCAAAACCATAGTAGATCCACTCATTTGGAAAAATCCTTTCATGAGCTTATAGTTCAATAACTACTACATATGGAAAAAATGAGAAACTTGTAATTTTTCTCATCCCTTGGTCACTACAAGCCTCCAAAGTTGATGGACCAGTGCATTTTGCCCAAAACAGCAATTTCTTACGGTTGATTGCATATAAATAAGAGTGGGGATTTTTGTAGGACCTGAGATAAAATGTCCCGTTAACTTCAATGGGTTGGTGACCAAAACATATGGTTGCTCTTACCTCACTTTTTTTTTTTTGGGCAAAAAAATAGGTACAAAAAAGTTGCATTTTTGCCATTCTGCGGACCTATCATCAAAGTTTCTATAGTCACGCTCAATACAGATACTATATACATGTTTTCTTAGTTCCCTTTGGGTCTTTGGATTCAAAAGGAGCCATGAGCATGTCAAAAGGATAATGGATCTCTTACAATTGGAACCTTGGGGGCAATGATAAAGTGCTAAATACAGTAAACATGAAAAAACTGGGTTTAGCATTATGACCTCTAGAAACCCATAGAAACTACTCAATATCTAGCCAAGTTTGTAGTCTATGATTAGATATGGTTTGTTGAAGATGATGAAACAGGAAACAGAAGAAAGACAGCAACTCATAGTAGGAAGAAGATGGAGAAGGAGAAGACACAGAGCTTGTGTACGAGATCTCTGTAGTCTGTCTCTCTGTATTGGAATAATAATGTATACAAACTCAGAGCTACAAAACTTATATGAAACCCTAAGAGATAAGGTGTCCTTTCACACCGGATGTCCAGGGGGAAAAACCCAGTGGGATAAAAGTGCCCCTGGTGAAGCGCGTATACACACTAACACTACTACATGTCTACAAATCCCCCCTGTAGTGATAGTGTGAACCCGTACAAGGTAGCAGATCATCATGTGTATGAGAGTAAGCCCAAAGCTTTTCGGAAAGCTTCAAACTTTTCTCATGATAACGCCTTCGTAAATAGATCTGCAATGTTATCCTGTGTAGGACAGTAAGTTAGTGTGATCTCCCCTGCATGTAGCCTTTCCCTGACATAGTGGTAGTGAACCTCTATGTGCTTTGTTCTTGCATGAAATACTGGATTCCTTGCAACTGCCATAGCACTCTGACTGTCAGTGAAAATGGTAGTGGGTGCCTGTTGACACTCACAAAGATCTGCCAATAACCTGCGTATCCATACACAATCAACTGTTGCCGTGAAAGCTGCCCTGTACTCAGCTTCACAAGTTGATGTAGCCACTGTGGGTTGCTTCTTGCTTAGCCAAGATATACATGCATTTCCCAAGAAAAAACAATTGCCACTTGTGGAATGTCGTGTGTCAAAATCACCAGCCCAATCTGAATCGCTGTAACCAAGAAGCTGCATGAACTGTGCTTTCCATACATATCCCCCCTTGGAAAGAACATGGCAAGATTAGGGGTACCTGAAAGGTAACGAAGTATGCACTTCACAGCCTGCCAATGATGCATACCTGGGTTGTGCATAAATCTGCTTGTTTGTGAAACCCCAAATTGAATGTCTGGACGAGTGTTGCCTGCCAAATATATCAAGCAACCAACGGCTGCTGCATAAGTATGTACATCAAAAGGTTCTCCAGCATCGTGCATGCTCAACTTTGATCCAGTTTCTACGGGTGTAGAGATTGGCTTACAATTTTGCATACCAAACTTGTCCAAAATTTTATGCAAATATTTTGCCTGCAACATGTATATGCCATCCTCTGATTGCACAAACTGAATACCCAAGTAATAATGTAGCAAACCAAGATCAGACATCTCAAAGGTTTTTCTCAAAGCATCTTTAAACGCTTCAATTTCATCTGCAGTATTGCCTGTAAGAAGCATATCATCCACATAAAGTGTTAGCATAATGAGAACTCCATCTCTCTTTTTGACATACAAAGTACTTTCTGTTGAACTATTCTGAAATCCCTGGCCAATCAAATAAGTATGTATCTTCTCATACCATGCTCTTGGAGCCTGTTTGAGACCATACAAAGCTTTACGCAATCTATATACCTTTTGCTCTTGACCTTTTACAACAAAACCACTTGGTTGACTTACATAAACTTCTTCCTGCAAATCACCATTCAAAAAAGCAGTTTTGATATCCAACTGATGCACTTTCCAACCATGATGAGCAGCAATTGCAACTAGTGATCTAACTGTGGACGCACGAGAAGTAGGAGCAAAGGTTTCATCATAATCTATGCCTTTCTGTTGCGCATAGCCTTTTGCCACAAGCCTTGCTTTGTACCTGTCAACAGTACCATCTTGTTTCCTTTTTACCTTAAAAACCCACTTTGTACCAATAGGCTTTTTACCTGTAGGCAAGTCCACTAGATCCCATGTATGATTCTTATGAATAGAATCAATTTCTTGTTGCATAGCATCTTTCCACTGAACACACTCTAAAGCTTGTTCAAATGAATCAGGCTCATCTGCATCACAAAGAGTGCTAAAGTAAGCCAAATCTACTTGCTCTCTACCAAAAGTAGTACCAGCACGTGTTTTTCGTGGCAACGGTGCATCCAACTTGCTATCCTGCAAAGTTTTCTGAACCCATTTAGGCAAGGTTCTTTCTTCCCTTAGAACTTCTTGCTCTTCACGCACAATTTCCTCTACATCATGGGGTGTCACATGCTGATCAAAAGATTGATCAAGATTATCAACTTGTTGTGATTCTTGATTCTCCACAAAAGAAGGAAGCAAACCTTCAAATACATCATGTGTCTGCATATGCGGTATATCAAAAGCAACCATAGGTTGAGCAGTATGCAAAAATTACATCACGACTTTCAAAAATCTTGTTTGTAGCAGGATTGTAAAGTCTATAACCTTTACTTCCACTACTGTACCCCACAAATATACATTTGATTGCCTTATCATCAAGCTTCCCACGTAACTGCTGAGGGATGTGAGCATAAGCAAGACAACCAAAAACACGAAGATAACTGACTGAAGGTTTTTTGTCATACCAAGCTTCATATGCAGTAATGGTCTTCAAGGCACGAGTAGGACACCTGTTCAAAACATGTGCTGCACAAGCAACTGCCTCCATCCATAGCTTATGAGGCAAACTCTTAGCCTTGAGCATACATCTAGCCGTCTCCATTAAAGACCTGTTCTTCCTTTCTGCAACACCATTCTGTTGTGGTGTGTATGGCATAGTGCATTGGTGTTTAATGCCTTTCTTTCCCAAAAAATCCTTAAATGCACCTGACATGTATTCACCTCCTCGATCGGTACGAAGAGTCTGTACTTTGCAACCTGTTTCATTTTCAACCATGGCGACATAATGTTGAAAAACTGCAAACACATCTGACTTTGCTTTGAGTGGATACACCCAACAAAACCTGGAAAATTCGTCAATGAAGGTCACAAAATAAAGGCTGTTTCCTATAGATGGCGTCCTCATAGGACCACATACATCACTGTGTACAAGCTGCAACTTTCGTGTCGCTCTAACTGAACCATCCTGCGAAAATGCAAATCTGTGCATCTTTCCAAGAACGCAACCTTCACATACATGTCTTGGTGGCATCTCCAATAAAGACAAATCATGCACCATATTATGACGTTGTAAAGTCATCAAACTGCCATAACCAACATGCCCAAATCTAACATGCCACAACTCAGCATCCTGCATGGCCTGAGTCTTTGTTTCTACAATACATACCTGAATCTGCTTTTCATAACGATCTAGCACAAATAGTCCATTGTCCAGCGTACCTGTAGTGATAAGAGAATAACCATTCTCTCAATCTCGTACAACACATCTGTCATCCTCAAAAATGACCCAAAGACCATTTTTTGCAAGAGAGGATACAGACAACAAATTCTTCTTGATCCCTGGAACATATAAGACATCTGGCAAGCATAAATCTGAACCATCTGAAATGGTAATCAAAATCTTACCAACGCCTTTGATTGGATAAGAAGCATTATTTGCACATGTCACCTTCTTTCCTGCTGGAGCTGCATCCAATGAACAAAACAAATCCTTCCTTGAAGCAATATGCCTGGATGCACCACTATCAAAGTACCAAATCATTTGTGTCTTGTCAACACTGTAAGCAGAAAAATCTGAACATACTACAAAAGCATAAGAATCCTGCACAAAGTTTGCAGACTCTTCTTTAGCTGTAGAAGAATCACCAGAAGCTGAAACGACCAAACTTGACTCTTTCTTCTTTTCTTTAGCAATTCGCTTTTTACACTCACTAATGTAGTGACCAGGTTTCTTGCAGTAGTGACATTTACCTTTCTTCTTGGACTTGTCGGAATCACCTTTAGACTTCTCTGAAGATTGTCCTGCACTAGACTTGGAGTGATGAGCACTCTCTTTACCCCTGTTTTTGTTATGTACAACAAGAGCATGATCCATACCATCCACCTGTAAAGACTTGTTCTTACGTGATTGATCCTCCTGCAATAGCCACTAACTCTTCAAAATGAAGAGGGTCAGGATTAGCTCGCAAAGACAGAGTCAAAGAAGTCTGAAAAGTCAAATAAGATGGTGGTAGTGAATTGAGTGTTTTGGAAACCAAGTCCTTCTCTGGAATCACTTCATCAATGCTAAGCAATTGCTCTTTAAGATCCCTGATTTTTGTAAGATGCTCGACAATATCGTCACCTTCGTCCATCTGTATTTTGTCAAGGTGTTTCTTCAAAAACTCTATTCTGGCAGCGTTTCTTCCTCCAAACATAGCTTGCAGAGTGTTCCAAGCATCCTCAGAAGTTCTGCAAGATCTGATATGTGGTGTGATTGTCCTCTTTATGGTTAAGGCAATCACAGCCATAGCCTGTGCATCTTTAGTATCCCATCTCTTTTGCTTTGGAGTGACTTGTGAGGGTCCTGCACCAACAGCTGCACCACGACCAGGCGTGGCAGGTGCAATGCTACCTGGACGAACTTCATCTCCAGATACATAATCCCACAATCCTTTACCAACCAAAACATTTTTGGCCATAAAAGACCAAAGAGAATAGTTGGTACCATCCAATTTGTCTTCGGATGTAAACGCACCAAAAATCTCTTTCTCCGTAGATTGAGCCATACTGTAGATGCACACAAGAGAGCAAAAGAACCTCCAAGAGATTCACAAATCTCCTCTCCAATGCAAGCAAAACTCGACACAAAATCTCAGCACAAAGCTAAGACAAGCTGCTTCCCAAAAGAACTGTTTACCTGAAGAAAATCTGTCAAAAAGCACACCCTCTTGATCTAAACGCCTCCGAAAAGTAACTTCTGCTACGCTGCTCAGAACAAAATTCTGAGGGCTCGAACGGCTTCGAAAGGGGGGTAAATCCCCAGGTCGTCTGTTCAGAATACTTCCGGAACGTCAAGGATGCTCCCACGAGCAAATTTTCCGAAAACTGCCTGAAAACTGCGATTGTGCGCGCGGACGCGAAAACGCAAGTAGAGGCTCTGGAAATCACCTTGCTTTGATACCAATTGTTGAAGATGATGAAACAGGAAACAGAAGAAAGACAGCAACTCATAGTAGGAAGAAGATGGAGAAGAAGAAGACACAGAGCTTGTGTACGAGATCTCTGTAGTCTGTCTCTCTGTATTGGAATAATAATGTATACAAACTCAGAGCTACAAAGCTTATATGAAACCCTAAGAGATAAGGTGTCCTTTCACACCGGATGTCCAGGGGGAAAAACCCAGTGGGATAAAAGTGCCCCTGGTGAAGCGCGTATACACACTAACACTACTACATGTCTACATGGTTACTAGCTACAAAATACAAGCAATTGTCCTAAGACACTAGCAATATTGAGAAAGTTATACTTGCTACTCTAAAATGTATCGTATTCTTCAACAATCAAAAAACTCAACCATCATCATATACTATGCTATATAGCATATTAGGTCCCCCAAAACTCAAGGAAGATTAGCTTTATGTTATACATTACACTTACACAATCAAAATTGAATTTGGATATCAAGAAAGCCACCAAAAAAATCATTAAAGTGCTAATTTTGGCCAAAAAACAAGATTATGCAATTCTTGTAAATTGGTCATAACTTTCAATTTTAACACTTAGCTCTCCCTACAAGCATCAAAACATGTTGATAACTATGAAGGCCTAACCTCTAGCCATCTAACCTCACAAACATAAAGTTTAGAGTGGTATAGTTGCCAAAAAATGAAAAAAAGCCAAAAACAGGACCCGTTTTTTCACACAATTTAGGTTCAAAAATGTTGTGCAAGAGTAAGGTTAATGGTGAGATCGATACTCCAAAAAAAATGCTAAGTTTTTTTCATCTCATAAGGCAACTTTGTGGATATATAGCACCTAGAAATTCATTTTCATACTCTTCAAATAATTCAAGCAAAATGGTCACTCAACAGGACACAAAAGTGTCCAAGGACATAAAAGTGTCCTGTTACCATTCTAGTGTTAACACGTGGATTAAGCCAAGTTTCATCTTGTAAGGAGCATTAAGCCTCCCTTAGTGATTGATTAATCATGGATATTGTTTATTTTGAGCTCTGTTGTCGTTAATTGTGCCTATTGCACCTCTTTCCCCGCACCTCTCACAGCTAGGGGCCCAGTGCCTTCCCGGCTCACCTTTCGCACAATTATCTCCCGACATTCTTGGTGACTCGACGCAAAACAAGCTGGGGTGGGAGGTCAGGATAGAGATTCCAGCAGAATTGGAGCAGTTTATTGAAGATTACAACTTCAATAGATTTGATAAAAATCTAGCAGCAGGAGATTTGTCAAAAATGTTGGGCTTAGTTCAGGGATGCTTGCAAGAAGTAAAAGCTATGAAGATGAAAAATCAGCTTGATGATGCAGTGGAGATGGCACTTGATGCCGTACATGAACAATATGGATTTTTTCAAGGACATGATCCAGATGGACTCCTTGCATGTTATAAAGCGGAGATGAAGAGCCGAGGTATTCCAGAAGATCGGATGATTTCGACCTTTGAAGAAGTTGTAACCTCCGAGTTTAAAGAAAAGGTACGAGAACTGGCTGAAACATATCCCACGGAGTGGGCCTATTTTGCAGAAGGGTTTGTTCATGAAAGCTCAAAGATTATCGAGTTAGCTATGAAGGAGATTAATGAATGCAGCCAGATTGTTTTCTATAAAGAAGAAGGGGATATATGCAGTTCCTTAATTATGATCAATTTTGGGATCATATTTCTGCAAGAAGCAAAGCCAAGGCAAATACAACTTTGGAAGTAGCAGATTCAACGACAAAGGACCATATTTTGAGCAACCTAGCAAAGGTACATAATGAATTTACCTGAAACACAAATATATGATTTTTTTTTCAAAGATTGCTCATATGGAAGTTACCTCAAATAATGGTTCTAGTGAAGAGCTAGACTGTACAAGAAAATTTTTTCAAGCTATTGACCTTGGCATGGGATGCTCTCAACAAGTTTATCAAGAAGATGAGCCACTACAGGCTTCTAATGGTTCTATCGGCACTATAGCTGAGAAGGGCAGCATATTTATTACAGATGATTGCATAAACAAATCTAGTATATATACAATAGCTGATGAAGTGGCCGAGGCTGTGAATCTAACACAGGTTGTACCTAATAATGTCAATGAACCTATGGTTGCTTCTGGAAAACATATTGCTTCTGGCAATATGTTTGCCGCTTCTATTATCACAGAAGCAGATTCCATAATTGAAGGTTTTTTGGCCCAATCTGAAGGAGAAGGTTATAGCAGTATAGAAGAGCTTTGTGATGCATGTACCCCTTCAGTGTAAAGAATGAGGATGCAAGAGAGCTACACAAGACAAGCACAAAACACACAGAGATTGAAAGCTTCTTCTTCTTCTTCGCTAAGAAAAGAGAGTACAAAATGACTAAGTGCTAAAGCTGAAAAGTAGCACATATGTACATGCGGTCACTAAGTGTGAACTTGCTAGAAGCGTACTAGGCTGGCATTATAAGTGTAGTCCAGCTGTAGAATCACTGGTAGAGATCCTCCGTGTCGGTCACCTAACGCGCCAGTGAGTAAATGCCATAAGCGGCCAAGACCCATAGTGGATGCCAGCTCAAGATGTAGAGCTCGACATCTCAACACTCCCCCTCAAGATCTGCATGTCGTAGAGTCCAAGCATAGTCCGGAAACGTCGAAGCTTCTCAGCTCCGAGGGCCTTGGTAAAGATATTCGCTATCTGCTCCTCTGTGCTGACATAGACCAAGTCGATGTCGCCCGCCACACTCGCTCTTGAACGTAGTGGTAATGGACCTCTATGTGCTTGGTCCTGGCATGGAACAACTGGGTTCCTAGCCAACTGCATGCTGCTGAGGTTGTCACAATGGATGACAATCTGCTCTTCCACCTACACTCCCAAGTCCTCAAGTAATGTGCGTAGCCAAGCTAACTCGCACGCCGCAACTGTTGCACCTCTGTACTTGGCCTCTGTGCTCGATAAAGCAACCGTAGGTTGCTTTTTGCTACTCCAAGTAACATCAGCACTCCCAAAAGAGAACATGAAGCCACTCGTAGATCTATCAACAATGCTACCTGCTCAATTTGCATATGTATACCCATACAATGCTAATGGCGCATCTGCTGCATAGAACAATGCGTAGTCAAGAGTCCCTTGCACATACCAAAGTGTGCGTCGTACTCCATCCAAATGTGGCTTCCTCGGAAGCTGCATGAACTGACTCTCCAAGCCTACTGTGTAGCTCAATTTGCAGATGTATACCCATTCAATGCTAATGGCGCATCTGCTGCATAGAAAAATGCGTAGTCAAGAGTCCCTTGCACATACCAAAGTGTGCGTCGTACTCCATCCAAATGTGGCTTCCTCGAAAGCTGCATGAACTGACTCTCCAAGCCTACTGTGTAGCTCAAGTCTGGCCTCGTGATAGTTAAGTAGACTAGACTACCCACAATCTTCCTGTACATCTTGACATCCTCAACAACATCACCCTCCTCTGCACTCAGCTTTGCATTCACATCGAAGGGAATAGAAATTGGCTTACAATCAGCCATACCATACTTTGACAACATGTCCAAAGCATACTGTCTCTATGATAGCCATACACCCTCTGGAGTCCTGATCACCTCAATGCCAAGAAAGTAGCGCAACTCGCCCAAATCTTTCATTTCAAACTCCTGTTTGAGAAGACCCTTCACAAGGTCAATCTCCATAGCATTGTCTCCCACAATAATAAGGTCATCTACATATATGGTAATGACCACAATCCCCATATCACTCTCACGTACATAGAGTGAATGATCAGCATGAGCTCTCCTAAAACCAATACTGACAAGATACTTGGCAATCCTATGATACCATGCTCTAGAGCCCTGCTTCAAACCATACAAAGATTTGAGAAGCCTGCATACATAATCTGGGTAACCTAGATCGACATAACCAGGTGGTTGAACCATATACACTTCCTCTTGCAACTCACCATTCAAGAAGGCATTCTTTACATCCATTTGATGCATAATCCATCCTCTAGATGCAGCCATCACTATGACAGCTCTCACAGTCGTCATCTTTGCCACTGGAGCAAAGGTCTCCTCATAGTCTATGCCATACATCTGTGCATAACCCTTTGCAACCAACCTTGCCTTGTGACGCTCAATGTTACCATCAGCCTTATGCTTGGTTTTATACACCCATTTACAGCCAATAGCTTTCTTGCCACTTAGCAATGGCACCAACTCCCATGTGTCGTTTGCTTCCAATGCAGCCATCTCTTCATTCATTGCATCATCCCAATGCACATTTCCAACTGCATCCTCAAAACATGTGGGCTCCACATCCTGTATCACCTTATCCATGTAGGCTTGGTGATGCCTAGATACCCATCATAAGTCAATTTCTGAACTGGATTTCTGACTCTGTTAGATCTGCGCGGTCTTGGGTCACTCCTTTGCCCTCTAGCATCTTCTTGTACTTTCCTTACACCAGGTGTCCTGACAGCCGGAATTCCAAATTCCTCATCAAGACTTTGTTCAGAACCATCTGAATCCATGTCTATATGTGAAAAACGTGATGATGCATCAGCCATAAAGGGAGGTTCATCAACCTTTTCCTTTCCTTTTCATGATACATTCCTTGTACCTGCTGGTGGAGTGACCTGCGTACGTAGTCTACCATTCCATGGCTTCTCAACAGAGCCAGGAGAAGAGGACTCTTATGGTCCACTCAAAACCTGTGACTGTGGCCTCACATTTTGTACAACCACATCATCTTTTACATCAGCCCCAATAGTGCCATGTGCATTATTGTACCAGCTGCTCATCTCATCAAAGACTATATCTCTGCTCACTCGTAATTCTAGTGTAGTAGGATTGTAGCACCTGTACCCCTTTTGTTCAAGGGAATATCCCACAAGAATACATTTCTCTGCTTTAGGATCCAATTTCCTACGCAACTCATCTGGTACATACACGTAAGCTATGCAGCCAAACACTTTCAAGTGTGCCAAATCAGGCTTTGTACCTGTAAACTTTTCCTCCGGTGTTACATCATGCACCGCAGCTGTAGGTGTCCTGTTCATAATGTACACAACTGTATTTACAGCTTCATCCTAGAAATGATGAGGCATGTTCTTCTCATTCATCAATGCACGTTCAACCTCTGCAATGTGCCTGTTTTTCCTTTCTGCGACCCCATTCTGATGTGGAGTATATCTGCATGTAAACTGCCTGCGTATACCATGCATTCGCAGAAAATCTGAAAAATCATTGGAGAAGTACTCTCCCCCTCCATCTGACCTCAATGTCTTGATTTTCATATCTGTCTCCTTCTCAATCATGACTTTGAAGTCCTGAAAGTGACCAAACACTTCACTTTTGTTACGCATGAAGTAGACCCATACTTTCCTTGTATGGTCATCAATGAAAGAGACATAATACCTGCAACCATGTATACTTGCAATATCGATTGGACCCCAAACATCTGTGTGCACCACCTCAAGTGGCTTTTTACATACATTGCGCTCATGTGGAAATGAGCCCTTTGATTGTTTTCCAAACTAGTATGCTGCACACACTTATGCATACCATCCACATTGAATTTGGTCAAACCTTTTACAATCTGTTTTGATTGCATGCTGCGCAATCTCTGCTCATTGACATGGCCAATGCGTTTGTGCCAAATGTCAACATCAGCCACAACACCTGTGCCCTGTGCAAATAATGCAGCTTTTACCTCAGGCATGTCTACATTCAGCGTAAACATTCTGCCCACACATTTGCCCTCTGTGATCAGCTTACAGCCATTTTGGAAATCTTCTACATAACAGCCATTTGGATTGAAGCGAACCTGCAAACCCTCCTCAACCATTTGTCCAACAGAAACGAGATTCTTTGTAATGTTTGGGACATGAAGTACATCTGCTAAGTACTTTGATTTCCCATTCTTTGTATTTAGAGGTATGTCCCCTACATGAGCAATGGGGTGAGTTGTGTCATCTCCTGTCTGCACATAGCCTGACACATCTGGTTTGCGCATATCTCTAAACCACTCTCCATGAGACGTCATGTGATTAAAGGCACCCTAAATCCACATACCAAACATCATCTTGGGTGGAATTCTCTGCAGTCATTGTATTCATTACATGCTACATAACAAACATGCGCTCGCTTCTGCTGTCATCTGCATCTCTGCTAGTAGATGCATAGTTGCCCTATTCTCTCTTTCCACTTGCTTTTCCCTTTGGACAGTCATGTGACATGTGACCTTTTTCACCACAAGTCCAACATTCTTTGCTATCTACAGTATGTTTTTGCTTGCTTGATCCTGCACCACGACCTCTTTGACTCCCCCTGCCTTGAGACTGGTTTCCCCCTGCCACCTGTATTGTTTTGATTTGATTGACCTTCTCGAGATTGGCCCCTGCAACCACTTGGGCCTCGACCACGACCTCTACCTCTGTTGGAGTTAGAATAGAAGGCCTGTTCAGACTTATTTCTGCCATGAGAAGAAGATGTGTCAAGACCAAGGTTCTTCTCCTCAAGAATAAGCATAGGAATCAAATCTTGGAACACGGGGATGTCATCTCTTGTATTCATGAAAGACCTGAAATGTACATACTCATCTCCTAGACCATCCAAGCATGCACGAACAATGTCATCGTCTTCCACTGAGACTTTAATAGATCCAAGAGCCTCAATGATACTCTTGATCTTCAAGGCATAATCATTGATGGAGAGGTTGTTTCTCTTAACCTGATTTAGCTCCGACTTTAGTTGAAGCTTCTTGGCCTTGGTGTTCACCTCAAACACTCAGCCTAAGTTTTCCCATGCAATGGCGGGGGTTTCAGCATCCTGTAGTAGATAGCCCATCATGCCATCTGTGATGCTCATAGAAATCCAATACATCACTTTGCTCTGACCTTGTTGCTAGTCCCTCAAAGCTTTTCTTCGCTCTACCGTAGCATTTGCCTCAGGAATCTCTGGTTCCTTTTCATTGTCTCCTTCTACATAGTCCCAATAACCTTTTCCTTTTAGGAAATTAGCTATTCTGAACTTCCATGGAGGGTAGTTATTTTTCTCAAGCTTCTCAGTGACAATCTGACTGAAATCGTCAGACATCTTGAAGCACTAAGACAAAATAGCTGCAATCTGCAAAAACCTGCAAATCTGATGAACCTGCTATCGTGGTACCTGTAACACTTTCTACACTCAACAAGTGTCCACAATCAAGCGTACATACAACCATTGTACTTGTACAGTAAATCTTTGTAAACTGCATTTTGGAGACCTGTTCAGAATCTGGTACGTGGATTGCAAACGAAGAGATTGTGATGCTCTTGCTCTCTTAGCCTCTCTTGCCTGCACCAAGCTCTGATACCATGTAAAGAATGAGGATGCAAGAGAGCTACACAAGACAAGCACAAAACAGACAGAGATTGAAAGCTTCTTCTTCTTCTTCTCTAAGAAAAGAGAGTACAAAATGACTAAGTGCTAAAGCTGAAAAGTAGCACATATGTACATGTGGTCACTAAGTGTGAACTCGCTAGAAGCGTACTAGGCTGGCACTATAAGTGTAGTCCAGCTGTAGAATCACTGGCAGAGATCCTCCGTGTCGATCACCTAACGTGCCAGTGAGTAAATGCCATAAGCGGCCAAGACCCGTAGTGGATGCCAGCTCAAGATGTAGAGCTCGACATCTCAACATTCAAAAGGAGTGCCTGATGAACCTTTTCAAAGTTATAATGGCTTGCTAAGTAGCATGGATGCAGATGAGGAAACAGAGGACGATCTTGAAGATTGCCTACATCATGATGATTGTGAAGAAGATATTGACATGGATTTTACATCTATGCTTATATATGGGCTGCAAGAGGAGCCAACTCCTATAGCTTTGATGAATGTTGAGACTTCCAAGGGTGATTTTCCCAAGGATGTTATGGATGAAGATTTTCAGGACAAAGCTATTATTCATTATCAACTTCAAGAGCCAGGTAAAAATCTCTCTGATGATACAGGTCCAAAAGTCCTAAGGTTTTTCGTGATGGCTATGAAGCTAGAGGGGGTGATGATGCTAAATCATCCTTGATACTACATAAAGTACACAGGGTTTTTCATTTTTTTGGGCAATGTGCCAAATGTGGCTGGATTTGGATACTATTCTTAGTAATTCTTATGTCAGTGATGTCCTGGCTACCAGTAAAAGGGAGTTAGAATTCTTTAATTCTTGCTGGTAACGACCTTAAGTTACCAAAAGTTTATGAGATGTGGCTGCTGCATTATGCTTTAGGTGAAGCTCTAGTATATTGCGAAGGCCATCAATGCTATGTGATCTTAATGGTATTTGAACCAGGTGATTCGAAAGATCTTCAAAAGTAGGTTCACTATGGATGGGTATTTTTGGGTCTACATTGTGGTTTCTTTCTGCTAGATCCAGGAATAGCATATTTGGAGCAGAAATGCTTGAATTTGATCAATGTATGCTCGTGTGGATTTTATGCTGCTCCACTATTGGGGCAATTCCTTATTATCCCATTTGATCCTGGGAGCTATTGAAGAGCAACTTGCAGATTCAAAGATATCTTTTATTTCCTGTAGAGCAGGTTACTTGGCACTAGATTTGTTTTTGGATGTATGATAAGACATAAGTGTTTTGGGTTCTATGATCAATAAGCTTACATGGCTAGCTTCGAGTTGACATCTTTGGACAATTGTTATAGTATCTTCACATCTTTTGAGATGGTTCTGCTACCAGAATTTGAAGTAAAGGACTTGACGACCATTCTGTGTGCAGACAGAGTAAGGCATACTTGAGCTTGATAGGGTTCCTTAAAGAGAGCTGATGGTCAAGCCGTGTGCATAAGTAACTAGAGCACTTGAGTCTAGCGAGGTTCACTAAACATATTTTTTTCATAATTGAATGTTTTGGGATATGACCACTACGGTTCAAAGATTTGTGATGGGACAGCTACCAGATATTTGAGCTAGATTATTGATGTTATGATTTACACCTTCTTTTGTTTTACATACCTTTATCAACTACACGAGCTTGATGACAAGTAGCTTTTAAGGTATTTATAGGAGATGCAGCTTGAAGACCGGTTGGCACAGACCGGAGGCTGTGTAGGTTCAGAGGGGGTGAATGTGTGCTGCTCCGCTCCCATGGAAAGAAAATGAGCAAAGGAATGCCAATCAAGAGTATTTGAATCATGCATGGTTAATCCACAGTTATAAAGGTTTGCTAACACGTCAATTTATAAGCTAAAAGTGTACCAGATGGGGCTCTAAGGGCCAAAAGATGTCTTGGCAATGCTAAATAGTGAGTATGATTAATATGGTTATAGCTGGGATTTTATTAATCAGAGTTGAAGTACTTGAAGGGCTCTATGTGTCTGTCTTTACGGCTCGTCCCAATCGGAGCTACGGATAAGAAGTTATGACAGTTTTAATTTCAGTCAGTAGCAGATCCGTACCGGATTGGGCAAGTGCAGCTGAAGGGACAAAACTGAAATGAATGCATCGGGCTGAAGTGCTCAATTTCTGGAGCAAGTCGGTCTTTTCACATCGGTGATCGGATTTACGGTTGCCAAGTTATTGGTTGTTAAAGTATCGTCGGGGGCCGGGTTCGAACCGCCCTAGTCGCCCTGATCAGTCACATTCATCTGGCTTAATGCAGTGCGGTGCCCGATGTGTATGCCAAATTTGGGCCGATGCAGAAGCATTCTTTATAATATGCCTAGCCTTGACGGGTCAACTCTTCAAAAGCAATCACTTACACTTGCTTCTTGCAGGCATGTGGCACTATTGAAGATTTTATGACATCAAAATTCATGATGATATTGTTAATCGATGGTGACTGGAGGAAGTTGTCGTGCTTGGCAATGCTTTAGCCAACATGTATGCCTAATGTGGTGCCCTTACGAGGTAAGCCGGCCGCCCATAGCCCAAAGGCCCAAGGGCACATAATAAAGGGCCGCCCAAGGCCATAAGAAAAAACAAGCCGTCCGATTAAACCCTAAAGGGTGTGAAGCCAATTAAAAGAAGAAGAAGGAGATGGCGAGGGCAGCCAACGAGGGCACAGGGAAGGAAAAGCAGCTCGCGCTGGGCAGTAGTGGGTGCGGATGAAGCCACCGATGAAATGAGATCTGTTCAGAGCGCCATGGCGCTTCAATTCGGCCCTAACCTCGCGGCTTTTCATGCTCCCGCCAAATCGTTGTGCCACATCATCAAGAGGCCGTGCCCATTAGTGATATCGCTAATGGGTTAGCCGGGAATAGAAAGAGGAGATTTTCCCATGCAACAAAAAGGGGTCTCTCCTAGTGTTAAAAAAAAAGCTCTCAAATTCATCAGCCAGGGTTAGCCCAAGCTCTCTAAATCAAGCCTGGATGATCTTAAACTCGGATCTCATCAGCATCTTAATGAGAACCTCTCTAAGCCAACTCTCAGAAATTCTTCTTAGCCTTGTAATCTTAAGCTTAATCCAAGCTTGTTTGATCCGTTGAAGCCAAAGCCCTTGCTCTCATAAGCCAAGCTTGATCTCTAATCTCGCTCTTGAGCCAAGCTTTCTTAAGCTCAAGCAAAGCCTAATCTCAAACCATTAGCAGAGCCTAACCTCAAATTCATTAGCCGAGCTTAATTTAATCTTCTTAAGACAATCCGAAGCTCTTCTCCTCATCATCTTAGAAAACCCTCTTCTTTCCGGAGGTGATTAGCAAGCTATCCAAATCTCTTAAGCCGAAACCAAGCTCGATCTCGCCCTCCTAGCCGAACCTTCTCGGATCAACTCAAGCCAAAGCTCTGGATATCATTAAGCCATCATTAGCCATTCAGATCCCCAAACTAAACCTCCATAGATCATGCTAACCCTATTCTAAGCTTGATTAGCCATTCGAATCAAACCAAGCTTAAGGCGGATCACGATAAACCCATTCAAATCAAGGATTTAAGCCATAAACCTTAAGCCAAATCAGACGGCCATTGGAAGACAAAAGTTCCTATGCAATAACGGGAAGAATCAGAGGGCAGTACAAAGCAGGTCATTATTAATTTTCTTGATTAACACCTGGATTAAGCCAGGTTTCATCTTGTAAGGAGCATTAAGCCTCCATTAGTGATTGATTAATCATGGATACTGTTTGTTTTGAGCTCTGTTGTCATTAATTGTGCGTGCTGCACCTCTTTCCCCGCACCTCTCACAGCCAGGGGCCCGGTGCCGCTCACCTTTCGCACAATTATCCCTCGACAACGTGTATCCCCTCCATAATTTTTCTTCATGTCTTTGTCATCGTTTTTGGTCATCATCCATCTTTATTCTGTTGGCTTTGTTTAATGTTGTCGTCTTCATGTCGTCATTCGTTGTCTTCATCTTCATGTCTTGATTTTCATGTCGATGTCGATTTTCATTGGTCCGAAATGTCGAGAGTACAATTTTTCTTGGCTAATGGTGCAAAGCACGCATACATTTCATGTGTAGTGCTTTGTGTGTGTGCTCATGATTATGGGCGGTCTTACCACAAATGACTCTTTTGGGCAGTGTTTAATCCCATGCTTACGCACATAGTGATTCCGTACACAAGTATTACATACATTTCTATCATCGCATGTATTGCCATTAAGATGTGCATGTGACGTGTGGTTTGGAGAAATTTCAACCTGTGGGAGTGTCCCCAAATACAAAAAACTATGAGCATGGAGTTCACAGCAATGTGGCCTTGGAGCCATCTTGATGAAGGGTTTTAAGTCTTTAGGCAAAGAGACACCGCGAGAACAATCTCTAGGCTAAGGCCCTTTAGAGCCTTGTGTGAACATTGCTTTAATATGGGGCAATGCGGTCGACAATTGAGAAAGTGTTGGGTTGAGCCGAGAGATTTTGCAGGAGCAATTGCAAATGTCGATGAGCTGCAAGGCTTTGGCATTAATAGCTAACGACACTCGATGATGGTGACATGCAACAACAAGTAGGTGCAATGGCCGGGCAATGTAGAATGCGTGGGCGATAGGCAACAAGAATCAAGCAATTGATGCACAGTGTAGATAGATTGGACAGAGTTTAGAGCATCTTGAACAACACACAACACCTCTTCACGTCGAAGCGTCGGCAACTAGTGTAGTAGGTGCAACTCGAGAGCAGAAGCAACGCGTGGATGTGGTGATCTATGAGCTTGCTCGTCGGCTAGCCAAATGCGAGACTTGTCAAGGATTTATTAGTGCAAGATGCTATTCAAGAGCATGACGAGCCTTGCAAAGATACGCCAAATGGTGGCGGCACATGCAGGCGTTGCTTGTGAACAAAGGTGCACGCAATCCTCACCAAAAATCACGGACCCAAATTGTGTCTTAGTTTCAATTAAGCACCTTTTTTTCGGGATCCCGCCTGGTAGCCGTCTAAGTTGAGTAACGGCCCTTGTGCCAAAATGTCAAAGGACCTATTAAGAGGCCTTTCTTCACGGGTGACTCTTCAAGAGAAAAAAAAACTTTTCCACACACCTAAGTTTAGGTAGGGATTAAGAATGGCTAATGAAGCTCAAATCTAGAGATTAGACATGCTATTGAAGGTTGAAAACTTGTGCGCACTGTTAAAGAATTAAATCTAGAGAAATCTTTGCACTTGGAAGCACTATGAAATGGTGTCATGAAATGCTTTGCATGCACACAAGTTACACAAAGAAATGGTGCCTAAATGAGAGTGATGGTGGAGTAAAGCTAGCTAAAAATGAACACAAAAAGGCACAATAATTGAAAATTGCACATACACAATGCGATTATTGAAACGTTGCGAATCACCAATCAATTGATTAAGAAGAGTAGTGGATCATTGGTATTGCCAAGAACGTGCCTATGCTTAATCAATGATATTAGTAATTAGGAAGAGAGAAGGAAGGGGCTTAATAAGGCCTAGGTATAAACCATCGGCTATGATACCACTTGATGGATTAGTAAATGCGAAAGCATACTCCCTAATCACCAATGATTAGCGTAGGCTATGGAGGGTGAAACCTTAACTTAACCATGGTATTAGAGTTAGTATTAGAGAGATGGTGATTATGGTTAGGTTATGCCAAATGCAAGAGCATAGAAAGAGAGAGTAGAGACACAATGATAGTACTCAAAGTGCAATGCTTCATTAGTAAATAGCCTCATAAATAGGCTTTGTGCTTTACAATCATTGGCTAGGGAGGTTTCACCCTCTTGCTATTGGACCATCTCATCAATTATCTCTTTCTAAGTGCTTAAAGGGCTTTCTCACATGGTGCCACAAGTTGAGCTTACCCTTACATGGAAATCTTCCTTTAGATCACATGAGCTTGTCTCAAGGGATTGAATAAATTTTATGGACCACCTACTCTCAACCATACTAAGAAAACCCCTTATTTCTAGACCCCATAACACTAACCTAGCTCCCTACCAAATGATAAAGCAATCATACACCCTTTGATGTTAAACCAATAAGTTCCAGGCACGATTTGATTGTGCATTTACTTTTTTAAAAGAAGAAGTACTTGGTGTGTAACACATGCCCACCCATCTCCACGGGTAGGCATAGAGACAGTGTATATCGAGCCTAATTTACGAGTCAGAACGCAGATGTTCTGTGAGCTGGCAGAAGCAACACTAGTATAGGCTAGCCTCCGGACTAAGTGGCATGGGCATGGGAGGGTGGGATCTACGACGGGGGCATTGTGGGTCATAGATCCCAGTGGTGGCATCGAAAGTAATCTAGGGTACTTTATATTACTTTCGGCATCTGCCGCTTTGCATACATTTTTAAAGTAAATTAGGACCCTCAAGTTTCAAAACGCGCGCATGACGAAGTGGTTAGGGCATGCGTCTCTCATGGGTGAAGTCACGGGTTGAAACCCCACGCCCGCAAAATAGGATACCCTACATTACTTTCGAAATGCGGTACCTTGGATTACTTTTTACCCTAGATAATCTAAGGTACCTGCATTCCATCATTCCAGATCTACGACTCACAATGCCCCACCTAGGAGAGGTTTCATTGGGTGTGAACTTGCAGTCGACCGTGCTTCTTGTACCAGAGAGTCTATATGGGGCTCCTATCTTGGGAGTTCAAGGGCCAGTCAACAGTACTGTACAGCAGGCTGTTCCTTCAGCGTTCGAACTTCGAAGCCGGCCTAGTGAAAGAAAGTCGACGAAAGCTTGAAAAACCTGAGTTACTAACATGGCTCCGAATGTCTTCAAGTACCCCGAGCTTGCAAGCGCTGCTCGCAACTTCAGCCCTCATGCTCTCATCGCCCACAGCGCCTCTGGCCCTCTCTACAAGGGCTGCCTCCTTGGCAACCAGGTCAGAGCCTCTCTCTCTCACACACACACAGGGGTACCCTTTCAAGAAATTGTTTTGTGTATTTGAGTATGCTCTCTCTCTCTCTCTCTCTCTCTCTCTCTCTCTCTCTCTCACACACACACACACACACACACACACACACTTTAAAAAAAAAATAAGAAATATTTTGATTAATGAAACCTCAAGGCGAGGAAAACCCACGAAAAAGATCATATACAAAGGGAAGAACATTGAAGTGCTCTACAAAGGGAAGAACACTGAAGTGTGAATCGATACAAAAGCGCTAAAAGCAAACATAGAAGAGTTGCAAGATTTCTAGGGATATGTCCCAATGTCAAAGGCAAAATGTAACGATTGCCTCAACGAAAACTTGAATGATGGAAAAGGATCTGCATTATGCTGGTGAAACATGCGGAGATTGCGGTGGTGCCACAAGGACCATAGTGACCAAAATTTGACCCATGCGAAGAAAATGGTAAATTGTTGGAGGGAATTCGGAAGAATGCCAAAAAGGCTAGAATCGTTTGTGGAAGATCGTTGAGGGAAATCGAAGGTGCATACAAGCAGAAACGCTGCGAAGAAAAGCCCTGGTGCAGCAACACTCACATAGCAGACGTCTGACAGTCTCATCAGCAGCGGAGCAACTGACGCAACGAGAGGAGCTAATAAGACGCACCGCAAGGAGTGTTTTAAATGAAAGACTCCCAACAAACAACGCCAAAGAAACAAACACTTCTTAAGAGACAAGCAAGACTTCCAGATTGCAGTAGAGCCTGCCTCCACCATTGATTGGATTTGTGTAAATCCTAGAGCGCATTACAATGATCAGCCAACCAAGAGTCTTGCATGAGAGAAGCATAGATATGGCGAGCAGAAATCGCATCCAAAGAAGAGTCCCATAAGTTCCAATCCTGTATACGACATTCACCGACTAGCGGCGGCGGAACAGGGAGAAAAACATCCAGCATATGCCAAAGCAAGCTCCAAATTTGACGATAACGTAGGCCCAACCCAAAGCGTGCTGCTGCTTGAGAAAAGGTAAGCATATTCCCAGATGAATCCACCACATCATCCACCGTGCGTATGCCACGACCAGAGAGGAAGTAAGCTTGACGAAACGATTGATCAACCAGGGTAAAAGAAAACGCCCTACTCCAATGAATGCTTTCCAAACGCAACGAATTCCCATCTGCTTGCTGCCTGCCATGTCAAGAGAGATAATCCGTAACAACTTTCCAAGCGGAGAGCAAGCCCAAGGTGATGATGCAACCAAGAATATTACCGACCATCTTGCCAAACACAATCTCCCAAAGGGAAGTCTGCCAATGACCAAAGACAGGATGTAAGATGCAGTGGAAGTGAATGCTGAACTTTGCTCAAGATGAGTGCTCCGAACTGTGCTCAAGGGTTTCTTTTACTTACGGAAGGGAGAGCCTTCCGTTCCTTTAGTGAGAGAGTGCAAATGATCACAAACAAAATGGTAAACATTTGAATGAAGGTGCTGAGACTGAGAGATAGAGAGAGAAGAATACGTCACCAGCATGTTGTCAAACCCTTTTCCAAGGGCCCCACTCTCTATGGCGAGAGAGGTCTATACTGTTGATTGCACAAATCTGGTATAATGGTCTAGATGCAATGGACTTGCCGACGATGTCGACGACGATGAGGACAACGACGAGACGGGTTGAAATCTGAAAACGCTAAGGGCTGAAATCTGCAAATCTTGTATCTGCTAAATTGTGATTCTATGTCGGTGACGACGGCGATGACGACGGTGCAACGACGCTGCGCTGTAAACGCAGATGCTGAAATTTGCGAATAGAGGGCTGAATTTGCAAACGCAGGCTGATCTGACCGTGCGACGAGGATCTGCTGCGAGAAGGTGAGATCTGCGAGGTTTGGGGATTGCGGAGCGGAGTCTAACTGCTGAAAACTGAAAACGCTGATGCAATGGATGTGCTTGTTGCCGGGAATCTGCAAAACGTTAGGATGATCTGCATGTTGCAAAAACGCTAGGCTGATCTGTTGTTTGCAAAAACGGCAGGCTAATCTGGGAGTCTACAAACGCTAGGTGATCTGATGCTGTGGAAAACGCCAGAGCTGATCTGTTGTAGATGAACGTCAAGGCTGATCTGCAATTGAAAAACACTGGCTGGTCCTTTTGGCTGAAAACGCTAGGTTCCATTGCCGGTCTTGCTGAGAAAGTGCCCTGCCAGATGCTATCTGCTGCCTCTTCTGTCAGAAAGTGCTAGTGCTAGCTTTTCTTATATATTGCCTTAGTCAATTGGCCCTACCCAGTTTCCCAACAAAGTCACTTATTAATAATAAGTGAAAAATGGCTAAAATAGGGAAAATGGGTTCTATGCACTATAAAATGCTCCTGATGGGTACTGACTATAATCTGATGATTATGCTGTGTGCAACTAAAGGAAATGCAACTATATTAAGTGTCTGGACATGCACGGTCTGCGAACAGACTCACAAAGGTGCCATAACACTTTCTAAGCTAACTGAATCCTTGTCATGAAGTAGCTTGTCCACATGCACATAGGGTTAGATGTGCACGTAACATTCCCTCCTTATTAAAGTGAGGTACTGGTACCGAACTGTATGGCGTCGAGGGAGATCGCCAACAGTGTCTGGAACCCTGCTAAGGACTCTTGGTCGGCCCACTCTGTTGTGTGGGTTGTGCGATACTTGAATTTCATAAAGGTTTGCAACACTTGCTTCTTTGGACCGTGCCGAAAGCGACACAAAGTCATCTGTGGCTACTTCAATGCTCCAACTTCGGCTATAGTCGTGGATCTACCTTCTTCGACAATCTCCGAGGAGGAAAATTCCTGAAACCACTTCCAACACAAAAACATGAACATACCCATTCCATGTAAAGTGACTCGAAAAATTCTAGTCTTCTTCAAAGAATGTGCATGCAATGTAGATGAACAAAGAGACGGAGTGCCAAACCGTTCATCAAACACACGCAAAAATCGGAATCGAAACTTGTCTTTCTGATCTAAATTTATCAACTGTGGAAAATCACAATGGAAATGCCAATGCTTGATACTCAATCCTTCTTTGTGCTCTTTAGGATACTTTGTCATGCCAAGGAAGAGACATGGAATGTGAATTCCTTGGATGCAAACATTTCATCTTTTCATGAGTAATCCGCATATGTCCGTGCTCATTCATAAGTGAATCGTGTTCATCGTACAATATGGCTTGCCTATGAAAAAGGAACACATAAAGACGGTGACTAAAATACAGGAAACCGTCATGAATGAAACACTCGAACAATGCGTACTGACTAATCATGCGCATATACAATACTTCCTGTGGGGGTTCTTTGGACCTCGACTCGAGAGCCAAGATCGGTTCTTTGTGATTGATCCAATCTGCAATGAGGTAAGCTTCACTAGAAAAAGCATAAACTAAACCATCATCCTTGTGAACAATCTCATCTTTATCCTGCAAATCATCATGCTTGTGAATAATCACATCTATATCATACAAATCATGTCTGTCGTGATTTGGAGAAGACAAGACTGAGAGAGTCTCCTTCTCCTGATTCATTTCAATCTTCTGTAACAGACTTGGACACTCCCAAGTCAAGATTCTACAGCGACACCACAGTTATTCACTTCAAAACAGTTCACAGTTCACAATTGATTCGACACGGCCCGACGGAAAATCGTGCCTAGAGATATTGGCCCCAAAGACTGGCGCCCCTTTCGGTATATCTTTTTGTATTAATCTGCAACTCAAAGAACAAGGGAGTGGGAGGGTCTCACTCTTAGACTCTGCATCCAGATGCTCTGGTGTCACGTGACACATCCCAACCCTATGTTTCCGTGGACAAGCTACACCACAGCAGGGTTCAGTCAGTTCAGTCAAGTCTAGATTAGCAGTGATCTGGCACTTTTGTGAGTCTATTCGTAGACCGTGCATGCCCAATCACTTAGCATAGATGCATATCCTCCGGTTGCACATAGCATGATCATCGGAATTCCCATCAGAATCCATTAGCATCAGTTAGGGGAATTTTTTCAGTGCAGTTAGCCTATTTTCCTATTTATTGGGATTTTCACTTATTATTTTTAAGTGACTTTCCAACAAAAGTAGGTAGGGCAATTTTGCTAAGTTAATAGATAAGCAAACCCAAGTTAGCACTTTCTGGCAGAAGAGGCAGCAGGAGCACCTTGCTCAACAGGCAACTTCTCAGCAAGACCAACCCCCGCGACTACTCTGGCGTTTTCTCCACAGAAGACCTAGCGTTTTTGCATCAGATCAACCTTGGCGATTTGTGCAGAGCAGATCAGCCCCGGCGTCATCACGACACAACAGATCAGCCTAGCGTTTTTGCATTTACAGAACCCCGGCGACAAAAGGACCAATTTCAGCCCTTGGCGTTTTTGGATTTCAGCAGCAAATTAAGACCGGCATTATTCACCTAAAGTGTAGCAGATTCAGCCCGTAAAGACCATCAGTTTTCAGCCCTAAGAAACCTCATTTTTCAGCCAAGAAAACGCAGCCAGAACAGTCATTTTCAGCCACTGAAACAGTCCCGAAATTCAGCGATTAGAAGATCTCAGATTTCAGCCATCGTCGTCGTCGTCATCGTCATCGTCATCGTCGTCACCGTCATCGGCATAGACCAAGTTGCATAGTCCATTGCATACGCATTGTACACCTTTGTGCAATCAAATCAAAGAATAGACCACTCTCGCCGACGAGAGTGGGGCCTTCGGAGGAGGGTTTACAACCTCTCGGGTGTCGTATCTCTTCTCTCTCCTTCTCTCAGTCTCATTCACTTGCACGCACAATATCCACTCACTTTGTTCGTGATCATAGCACGCTCCACAAGACGGAAAGCTCTCTCTTTCCCTAAGAACTAAAAGGAAAGCACCAGTCACTCTGTCACCCACCTACGTCCACTGAGATGCCTGTCGATGAAAAGCAAACTCATGGCGCCGCCCCTCTTTGCTAACAAGCTCCTGGCGAGCCTACTGTAACTGCTCCTCCAACCAAGGACTGTCTGGATGTTGCTCCTGCATCCTTTGCAAGGAAGCAACGCCCCGTCGGAGACACTGCTCCTCCTCTTTCGCTGTAGCCAGACGAGCCAAAGACTCCTGGAGAAAGAGACGACCAAGCTGAGCTAGTCCTGAGGCCACTCTGTCAGTAGGAGAATCTTGCATCTCTAGGCTCTCTGTCTAAAGAGCCTCCACTCGCTCTCTGAGTGTAGAGTCCAGCAAGACCCTCTCAGGGATGCGAAGCATCGCGCTCGCCCTCCTCTGCCTATCTGCCACTATGATATCACTGGTGCATGGTTGAGAAGGAAGTCCCTGCCAGAATGCCAACTGTCCCACCCAAGTCACAGAAGTGGTCACTAGTGTAGAAGCGATCTATCTGCGATTGATTCACTCCTCCCACTCTGCGGTCCGAACGAGAGAAGGCCAGGCTGTTTGGGGGCCTCACAAAGCTAGACTGCTGCCAAACATCCGAAACCCTCAAGAGTCATACAAAACCTCTTCCAAGTTGCCAGCTCAACTCCATGCACAATAGCATGGCTACCACCAATCCTGTCAGAGGGGTCCTCCAACATGTTGAAGTCACCCCCTATGCACCACTGCTCTGCCTGCGGCAGAGACTCAACAATCTGTGACCAAAACTTTGCCCGTGCACTCGCCACATTGGGCGCATAGATGTTCAAGAAGCCCACAAGTCAACCCTGAACCTGCATAGTGATCCACTGAGCCCTGCCCGGCACAATAATCCCTCTGCCCACAATGGCTTGCTGCAAAGAATCCGCAATAGTCATACATACCCCACCTTGGATGCCTCCAAGTCCAAAAGCAGTTGACCAAAAAGTATCATATCGTCCACGCAAAAGCTGACCACATCGTCTAATGCGTCTCTCACACAGATGATGCTCTTGCAGCATAAGGAGGTCAATCTCTCCTCCCACAAGGCATCGTTGAAGCTCCTGACGCAGTCGGCCCCTCTGACGCTGAAACTGGGCCCCACCTAATCCCTGCACGTTCCATGAGACGATCCTCATGGGGAGCGAGAGAGAACAAATGCTGCCTCAACAGCTAAATGTGCTATCTTCGAGGCAGGCTTGGATGTGGAGTAATCCGCATCCGAGCGTCCTCTAGATAGGCGTGACTGCAAAGAGTGCCTGGCCCAAGCCCAAGTAGACCGAGCCGTGCGTAAAGCAACCTCCTCTGTCCAGGAGTCCTCATGAATCTGTACATAGCATGGCGGGCATTGCGTATCAGCAAAGAATGAACCACAATGTGTCTACATCCTGCTGCATCCGGAGGGGTCACAGCAAACTTGGCCAATGGCCAAAGAATCTGAAGCATATCTGTAACTCTTGGGTCTCCCATGTGGTGAGAGAACTCTAGGGCCCGTGTTTGTAGCCACTCCAACACTGAGTCGAGAGTCCACTCAGTCTGTCCTTACCCCAAAGGGAAGAGAGAAGCCAACTGCTGAGTCCAAGGCCTCTACCCCATAGTAACAGGGAATGGCCGTTTTCAGGTCTCCGTTCCCCGTTCCCTTTCCAAGTTCCCGTTCCGAATCCCCGTTCCGTGTTTCAAACGTGAGTACCCGTAACAGGGAATGGCATTTTGTTCCGCGTTCCCGTTCCCCGTTCCCGTTCCGGTTTCTTGTTCCTGGTAACTATGCTCTACCCCCCTAGCTGCAAGAAACAGAACATGAACCGTGAAGCAGGCTGCCTCAAGGTTTGATGAGGAGTTGTCGAGAAAGCGTGTGAAGTCGTAGGCAAAGATGTCCCATCGGCGATGAATGTCGAAGCTCGTCATACCACGAGGGACTGTTGCAAAGGGAGACGTCTGTACTAGAAGAGGGGGTCGGAAGAAAGGCTGTCTCTCTCGCCAAGCGACTCATGGCAAAGGCGCTGCTAAGAGATCTCCTAGCAGTCGGGGATGGCCCTGCTCCTTGGGTCGACTGTGAGACTGGAGCTGGAGAGGGGGGGTAGGAGCAGGGGGAGGTGGGGGAGAAGAGGGGCGAGGGGGATTGGCAAAGGTAGAGGGGCAAGGAGGAGAAGCAGCGGAAGCAGGAGGCCGGGGGGGGGGGCTGAGGAGGAGGGGGGGAACTCGGGGAGAGGGGGGACTGTCAAGGGTGAAGCTGAGGTGGAGGTTGGAGCAGGGACCTCGTCCTGCTCAAGAGGACCGAATCGGTTCCCCATGGGAACCCACTGCTGTTGTGCAGACACCTGAGGACCACTTTGAGTGCCAGGCTGTCGCTGTGGCCCTTGCCGTCGTCGACCACGAACTTGCTGCCATCCCTCCTCCGTTGGAGCCCCAGGCTCGGAGGGTGGCTCTGCCTATGTGCTCTGTCTTTGCGTGTGGCTGTTGGCCAGCCCTTGAAGGCTGGGGTTGGGCCTGTGGTGTAGGTCGGGGCCTCCTCCGTGGACAGGCCTTCGCAAGATGGCCCATCTGTCGACAAATGAAGCACTGATTCGGGAGGCCTGAATACTCCACGCTTTGTCTAAACCAACCCCCACTCACCGAGGAAGTAGGATGACCTTCGGGAGAGTGTGAGTGTCCCTAACGAGAACACGAACTGAGGGAATGCCGGCCGCCTTGGCAGCTACTGAGGCTGCCGTGCGAGGTGTCTCCAGGACAGTCGCAATCGCTGAGCCTATCCTGGACAAAAGTGGTAGGTACTCCCTATGCAAACCAGGGAAACAGACGGAGATGGGAATGTCTGCTTCCTCTACCAGAACATATGAAGCAGGGTCAAAACCATGTCTCCATTATCGAAAGTGGGCTCGAATTGCTCAGATGGTCAGGGGGCTCATGGCGATGACCTTGGACGCCATCTCGGAGGTCTCAAACTTGATTTGATAGTAGCCTCGTCCGAGGATCTGAACGTCCAAGATCTTGCCCACCACTGCGAGAAGATGGGCCTAAAGAAGATCACGTAGCTCTCCTCTATTGGGTCTGGTGCCGAGAATCTTGCAGATGATGGAGGTTGCCTGGAGGCGCTCCACCTCTGCTGCGAGGCTCGCTTGCTTTGTCGGTGAAAGAGCAAGTCAGATGGTGGGCTCTGCAGGGTCGGGCAAGGGGGCTTCTGAGGAGTCCCTCTGAGGCGGAGCATGAGCCTCCATTTGTGTCTGCTGCTGTGTAGAAAACAGGGCGGCGTGAAGACTAACACCTGAGAACTCGGCGAGTAAAGTCCCAACGAGAACTCCATTGCAGGGTTGAACAAGTGAGGCCTTCCGGGGGGGGGGGGGGGGGGGAGGGTGGGGAGTATAGGTGCGCAAAGGTGGGGGCGAGTGGAGATGGAGGGCAATGTGCGTGGGGGCAGCGGGCAGTGAACGAGAGTGCGGGCAATGAATGAGCAGTGGGGGTGTGGGGGAGTGGGCTGGATAGCGTGCTGGCTGGGGCAGGTGGGTGGCAGCGCGTAGCAAAGGCTGGTGCGCAGCGCGAGGGCGGAGGGGGGGAGAGGAGAATGATGGCGAGGGGGGGGAGGCGGGAGCAGATGAGGGGGGAGAGCGTGCGGGTGTCACAAAATGGGAGCGTACACGAGCACTTGAAAATCTGAAAATTATAATACTTTGCAAACATGAGAGAAGGGAGAAGATCGACAAAGTATTGGGGACCAGAAGATGGGCCGGTCCCCCCCCCCCCCCCCCCCCCCCGTTAAGAGTATTCTTTTATTCAGGGAGAATTCTTATACAAGCACGAGAACCCGAGGAAACCCCTCCGTTCTGTATCTTAGACCCGAAGGTCGTTCCTTCCCGTAAGGGACTTAAGCACGAGGCCGTACTTTCCCATAAAGGGACTTAGGCACGAAGCCAAACTTTCCCGTAAAGGGACTTAGGCACGAAGCCGTACTTCTCGTGAGGGACCTCCCGTAAAGGGAGAATTCCTGCAAAACAAACCACACAATGCAACAACTCGCAATGCGTAATTAACAGATTATACCTGCCGCTCCTCGCTCGGAAAAGCGACCTCGTACTCCGTCGGCACGAACACTTGCAGATTTCTCGCGTCAAACTTGGCTCCAAATTTCTCAGCGCTAGTTCTTCTCTGCTCCTTGCGTTGTATAGAAGATTGGAACGCTGGCACTTCTTTTTTATAGGCCCCCCGATCCGGCAACAATAGCAGCTTAAAGCAAAAGCTTTTGGGGCGCAGAGAGAGAGAGAGATCGCTACTCTCAGCCAGCCCGTACAGATCTTTTTGCGTAGAGTTATTTCTACGTAAGTTTTTGGAGTGCACTGCTTTATTTAATTATTAAAAGGGCCGTTCACTTAAAAGTGACCGGCCACTTTATTAAATAAAGTGTGAACGTGTTCAAACTTTAAAAACCACTCAGTTAGATAAAAACCAATGCGATACGAACACATTCGAGGCGTCCCCGGGTGCAGTTCACAAGCACAGATGCAATGCAGACACAAACTTCTTACGGGGAAGCATCTGCCCTCCCGCGAGCATTCCTGCTTTTTGTAAAAAAGCTTCATTGAACCCATCTTTATTCTTGTGCTTGTGTTCTTACACGTATTTTCTCAGTTCGGATTTCCTCAGCCTACGGGATGCCCCCTTACTGATGCACCCGTCACCCATCATGTGACGCATCAGGGGCACTCGTAACCCGGCCCTTTCCATCGAACTTACGGAAACTCCTTCGCGATGTTTACCGTCACCCATCAAATGACACATCAGAGTTGTCCGTTCCTGATGGCAATTCCTGTAGCTACAATCTTTTAACAGTTCTTAGTGCACATGATAAAATATCCTAAAAAAAATTAATCATTAAAAATAAGAAAATAGTCCAATTAGCAACATCCCTCTGGCTTCTAAACAGTTGACCTCAACTGCAGTGCTTGGACATATACCCCCAGTATCTCGTGATAAGCTGCTAATTCCTCCTGCATCATCCACTGAGCATCTAGATTCGAGTAGTTCTTAAACTTAACCAAATACTTCCGTGTTATCTTTCGGGATTTGAGAGGCCGCTCCTGATGACTTACTATCTACTCCGGTTGGAGTATTTCTTTTGTTTCCTCAACCTCAGGAGGTTCCTCAGCTCTAGGCTGGCTTGGAGGTGGTCCCACATACGGCTGGAGTAAACTGACATGGAAAGCATTATGGATCTTCCAGTTAAGTGGTAGCTCTAATCGGAAGGTGACATCATTCACTCGCTCAGTGATCTTAAACGGCCCATAGTAACGGGTAGAAAGTTTTACCACCTTCCCCTTATGAGACGCTTGTTTCTTAAGTCTTGCCTTCTCAAACTTGAGTAAGACTAACTGTCCGACTGTTAAGTCTAGATTCCTTCTGTGCTTGTCTGCAGCTTCCTTATGCTTTTCCTGAGAGCGTAGAATAGCTCTCCTAACTTGCCCGTAGGCGGTGTCCAAATCCCGGACAAACTCATCTGCTGCAAAGATCTTATCCTTAGTTAAAAGGATGGGTGGAAGCAAAGGCTTACCATAGAGAATCTCAAAAGGTGCTTTCCCCGTCGATGAGTGTATGGTATTGTTATACGCATACTCGACAAGAGGCAAACATTTCTCCTAGTCAGATTGCCAGTCTGACACATAAGCTTTTAACATGTCCAATACTGTGGAATTGGCTATCTCACTTTGCCCGTCCGTTTGAGGATGGTAGGCAAATGAAAAATTCAGCTTTGTACCAAGATTATCCATCAAGGCGCGCCAAAAATTTCCTGTCATGCGAGGATCTCGATCGCTCACAATAGACTTAGGCATTCCATGATGCTTAAAAGACCCTAGCCATATGATCTGCTTTGATCGTTTTCTTGACTGGTATAAAGTGTGCTTGCTTGCTAAACCGGTCCACAATGGTCCAGATTGCGTCATTTCCAGTCTGAGTTCTAGGGAGGTCCATGATGAAGTCCATGGCAATACTTTCCCAAGGTTCATTAGGCACAGGCAATGGTTGTAGCAACCCAGGCGTCTTATGCTGATCATACTTCACTTTTTGGCAAACCAAGCATTCCCTGACGTACTTATCAATGTCTGCTTTAAGGCTAGGCCAAAAGAAATATCTTTCCATTGCTAAGGTCGTAGGGAGAATACCCCGATGACCCGCATAAGGCGAAGCGTGTGCTTCATCCATGATCTTCTTTCTTAATGGTTCCGCCACACATATGGCCTGATGGTGGTATAGATAACCGTCCCGAATGGAATAGTGAAACTCATTCTCTCCACGATGTAGCTTTCCCTAGATGGTGGAGAAGTCTGGATCATTCGGATATAAATCCGGTAGTGCTTCTAATTCTTGGTGATACACTGAAGTGATAGCGTTTACCCTTGGCCGCCTAGACAATGCGTGTGCGACCACATTCTTACTCCCAACCGTGTGAAGGATCTGGAAGTGAAACATAGACAAAAAGTTTGCCCATCTCATCTGCTTCTCAGATAGTTTCCTTTGCGTAAGAAAATACCGCAAACTCTGGTGATTAGTCTTGATCACAAAATCCGCTCCTAGAAGATAGTGCTTCCAGTTGGATAAGGCGTGAATCACAACCATAAGTTCCTTTTCATAGATTGATGCATGCAACTCTGTATCCTTGAGCTGTCTGCTTTCATAAGCCATTGCATGGGCTTCTTGGTTTAGCACTGCTCCGATGCAATCGCCTGAAGCATCGCAGTGAACCTCAAATGGTTTCCTTAAGTCAGACACTATGAGAATAGGTCCATGGCTTAACAAGTACTTGAGCCGATCAAAGGCTCCTTGTTGTCTCGACCCCCATTTGAAAGGGATCTTCTTTCTTGTCAAATCATGAAGTGGTCCTGCTACATGAGCAAATCCTCGGACGAACCTCCGATAGTACGAACATAATCCCAAGAAGCTACGTACGTCATGTACCGTAGCGGGAATAGGCCAATCTTCTACCACTCGGATCTTGGCAGGATCCATACTCACTTGATTGTGAGAGACTATATGGCCGAGATAGTGCATCTCTGAGAGAAAGAACTCGCTCTTCTTTGCATTCACATGCAACTCATGCTTTTGCAATTCTTGAAACACTAAGTCCAAGTGCTTCCGATGTTCCTCTTCTGATTTAGAGAAGATGAGTATGTCGTCAAAGAATACTCCCGTAAAAGCTCGATACGGGTTGAAAATGCGGTCCATCATGCGATTGAACGTCGCAGGAGCATTGGTAAAGACGAAAGGCATTACCAAGAATTCATATAGTCCAAAGGTTGTGCGGAAAGCAGTCTTATGGACATCCTCATGGGCGATCCGTATCTGATGATACCCCACTCTTTAAGTCTATGCGACCAAAGACACTTGCACCCTGCAACTTATCAAGTATATCATCAATCCGAGGGATCGGAAAGCGATTCTTGATTGTGATCTTGTTTAAAGACCGATAGTCTATGCACATTCGAAACGTGCCATCTTTCTTCTGCACCAGTAGAACTGGAGAGCAGTAGGGTGAAGCACTTGGCCGTACTAACCCTTTCTCTAGAAGCTCGTTGACTTGCTTCAAAATTTCCTCTTGCTGAACAAGACTTACCCGATAAGGGGGTTGATTGGGAGGCGAGCTACCCGGTATGAGATCTATGCGGTGATCTTCCGGGCGTACCGGAGGGAGTTCATCAGGAAGTGTTTCCGTGAAACAATCCTTGTACTTTTCAATAAATTGAAGACGCTTAATTTCCAGACTAGAGAGAGAGTCCCTACTAGTTTTATCCTTTGCAAAAATCAAGTAAGCAGAAACACACTTCTTCATTTCTTTCTTAATGGAGATATGGCTTACAATTGGGAACTGCCAATCTCCTGCATCAGCTTGAATCTTTATTTTCTTACGCCCATGATCAAAAGTGAGGGTCTTTTCCACATAATCGGGAATAGGTGTCATGTGGAAGTGCCATGGCATACCCAAGACGATATCACATCTCTCGATGGGTGCCATCAAAAATGATTCGCGGTCCTTGTACTCGCCAATCCGAAGATTGAGCTGTCCTTGCACGGGAGTTGCATTGGTTGTCAACCCCTCGAATGCCGATCCGGATGTAACCGGTGTGCCAAGCTGAGCCGGTGTGAGGCACAAACGTTCCGCAGTATCCAGGGAGATGAAGTTATCCGTGGACCCTGGATCATAAAGAATCAGTACTCGCTGGTTGTTCGAAGGACCCCAGCCCTTCAGAAGTTGACGCTTCCCTTTCTCCATTTCTGTGTTTCCTTGAACATCTGGAATGGAGTTCGAGCTTGGTGGTGCGGGTTCCTTCCTTGCTTTCTCTTGCCTTGTAGAGGCTTGCTCTTGCCGTTGCTGCTTTAGCGGGCAGTCCGGTTTCATATGTCCTTTCTCGCCACAGTAGAAGCATCTTCCTTCCTCTCTGAAAGTTTGAAGTTGAGTAGGAGAAAGGTACTTAGTTCGCTTGCCAGTGCCCTCTGGCTTCTTAGAATGATCATCGTCTCTAGATGGAGGACGTTTTCTTCCTTGGCCCCCTTGGTCATCATAGACCCCTCTTTGTCTGGCACGGTAAGTGCTATGCTCCATCTTTCTGGGCGCCCAGTTGAGTGCAAATCCTCAGCAATGATTGCTGACTCCATCATCCTCTGAAGAGTATCATACGGATACACCTTCATACTCTTTCGAAGCTGCGGTTGGAGACCCGCTTCGAACTTTCGTTTCTTTTCCTCGTCGGCAATCTTCATGAAGGGAGTGACCTTCAGAAGAACCGACCAATACTTGTCCACATAGGTCGTTACTCTTTCATGTTCCTTCTGGGCAAGCCAGTCCCATTCCTTCCGTATGTCCTGCTCGAAGTCAGGCGGAAGAAATTGTTCATAAAATTCAGATTTGAAGCTCTCCCAAGTTCTGGCCTGAGAACCTTCCAGAATCTTGGCTAACCACCAATTACTTGTCGTTTCCTTGAGGTGCATCCCCACATGGCGTAATTTGGATTTTTCTGTGAAGTGCCCATTGGTAAAGGCAACTTCAAACTGTCTGATGAAGGACAGTGCTTTGGAGATGTCTCTTCGTCCGTTGTAGGTTTCGAACTTGATGTCCTTGTCGCCCGATTTGAAGACTCTCATGCGATGTTGAGACTTGCGACCATGCTTCTTGAATCGAGGTTTATCTTTAGGTTGATGTAGGGTAGTGGCAGTAGTAGCGGCTTCCTTCTTCTGACGAGATGATCGAGAAGTAGAAGTATAATCAGGAGAGTAAGATGGAGATGAGATAGAGATGTCCTTGCTCTCGTCTAGCAAGAAGAGCGCTTTTTCCTGGCCTTTCCTTGAAGTAGGCGGTTCATTCCAATCCGTAGATCCTTTGTGCACCTCGGCACGTTCTTCTTCTCTTGCCTGCTGTGGTCTCAGGCCAACAGTGTTGTTTGGATGCTTGGCTGCATCAGTTCCATTCGTTTTCTTCATTCCGCCCAAAAGCTTTTGGACGTCTGGCAACAGTAAAATTTGTTGCAACTCCACAAGCTGAGCTTGCACTTGTTGAAGCTCCTCTTCAACGCTTCTCCCTTGGCTCGACATGGTTCTTCCCGTTCTTCCCGGAATCGTCCTTCTTTGCAGAGAAAGAGAGGAGTCCGAGCTCTGATACCACTGTCACAAAACGGGAGCGTACACGAGCACTTGAAAATCTGAAAATTATAATACTTTGCAAACATGAGAGAAGGGAGAAGATCGACACAATATTGGGGACCAGAAGATGGGCTGGTCCCCCTCGTTAAGAGTATTCTTTTATTCAGGGAGAATTCTTATACAAGCACGAGAACCCGAGGAAACCCCTCCGTTCTGTATCTTAGACCCGAAGGTCGTTCCTTCCCGTAAGGGACTTAGGCACGAGGCCGTACTTTCCCGTAAAGGGACTTAGGCATGAAGCCGTACTTTCCCGTAAAGGGACGTAGGCACGAAGCCGTACTTCCCGTGAGGGACCTCCCGTAAAGTGAGAATTCCTGCAAAACAAACCACACAATGCAACAACTCGCAATGCGTAATCAACAGATTATACCTGCCGCTCCTCGCTCGGAAAAGCGACCTCGTACTCCGTCGGCACGAACACTTGTAGATTTCTCGCGTCAATCTTGGCTCCAAATTTCTCAGCGCTGGTTCTTCTCTGCTCCTTGCGCTGTGTAGAAAACTGGAACGCTGCCACTTCTTTTTTATAGTCCCCCCGATCCGGCAACAATAGCAGCTTAAAGCAAAAGCTTTTGGGGCGCAGAGAGAGAGAGAGAGAGAGAGAGAGAGAGAGAGAGAGAGAGAGAGAGAGAGAGAGAGAGAGAGAGAGAGAGAGAGAGAGAGAGAGAGAGAGAGAGAGAGAGAGAGAGCTACCCTCAGCCAACCCGTACAGTGCTTTTTGCGTAGAGTTATTTCTACGTAAATTTTTGGAGTGCACTGCTTTATTTAATTATTAAAAGGGCCGTTAACTTAAAAGTGACCGGCCACTTTATTAAATAAAGTGTGAACCTGTTCAAACTTTAAAAACCACTCAGTTAGATAAAAACCAATGCGATACGAACACATTCCAGGCGTCCCCGGGTGCAGTTCACGGGCACAGATGCAATGCAGACACAGACTTCTCACGGGGAAGCATCTGCCCTCCCGCGAGCATTCCTGCTTTTCGTAAAAAAGCTTCATTGAACCCATCTTTATTCTTGTGCTTGCGTTCTTATGCGTATTTTCTTACTGAGTTCGGATTTCCTCCTTAGCCTACGGGATGCCCCCTTACTGATGCACCCGTCACCCATTATGTGACGCATCAGGGGCACTCGTAACCCGGCCCTTTCCACCGAACTTACGGAAACTCCTTCGCGATGTTTACTGTCACCCATCAAATGACACATCAGAGTTGTCCGTTCCTGATGGCAGTTCCTGTAGCTACGATCTTTTAACAGTTCTTAGTGCACATAATAAAATATCCTAAAAAAAATTAATCATTAAAAATAAGAAAATAGTCCAATTAGCAACAGCGGGAGCAGTAGCGAGTCTTTTCACAATGCTTGCTTACCCAAACTTAACACTTGTTGAAGTCGCCTGCTGCAATTCCTTGCATGTGCCCTGCCTCTCTTCTGTCAGATAAGCCTAGCACTAGGTTTGCTTATATATTATCTTCGCAAAATTGCCCTACGTAGTTCCCGACAAAAGTCACTTAATAAATAAGTGATAAATGTCAAAAATAGGGAAAATAGGTTCTGTGCATTGGAAAATGCTCTTGATGGATTTTGATAATAATGTTGATGATCATGTTGTGTGCAACCAGAGGGTATGCATCTAATATAAGTGTCTGGACATGCACGGTTTGCGAACAGACTCACAAAAGTGCCAGAACACTTCCTAAGCTAGACTGACTGGACTGAACTGAACCCTTGTCATGCTGTAGCTTGTCCACGGACACATAGGGTTGAATGTGTCACGTGACATCCCCTCCTTTTCAAAGTGAGGTACTGGTACCGAACTCTATGGCGTCGAGGGAGATCGCCAACAAGGTCTGGAATCCTGGGAAGTACTCTTCGCCGGCCCACTTTAAGGCGTGGGTCATGCGATACTTGAACTTTATAAAGGTCTGCAACACTTGCTTCTTTGGGCTGCGCCGAAAGCGACACAAAGTCTTCTTTGACTCCTTCAATGCTTCAACTTCGTCTATAGTCATGCGGCTACCTTCTTCAAGAATCTCCGAGGGTGAAAATTCCTGAAACCACTTCCAACACAAAAACATGAACATACCCATTCCATGTAAAGTGACTGGAAAAATTCTAATCTTTTGAAAAAACTGTGCATGCAATGGAGATGAACATAGAGACGGAGTGCCAAACGGTTCATTCAAACACACGCAAACAATGGTTTTGAAACTTGTCTTTTTGATCTAAATCAATCAACTGTGGCAAAACACAATGGAAATGCCTATGCTTGATGCTCAATCTTTCTTGTGCTCTTTCGGAAACTGTGTCATGCCAAGGAAGAGACATGGAATGTGACTTCTTGGAATGCATACTTTCAGCTTTTCATGAGAAATCCGCATACATTCGTGCTCATTCATGAGGGAATCGTGTTCATTGTACAATATGTCATGCCTATGAAAAGGGATCACACAAGGACGGTGACTAAAATATAGGAAAGCATCACGAATGAAACACTCGAACAATGCTTGCTGACTAATCATTCGTACACATAATACTTCGTGTGGGGGTTCTTGAGACCTAGGCTCGAGAGCCAAGGTCGGTTCTTCGGGATCGATTCAATCTTCCTGTGGCGGTTCTTTCGACCTCGACTCGAAAGCCTAGATCGGTTTTCGTGATGGATCGAATCTGCAACGAGGTTAACTTTGCTAGAAAAAGCATCAACTAAACCATCATCCTTGTGAACAATCACATCATCTTTATGCAAAGCATCATGCTTGTCATTGTCATACAATTCTTCATGCTTATCCTTATCATCCAAATCTCATGCTCATCATTATCATTCAAATCATCATGCTTATCATCATGCAAATCATGTGTATCATGCTTTGGAAAAGAAGAGACTGACAGAGTCGCCTTCTCCCGAATCCTTTCAATCTTCGCCTGCACATTAGAAATGAGAGATGGAGAATAAACAACTTGCTCTCACAAATGACAAGGGGAGAGTCACTTTTGGTATTGAAAATGAACGTATTTTCCGCCCAATCAATGAGAGGGTTATGCTTACGAAACCATCGAATGCCCAAAAGCATATCACATCCTGAAAGAGGAGAGACTACAAATTTTCTGCGGGAAGGACACTTGTTGAATAGTGAACAAAACATCAAGGCACTCTTGCGTGATGAGAGAGTCTATCACAAGGCCGTGGCAACTGCTAACCTTAGTTGTTGGTTTCTTTCCAATGATTTTTGTTTAATTTTTGAGACCCTCTTTTTGAAGTTGCAAATGGTCGGACATTGTATGTCCAATGTGAACGGTGGTTTCACCCGCAGATGGGAAGTTGGTCGGCACTGGAACTCGTAAAGTAAAAGGATGTCTAGGCTGAGTTCAAGATCATGTAGGTCCCCCCCGTCGCACTTAGCAAGTTGGTGGATGCTAGGAAGTGAACCCAATAAAGGCATAAAGTCAAGATGGGACTACCAGCAGAAAGTATCCGACAATTGGGCCACATTGCACTTTTGGATGCGGTCCCAATGAGGATAGATGGTCAGATGACTAGTGGGAGCCCAACGGAATCATTTCCTAAAATTTAGGGAAGTGCTATTTTGGGTCGTGAAATTTGTTCGCGTCATTAGCTTCAAAATGACAAGGGGAACATTTTAGTACTCTGCTGCAAAGTCAATTGATGCACAAGTTGAGAGATTTTTAAGCGGGAAGCCCAATGCGGGAAATTGCATGCATGAGTGCCAAGTGACACTTTTTGGCCAATTTACTAAGTTTGGGAGAACAGAACTCGTAACTGTCTTTGTGGAGCAATTTTGGAAGCTGATAATTGTGATTTTCAGCCATTTCTCTCCATTTTTGAGCTTCCCATGATTTTATCTAGGACCAAGGAGCTCATTTTCAGCATTGGAAGGCATCAGATGCGTGTTCACAGGGCTGTTTTGTTGCGTTTTCAGCGATATGCAGGTTTTGGCAGCCTTGGAAATCTTCCCCTTTTGCATCTATTTGTTCACAGATGCATTACAGGTCAAGGGCAGAAGAGGGGGAACTCGATTTATGCTGGGGGGATACTTCAGTGAGAACCCGTCTCACAGGTTAAGAGCTATGGAGTGCTTTCTTCCTTCCCATGTACAGTGTGGTGCTAGGAGTGATGCCCTGTACGCTACACATTGCTCTTTCTCTCTCCCCTACGTGTAGTTATGTGATGCCCCACAAGAGGGCTCTTCATTTGACTGATGTACAACTGTGTGGGTTCATGCTTTTGTGCTGAGGCAAGAGTCTCCTTGAGTAGGAACCGGGGTAGCTAACTGCTACTCCAAAGCAAGCACCGATGAGGGTCATGACCTCACCGTACAGGTGCGTTTTCAGCGCTATGTATGCGTTGTAAATTGACCGTTTTTCAGCCATACGGGCGCCAAAACCATTGGGAATAGTGCCCCACTGGCAGAGGACAATTAGGGGACTGTTTGGGGCTGAAAACAGGGCAAAAACCAGTAAATACAGCGAGCTGAATTTACTGTTTTTGGGCAGGAATCAGAGGGTATACGCCAGTGGAAGTGAGTTCTAGTAGGGGAGTTGGTTTCGTGCAAGTTTTGGGATTGTTATGCTGCGAAAATTTGGCCAAATCAGGTAGTATATAGTGTGATATAGGTAAAGGATTCCCAGGACCTTACTTTGTAATTTTCCCTCTCAAAGAATAAAGAAATACCGAAATGGGCGCCAATTTTGGGGCCTACAGGTTGTCGACGTCTGCTCGGGGCATTCTAGCTTCCGAGCCGTGTGTGTACTTAAGTGTTAATCCCCGTTGCAGGTTACCTTTGCAAAGTGCTCTGTGTGTGTGTGTGTCTAAAGTAAAGAATTTTGGGTGAAAGTCAACGCCTACCGCCCCACGGGCCGGTTTCAAGGTTCCATTGCCGGGACATCAGTCACTTTTTCCTCAAGAAGTGAGCCTCGGTTGTTTTGGGTAAAGACACAGAGTACAAGAACGCGGGATTATACTATGGCCGACAAAGGGAAGGGCATTATGGAAGAGGGTTCCTCTTGACAAGATAGACAGGAAATTCCGCATGTACGCCCTGCCAAAAAGTGGTCAAATTAGGGCTGATTTTGTGCTGCGTTTTTAGGGTTTGCAAGTATGAGCCAAGATGAGATAGGGAGAGGTCTCATGGTGGTAGATTGGCCACTAGATCTCCTGCGGGAGTGATGTGGGTTTGCTAGGTGACACACTGCTTGCCGATTCTCTGAGGCGATTGCTTGGATTCTTTGACGCATCAATAAATCATCTTGAAATTTGAGCGTACTTGGTCGTGGGTGGTACGTCACAGGTTGTGGAATTATGCTCGTTTGTAGAGGCAAGAGCCTTTTGCACACATAAAAGTTTAAGGACAGGTTGCAAAGATGCTACTTGGTGAAGTTCAAGAACTATCCACCTATGAATGCAAAGTGGATGGAAAAGCATGAACTGTCAGAGTCACCAAATCTATTGCAGCTTTACCTTGAGGTCTTTGGGTTACAGCCTACTTATGCCCCAACCCAACCTGTGCAAAGGAGGGGTAATGATAGAGCTAGCACATCATATGTACATATGAATTCAGTGTAATAGATGGAAATGACAAAAGTATGAAGGTCTCATTAAGTCATTTGTATCTATGTGTTGCGACCTTTCTTGCGGATACATGCGATGATAAAAGAGTGCTAACAACACAAGATCATAAGTGGCATGTATTTACGGTATGCAATTGAGGACGTTTGCGATTTCAAGAGGGGGGTATGTCACAAGGACGTGGCAACTGCTAACCTTAGTTGTTGGTTTCTTTCCAATGATTTTTGTTTAATTTTTGAGACCCTCTTTTTGAAGTTGCAAATGGTTGGACATTGTAGTTTCACCCGCAGACGGGAAGTTGGTCGGCACTGGAACTCGTAAAGTAAAAGGATGTCTAGGCTGAGTTCAAGATCATGTAGGTTCCCCCCGTCGCACTTAGCAAGCTGGTGGATACTAGGAAGTGAACCCAATAAAGGCATAAAGTCAAGATGGGACTACCAACAGAAAGTATCCGACAATTGGGCCACATTGCACTTTTGAATGCGGTCCCAATGAGGATAGATGGTCAGATGACCAGTGGGAGCCCAACGGAATCATTTCCTAAAATTTAGGGAACTGCTTGTTAGGGAATAAAGGCCTAAGTGCCTTGTACTTATTAACTTATAAGTTAAAAGACTTATAAGTGAGGGGGCCCAAGTGTGAATGGCCCCCTAGTCACTTACTCATATACTCAAAGGTCAAGCCCAAATAAAATAATCGTGACTTCTCCCAGATTGCTACGCGCGTTCTCTCTCTCTCTCTCTCACCTTCTTCTCTGCGTGAACTTCTTCTCCGCCTCTCTCCTCTTCTCCTTCACTCTCATTGCATAGAGTAGCAAGTGGGCTCTCTCTCCTGCTCCCCCACACATGGTATCAGAGCTTTAGGGTTTCCAAGAGAGCCATTTTCGCAACACAGATCAGAATTCTGTTCTTGCTCGCTGCGGGAAGGATATTCAACCGTTTTCGATCAACTCTGTCGCGAAGGGATCCTCTCACCGTGTAGAATCGACCTCCGGTGACAGTTTCCCCAAAATTAGGGTTTCAAAAACTGGGGAACAGCAGCCTATTTCTGCTGAAATTGACCAATTTCGGGGTCAATTTGATGCAATTTCATTAGGGCAAGTCTCACAGGTCAATCTTACAGGTGTTTCCACCAACGAGGTTCTGAAAATTCAGCAAAACAGGTGTTTACAGGTCTGATTTTTGCCCTAAAACAGGGAATTTCAGCAAGCAAATGATGTATACACCTTGTGGAAACCTTTGGTAAGGGTTTGGCAGTGAAACCGTTTTGGGGTGATTTCACGTGAAATTTGCTCGCTGTTTTTCTTTAACAGCAAGCTGTTTTTTGCCCGATTGCGCACATTTGGGCGTGTTTAGGTCGGCAAAACAGGGTTTCAGTGTTTGCAATCACTCAGAATGGCTTCTAGCAGTGAAAGTGGCAATTTGTTGCACATTCGCAAGCTTGAAGGGGCCCATAACTTTGCTATATGGAAGAAGCAATGTTATAATGTGATGTTGTAGAAGAAACAGGCGAAACCTATTAAGTTACAGGGTGTGAAACCGGTTGATATGGAGGTTGAAGAATGGGAAGAAGTGGACGAGTTGGCTCGCTCCACGATCATGCTTTCGGTGTCTGACAATTTACTCTTCAATGTAGAGAATGAGCAGACAACATGGGACATGTGGAAGCGTTTAGACGAGTTGTATGCACAGCAGAGTGCTGCCAGTAAAGTGTATTGGCTTAAGAAGCTTATGGATCTCCGCATGAAGGAGGGCACGCACATGTGAGTGCACCTCAATGAATTCAATTCTATTTTCAGCCAACTGACAGAGCTGAAATTCACGATTGATGAGGAGTTCAAAGCTACTTTTCTGCTATGCACATTGCCCGAGAGTTGGGATGTATTCCGGACAGCTCTTAGTAACTCAAGTGCGTCACTTAAGTATGCAGATGTAGAGAGTTCTCTCTTGATGGAAGAGATGAACAGGAAGAACACCACAGGTGGGTCTTCTAATGCATTGCACTTGAGAGGCAGGTCTCAACAGAGGGAGAAATCTGACAGTAAGGACAGGGCACGCAGCAAATCTCGTAGGAAAGATGTTGTGTGTCATCATTGTGGAAAGAAAGGGCATTATAAACGGGAATGCTATGAGTGGAAGAAAGAGAAGAACAAGGGTGCTGAAACTGATGCAAAGGACAAGGGAAATGCCAAGAAGAGCACTGTGTTGATTGAGGAAATCAATGTTGCTAGTAGCTGTGACAGTGACAGCAGCACTGATGTACTCAATGCCTCTTCTGTGGATGCACATACCCTTGCTATGGGTTCTGATGTGGACATGCATACTTGGATTCTTGATTCAGGTGCCTCCTTTCATGTAACACCTCATAGGGATTGGTTTACACAGTACTCAGGTGAGGTGCAGGGCACTGTTTATTTGGGAGACAACTATGCATGTGACATTGCAGGTATTGGCAGTGTCCAGTTTTCCTTTGCTGATGGTATGACTTTTGTTTTGCACAAAGTGCGCCATGTGCCACAACTCAAGAAGAGTTTGATTAGTACAGGGCAGCTAGATGATGCAGGCTATCACACCACTTTTGGTGATAGCAAGTGGAAATTTGTAAAGGGGCCCGGATTGTAGCCAAGGGTTGTAAATCGGACACTTTGTATCCTTTGCATGTATCTAGTGTGCGTGACCATGTTGTCGCCGTAACCGAGCAGCCAAGTGTTTCTTTGTGGCATGGCCGGTTGGGACACATGAGTAAAAGAGGAATGGAAACTTTGTCTCGTTGTGGTTATTTGCCGTGTTTGAGGTATGCTGATTTTTCTCATTGTGAGCATTGTATTTATGGTAAGCACAGTCAAACACCGCACAAAAGGTCACTTTCTTTGAGGTCTGACAGGTTAGACTTAGTGCATTCCGATGTATGTGAAATGCCACAGTTGTCCTTAGGGGGAAAGAAATATTTTGTCTCGTTTATCGATGATGCTACACGTAAGGTGTGGGTGTATCCAATACATGCTAAAAGCGATGTTTTGGATACTTTCAAGAAGTTTCTTGCGTTTGTTGAGAATCAAACTGACAAGAAGCTTAGATCTTTGCGCTCAGACAATGGGGGGGAGTATGTATCAAAAGCATTTATTGACTTTTGTGCTACTAAAGGTATTAAAAGAGAGCTCACGGCTCCTTTTAATCCCTCTCAGAATGGAGTTGCAGAGAGGTTGAACCGGACTATCCAAGAGAAAGTTCGGAGTATACTGTCACATGCTGCATTACCTCATGGTTTTTGGGCAGAAGCTGTGCAAACAGCTATTCACTTGATTAATCGCTCACCTAGCAAGGCTTTGGGTGGAAAGGTGCCTGAGAAGGTGTGGTCTGGCAAGCCACCCTCATATGCACATTTAAGAGTGTTTGGTTGTGAGGCCTATGTTCACATCCGGAGTGAACTGCGCACCAAACTAGAACCAAAGTCTCATAAATACATTTTCCTAGGATATGGTGAGGATGGTGAAATGGGGTATAGATTATGGGATCCCGCATTACGGAAAATCATACGCAGCAATGATGTCATCTTCAATGAGAATTGCATGCACAAACAGCCCACAAAGGTCGAGGAAGTGCGTCGGGTTGTTTTTCGTGAAGATGTTACATATGGACAGCCAAGAAGGCCCAATGTTCAGCAGCCTTTACATGCTGAAAATCAGCCATTAGCTGCTGAAAATCAGCCCCAACAAGTTTCCATTGATGCACCACAGGTAGGGGAACAGGTTGATGCTCCTAGACCGCCCGTTGTTGCGATGCAACCGGCTGAACAGCCTGCTGTTTTTGATGGTTTACAGGTTGAAAATCCACATGTTATGGATCATTGGGTGCGTAGGTCTACTCGGGTGACAAGGCCCCCCGATAGATATGAACCGTCTTTGGACTATGTCATGCTTACTGATTGTGGTGAGCCGTCTTGCTATAAAGAGGCTATGCAACGGGAAGACAGTAAGAAATGGTTCAAAGCAATGGTTTCGGAAATGCAGTCTTTGGAGAAAAACCATACATGGGATTTGGTTGATTTGCCTAAAGGGCATAAGGCTCTGCCATGTAAATGGGTTTACAAGACCAAGGTCACATCTGATGCTTCTTCTAAGTACAAGGCACGTTTGGTTGCTAAAGGGTACAAGCAAAAGCATGGTGTTGATTTTGATGAGATTTTTTCTCCTGTTGTAAAACATGCCACATTACGTCTTGTTTTAGGCCTGGTTGCTTCTGAAGATATGGAGTTAAAGCAAATGGATGTCAAAACAGCGTTTTTGCATGGCGATTTGCTTGAAATGATCTATATGATGCAGCCAGAAGGTTTTGTGTCAAAGGGGCAAGAGAAGAAAGTATGTAGACTCTTGAAGAGCTTGTATGGTTTGAAACAGTCTCCCCGTGCATGGTATCACAAGTTTGATACATTCATGAGGTCTCAAGGATACAAAAGAAGTCATTCTGATCACTGTTTGTATATCAAAACGGCAAGTGATGGATCTCTTCTATTGCTGATTTTGTATGTTGATGACATGCTTATTGCGGGTAAAAATGTCACGGAGTTGGATGCATTACAGCAAAGCTTAAAGAATCGCTTTGACATGAAGGATCTTGGTGATGCTAATCATATTTTGGGCATGCGTATCTCTCGAGATAGACCTAACAGCTGTCTGTATCTATCTCAACGAGATTATGTTAATAAGGTGCTACATCGTTTTCATATGGATGGGGGAAAGGCACTTGGTACTCCGCTGCCTCCATATGTAAAACTGACTGCACATGACTGCCCAAACACAGATGATATGCGGGCTGAAATGGCCAAGATTCCTTATGCATCAGCCGTTGGCAGTTTGATGTATGCTATGGTTGCTACACGTCCGGACATTGCATTTGCGGTGGGAGTGGTAAGCAGGTACATGAGCAATCCTGGCAAAAAGCATTGGGAAGCAGTGAAGTGTATCTTGAGATACTTGAAAGGCACTAAAGACTTGTGCATTTGTTTTGGGAAGAGTGAGACATCTGTGCATGGCTTTACAGATGCAGATTTTGCTAGACATCCAGATTGCAGGAAGTCTACCTCTGGATATGTGTTTACATTCACAGGAGGTGCAGTTTCTTGGATTTCTAGACTACAAAAATGTGTTGCTTTGTCTACCACTGAGGCTGAGTATGTGGCTGCCACTGAGGCATGCAAAGAAGCTTTGTGGCTCATGCGTTTGGTAGAAGAGCTTGGCATTAAGTCACCGGTTCCTGTGCTACACTGTGATAGTCAGAGTGCTATTATGCTTGCAAGGAATCCTGTTTTTCATGCCAAGACAAAGCACATAGAGGTGAAGTATCATTTTATCAGGAGTGTGCTTGATGACAAGAGCATTACACTTGTCAAGGTGCACACAGATGACAATCCTGCAGATCTTTTGACCAAGAGTCTTCCAGCAGAGCGGTTTGCATATTGCCATCAGATGATGGGTGTTGGATGAGTAAGTGCATGATCAGCTGATGTATCATAGTTAGTTGATTCTTTGATCTCCCAAGGTACATTGCCTTTAGGTGGGAGGTTGTTAGGGAATAAAGGCCTAAGTGCCTTGTACTTATTAACTTATAACTTAAAAGACTTATAAGTGAGGGGGCCCAAGTGTGAATGGTCCCCTAGTCACTTACTCATATACTCAAAGGTCAAGCCCAAATAAAATAATCGTGACTTCTCCCAGATTGCTACGCGCGTTCTCTCTCTCTCTCACGTTCTTCTCTGCGTGAACTTCTTCTCCGCCTCTCTCCCCCACACTGCTATTTTGGGTTGTGAAATCTGTTCGCGTCATTAGCTTCAGAATGACAAGGGGAACATTTTAGTACTCTGCTGCAAAGTCAACTGATGCACCAGTTGAGAGATTTTTAAGCGGGAAGCCCAATGCGGAAAATTGCATGCATGAGTGCCAAGTGGCACTTTTTGGCCAATTTACCAAGTTTGGGAGACAGAACTCGTAACTGTCTTTGTGGAGCAATTTTGGAGGCTGATAACTGTAATTCTTAGCGATTTCTCTCCATTTTTGAGCTTCCCATGACTTTAGTAGGACCAAGGAGCTCATTTTCAGCATTGGAAGGCATCAAATACGTGTTTACAAGGCTGTTTTGCTGCGTTTGTAGCGATACGCAGGTTTTGGCAGCCCTGGAAATCTTCTCCTTTTGCATCTATTTGTTCACAGATGCATTACAGGTCAAGGGCAGAAGAGGGGGCACTCGATTTATGCTGGGGGGATACTTCATTGAGAAGCTCTCAGAGGTTAAGAGCTATGGAGTGCTTTTTTTCTCTCCCATGTACAGTGTGGTGCTAGGAGTGATGCCCTGCACGCTACACACTGCTCTCTCTCTCTCTCTCTCCCCTACGTGCAATTATGTGATGCCCCACAAGAGGGCTCTTCATTTGACTGATGTACAGCTGTGTGGGTTTATGCTTTTGTACTGAGGCAAGAGCATCCTTGAGCAGGAACAAGGGTAGCTAACTGCTACTCCAAAGCAGGCACCGGTGAGGGTCATGACCTCACCGTACAGGTGCGTTTTCAGCGCTATGTATGCGCTGTAAATTGACTGTTTTTCAGCCATACGGGCGCCAGAACCATTGGGAATAGTGCCCCACTGGCAGAGGACAGTTAGGGGACTGTTTGGGGTTGAAAACAAGGCAAAAACCAGTAAATACAGCGAGCTGAATTTACTGTTTTTGGGCAGGAATCAGAGGGTATACGCCAGTGAAAGTGAGTTCTAGTAGGGGAATTGGTTTCGTGCAAGTTTTGGGGCTGTTATGTTGCCGAATTTGGCCAAATCAGGTAGTATCTAGTGTGATACAGGTAAAGGATTCCCAGGACCTTACTTTGTAATTTTCCCTCTCAAAGAATAAAGAAATACCGAAATGGGCGCCAATTTTGGGACCTACAGGTTGTCGGCGTCTGCTCGGGGCATTCTAGCTTCCGAGCCGTATGTGTACTTAAGTGTTAATCCCCGTTGTTGCAGGTTACCTTTGCAAAGTGCTCTGTGTTTGTGTGTCTAAAGTAAAGAATTTCGGGTGAAAGTCAACGCCTACCGCCCCACGGGCCGGTTTCAGAGTCCATACCGGGAGAGAAGCCAGACACCTCGAAAGGAGATGTCTTGCGAACTTCCAAGCGGGCTCTTTCGACAAGAGAGTCACTAATCAAATCATGCATACTGCCTGGGTCAAACAATATGACAAAACACTGACCATTCACCTGATTATAACACTTAATGAGAGACTCATCAATGGGAGGATCATGAGAGACTTGGGTCACACTCATGTTCTCATTTATTGCATTGACAGAGGAAGTGGGTTTTGTGGGTGCTTTAGATTCATTCGATTCAAGCTTAGGACATGTTCTTTTTATGTGACCCTTGATGTGACAATGAAAACAACGGCCTTCCTTAGAATAAGTGCTTTGCTCTTTCGATGTGATGTATCCACCTAAAATTGCTTGTTCTACCTTTTTATCTGGAGTGAGCTTAGGTTTAGCAATTGTGTTAGCTTTACCCTTAGGTTCATTTTGAGAGTTCTTTTCTGAGAGACTATTGGAAGATTGGTTAGAAGAGTTACCGTTCTTACCGTTCTGAGGGTTCTGAGAGGTCTGAGAGGTACTTGTGGAAGTCTTGTTTTCTTTAGGCTTTCCCTTGTTGTGCTTCATCTCCTGTGCGAGAGCAATTGCTACCGCCTTGTTGAGATCGATTGGATCGAGCACTTCGACATCATACGTGATATACTCGTCCAATCTATAAAGGAATGCCTCTTTGCGCTCTGCATCCGATTTGCGTGATTGAGTGTCGAGCTGCAAAACACGATTAGAGAGAGACATAACTGGCATACCATTTTGCTTGAGACCTCGCCAATCGTCCTTCAACCGTGCTAGGTACTGTGGGGACATAAAGCGCACCTTGAGCTTGTCTTGGAAGTCTGTCCAATTGAAAGAAAGGGGCGCGCCATCCTCGGCTTCCTCTAGGTGCGTGGCCAACTGTGCCTTTTGCCATGTGTGGTACCAATTGATGGCATCACCGACAAGGTACATAGTTGCCGTTAAAACCTTGCTATTTCCTGTCTTCTTAGTTGACGCAAAATAAGCATTAAATTGATGCAACCAAGAACGAATAACCGTAGCATTCATCTTACCATCATACTTACTGAAAGTGATCTTCTATGTGACAGGGTTGTTGGAGTCCGAATCTCGGCTTGCGCCACTGAATGAACTACCAACATCTTTGGCTGGCTCGGACTTCGAGGTGAGAACATGTTGGACCAACTCTTGCATGTGTCGTTCATTGTGTGCCGCACGCTCTGCCTGTCTATTCGGTCGCCAAGCGCGCTTGATCACGCTCACGCTCCAAGGCAATGCGATTCGCTTCTTGTTGTGCTAGCGCAACGCGATTCGCTTCTTGTTGTGCCAGCATGTCCATCATCGCCTTGAGTCTTGACCAAAGCCTCCATAGGATTTGGTGCAACCCGTGGCGTAGATGGGGAAGGAAGAGGATCAGAAAAACCTCCTCGGTGGTGAGATTCTTCTTCGCTACTGTCATGCCCATCACCTCCATGCGAAGTATCCATTCCGCTTCGGGTGATGACCATACACTGTGATCTTTGGTTCTTAAGTTCACGAGGAACTTGGGTTCTTGAGGGTATTGAGGTTCTTGGGGGTCTTGAGGTTCTTGGGGTCTTGAGGGTCTTGAGGTTCTTGGGGGTCTTGAGGTTCTTGGGTTCTTGAGGCTCTTGAGGTCGATCTTTAGCTTGTAATTTGTGTTAGAGAAGGATCTTCTCTTTACCAGAGCTCTTCTCTTTCTTGCGGGCGCACCCCTTGGCGGCCTTGCGCTCACACCAAGGTTGCTTTTTCCCACCTCACGTCGATTGGCCGGCCGCTAAGTGCACGTTCCGCTCTCAATGAGTGAAAAGAGGCACAAGGGGAGGCTGGACAAGCCCTTCTTTCTTGGGTTTCCTGTCACTCTTCAAAAACACGATTAGGAATCGACACGCCCAAGAGGACTTTGGGTTACGTGCGACCGCAACAAGCAAAAAAATTCTTGTGGTTCTTTTCTTGAATGATATAGAACACTGTCAAAGCTCTGATACCAATGTTAGGTGCAATGGAAGTGAATGTTGTGCTTTGATCAAGATGAGTGGTCCGAACTGTGCTCAAGGTTCCTTTTACTTAGGGAAGGGAGAGCCTTCCGTCCTTCAATGAGAGAGTGCAAACGATCACAAACAAAGTGGTAGACCACTGTGAATGAAGGTGTTGAGACTGAGAGATAGAGTGAGAAGATTACGACACCGGAAAGTTGTCAAACCCTCCTCCAAGGGCCCCTCTCTCGATGGCGAGAGAGGTCTACGCTATTGATTGCACAAATCTAGTACAAGATGCTGATGCAAGTTGTGAGGCTATGATGCGATGGGGATCTCGTTTTGATGGTGATGATGATGAACTGCTAACTGCTGGATGTTGCTTGGAATACTGAAAACATTGACTCCTTGCTATTCCCCAAACACTGATTTGCTGTTGAGAAAACGCTGAATTGGCTGACTGTATTTACTGGTCTTGCTTGCTGAAAAACGCTGCCCTTCCAAGCTGTAAACATTGGCTAATGGTTGCTGAAATTGCTGCTGCAAAAACGATGTCTCTGTTGCTGCAAAACGCTGATCTATGGGACTGAAATCGCCAGGTCTTCAAGGGGTGAAAACGCTGGTGGTTCCTTGCTGAATGCTGGCTTTGCTGTTAGAAGAAAACGCCAGGGCTCTTTGTGGTTGGTCTTGCTTGAGAGAGAGAGGGAGATGCTTGCTGCAATTTCTTGCCTGTGCCCTGCCTCTCTTTTGCCAGATAAGCCTAGCACTAGGTTTGCTTTTATATTATCTTAGCAAAATTGCCCTACCTAGTTTGCAACAAAAGTCACTTAATAAATAAGTGAAAAATGTCAAAAATAGGGAAAATAGTGCGTTGGAAAATGCTCCTGATGGGATTCTAATGGTAATGCTGATGATCATGCTATGTGGAACCAGAGGATATGCATCTAATCTGAGTGTTTGGACATGCGCGGTCTGCGAATAGACTCACAAAAGTGCCAGAACACTTCCTAAGCTCGACTGACTGGAGTGAACCGAACCCTAGTCATGCTGTAGCTTATCCACGGACACATAGGGTTGGATGTGTCACGTGACAATATCTACAAAATCTGTATCTGCGGTATACTGATCGACCATATCTACGAAGCTCCTATGATGGATCGCGGAAATAGCCAGAACCAACAGATTCCGAGACAAAGCATCTGCCACCAAGTTCTTTTGTCCCTGCACATGGACAATCTGGAAGTGAAACTGTGATAAGATGTTCGTCCCCCGCATCTACTTTTCCAATAGTTGCTTCTGTGACAAGAAGTAGCGTAAACTCTGATGGTCTGTGAAGACAGTAAAATCCGCTATGAGTGAGTAAGAGCATGGATAACCGCCAAAAGCTCTTTCTCATAAATCTGTGCTGTGAATTCCTGCCTTGAAAACAATCGGCTTTCGTAGGCAATGACATGGCCTTCTTGCACTAAGACCGCACCCAGACTACGACCACAAGCATCACAATATACTTCAAATGACTTCTGCAAGTCCGGCAAAGTCGAAACTGGTCCTGTAGTCAATTTTTCTTTCAATGTCTGAAAGGCAGTAACTTTTGTGGGTCCCCACGAGAAAGGGACTCCTTTCTGTGTCAAGATATGCAAAGGGAAAGCAACCTCTGCAAACTTTCTGATGAACCGCCTGGAGTACGAACACAAGCCCAAGAAGCTTCTAACTTCATTGACATTCTTCAAATCGGGCCAATCACGGATAGTCTCTATCTTGGCCGGGTCCATCGCACTCATGGTGCCGAGACAATGTGTCCCAAAAAGTGTATCTCGGGTAGGAAAATTCACTTTTCGTCGCATTAATCACCAACTTGTGATCTCGTAATGCCTGAAAGACCCGTAGCAATGTTCTCTATGCTCTGCCTCACCCTTGGAGAAAACAATGATGTCGTCAAAGAAAGTGCCAACAAATAGTCTGTACTCTCGAAATATCCTGTCCATCATCCGGTTAAATGTCGCAGGAGCATTGGTTAGGTCCCATTCTTACCGTTCTTACCGTTCTACGGGTTCTGAGGAGTCTGAGAGGTACTTTGAGAAATCTTGTTCTCCTTCGAATTTCCCTTATTGTGCTTCATCTCCTGTGCGAGAGCAATTGCTACCGCCTTGTTGAGATCTACGGGGTCGAGACTTCGACATCAAACCTGATATAGTCGTCCAACCCGAACATAAAAGCCTCTTTGCGCTTCGCATCCGATTTGCGTAATTGGGTGCCAAGCTGCAAAATATGGTTAGAAAAAGACATGACTGGAGTATCATTCTGCTTGAGATTGCGCCAATCTTCTTTTAACGTGCTAGGTATTGAGGTGGCAAGAACCGCGCCTTGAGCTTTCGGTCCAACTGAAAGAAAGGGGCACGCCTACCTCGGCTTCCTCTAGGTGCGCGGCCAATTGCTCCTCTTGCCATGCTTGATATCAATTAATGGCATCACCGGCAAAATATGTGGCTGCCGTAAAAACTTTGCTATTTCCTGTCTTCTTAGTTGTCGCAAAATAAGCATTAAATTGATGCAACCAAGAATGAATAGCATTAGCATCCATCTTACCATCATACTTACTAAATGTCAACTTCTCGGTGACGGGGTTGTTGGAGTCCGAATCTCGGCTTGCGCCACTTGATGAACCACCAACATCTTTGGCCGGCTCGGGTTTCGAGGTGAGTACCTGTAGGACCAACTCTTGCATGCGTTGATCTCTCTCCGCCTCACGCTCTAACTCCAAGGCCGCTCGTCTTTCTTCGCGTTCGCGATTTAATTCTGCCTTTCTTTCTTCGGCCGCGCCAAAGCGCGCTTGCTCGCGCTCACGCTCGAAGGCTGCCGTTCTTTCTTCGCGCTCGCGCTTCAAGGCGGCGCGTTGCGCTTCTTGTCGTATCATCATGTCCATCATCGTCTTGACCAAAGCCTCCATAGGATTTGGTGCAATCCTTGGCATAGATGGGGAAGGGGGAGGGTCGGAAAAACCTCTTGGTGGGGAGAATTCGTCGTCGCCACCTCCATGCTCATCACCTCCATGCGAAGTATCCATTCCGCTTCGAGTGATGACCATACACTGAAGTCTTGAGTTCTTAAGTTCACGAGGAACTTGGATTCTTGTGGTTCTTGGGTTCTTGAGTTCTTGAGGGTCTTGAGTCCTTGAGGTTCTTCTTTAGCTTGCAATCTGTGTTAGAGAAGGATCTTCTCTTACCCGAGCTCTTCTCTTTCCCGCGGGCGCACCCCTTTACGGCCTTGTGCTCACACCAAAGTTGCTTTTTTCCACCTCATGTCGATTGGCCGGCCGCGAGTGCACGATCCGCTCTAAATGAGTGAAAAGAGAAACAAGGGGAGGCTGGACAAGCCCTTCTTTCTTGGGTTTCCTGTCACTCTTCAAAAACACGATTAGGAATCGACACGCCCAAGTGGACTTGGGTTACATGCGACCGCAACAAGCAAAATAAAATAAAAATCTTGTGGTTCTTTCCTTGAGTTATACAAAACATTGCCAAATCTCTGATACCAATGTAAGGTGCAGCAAAAGTGGATGTTGAACTTTGCTCAAGATGAGTGCTCCGAACTGTGCTCAAGGGTTCCTTTTACTTATGGATGGGAGAGCCTTCCGTTCCTTTAGTGAGAGATTGCAAATGATCACAAACAAAGTGGCAAACACTTTGAATGAAGGTGCTGCGATTGAGTGTCACGTGCACATCTAACCCTATGTGTACGTGGACAAGCTACTTCATGACATGGGTTCAGTTCAGTCAAGTCAGCCTAGAATAGGAAGTGATCTGGCACTTTTGTGAGTCTGTTCGTAGAATGTGCATGCCCAGATACTTAGATTAGATGCATATCCTCTGGTTGCACACAGCATGACCATCAGTCCAGTCAGATTCCATCAGTAGCATTTTTACAGAGCAGAAGAGAAAAGAGCCCACCAAGAGAACTCCAAGCAAACAACTCCAAAGAAACAATCGCTCTTTAAAAGACAAATGGCTCGTCCAGAGGACAGAGAGTGGCTTCTTCCACTAGGTATTAGACTTGTTCATTGACCTGAGGGCATTATAGTGGTCAGCAATCTAAGGCCAGGGTAGAAGACATAAACCTTACTAGTAGCCATAGCCCCAAAGGGCGTGCCCTGGGCAAAAAGTCAATTAGCATGTTCTGAAGCTCTCTCTAGAGCTGACGGTAATGCATACCCTGATGAGCGCGCGACGGTGTGTGCAAGTGATAGAGCACGCGAGGAAGTGTAGGGTGTGTGGCTTGCAGAGGAGGCAAAGGCTTGCAAAGAGGTTGCGCTAGCAGAACGAAGAGGGAGAGAGAGAGATAGCGCACGATATTGGAAGGGGGAATAAGTGAGTGAGTTTTTTTAATGAACTCACATTCCCTTTGTTAAAAGGTATAGGACCAATTTATAAGTTAGTGGCCAAGTTCAGTGTGAACTTGGCCAAAGGTTAGTAACCTTTAAAATATACATTATAGGGGGCCATTTGGGCCTTTAACCCAACAACCTCCCACTTAAAGGCATAAATGGCGCCTTTAAGCTACGTGACTCCCACCATCTCTATGCATAGATGATGTTGTGCTTTGGATAAGCACTTAGTGAGAGTATCAGCTGGATTTTGTGATGTATGGACCTTAACCAATGTAATAAGGCCATCCTCAAGCACTTCTCGTATGAAGTGATACCGCACATCAATATGCTTTGTGCGTGCATGAAACATGGCATTCTTTGCCAGGCATATGGCACTCTGGCTATCACAACCAAGCATAGGTGCCTTGGCAGGAAAACCAAACTCACTGCATAGGCGTGCTAACCAAATAGCTTCTTTAGAAGCCTCAGTGGCTGAAATATATTCAACCTCTGTCGTAGACAATGCAACAATCTTTTGCAATCTAGAACACTATGAAACAGCACCTCCCGCAAGAGTAAACACATAGTCACTTGTGGATTTCCGTGTATCCACATCACTAGCCATGTCAGAGTCACAAAATCCCTTCAACTCCATTGGTCCTTTTCCATAGCAGAGGCATTTGTTTTTAGTCCCTTTCAAGTACCTCATAATGGACTTCACTTTATCCCAATGCAACCTGCCTGGATTAGCCATAAACCGGCTCACAACTCCCACTGCATGGGCTATGTCAGGCCTCGTAGCAACCATAGCATACATAAGTGAACCACAAGCTGAAGCGTAAGGCACACTTTGCATGTCATTGGCTTCTTCCTTTGACTTAGGACAATCATCCTTGGAGATTTTGACATATGGCTGTAATGGCACACCAAGAGGCTTTGCTTCAGTCATGTTAAATCTGTCCAACACCTTTTCAATGTACTTTTCTTGCGACAAATATAATAGGTGCTTGTCTCTTTGCCTTGTAACAGGCACTCCAAGTATATGTTCAGCTGCCCCAAGGTCTTTCATTGAAAACGCAGATTTCAGCTGCCCTTTAAGAGCATCAACAGTGCTTCTTTTCTTTGCATCTATCAACATATCATCAACATAGAGCACAAGAATGATAGGGCTGCTATCCTCATCACGTTTGGTATACAAACAATGGTCTGCATGGCTTCTTTTGTAACCATGTTTAAGCATGAAGCGATCAAACTTCTTGTACCTCTGTCTACATAATTGTTTCAGCCCATACAAGCTTCTATTGAGCATACATACCATATGTTCCTTGCCAGGAATAACAAAACCCTCCGGTTGCTTCATGTAAAGCTCTTCTTCCACATCACCATGCAAGAAAGCGGTATGTACATCCATTTGGTCCATTTCCAAATCAAGAGCAACCACTATGGCAAACAATACACGTAAAGTGGTCATCTTCACAACAGGAGAGAACACTTCCTGAAAGTCTATGCCCTTGGTTTGAACATATCCCTTTGCCACAAGCCTTGCCTTATACTTGGGTTTTGCATCAACAATCTTGATTTTATACACCCGTTTGTTAGGAATAGCCTTCCTTCCTTTGGGCAATTCAACCAAATCCCAAGTATGATTAGCATGCAAAGCTTTAATCTCTTCCTGCATAGCAAGCTCCCACTTGTCGCTGTGCTCACATGTCTTTGCCTCTTTATACGCAAGAGGCTCTCCCTCATCTGTCAACATAATGTAATGCAAAGAGGGATCATATCTGCTCACAGGCCGTCTAACATGCACAAAAGCCTTGCAACCAAAAATGCGTAAGTGATCATATGAAGCAGGCTTGCCAGACCAAACCTTTTCAGGGATGTCACCTTTCAAAGACATGTGAGGGGATCGATTGCATATATGCACTGCATTTTTCAAAGCTTCTCCCCAAAATCCATGAGAGATTAGCTGTGGACAGCATGCATCTCACTCTCTCACAAAGTGTCCTATTGAATCTTTCAGCCACACCATTAGAAGAGGGGCTGTATGGCACAATAAGCTCCCTCTTAATTGCCCAAATTTTCACAAAATTTGTTAAATTCAGCACTTGTGAACTCCCCCCCATTGTCCATACGTAAGCATTTTAGATTTCTACCTGTTTGGGTGGTCACAAATGCATGAAATTTCTTAAACACAGCAAAGGCTTCATCCTTAAATTTAAGCAAATAAACCCAAATTTTCCTAGAATGGTCATCAAGAAAAGAGACAAAATAGCATGCATCTCCCATAGACTTAGTAGGCATTCTACATACATCAGAATGTAGAAGATCAAGCACACAAGATTTACGAGAGACACCAGAGTAATAAGAACTCTTTACTTGCTTGCCATATTGACATTCATTACAAAAGTCAAGCTTTGTGCCTTTAGCATCAAGCTTGTTCAAAGTACAAAGTTTAGAAAGGCCCTTTTGCTCATATGGCCAAGCCTCTTGTGCCACAACTCCATGTGAGAGTTAATTTCAGCCAATGCAATAAACTTGCCCAACACGGCCTTTCCATGCATGCAGTAAAGTGTCCCTTTCTTTGTGCCCTTTACAATCAGCCTTGAGCCTTTAGTCATTTTCCATGATCCTCTCTCAAACAAGATGCTGTAACCATGCTTATCCATCTGACCAACAGAAAGCAGACTCTTCTTGATTCCCGTCACATATCTAACATCATGCAAGACAAGCTCATTTGTGCCATCTATGGAGAGATGTACAGTGCCAATACCCTCAATGAAACATGCATGATTGTTTCCAAGGTATACATGGCCACGCTTGCCTGCATCAAAAGTAGAGAAACACTCCTTGATAGGAGTCACATGAAATGAAGCACCAGAATCAACAATCCAAGTCTGGGATAATGCATCATTGACAGTCAACAAAGCATCAATAAGATCACTCTTGGTGATCTGCATGTCCTGTGAAGGAACATTAAGAGGCATCAATGTCATAAGCATCATCATCTGACAAAGTGGCACACAAGATGTCCTCTACATCTGACAGCTCCTTAATCACAACACTAGAAGCCACATTGGCCTTCTCTTTGTCCTTTGAGCTATCCTGTGCATCTGTCTTGACTTCCTTCTTCTCTTTCTTTTTGTCTCCCCCATTCTTTTTCCGTTCTAACTCGGCTTTGTAGTACCTGCAATCGGGTTTCTTGTGACCTTTCTTGCCACACTGATAGCAAGTCACATCACCCTTTCCTTTGTTGGCATTTCCCCTTTCCTTACTCTTACTCTTACTCCTTTGTGCATAAGCATTCTTCTTTTTTGTCCTGTCTCTAACCATGTTGGCAGATCTGCCTCCCTCTCCACTTGCTTTCCTCTTGATTTCCTCATTCAAGATAGAACCCCTAACACCATCAAAGGTCAAATTGGGTTTATTGGATAATAAAACCACCAATGTTTCCCATGACTCAGGTAAGGTCATAAGCAAGAAGATAGCTTTCAGCTTATCATCAAAAGGGGGCAAGCCTAAGTCCTGTAAAACTGCGACAAAGTACCTGCGAACAACGACAAGTGCTGTGCAGCGCTCTTGGACTCATCTAGTTGCATGCCAACAAGTTTTCGCATCAAATGCACTTCGTTGACAGGCGTTGTATTTTCATACATTCCCTTTAACTTCTCCCACACATCAAAAGAAGTTGTGAGATCTTTCACATCAATGACTGTCTCATCGGTCATGGCCATTTTAATGTATGTAACAACCTTGCTGTTCAGGCTAACCCATGCTTCATCCGTCATATTCTGTGGCTTTACCTGTTCAAGTGCCCCTTCACAATCCTTAGAAATAGGATTCCCTGAATCCTGTCTTTCCGAAGGTCGAAGCCTGTTCCATCGAACCTCCTTATCTTGAAGAGATTCTTCACATCCGAAGAAGATGAGGCCATAGTTGCACGAATAAGAGGGCTAATACGCTGAATTTTTGGGCAAAATGCACAAAAACCGGAGTATAGCCTCACAGAGATGTGTACTACAGCTCCAAATGGTCACATGAGCAATTTGGGGCAAAATAGGACCATTTGGAGCAAAATAGGTCGATTTGGGCACAAAAATCAATTTCTGAAATTTATGCGCAGGAAATTTCAGCGAGCGAATTTGTGATAAAAAACAACAATTTTAGTTGTTTTTAGCCTCACAGAACATACGTAAGGCTAATACACAGCCTTTAGAAGCATGTAAGAGCAAAAGCCCCAATTTGTAGTATCAAATTGCATGAAATTGAGCCACAAATGGTCATACATAGCCAAAATTTGTCAAATGTGCGTAGATTGCATCAATTTTCACTTTCCCCAATGTAGTCGCATCATAAAAACACTTGCAAAAACCTGCGTAAATCTGAAATTTGCTGAAAACACCTGTTTTAGGACATGTTTTTCGGCAATTTCAGTGTTTTCGAGTAGCGGGGACTTAGCAAAAGTGTTCCCACACTTTAATACATCATTTGCAAAACCTGTATTTTGCTGTCATAACCTGTAATTTGCTGATTTTGACCTAATTTCAGCTTGTTTTAGGTCAATTTGACTTGCCGGGAGCTCTCTAGTGTCCGGGGACGAGTCCTTTGGCGATGAAATTGCAAAATCTCGCATGAAAGTTAACCTCCTTGGCTGAAAATCAGCATTTGCAGGTTTGGGAGCAAACCCTAATTGGGTTCTGATACCAGTTGATGAGCGCGCGGCGGTGTGTGCAAGTGATAGAGCACGCGAGGAAGTGTAGGGTGTGTGGCTTGCAGAGGAGGCAAAGGCTTTCAGAGAGCTAGCAGAACGAAGAGGGAGAGAGAGAGATAGCGCACGATATTGGAAGGGGGAATAAGTGAGTGAGTTTTTTTAATGAACTCACATTCCCTTTATTAAAAGGTATAGGACCAATTTATAAGTTAGTGGCCAAGTTCAATGTGAACTGGGCCAAAGGTTAGTAACCTTTAAAATATACATTAAAGGGGGTCATTTGAGCCTTTAATCCAACATACCCAATTCAAAACGTCGAGCGGCAAAGGGAAACTGAAAAGTGTAGCCCACCTCAACAACCACATCACCAACCACTTAAAGACCACGACAAGAGAGAAAGTATGCCTGACGAGGCGAACGATCGAAAGTTAAAGAGAATGCCCAACTCCAATGATGACTCTCCAATCAAAGCGAATTCCCTTTCCATTGTTGTTGACCATGCCATGACAAATGAATGTAACATCCTTCCAAGCAGAAATCAAATTGGAAGTAATAGGACGTCAAGTAATGTGTCCTTCCAGCTTGCCAAACACGACCTCCCAATGTCACGTGACACATCCAACCCTATGTGTCCGTGGACAAGCTACGGCATGATTAGGGTTCAGTCAGTCCAGTCAATCTAGATTTAGAAGTGATCTGACACTTTTGTGAGTCTATTTGTAGACCGTGCATGCCCAGTCACTTAGTGTAGATGCATATCCTTTGGTTGCACACAACATGATGATAAGCATTCCCATTAGAATCCATTAGAATCAGTTAGGGGAATTTTCCAGTGCATTTAGCCTATTTTACCTATTTTTGACATTTTTCACTTATTATTTTTAAGTGACTTTTGTTAGAAAGTAGGTAGGGCAAATTGAGTAGGTTTGTATATAAGCAAACCTAGACTAGCACTAAATGGGAGAAGAGACAACAGGAGCCAAGCTCAGCAGGCAACTTCTCCAACAAGACCCTTTGGTGGATTTTCTCCAAGCAAGAAGAACCATCTCACCTAGCGTTTTCTTCATTAGCATCCCCTAGCGTTTTCTCAACAAGGCATCATCGCCCTAGCCTACCACAGCCTGGTGTTTTTGCATCAGCATCATCGCCAGAGAAAACCCATCAGCTAGCGTTTTTGCAAAGCTTCAACCCTAGCGTTTGTAGATTTTAGCCCTTGTAGTTTTCAGCCTTGGCGATTTTCAGCAGTAGGAAACCAACAGATTCAGCCCGGAAAGACCATCAGTTTTCAGCCTTGAGAACCTCAGTTTTCAGCCCTAAACCTGCAAATTTCAGCGAGAAAGACCTACAGAAACAGCCCCCAAAATCAGCGTTTTTAGACTAGCCGCAGATTTCAGCCCATAGCGTTTTTGGTCAGCAGATACAAGATTGCAGATTTCAGCCCTTAGGTCGGTCTCGTCGTCCCCGTCGTCATCGCCGACATAGCCTAGACTTGCATCAGTCTCATGCATACCATTTCTGCGAGATGTGCAATCATAAGTAGACCACTCTCACGACGAGAGTGGGGCCTTTGGAGGAGGGTTTTACAACAGTCTCTGGTGTCGTATCTCTCTTCTCTCTCTATCTCTCAGTCTCATACACTCGCACGCACAGTGTCCATTCACTTTGTTTGTGATCATAACATTCTCTCATTAAGAACGGAAGGCTCTCCCTTCCATAAGAATTAAAAGGAACCTTGAGCACAGTTCGGAGCACTCATCTTGAGCAAAGCGCAAACATTCATTCCGTTGCACCTAACATTGGTATCATAGCTTTGACAGTGTTCTGTATCACTCAAGGAAAGAACCACAAGAACCACATAATTTTTTTTTGCTTGATGAGGTTGTACGAACCCAAGTTCGCTTGGGAGTGTCGATTCCTAATCGTGTTTTTGAAGAGTGACAGGAATCCCAGGAAAGAAGGGCTTGTCCAGGCTCCCCTTGTGCCTCTTTTTACTCATTGAGGGTGGACCGTGCACTTAGCGGCCGACCAATCGACGTGAGGTGGGAAAAAGCAACCTTGGTGTGAGCACAAGGCCGCCAAGGGGTGCGTCCGTGGAAAGGAGTAGAACTCGGGTGAAGAGAAGATCCTTCTCAACCACGGTTTGCAAGCGAAAGAAGAACCTCAAGACCCTCAAGAACTCAAGAACCCAAGAACCAAGACCCTCAAGAACCCAAGTTCCTCGTGAACTTAAGAACCCAAGACCACAAGAACCCAAGACTTCAGTGGATGGTCATCACTCGAAGCGGAATGGATACTTCGCTTGGAGGTGATGAGCATGAGAGATGCGAATTTTCCCCACCAGGAGGTTTTTCCGACCCTCCCCCTTTCCCATCTACGTTAAGGATTGCACTAACTCCTTACTCCATCTGAAGAGTACCTTGAGAAGATTTCCTCTTCCCCAAATATTTCGCAGTTACTGTAAGATTTTGAACCAAAAATCTTACATCGCATGAAGAATTTTGAAGATCAACCTCTTGTTGCAGTTAACCTGATTATGCCAAATGCCTCTAAAAAGTCTTTGAATAATGCAATGACATGGGATTTAGCAGTCAAAGCAAAAAGGTTTCGCAAGAAGCAAAGGTTCAAGACAAAGACTTTAGATAACTCAAAGACTGAAGATTTTCGAAGATTCAATGCTTTGCCAGAGTTCTATCAACATCAAAAGTCATTTCTTTGACACGGGCTCTCATTTTAAATGGGAGGGAATGTGACGATTCTGCGATTGTGACTATGTTAATAGCAATACATCTACTCCCAGTTGCAGATACGTAAGTGCCATGCCAAGGAGGACCCCTGCGCTTGGATGGTCACACCCCTTCGCCCAAGAGATGTGTCTCTTCGCCAAAAGCCACACTCCTTCGACGACTGGTCACACCCTTCGCTCTAAGGGTGCGACTCTTCGCCCAATGGTTGCAGCTCTTCGCCGAAAGGATGTGTCTTTACATCTAAAGTCATGTCTCTTCACCAAGAAATATGTCTTTTCATTTATGTCTCTTCGTCTCCTATATAAGGAGCCCTTGTATCACACATTCAATCAATCAAACACAGAGTCTTCTAAGCCTTGTCTCGAGTACAGTTCAAGTTTCTGAAGTCTTAATCATGAGTTTAAGTACTTAATTAAGGCTTAGCACCTAGAATCCTCACATAGAAAGACCCGTAATAAAATCCATGGCAATACTTTCCCGTGGCGTGTTAGGCACATGGAGTGGCTGAAGCTTGCCATAAACTTTATATCTGTCATATTTCACTTTTTGACATACTAAACACTCCCGTATATATTTTTCAATGTCCGCCCGGAGTGTTGGCCAAAAGAAATATCTTTCGAGGGCAATAGTGGTAGCAACAATTGCCCGATGCCCGGCATAGGGAGAATTATGTGCTTCATCCATCACCTTGAATGATCAGTTTGAAGATCTGCCCAGATTGTAACGAAGTCTGGATCTTGAGGATACATCTCACTGAGAGATTCTAGTTCCTCATGATAAATAGTTGTCATTGCATTGATCTTTGGATGCCTGGAGAGAGCATCTGCAACTGCATTCTTTGTTCTAGAAGTATGTAAAATCTAAAAATGGAACATTGAAAGAAAGTTGGCCCATCTCATCTGTTTTTTTGATAACTTTCTCTGTGTGAGAAAGTAGCGAAGACTCTAATGGTCTGTCTTGATTATAAAATCAGCTCCTAAAAGATGTTTCCAAATGGAAAGAGCATGAATTACTGCCATAAGGCTAGTTTTTTCAAATTTTAAAAATTTGTCGTTCCGGATCCACGTTCCGTGTTCAGCTTGGAGTTGTGCCTGTTCGGGGGTCCGTTCCGCCTGCCGTTCCGGTTTTCCCTAGGGACGGAACGGCGTTCTGTTCCCGTTTCCGTTTCAAGGGGGCCCGAGGCTTGGGAACACGTTCCGGGAACAGGAGGGCCCCGTTCCGCCTGTTCCTTGTTACACTGGTACAGATAGACATGGCCGTAAACTCTTGCCAACCTCTGAAACACTGTAGGAATTGCTTGCATGTCCTGTGAAGAGGAACCCTCTTCCATGATGCCTTTCCCTTTGTCGGCCATAGTGTAATCCCGCGTTCGTGTACTCTGTGTCTTCGCCGTAAACCAACCGAGGCTCACTTCTTGAGGAAAAAGTGATTCTGTCTCGGCAACGGAACCATGAAACCGGCCCGTAGGGCGGTAGACTTTGCGGTAGACTTTGACTTTCACCTGAAAGTTTACTTTCTTTAGGACACACAGAAACTTTGCAACTAAAAGCCTATAATGGGAATTGACACTTCAAACACACACAGCTTGGAAGCTAGAGCGCTACCAAGCAGACGCCAACAACCTGTTGGCCCCAAAGCCCTAAAAACTGGCGCCGGTATTTCTTTTTTCTTATTGCAAAAACCGATCCGAACACTTTCACCAAGCTGCCCAAACTTGTCCATGGCTGTAATTGCAGGTTTTTGGCCCAATTTCGCCAGCATAACGGCGCAAAACCCCTGTAGGTCTAAAGTACATGTCAAGGATGCTTTCCCTTGCGGTTTGGAAGCTTTCCAATGAGCTGTAGGTCAGTTGCAGCGTACTGTAATTCCCTGTTTTGTCACTGACAAGTGCCCAAAGCCCTGTTTACACATCCCAAGGCTTACCCGAGGCTCCCTTGGCATTGTCCTGCAGTTTTGGTGCGAAGCCCTAAACCTGCAGAAAAACACAGCAGGCTGTAATTCTCTATTTTGGATCGTTTTGGGCAGAGTGACCACGCCTACGCGTGTCTCAGGTGCTCCCGCACGCAATGGCACAGTTCGCCTTTGCAATAGACGAGTTTTCACGCGAGAAAACTCTCCGTTTTTGCAATCCTTTGCGATGGAAGTGTGCTTACTTGTGGGGGATTAGCAATTAGCTAATCCAGTTCCTATTCATAAGGCTCTTGCCTTGGCAAACACGCATAGAACCCCGAGAATTGTACATGGTCATTTCAGGAGCCCAACTAGTGGGGCATTACCATATGTGCAAAGGGAAGAGAGAGATGCACGAGAGAAAATCATCGCGCTACATAGAGCGAGGGAGAAGGCAAGTTTTCCATTAAAGCTCTATCACCTGCACCAACTACTCACACACACACACACACACACACACACACACACACACACACACACAGTAGCACACTTGAGTAAAAATCAGCTCCCTTCTTAGATTTGGGCGCCCCCTCCGGCTGATGGATCTGGCAAACAACCGTGGAGCCGCCATGTGTCCAGTTTGCCTCTTTAGAGTTAATTCCTAGTACCCACCAACTTATAAGTGTAGCGAGGGGCCCTAAATGACTTTGAACTGAGCCTAGACACCCTTTTATTGCTCGGATTCCAGTGCCAGTTGGCCTGACCAGCTCGTGGCGACAAGGCCTTCCCGTCTGCGGGTGAAACTTTCGGCTGTCGATCGTTTCACATTGGCCATACAATGTCCGGCCATTTGAAACTTCGAAAAGAGGGTCCCAAAAATTAAATAAAAAATCATTGGAAAGAAACCAACAACAAAGGTTAGCAGTTGCCACGTCCTCATGACACTATGCCTTGAGGAAAACGCTAGGGATGAAGCCTCCTGCAAACCACCACATGATGTGGGAAGGGCCTTTGACGGTGGAGATTTGCAAGACCTCTATGACTACCCAAAACCGTAGGTACATAGCTGAGCCAAAAACGCTCCATGAGCTGCACTAAAAAACGCCATTTGCCCCTTTGTCTAGGGCTGCCATAAGGCGTCCCAAAGGACTGCCCCTAGAGGACACCTGATGTATGCCCTAAGGATCCCCCCCGCTCACGTATATACCTCAAATGAGATGCTGCCCAACCCACTCTCCTAGCCCTCTCGACTTGGAAAATGATGGGAAAACATGGGAAATGGGCAAGTGAGCCACCTGGGCATAGTTACAGGGGACGAAGGGGACAGTTGCTAGAGACAGGGGACAGCCGATTCTGGGACGGGGACGGGTGGGGACGGACGGCAGAAGTGCAGCTAGTTGGGGACGCAGCCTAAACGTCCCGAGGACTGCAGGTCAACAGTCAACATTTTTTAAAATTTAAAAAATTGACTGTTTCTAACGGCCAGTTTGCATCCAACAACCATTATTTTTAAGTTGGAAGCTTTCAAGCCTATAAAAGCCACCCCTTGGGTCTTCATTTCTCAAGCTCTCCACCTCAACTTTCAAGCCAATTGCTCTACGCTGTACGGTCGTCAGTTTACCCTCTCCTCTCTACCTTCACCTCTATGGTCTACCCTCTCCTCTACCCTCGAGTCTCCTCTCTACCATCACCTCTATCCTCAAGGCTCAAGCTCTCCACCTACTCTCTCCCTCCTCTACCCTCTCAAGCTCTCCTCTACTCTGTCAAGTCTCAAGAGTCAAGGGCCAAGGCTCTACGCTGTACGGTCTACTTGTCCTCTCTACCCTCAAGACTTAAGTTCACCCTCACAAGTAACCCCTCCTCTACACTCTCCACCATCATGTCATCTTAAGCTAACTCTTCTCGAGCCGGCTCTTCTCGAAGGAGGCCCGCCGTGCAAACATGGTCATGGTGGGATGTAGTCGACTCTACCGGACGTGGTCAAGGTGGCGGTTCAAGACCATGGACATGCAAGCTATGCCCGTACAAGAGAACGGGTGGTGCAAACAAAGTGTGAGCCGCCCACCTTCCTCATGAACCCGGCCACGTGACTGGACGAATCCAGAGAGATGCTTGAACTCTAACAATAGATGGGTACCCATACCCCCTAGAGAGAGAGGACCCCCCATACCATGTATCTTGTATCCTGGCCTCCCGTGGATCACCCCCTCCCCCCTTACCATAGGACCACATTTTGTTCCTTTGTACTTTTGTCCTTTCCCGATAGATGGATGACACACACATGTATGTTTGATTTGTCCCATAGGCTGACTTTGGCCTCTAATAGACGAAAAAAGATCTCTCGTTCTCTCTCTCTCTCTCTCTCTCACACACACACACACACACACACACACACACACACACACACACACACACACACATGCACGTAGGGTTACCCTTCGAAGACATCAGCTCCTCTCCTTGCAGATTGTTGCTATCAAGCTCCTAAACAGTGATGATGGGTCCCAACGGCATAAACAATTTCTGGTGCAGACCTCGATGCTGAATGTACTGCAGCACGAAAACCTCGTGAAACTCTTAGGATACTGTGCTGAGGAGGACCACAGGATTCTGGTGTTCGAGTTCATGCCTCTGGGGTCGCTGGAAGACCAATTACATGGTGCACATGCCTATCATCTTCTGAATTTTTTTATGTGTGCGCTTATTGAGTCAGGCTTTGCAATTGCAATTGAATGTCAGCATAAACTTATTGAAAATAGCTCTAATAGTGATACCCATAGACAGCAATGCTATATGATAAAAGTAAAACACAATGACAATGACCCATATTTAGGATTAAATTTTTGTTGAATGAATTGACTTGGTAATTGTATGAATGATAGATGTGTGAGAGACGTGTTTGTATGTATAATGATTGTAATTAAGCTCATTTTTCAGCTCGCCCGGAGCCCATGGATTGGAGCACACGCATGAAGATAGCTGTCGGTGTAGCAAAGGGCCTTGAATTTTTGCATCATTGAGCAAGTCCCCCAGTGATCCTTCGAGACTTGAAGCCTTCCAGTATCCTCCTCAGTGAAGGCTTTGAGCCAAAGCTGTCTAACTTTGGCTGGGCTAAACTTGGACCAATTGGGAACAAGACCCATGTAAGCACTAAGGTTTTTGGCACAAATGGCTATATTGCACCAGAGTATGCAACAACAGGTCAGCTTTCTATCAAATCGGACGTGTACAGCTTTGGAGTCATCTTGCTAGAGTTGATAACAGGAAGAAAGGCCATTGATCCATCCAGAGGTGCTGAAGAGAGCAATCTAGTTATATGGGTACGTACAATTATATAGCTAGCTCACAAGAACTTTTTACATTTTCCCATGTGGGAAAAGGTCTGGGGGTAGGGAACCGTTGGCCCTCACCCAGGGCCGGCAGTCCCCTGCCCCCAAGTGCATCTAACTAGGTATGCAGTTCCTCCCTCACAATAGCTCATGAAGTGGTAATTATAGTGGCAATTTTTCTATCAAGCTTTCACAGGTTAAACTTGTCCTTGAATTGCAGGCCCATCCTTTTATGCTAGATGAAGGGTTGTTTGCACAACTTGCTGATCCGATGCTTCATGGTCAATTTCCTGCAATTGGTTTGTCCCAAGCGGTTGCATTGGCGAAAATGTGTCTGGAGGAAAATGTTGCTTCAAGGCCACCTATTGCAGAAATCATTCCTTCACTTGATGCTCTTCCTTCACGGTCACTCTAGGACCATTAGTAGGTAACCCCGTTTATAATGTAAATTTCGTGGTCAAAACTGAGAAGTCTTGGCTGTACTTTCCTTGGCCCTTGATTTCCAAGGTTGAACTTTGGGAATTTGAGTTCTGATTCCTGGTAAATACCTTGGATTTTGGCATAAATCCTGGTTTTATCATTTGCTTGATCTTAAAATGCTGCAAGGCCAAGAAAATAATTTTGAAACTAGTGATGCAGTTACTAGGAAATTGTGCAATTATCAAGGGGGGTGCTAGCCACTGGTATGTAATTTTGCGCTGACTACTGACGTGGCAAAACAGTATGGAATTTCAAGATTTGTACTAACAGTGCTGACGTGGCAACTTGTACGGATTTTTTGCAATTTGCAAGGGGAGTGTTCAAGTTCTATGTAGCTATCAAATCCACTTTTACTATCTCATGGATTTTGAAGATTTCTTCTTGCTAAGGGATGTTACAAGTTGTAGATGCTATCGAGCTCCACTTTTACAATTACTTATAAGATCCCTCCCCAAAAAAAAAAATGGACAACAGAAAGGCCTTGGTATAACCTCCTTTGAGGAGGTGTGAAATAGGTATACTTTCGATTAGAATGATGTGCCCAAACATGTGCATAGCATAGGTATTTTCCTCTCTTTTTCATGTATCTTTGATTTGGATGCTTGTAAATCGTTAGCATGTGCATGCCTGTTTAGAGAGGAGTGAGTGAAAGATAAATAGGCTTGTGAGAAGTAGGACAACTCCTCTTCAATGCTATAGTGAAGAGTTCACCACGAAACATTTTCTTATCGTGAAGAGCCCACAATTCACTCACAAATTGTGAGTTTTGCAACAAAAAAAAGAGCCCAAATTCTCATAAGGCTCCATTACATGCCCTAGCTAGGTTGGAACAATTCCCTCTTTGGTCATACAGACTAGAATAGGTGAAGGATTACCAACCCCATTCTATAGCTCTCCATAACACATTCCATTCAAACTTTGAGATGGAAATAGTTTCTCATACAAAAATCTCTTTAAAAAATTGTCTCGATGAGTCCATATTGTTCTGCCATGTCAGCAAGCTGTCGTACGGCTTGTCACGTCATCTATTGTGCGTATCGCCATGTCATCAATTTGTGACATATCTTCCTCTTGAAAGAATTGTAATCGCCCTTGATTACGCCTTCAAAATAGATAGAGGCCATAAACCAATTCAATAGACATTGATTCCAAGTCCATACGCACTAGACCACACACATCCAATACTTGTACAAAGACGACAGTCACATCGCATAAGATTGCATTCATATTCACATCACATAGAATCTAGGACCGTGATTCTTGGCGACATATTTAGCAATCACATCTAGATCTATCCTAGATCTCATTGATGTCGGATTAGCTAATCCCATATCGATCACGCCCATGGATTCTGAGACCGAAATGTTGCAATCATTTGGTCAATCATTCCACTCAAGCACTGCCGTGTGTGAGTAATCATTTCCGGGGATCCCATGTCGAAGTACTTCTTTCATAAAGTCATCCAACATAATATTGTCAGTACATTAGTTTCCCTGAAGTCTAAAGGGAAATCAGTGACTTTATTCTATCTAGGTAATTTGTGACAAATGAGTGGAGTAACTCCTCTCTTGTGCAGTCCCGCCTGCACCAGATTCAATCCGTCGATCTGTGGGAATTCTGGGAATAGCCACAGCTAGACCAAAAGCGTCGAGGTAAAGTTCCTAATCTGAGGAGTATCTGCTAGGTCCTCCTCCATCCAATTTGCATTTAATGCGAGATGGTTTTGAACTAAGAACCACTGTTCACTTTCCCTTTCTCTTTCCTTTCTTGGAAAGCCAGTTTCTGTTTTGGAATGAGTATCTCCTCGCTCTCTTTCACTTCATGTTCATTTGAGAGCAAACTTGTTTCAAAGTTATCATGATCATTTCATTCTTAATTGTGTTATATGCTTAGAAATAACCGGTTCTTCCATACAAAATTGGTTTCTTAAAAAAATTCAAAATCATCATTCAAAAAGTGTCATTTCATAAATTTATAATGCTAATTCATCCATAATGTTCTATCAAAAATCTATTATGGAAACGAGTATCTCTTCATCCCGCTGTATTTTCCATTTGTCAGTCAATATGTCCTTGTTCTCCACATTCAAATCACTTTCCCGCTTTGAAATATTCATCTCTGTGGTCTTCTGTGAGTCGAGATCGTGTGTCTGTCTATTGTCTGTTTCTATTCTGACTTGTTGAAGGTTCATCTGGTGGTTCTAAGTCAAGTTACCCGAATGCATAGCGAATCCCCGCTTAGCATGTCCCATCAATTGTTGAATGGACTTTGACTTCTTCTCAAGGAAGTAGTCTCAAATTTCTTTGGGGAGTCCACAATAAAACCTCTCAATCTGCTCCTTAAAATTGATATTCTTCAAAGAAGAGGTCGGAAGGAAAGTATCCCAAAATCTTTTACAATAAGTATCCAAGGTGTCACCCTTGGTCACCCTTGGTCATATGAAGGTGGTTCCAATGCGTTCTCACATCTCGTTTATACTCTTGAGCGAGTCATGAAGAAATAAAGAGTTTCTTGAATTTCAATCACTCTGTCGGTGCTTCTTTTCGTAACAAAAGAGTGGACCACCATGTCCGTGCATTGCCTTTCAAAAAGGATATTGCGCGTATACTCTTGGAGTGCTCAGTATAGCGGCCCCTAGAAAATGCTATATCAAACTGTTGGATAAAGGCTAAAGCCTTAGGAGCATCTCAAAACCCTGAAAAGGTTTCAAACTTTACTGCTTGTCCACCCTCTTTGAATTCCTTAGCCTTTTTGCCCTTGTCGTCGAGAAAATCATATTGATTATCTTTGTAAAAGTGCTTTGTTTTTTAATAAAACGTATAGTCCGCTCATCGTTTCTTGCCTTTTCTGTCATCATCACTTGAGTCAAAAAAGGATGAGCTGTCCGAGTTGTTAGAAGAAGATGAGGACGAATTGGACAATGCTTCGAAGTGTACACGCTTCTTCTGTTTTCTTGCTTTCTCAAAAGAGGTTTTGCAGCCCAAGTAACCAGGAAGTCAATTCGCTTGTTACAATTCTTCAATTGCTTCTCCTTTGACCCAAATAGTTGGTTGACTTGTTTTTTGACAATGTCCTCGAGTTCATCTTCAGTAAACATCCGTGGAGTAGGAGGTTTCTTGATTGCCGATTTTATTGGTGACTCAATGGCTTTCTGCCAATGAGTATGCATTTCCTCCCATCAAGTGCCAGATCAAAAATTTGGCATACTATGGGTCCTTGGCAAACTAGAGCATCTGCTTTGCGCACTCATCAACCTGCTATTGATATTGTATCTCTATGAGTTGATACTGCGTATGTTGAGGTGGCGTGTACTTGTTCTTTGCTAATCCACTTGAATTTTTCGTACTGCCTCCTGCTTCAGAGGTGGCAGGTCGTTTGCTTCTTTTCGGAATCCATATGTGCCGCGGTAGAAGAGAAATTGGCCGTGCTTTGATACCAATGTAGCAAACTTGGGCACCCCAAGTCTAGAATCTGTCGCGACATGAGAGAGATTCACTTAAAACACTTCACAAACAAATCACAGTTCAATTGAGTGGACACGGCCTGACGTAGTTCCGTGCCAAGAGCGTGCCAAGAGAGATTGGCGCCAAAGACTGACGCCCCTTTTGATATTTCTTTTTGTATTAATCTTTGAACAAAGTACAACTCCCGCGGGTCCTTAGCTCTCAGACTTTGCATCTAGATGCTATGAAAAGTGAGGCCCTTGGGCTCCTTTTATTCTTACAAGGGATGCCAAAAGCAGAGCCCCAGAAGCAGTTAAACTCAAAAGCAAACTGGTCTAAAAGCTTCTAACTCAAAAGCAAAGAGTTCCTAAAAGCAAATGTTTCCAAAATCTGCCAACAAAAAGCACCATTGCAAATTGCAAAAATCCATACGGGTTGCCACGTCAGTGCAAACCTTGGAAATCCGTACTGTTTTGCTATGTCAGCAGTCAATGCAATATCAAGGAAGTCCATACTATTTTGCCACTTCAGCAAGCTCTAGTACGGCTTGCCACATCATCTGCTGTGTGTGCCGCCACATCATCTGTTTGTGACAAAGGCCCCCATAGAATTGTGGGAAATCGGACAAGTGAGGATCTCCTTAGCACTATGCCATTGTGTGTAGTTTGATAAATACATCCATCTTCTTTAGGAAGGATGACAAAATGTAAGTACTTGTCTTTTGATGTGGTCTATATGTGGATACGAATGGTAGTGTTAGGATGCTTCTTGTTTTGTTTTTGAGGAGAAGAGTAAGCAAGGTTTTGGGTCCTATGCTTGCGGTGAAAATTTTGTAGTTTTGGCGCGAGTTTTAGGTGTATTTTGCACAGTGGCTACAAAGTTACCTCAGGATTATTGGTGGGGGTAACAACAACCATGGTTGTGGATATGATGTTGTGCCAAGGAAGACAATTTTCAAGTTTACCAATTGTTTTTTTTTTTTTTTTTTTTGGGGGGGGGTGGGGGGGGGTTCCAAAGCCTCCACAAGTCATATAGGATGTTTACATTGCATTAAGAAGATGGCTTTTTCATGCATAGTCTGAGCAAGGCCATGTGTAGCGAAAGGCTGCCCATATCATTATAATCTTGAGAAGTGATCTTGCCCTTGACATGGGTTGTGATTATAGCATTGGTCCCAAACCACAACTTCTCCTCAATGAACATGACCTTTAAATCCTTAAAATTTAGAGAGTTTTGTCAAACTTTGATGTGAATGGAATTACAAATTCATAATGTATCTATACTAATAGATTATGGGGGAGGGAATTCCGGTCCCCCCCCTCGACACGTGGCATCCCCAGCTTGCTCCGGCCTCCCTGCAACAGTGCAACTGCTCGCCCCGTAGTGATCCTTGATTCCGCCATTGTTCGCGCTGAAGCCTGAGAGAGAGGAGACTGCGCGCAGCGCAAGAGAGAGGCGGGCTGCGGGCAGTGATCCTTGATCCCCCCACTGACATGGGTTATAATCTCCTTAATCCGATCAGTTTCCCCTGAAGCCCAGACGACACACACACACACACACACACACACACACACACACACACACACACACACACACACACACACAGAACTTCCTGGCTCTGTGTATTTACTGCCTCTGTGACAAGAGAGAAGAGGCGCTTTCCGCGAGTGAATGCCCGTGTTGGGGTATAGGCGCCTGTGCCTTGCCCGGCCGTCCAGAGTCTGGACGCCCACTGACTTGTATACCTTATACATAGCATAAGTGTATAGGGGGCTGCTCACTCTTTGAGTCTCCCCACCCATATCTGTGTGTCGTGTGTCTCCTTCTCTCTCTCACTCTCTGTCTGTGGTGCTCCCCGATCCCCTTCAATTGGTATCAGAGCTTTGGCTTCGCGACAGATGGAGTGCTACAGAGGAGTGAGCTTTCGGCTATGGTGAGCTCGCTTTCGGTGGAAGCTTGAGATCGGTGAGCAACCACCAGATCTGTGCTCATGGAAGCTTGAGGGGCATTCCCAAACTTGAGGGAAGAGTGTATTGCAAGTGTGTATGGTTATTTGCAGCCATACTTGCAGGAAAAATGCAGATTTTCATTTCCGCAGGTCATTTTTCGGGCCCCAAAAACAGTGTTTTTTGCATAACTTTTGCATACGGAATGCGATTTATGCAAGGTTAAGGTGTGACCTGGGGTTTTGGCACGCTCCGGACGCAATGGTGATGTTTATTTGAGCTGATTTTGACCTCTAAAATTTCTGTAGTAGCAGCAAGTTTTTGCTGCGTTTTTGGACCGAAAACAGCGTTTTTTGGCATAGCTTTCACACCCGGACTCAGATACATGTGATCCAAGAGTCTACCTTAGGGTTTTGGCACGCTCTGGACGCGCTCGTCATATCAGAATTTTAAAATTTTGAATGCTGAATTTTTTGCAGCAACAGTTGTTTATTGTGTGTCGAGGATCCCACACATGGTTTGCTCTCAAATGTGAGAGTGATATTTGCTGCAAGTTTCCTCACAGGTGGGAGGATACGATGTATGCCTTATGTGGTTTGATGCTCAGGGAGACTAATGTGATTGCATTTTGAGCTTGGCAATGTATGCCTCGAGCATGTTTTTTGGCAGTCACAGGTAGAACATATATTTGTGTACTAGATTTGCAAGTGTTTGTAATGATGTATGCAAAGTGTGGAGATTGGTACATGAATTTGGAGTGCGGTTTGATGCGCTTTGGTTGCTCATGGTTTTGAGCGTGCAGTCAGTTTGGTTACTGGTTTTGTGGCCGTTTTACTGACGAAACTCTGGCGAAATTTTTCCAGGAGTTTTATGCGCATCATTTATGCGATCTAGGTAGAGATTGCGGATTGCACTCAGCGTTTGCGTTCGGTGTTCTCTGCAGGTGGGAGATTTGTGCGTGTGTATGCATCGATACCGCACAGTGTGGGCTTGGTTATTAGCTCACGGTTTGACAGGCGTACAGTTATCTTGGCACACTCACAGGAGTGAGTATTGTGATGTATGCTTGTGTGGCTACGAGCTAGGTAGCCGGATTCGAGCACTAATGGCTTGAGGTTTTTCAGTAGGTTTTACAGGTTTACAAGTTTACAGGCAGGTTTGAGGGCTTATTTGGGCGTTGAATTTTCAGCCATTGTTTCCTCTTTGCAGGTGTCCATGTATGACTCAGTTGTAGGCTGATCTGGGACACGTTTGTGACTTGTTTATGCAGCTGTTTAAGAGCTGAATTTTGGGGTTGATTTGTAGCCATATTTTACATCCATATTTGCAGACTTTTGTTGATGCGATTCGAGCCAGTTTAGGGCTGATTTGGTTGACATTTACTACTCATTGTTGGTTGCTCTTTTGCGAGCATTATGGCTGATTTTTCATTTGACTTCCAACGTTATGGTCTGAAATAGTTTGATGGTGTAGATTTTGTTGCTTGGAAGGAGCATATGCTTGTTGCATTGGAGGATTTGGGACAGGATAAACCCTTGCGTAGTTTATCGGCGAAGCCCAAGTCTATGCGTGATGATGATTGGTAGGATCTTGATGAGTTAGCAATGTCTATGATTCGTTTGCATCTGGTTGAGTCTGTTGATTGGCAGGTCTCGAAGGAGACTACAACTCATGCTTTATGGCAGAGTTTACATGCTATGTACGCGACATCCATGTCTACAGGGGAGTCTAGTCCCACTTCTATGTCCATGGGAGAGATTGGTCCCACACGCAAGTCTCGACGGCATAGAGACTTGACATGTTGGCATTGTGGACATAGAGGGCACATTAGGCGTCAATGTTTTAGGCGTTTGAGACGACGGAGGCGACAGATGCGTGATGCAGATTTGGGCATGACGGATGCTAGTGAGATCAATACGGTGGTTACTGAGTATGCTTGTGACGGCGATGTCACATTTACATCTAGCTTGTCTTCAGACGATCTTATGTCTACGGATTGCATATCGGATTGCACATTGTCTTCACAGTGGATACTAGATTCAGATGCTACATTCCATGTCACGTCGCATCGTGAGTGGTTTAACACGTTTTCTAGTGGGAGACTTGGTTGTGTGCACATGGATGATGGTGTTGTGTATGACATTGAGGGTGCAGGAGACGTATGTTTGTCCTTGCCCAGTGGTATGAGATTTACCCTGCGTCATGTGCATTATGTGCCAGATTTGACGATGAGTTTGATCTCCATTGGTCAGCTCAGGGATAGTGGATGTCGGGTATCGCTGCTTGAGCGATCTTTTGTGTTACATTTGGGTTCGCTGGTGATTGCGAGAGGTGCTAGAGTTGGCACATGGTACCCATTGCACGTAGTACTGGTGCGAGATAGTCGAGTCTCAATCTTGTTACAGCCATGCAAAAAGCGAGAGACCCGGACAGTCTCTTTTGCTCATGGGTTGCAAGGTGCTTTGCATGGAGTGCACTAGTGAGCTCGTTGTGCACACAGTTGGGGCACGACTTGAGCAGTCACACAGAGAGGTGATAGAGTCAGACATGCATGCTTTGCTAGTGACTGAGCAAAGCAGAGAGCTAGTTGTGCGAGATACTTCTATGCAGGATAGACAGGTAGAGCGGTCTTTCTCTAGTGAGTCACGACAGGAGGACGTTGTGCAAGAGTCTATGCATATGGAGTTAGAGCATGAGAGCTCTAGTGAGTCACAGCAGATTGAGTGGTCATGTTTGCAGTGGATGATCGCAGAGGAGACTGAGATGTCAGCGATTATGCAATCATTCCTTTCTATGCTCGACAGTGAGCATGGGGATATAGTTGTGCAGGATATGTCTTCCAGTAGACACCTAGAGTAGCTGGTTTGCTCTGAGGTTGCATGACAGGTTGATGCGTCTTTTGTGGACAGTCAGGAGATGAATGTGGCTGACACGCCTTGTCAGTCAGAGATGCCTATTGCCAGGAATATATATGTTGATGCATGCTCCGTAGAGCTAGCAGGGCCCGCTAGCATTGCATCGGCATTCGGTGGTCTCATGTATGAGATGCTGATATTGAGACCAGATATCGCAGCTGCAGTGGGTGCATTTGCAGTTGGGGTTGTCAGTCGTCTGTTGACTGATGATGGCATAGTGCACGAGGGAGATATGCAGGTATTGCGTACATACTTGTAGTACGTGTGCGGTACATCTGGTGGTGTATGGACTTACACGGGAGCAGGTCAGCCGGATGCACACGATCACAGCCAGCCAGTGGGCATCGGTTGAGAGCGTTTTTCTCTCGCCTTTTGTAGTCTTTAGACTAGGTTCCCTTGCTTAAAGGCACAGTCGCCTTTAAGTGGGCGGTTGTTGGGGTATAGGCACCTATGCCTTGCCCGGCCGCCCACTGACTTGTATACCTTATATATAGCTATAAGTGTATAGGGGACTGCTCACTCTTTGAGTCTCCCCACCTATATCTATGTGTCGTGTGTCTCCTTCTCTCTCTCACTCTCCGTCTGTGGTGCTCCCCGATCCCCTTCAGCCCGCATAGACGTACTCTCTCTCTCTCTCTCTCTCTCTCTCTCTCTCTCAACCTCGACCTGCACACTTCAAATGCACGATTGCAATATAGAATTATCAAGAGTGCACATCACGGGGAAGAGAGAGAGAGAGAGAGAGAGAGAGAGAGAGAGAGAGAGAGAGAGAGAGAGAGAGAGAGAGAGAGATAGATAGATAGATAGATTTTATTATCGTCCTCGGAGGTCAAATATGACCTATGGGACCAAAGTTACATGTGTAGTATGTGTACGGCTGATGAGTGACTCTCGATGCTCCAAAATTGTAGTGATGAGAGTCGCAATGGAGAGCCCACACTTTGGCTGGGAGAGGAAAGTGTGTAGGTCTAAGTTATGGCTGAAAATGTGAGAGAAGCAAGTTCGGATGTGATCAAAAGCTGAGCACTCTAGTAGTGTGTGGTACTCAGACTCTCGAACTTGCAGTGAGCATAATGTGCACAATCGATTTGACTCTTCTCCATTGCCCCAACGCCCTATCTCGCATCGAAGGAAATGGGAGCTAAGCCGAATTGCTGCGAGAGAGAGAGAGAGAGAGAGAGAGAGAGAGAGAGAGAGAGAGAGAGAGAGAGAGAGAGAGATTATGATCTCTACATGGTGGCTCGTAACACTGCAATAGAGTTGAAACTTGAGCGAGTTGGGATCACCAACTCGAGCGCAATATCAACTCTCAAAGTTTCGAGTTGAAACTTGAACCGGTTGGGAGTGCAACTTCGACGTCCTCAAACTCTGCAATGAATAAAGAGCACAGAGGCGCGCAGGCAGTGTGAACCAAATTGAAGAGTACAGAGGCGCACGGGCAGTTGTCAGAAAAAATCAATTTTCCAAACATACAAAGTTCCTTTCCTAGAATTTGCCAAGAGGAAATATTAGCAAATTAGGATATTTTTTCGAATTTTTTCATGATTTTTCAATATTTTGGGGTAGAATTTCTCCTTTTCCTCCTACTCTTAAATGACATTTTTGAAATTGAAAATGACACGATATTAAGTTGAGACACATTTTCCCAGAACATTGCTCGCGGGTGATTAACGAGAGAGAGAGAGAGAGAGAGAGAGAGAGAGAGAGAGAGAGAGAGAGAGAGAGAGAGAGAGAGAGAGAGAGAGAGAGAGAGAGAGAGAGAGAGAGAGAGAGAGAGAGAGAGAGAGAGAGAGAGAGAGAGAGAGAGAGAGAGAGAGATAGATTTGTTGTACATTAGATGATTCGAGTTGAAAATGGCACAATATTTTTGAAATTGAAAACTGCGCGATATTAAGTTAATACACATTTTATCGAACAGTGCGTGCGGCACTTCAACGATCCCCAACCATCCAAGTCCCAAGGGCGGACTCGGCCACAACTTGATGGTTGCTGTCTCTAAATCAATACGGGCCAGGATCCAAGCAAAGCATTGCGAGTGGCCATCTCCTCTTCCGATCAGAGATCAAATCAATACGACATGGCGTTTGTCTCAGATTTGCAAAATAGAGCCCTTGAAGCTTCCACCTGAGATCAGTGCATGCACACTATAGGGAAGAGGCTGGGTGGATCTCAGTGAGCCGGTGTCTTTGTGCCAGCAATCTAGCGGTCCCCAACTCTCCAAGTCCGGAGGGCGGACTCGGCCAAAGCTAGGCAATTGCTGTCTCTAAATCAATACGGGCATGGATCAAAGCAAAGCATTGAGAATGATCATCTCCTCTTTCGATCAGAGATCAAATCAGTACGACATGGCGTTTGTCTTGCAAAATAGAGACTTCGAAGCTTCCAACTGAGAGCAATGCGTGCACACTATAGGGAAGAGGCCAGGTGGATCTCAGTGAGCCGGTGTCTTTGTGCCAGTACGGGCCTGCTCCATTTCTCCCTCTTGCTTCAACCTTCAAAGTTCACGCACATCCTATAGGACATGAGGGACTCTATTTTTGGGTGGACTCTATTTTTCCAGCTCCCTCCCCTGGACACATGTCGTTGCCTCCTCACTCCGACCAGTTTCGAAAGCGTGCCCTGCACTCAACGCGCTCAATGAGAGAAAAAAGTCCTAGATGCGGAGAGAGAGAGAGAGAGAGAGAGAGAGAGAGAGAGAGAGAGAGAGAGAGAGAGAGAGAGAGAGAGAGAGAGAGAGAGAGAGAGAGTTTGGGAGAGCTTTGCCATGTGTTTATAGCTGTGAGGTGAAGGCTACGGACAATAAAAAGGGGCCATTGGGGGCCCACAAGAATTTACAGCAGCACCAATGCCTTCAAGTTTTGTGGCGGCCCATGCCTGTGCCGTTGGGAGAATAAGAGCCCATGAGAATTTAGAGCCGTGCCACAACCATGCTAGTGCTGTTGGGAGAATTTGAATTTGACCTCAAACTAAGAAGATGGCCTCTAAAGATAAGGTTGACACCACTATTCCTCTCTTATCCACTATTCCCTTGGTATCCAATCCTCTCTCCCCCTGTATCACCATAGCTTGAAGGCATTGTGCTTCCTTCCACACGGCCTTGCTACATACATTTAATTATTGGGTACTCTCCCCTCCCAAACTGCCCATTGTGCTTCCTTCCACACGGCCTTGCTACATACATTTAATTATTGGGTACTCTCCCCTCCCAAACTGCCATAGATTCTGCAACTCCACCCCCATTATCTAATGTGCCACTACCAAGTACTTTTGCAACACGGTTGTGACGACTTGAAGCCATTCTTAACAAGTAAGGGTCAGTCGGTATAGCCATGCCAGTGCCGTTGGGAGAATTTGAATTCGACCTCAAACTAAGAAAGATAAGGTTGACACCACTATTCCTCTCTTATCCACTATTCCCTTGGTATCTGATCATAGCCTGAAGGCATTGTGCTTCCTTCCACACGGCCTTGCTACATACAATTAATTATTGGGTACTCTCCCCTCCCAAACTGCCATAGATTCTGCAACTCCACCCCCATTATCTAATGTGCCACTACCAAGTACTTTTGCAACACGGTTGTGACGACTTGAAGCCATTCTTAACAAGTAAGGGTAAGTCAGTACAATGGTAAGCATGTGATCAAAGCAAGGCGGGGAGGGGGTGGTAGCTATGGTGAGCTGCAGATGCGGCAGGTACAAAAAGTGGCAGATCTGAAGCATATGAGTAGGTAGATATTTTCTCAACTAGCAAAGGCTACGGGCGTAGAGCAAAACTCAGGCAAGGAGGACGTGGAGGCAATATAGGTGTGTTTGAGAGGGTGGGCAAGAGATGCTATGATAGCTGGCCAACACTGGAGATGAGGGTGGGGAATGGCATCGACACACAATGTGTGTGCCGCCAGAGTGAGGTAGGGGGTTAATGGATATGTGATCAAAGCAATGCACTCATGGAGACACGGAGCACTTGCAAGCTCCACTTATGAGCAAAGCCAAGATCCTCAACTCCATGTAAGAGGGTAAGAGAGGGCATGCCGCCGCTGAAGGCGGCGCCATTTTACTAGTGATTGATAAGTTTTGCATGTACCATAGTCAAGTCTTTAAAGGTATTAGCCACCCTTGTGATAGCCATCTCGTTTTCTACATTTTCAACTTCAACATTGTGGCATGGTTCTTGGTCTCGTATTGACAAGCCAGTATGCCATGAGCATCACAAACTAACGTAAGGACAAACTCTTTGACATGTGTGAACACGTGCAAAGCCTAGCATTAAATTGTATGCACACATTTGGATTTGATGAGAATGATAGGCATACTCCTCCAAGCGGCCGCAAAAATCACCATTAATGGCCTATATGTGTACTCATGTTGTAGAAAGCACATTCAAGAATATGATAGGCCACACTTTGCATTGACTATAACTATGCACCACTTGCCATCCATATTGTGGTCCATCAATGACATTCTACTAGTAAAGGACACATTGTCCTTGGAGGTTGAATACACAATACGGAACCAAAACCTGCATATTACATTGTGTGTTATATGCTAAGGAATAGCTCATGATGTGCAAGTATAGTAGTAATGAAAGTCTCAAGTAGAAGTCCACAAACTCATTGCCATAGGAAGGTGGGTAGGGTGTGGCTTCTATTAGAGATGCGACAGAATTGAGTACAGATGGTGTCAAAAATTGGACACTCTGAAAGGGTGTCGTGATCAGTCTCACAAACATGAATGGAGCATACACAATACATAGTTGTAGAGGTTTCTCACTTGTGCCCGATGCCCTATCTCATCTCATAGAGAGTGGGAGGTAAGTGATTTTCTACAAAGGTACAAATTATGGATATGGAGATAGGATCTAGCATGTATGAGTGAGCACAAGATCTCCTCTTTGAGTAGAATGCACTCTTGAAATTTAGAGCAATTTATAGGGAGTGAATCATGAGCCTTCGTGATTCTCTCGCTTTGTGAGGCATTTCCATTGTAAAAAGGCTTCATTGACTAAAGAGTCTACCAAGGCATCATGTCCTGCATCCCATCTAGCAAACCAATTGTTGATATCTTACCTCGATCATGAGGTCAAGATCTTGCTTTTATGTGTTTTTTGAGTTTTTTGACTTGCATATAATACAACTCTAGGAATTTGATCCAAAGGCAAGTGGGAGACGGTCACCATGTATTCTACAGCTTATTCCTTGCTCATAAACTCAAGAGGAAGCCTATTGGATTCGAGTAAGCGGAGCGAGTACGGTGTACCTTTACTTGAAAAAATCTTAGGAGGAATAAATTTTCAATTGCGTTAAATTCTTCGATGTGGAAGGAGAGATACTGCCACCCCATACCTCAATTCCGTAGGGAAGAATGATTGTAACCAATGGGTTAAAGAGATACTTCTTTAGCATCCAACATTTCACGTCTCCTTCATTGCAGGTATTCCCAAATGCACATCATGCCCTCTCTTTCCAGCTTCAAGTCGACACATAGCACATTCGTGCCATTTGTACTTGGAAGGAACCTTGAGAGCAAGGCTCTTAAAACTTTCAACTACCTCAGCAAGTTCATTATAGATCACTAGTGTGGCCGGTGGGCTTCGCCATGCTCTCTCTTGGTTTTCGCACAGGTTGTCTCTCTCTCTCTCTCTCTCTCTCTAAGCACATGGGTCCTATGGGCAAGGTCACCTGCACGGCTGGACAGTGTGTACACTAGGGGGAGGCTATAAGATAGCACAGTTGGGTGGAGACTAGGACACGAATTACCACCGCCCTTTCACTAATATCAGAGCTATTTTTGGGAGAAGGGGAAAAGTGGGTTGTATGTGCATGCGACTCGCTGCTTCGCTCCCACGTTTCGCAGACAACGACATCTCCGTTGTGCAGTAAAAGAAGGTAGGCATAGTTTCCTGTGTGCAGCGCGCGCAGACAGACAACGACAACCGCGGACGCCCCACCTACACCCTCCACTAGTATTAGAGCTATTTTTCGAAGAAGGGGAAAAGCGGATTGCATGTGCATGCACCGTGTTGCTTCACTCCCACGTTCCGCATACAACGACGTTTCCGCTGTGCAGCAAAAGAAGACAGTCACAGTTTCTTGTGTGCAGCGTGCACAGACAGACAACGACAATCGACCACAGACGGCCCACCTACGCCCTCCACAACGCGCGCGTAGACAGATAGCGACGGCCGACTGTGTACGTCTCACCTACGCCCTCCACAGTACACGAGTAAGGCGGGCGACCAGGACAAACTCTACGGCAACTCTACGAAACCGAGGCTACAAAGGCTTTCGTTGACGCCGTTGGTTGCGTGCGTAGTAAGGCCCGCTTAATCCTTGCATGAAGGAGGGTTGAACCCACCCCATGAGGGTAAGAGACCAACACTTTATCACCGAGCTATTGACCCTTGTTGTGTATAACAAGGAAAGATAACATACTTGTGTTGAAATGAAAACTAGAAGGAAAAGGAAAGCTTCAAACTTCAAGGAAGTAGTTTCACCCTTCCTTTTTTCTTCTTGGAGGAAGTCAAGTTTTACTCCAAAAATTCTTTTTTCCTCAAGGAGGTAGCTTCAAAGTGAACAAAAACCTTCACAAAAATGACGAGTTTTTGTGAAGAATCAACAAAGGTGTTCTTACGATGAACGACATGTAAAGCGCTACGATTCTTGCAAGGCGAGGTTCACATGCAACACAAATTGTGGAGCATATAAAATACAAAGACTTCAATTTCACAAGGTACAAGTTGACGTTTTTTTCTCTCTTTATATTACTGTGTGTTTACCATAGCCACTGAGGATATCCCACCTACACACATGTTTGATTTTGAGCACGTAGATCAAAATCAGGACACCACGGGTGCGGCTGACACTAATATGCATGATGACAATGATCTAGGAGATCATGGCTTTGTAGATATGGCTGCTTTCAAGACTTTGGAAAATCGCCAATGTGTACTTGAACTCAATCTCTCTGCACTCAATGTAGATGTTACTAATCTTATGGAGTTACTTGTGAAATTTATGAATTCATAGACGGCTCAAGGAGCCACAAGTGGCACGGTTCAAGGGAACCAAGCTCGCACGACTCAAGGAGTCCAAGAGACAAGTGCTTCAGAAGATGCAGAAGGTAGCAATGTATTACTTAAGAATATCACCACTCTTGAGTTTCACGAGGAAGAGCGTGATCGCAACAAGGATGCGGTCAATACGTTCTTACACAAATGGAGTGATATTCATAGCTTGAGACACACCCCGGATATAAAGACGGTTGTGGAAACAAGTCTATCTCTTAAAAGCAAGGCCTATAAGTGGTGGATGACATTTCCAATAGATGCCCGTCCTCCGTCTTGGGCTTCTTTTCAAGCTTCTTTCTCCAAAGAGTTTGGAGAAGATAAGAATTGGTTAGCATGGAATGCATGCCGCATGTCTAGCCTCTCTCTCACACAGTACCTTTCAAAGTATCGGGAAATCATATTAAAACTCAGGAAGGTTTAGATGAATTCCAAAAGATACGGGGTTTTAATAGGGGTCTTGACAAAGACTATCGTCTTCATGTCAAGACCCAACATCCAAAAACCATTAGGAGAAATATGAACCTTGCATGGGCCTTGTAAGGAATCCTAATTTTTAGGGATTAAGGCTAATGTTGTGTGGGGTTTAGGGGGCAAGGGCATTGAAGAAGGTAGTTTTGAGTAGGCTTTTCTAGCCTTTTTTTTAAGACAAATGTAGGATGTGGACCTAAAGGGTTACTTTCTCTCTCTAGCTTTTTTTAAAAGTGAAGGAAGCATAGGGGTGTGTCCACATCAGCAAAAACGTGGGTCACAACGAGACAAAATTTGACTTTTAAAAAAAAAATTCATTTTTACTTGTTTCTAACTTAAAACTCCCTCCCAACATAGATACATATCCAAAAATCATTTTTTGACCCATTTTTTAATCCACAAGCTTAGAAAGTCCATTTTTTCAAAACTCTTTTCTCCCAAAAAGTAATAAACATTTTGTTCTCTCCTCCTCCTCCCTCCTCTCTCTCTCCCCCTCTCCTCTCCCTCCCTGCCCCTACCTTCCTCCTCCTCCCCAATCTCTCCCTCCCCCACCTCCCTCCTTCTCTCCTCCCATCTTCCTCAACCTCTCTACCCTTCCCCCTCTATCTTTTCATCATTTTCTTCCTCACGCAACAGCTTCCATGGTGCTCACGGACATCACAAATGGTTTGCTTCCACCACCACGTACTCCGCACACCAAAAGCATACATATTCGCTTACCCACGGCATTTGCACCGAAGACCACTAGTGAAGGTGATCAAAGGTCATCACAGGAACATCGCACCGCTTGTGAGACCAATGTTGACATTTGGGTGGATGGCCATTTGTACCCTTACGATCCTATAAGCCGCTTCCATCCACCGTTTAATAGCCTTTCCACATTTCTTCAATTTCTTGGGAGGGGAGAAGCAGGTTTGTTAGGCTATTGCAAGCGGTTGTGTATGGGTGCAGGTGCTTCTTTGCATATGTGGATGCACGAATGTCAAGCTCTTCACCTCAAGACGACGGCATTACAAGAGAGTGTTGCCTCTTCGGAGAGGGTAGTTAAAACTCTTGAATAACAAATGCAAGAAAAGGAGTCCCACATCCAGAAGCTTACCAGCACCATCACATACTTGAAAGAAACACCCCTTGGTGCAAGGGAACACAAACGCACGTATTCATCCATTGAAACTCTTGCACATTCGGGAGGAGCACGCAAACGACGAGTTACATCCACAAGGTGATTTGGTCTTTACTTGCATGATGCATTCTTACTTCACACTATTTTCTAATATTTATGTTTATTTGTTGCTAGAAACTTCATCCAGGAGGCATGCGGTGGAATAAGCCAAGATGATCGAGTCAACCTTCTCACTAGTTGTCTTAATATCCAGGACGTGATTTCTATCTTACAATCACCTGGAGGTAAGCACATTAAGGATGTAGTCACCAAGGACCTTATGCGTAAATTAAGAAATGTGGTTAGTGATGATGACGTTCAACAAGCTTGTGATGAGGCTAGAATCAGCACCAAAGCATATCAGGCTATTTTCCAACTCCTAAAGGATGCCCTCAAAGAACATGGCATTGCGGAAAACCTATTTCCCGTTCCTCACAAGGTCAAGCTCGCAAAGAAGGCCACAAACGAAGATGTGTTCTCCCGTATTGGGATATACCTACACATTGAGGACACAATGCCAACTTCCCTTTATGCTTCGTGCGCAACAAAGACAAGGGAAAAAGGTAAGAAACAATCCATAAGACCTTCGGAGAAGGGTTTTCCTTACACAATGTGGAACAATATTTTCGTGGATCTTAGAAGGCTTCAAGAAGCCATGCTTAGATTTTACGAGTTACCTGAAGAAGGTGACACACTTTACTTTTTTCTTTGGTATTATTCTTATCATAGACTCTGAAGTTTAAGGTCTTAGCTCTATTTATTTTGTAGTGCTTGGCACAAAAGTCTTTTTTGTGCTGAAACTCGATGAGTGTCAAATAGTGAAAGGCCGAAGGTTAGAGAGGCTAAGTGTCACTCTAATGAACGAGGCCCTTCTGCAAACCAAGCGAAGGGATTCAGTCGAGCCATCTTCCACCCCATCTTTTAGCGTGCAATCAGAGAAAGACATTTGGTGGTTGGGTGCTATTGAGGTGCCCAAGGAGACCAATGGAGTACTTTCATGGATTTTTGAGAGAACTCCATGGATCACAGAAGTAATACACTCCCAAATTGCAGGTCAGAAGTTGGAGATTGAGGGTTTTGGTAGTTATGATGTGGAGTGGCACTTAGGTGGGGATTTGAAGACCATAAAGTGTTTGCTTGGTTGCAAACATGGGGCTTCTTCTCTCATGCCTTGTCCATTTTGCACTCGAGGGTACAAACCTAATGGAAAAAAATCACATAAGAGCACTGCAAAGGCCGGATCCATGCTTCCATGGCAAGGGCATGGAGAACAAGGGTTAGATTGTCGTGATGTCGGAGATGAAGGTAGAGAATGGGAAGCGTCTAGTCTGAGATGTCCCATGCTCAATGCCCCAGACCGTGATCAAAAGAACCACGCTTGGAATCCAATCTTTCGATTTCCTCTATCAAATGTACATTTTTGTACATTACACGCATTCATGCGTATTTTTGATAGGCTATTGAAGCTCCACATTGACTATGCTTTCACGATGAAACCGTTGGAAAAGTCCCAGGAAGCGATCGAAAGAGTGGAGGTACTCTTGAATTCCATTGGCTGTCACGGTGGAAATGTGTCTATCGTTGCTGCAAAGAACATAGGGGAGGCCCATGAAATTGCTCAACAAGTGTCAATAAGTGGACAAAAAGCTAGACACTTTTTGAAGAAAGTTTCCCAAGGAAAGCCAAGTCGATATGATGCTCAAAACAGCTCCAACCAGCAGCATGCAGGTAACCTAGCTTTGGGAGCTTTGGAAGGAGTTATGCAAAGCTACTACCAACAATGATTCAAATAGCGAGCTTGCAAACAAGTGCAAGCAAGTTTGGACACATTTTGATAAAATGGTCAAGCTTATGGGCCTTAACAACACAACAGAAGAACAATGCCAATCATTTCAAGAAGCCTTGGCGGATTTTACCAAGGTCTTCACCCTTTCTTGGGGTGAAAATAACATCACACATTACATGGTCATTCATTTTACATGGTGTATTCATTACAAGGGATTGTTTTTATTTTATAATGTGGATCCTTTACTCATGTGAACAACATATCTTGTTTGTGCATGGTGCATTTTTTATGCACAAGTATGGATCGATTGAAATTTTTAGCACTCAAGGCATGGAGAAGTCCCATTATCGAGCAAGGGGAGTGTACTTCAAAAATTCTCGACATGGTGGTGGAATGGTGCAATCCAATTATTTGGAGGAGATGTTCAATTGGTTTTTTCGCACAACATTTGCTCGTAAGCTCACAATGGAGCGTGCGCGACGATCCAAGATTGCTATTGAAGTGCGGAAATGGAGTCGTCAAGAGCATAGCAACAAGTGGTAAATGTCGCAAGGTCCCACCAAGCATGCTGCATGGCGGCGATGCAGAGTGCGACAAGGATCAAAGTGGATACTACGCGAGTCACTAAACGTGAATGCAGGGTCCAACTCTTAGCGACATGTTTATTTAAAAAATAATACTTAAAAAAAAAAAGTGTGAACAGGGTCCTTTTTAAATGGGCCCTTATAAATATTGCATGCTCTCATAAACCACTCATTTCTTAAGAACAGGTGAGCTCTTACCAACGAAATGGCGTGCACCAAACAAACCGCGAAGAGCATCCGCCTACCAACAAAAACACCCTCCAAGGATGTGAGAAGCCGTCATGGCTTAAAGGCACAAGAAAACGGCCACGAACGTCTGGCTATTCCAGGAACTCATCTGGTAGTGGGCATGATGGTAGGGCACGAGAGTCATCGAGGACTGTTGAATCTCCACCTCCTCAAGATATAACACCTAGAAGGAGAATGAAGCAACGTGCCCAACACTGGAGAGAGGAAGAGGGCCAGCAAACAACAGAGTTCGATAGGGAGCAGCCGTCGCGCCACCAATCACAAGCAGGACCATCCAGGACTCGGGTGGTCCATATAGACACTGAATCAGAGAGTAAGCCACCAAGGCTGTGAGAAAAAATACCGCGCACACACCGGGTGGCCGTTGGGGGGAAGACATTGCCTGGAGGCCAGGGAGCTCTCCCCACACAACAAGATCGGCAGCCAAGGAAAGAGGAAGAATCAGAAGAGGCTGCAGAACCAGCCCCTAAGCATGTAAATAGGCACAAGTCTAAGTTTTTCAAGAAGCCTAAACGCCGTGCGCCAGGAAATGTGCAAGTGCCCCCAAGACAACCGCAGCGGCGCCGAAAAATAGCAAGGGCATTTGCAAAAATCCGCCACTACCAGAAGACGACTGAGCTTTTGATTTGACGCGCCCCCTTTGCTTGCACTGTGAAGGAGGTGCTTCAAAGCTATGGAAATCAGTATAGAATGCAAGCATTAGCGCTAGAGGCTATTCAAGAAGCTGCAAAGGCCCACATCATTTCGGTGTTGGAAGATATCAACCTATGCACCATACATGCAAAGCGAGTGACAATACAACCAAAAGATATGCAGCTTGCACGTCGACTGCGACAAGACTTCGAGCATTAGCCGAAGTTACCCCTCTTTTTATATTGCACACCCTTATCTTTGTAATGATTGAACTTTCCAATGACAATATGATCAACAGTTGTGTCTACTATCTTTGTAATGAAATGACTTTGTAATTTCAAGTTTTGTATGTAATTTCAGTCAATTTCAATAAATTTGTGCTTTTTAAGCACCCTTGGGGGTAGATAAGCCTATAAGGGGCAATAAAAAGCCTGGCCACAAGGGCGCGCAAATGGCCCATCCATCAGTTTTGGATGGGCCATTTGCGCGCCCTTGTGGCCACCTGTAGGCTTATCTACCCCCAAGGGTACTTAAAAAGCACAACTTTACTAAAACCTATTGGTTTTGCAACATTATTTTACATGGATCCTTGTGGACACCCTTTTTTGGCCATTTCAAGCTTTGAATTCCCTATAGGATTAAAAAAAAAAAAACATATTGTGAAACCAAGTGTCTATGCAACATTAATTTGGAATTTTCAAATGTCCAATGTAATTGGACTTTTTGGTGCAGGGGTGTACTAGGTAGAGCTAAAGCAGGTGATAGTATGCTAGAAACTTCATTTCATAATTGATTTCACATTTTCTAGTGTCCTTGAGTGTGAACATATGTTGGAATTGCCATAGAAAGGGTGCATCTAAATTAATGATGCAAAACCAATTCATTTCAATAAATTTGTGCTTTGTAAGTATCCTAGGGGGTAGATAAGCCTAAAAGGGGCAAAATAAAGCCTGGCCACAAGGGCGCGCAAATGGCCCATCCAAAACTGATGAATCGGCCATTTGCGCGCCCTTGTGGCCAGGCTTTTTTTGGCTCTTGGTAGGGTTATCTACCCCCTAGGGAACATAAAATACCTAAATTTACTGAAATTGACTGAAACTACATACAAAACTTGAAATTACAAAGTCACTTATCAAAACAATTTTCATATCACCAATTGAAACAATTTTCAAGATGACAAATCACATTCAAAAGAATTTGCAAGATAGAGAGACAATTTCAAATATTTTTTATTACTTCCAAAACGGTGATTTTACATCATGTATCTGAGGAGTTCATATTTTTTTTGACCATTTCTTGGCGCCTATTTTGCGCGTAAGGCAATTCCCCAGTCAAGAGGGAGTGCGCTATGGCCTTTGGGTCAGTTGAGCCAATGGAAGCATGTATCCCTATCTGGGCAAGCACTTTACCACGAAAGCCAGTGCCAAACGCTGTGCATACAAGGGATCTACGCACTAGGAACACTTGATGCGCAGTTTGAGCAATGGTGCTCAAACACAAAAACTTGCTCAAAGATTTTAATGACCAAGTCATAAAATGGGCTTGGGGAGTAAATTCATTATGGATGATGGCCACATCGCTAGGGGGGAGTTGTCCTAGGTAATGCGCAAGGGAAGCTTGAGGTCCAAAGCCCGTCCGCTTGCCACCCGTCCTTGCAGCAAAATCATCAACCTCCACGACATCTTGTCATAAACCAATGAAAGTTGAGAAAAAAGACAATGAAGGATAAAATAGTAACATGAAATTTAGGATACAGTTTACCTCCTGCTCCTTGTCGTCCTCCTCCCTGTTGCCTTTTGCATCCGAGTCAATGCTCCCATGCAACATAGATACGACCTTTGGATCATCAGATGGGAGGTTGCATAATGGCATAGGCATCCTAGCAGCCTCAACCTTGGCTTGCGTGGCTTGGAATTCTTCATCATCCATGTGCAACTGCTCTGCTGCGAGGACCTCCGCACATACAACTGCAATAGTGTCAGCAAAAGAGTCCCCATCTGGCAAGAGCTTGCTTTCTAGGGCATCTGGCGTATTGTCTAAGGGACATTTGGTGCTGTTGCATAGCACGCTCAAGCATTCATCCATGTGCAGGCCAAATGCTTTCTCCAAATCATGCAGGAACACATACTCCTCCCCATCCACTAACACTGAGGAGAAGCGGCTGATTTCTACCTCTTGGATAGCCACATCCGTCAGTGGTAGTGGCACTGGAATGTCACTAGGGCCAGCCGCAACTATGGATTTCTCAACCAGTTCCTCAAGACCCCTAGGGTACTCGAGCTGGTGTGCCTTTCCTTCCGCTACATGGTTCATGGGGATAACCTGTTGCTCCTTGGTGTCCTTGATAAAGGACCCAACCTGAAGGTGTGGTAAGCAAAGCTCCTCCAAATCAGGTTCCTCGCTCACCAAGAAGATAAATGTTGCGAGCCGAGAAAGGTACTCCACCCCCAACTTGCGCTTCTTGAGCACTGACACCCCTGGGGCTTGCTCGTCCAAGTAATGGCCTGCATCGGTTGCAATTTCTTGGAATCGTTGCAACCGCTTGGAGAATGGGAGATCACCTTTGTGTATATAGCGCAAAAGATCGCAAGGCACCCAGATCCCTACATGTGGGGGGATAGATACAGAATATTTTATGATGTGCTCCTCCATGAACGCAAAAATCTCGGCAAATGCATCCATGTGAAGGGCAACTATGGCATCAAGGTGAGGGAGACGAGTAAAAAAGGTGTGGAGGTCCAACTTCCCTTTGTATTTGGTGTCCTCGAGGAAGAGGATGAAGCATGACAAAGGGGTGGATGTGGCTGCAGATGCAGAGGCTGTGGAAGCATCCATGTCTAGCCTGGGGTGTAGACAGAGAGTGGAGGAGCTCAAGAGTTGCAAAAGTGAAAATAGTGAATGAGTTAGGTGGCTCCCCTTTTATAATGGACCCTTTTTTTAAGACATTAAAAAAAAGGCACTTTCACCAAAAAATGATTTCTCATCCCGATACAAAAAATTATTTTCAAAGGCATGATTTGCTGAAGCAAATCATGTTGATTACAACGGGGATCAGTTTGAAAATTGCATGAGTTACAAAGTTATAAGATCGATAGCATAGTTCCATCCATCCCCCAGTCCTCCTCGACCTTCAGTTTGTCTTCCATTCTCTTCCCAATCTGCGGACATTCATTACAATAAGCATCCAATGATCAACAAACCATGATGTATTGAAAATGTGGTGGAAGGATTCTCACCTTGTGACCTTGTAAACGAAATTGTGCTTGTTGAAGGGCCTCAAAACCCATAATAACCAAATGTTCTCGAACATTACTGAGAGTCCAATGCTTGTTCACTAGGACTGCCTCCAAAGCATCGTTGGGCATCTTCACTGCAATGTCAAAGCTTGCAATAGCGCCGTCTACACTCTGTAAGGGAGTACACACTCCAAGCTTGCACATCCAACGATTATAGTGAAATCATATGTACAAGGAGGTGCGGGATTTCAAATAGCGCATTCCAATACCTGAAGCTCCAACCTTACAACGGTACCGGTCCCCGTTGTGCATGCCCTCCACAAAACCCCAGTCCTCTTCTAAAAGCCTTCCTAATTCCTCGTAATGCGCGTCTTTACATACAAGCATTGTGGTAGTCTCCACAAATTAAAACTCTTTAAAAATGTGCACAAAACAATGAATAGGCAAACACCAACTCAAGCCCACAGACCTAGAAGCTTTAGAGTATTTCAAAGAGTTTTGGACATCCATTATCATCTTTTGCTTGAAAGATGCTACCGACCACTCCATACTTAATAAGGAAGTTACTTTGATGGATTCAAGCGTTCCAAACGCTTGTGTAGAAGTAGGGACAATATAGGAGTGAGAATAGAAGAGAATCCTTCTTTGAACCAGTTTGGTTGGGCAAAGATGTGGGAACATTATTGCTCCAATATCCTCATGTATAGCATTGAATGTGCCGGAGAGACTATGTAGTGGCTGCTCCTCCATCAACGTGGATGGAAATATGACTATAAATGCATGACAAATCTTAAGTATGAATCCATAATAACATTACACTGTGATTTCACACCTAGCTTTGTATTCTCAAAACATGTACTTACAATGTGTTGGAAATCGAGGTGGTTGTTGCAAATGCATGGTTGACATTGAGAAAACATGTTACACAATGGCTACGGTCCCCTTGTCTTTGTGGTTCTTGAAGCCAAGGAGCTTTTCTTCCCAATGAAGATCCAAGTTTGCACGATTCCGCACGCGATGAGGGCCAATAACAGATGGTTGCATGTATACCCAAGCACCTTTGGTGAACTCTTGTGGCACCCACTCATCATCTACACCTCTAGTGTTGTGGCATGCAAGTGTTGTGACCTCATCCTTTGGCCGCCTTTGCGAAGTAGAGTTGGCCATGGTTGAGCAAAGAAAACTAGGAGGAGGAGAAGGACCTTGCTTGTTGCTACAATGTACAGAGGATAAAGTGATATGAGAAGGTGGATAACCATTGTGGCAATGGGAGGAGAAGGTGGATAACCCTTGCTTGGTGTGGCAATGGGAGGAGAAGGTGGATAACCTTTCCTTGGTGTGGCAATGGAAGGTGGTAGGGGAGGAGAGAGGAGCTTCCTTGCTGCAGCAATGGAGATGGTATAGAGAGAGAGAGTGTTGGAGTAGAGGATGAGTGTGATGGTTGCAACCAAGGAGGGGTTGGAAAAGGGGGGTTCTAGAGAGAGAAAATCACTTTTTGCCTAAGAACTACTTTTGGGGGAGCTCTGGATAGCAAAAAAATATTTTTCAAAAGTTTTTTAAAAATTTTGATTTTTTTTAGGGTTTTTGGGTGCACGTTTTGACTTTTTGAGGTCAAAAAATGTTTTTTTGACCATAAAATAGTTTTAGGGGGGTTTTAAGAAGATGAAATTTGAGTTTTGAAAATTTTGAAAATTTTGAAAATTTTGGGATTTTTTCAAAACCGGATAAAAAAGGAGGGAAGTTGGAGGTTCCATATGGCCCCCCCCCCCACCCCACCCCACCCCACCCCACCTTCTCACTAGGTAAGAGCCCATTTAAGAAGTGTAAGACTACTCTGTCTCCCTACATTTTTGAGGGCATAGAGTGTGTCCACCACCCTCTTCTCATTGGCTGGCCTCTAATTAACCTTAATCCCAAAGGGCCCCTAGAGGGTTCATATTTTTCCTAATGACTTTGGAAGAAGCCATCAGTCATGCCCAAAGATATGATGATGATCAAGAGACAAAAGGAAATGTTTCCTACTCTAACAATAATTTTGCTAAGAGCAATGTGGCTAAGAGCCAATGGCGAGTAGATCTCCCACACGTTCCAAGAGGAATAAGAGACAATCTACCTCTCCACGCCTGCAAGAGGCTAAGAAGCCTAAGCAATCACAAAATATTCCACGTGGGTCCCCCAGCATTGTCGATTTCGAGCGTGTGAAGAAACACAATTTGTGTTTTAGATGTCTTTCGGACCAACATAACAAGAAAGATTGTCCCCTTTTGCAAGGCAAAGAAAAGGCCATGCACACGATGCAACACCTCACATTAGATTCGTCTCCTAAATATTGTGTTGTAAAGGTTCTTCATATGGAAGAAAAGCACAAGTGTTGTGTGCCTACTTCAATGTGGCAGTCTATCTTTGGCCCCCATGATTCGATTCGCATTCATGGCACTATTAACGGACAATGTGTTCATATTTTAGTTGATGATGGTGCAACTCATAACTTCTTGAACTATAAGCTGGTCAAGAAATTGAAGCTTACATAGACTCCCTGCTCTCACAAGTATGTGGTGGAGCAGATGTCTGGGAATGATAAAGAAGAATGGGATACGGTAGTTTAAGGGATTGAGCTTATTGTTCAAGATCATACGATGACCCTTGACTTCCAAGTTATGAACATGGACCGTGCTGAGGTAGTTTTAGGACGGGAGTGGCTGCATGGTTTAGGAACATTGCACACTAGTTATGAACACAACTCCTTATCCTTTATGGCCAATGGTAAACATGTGCTTTTTCTTGGTGAGAAAAATATACCATCTGCACCTCTTATATGTACAACCGAGCTTTCTATTTTACAAAAAACAGATTTAATAGATGAAGTCTTTTTGTGTTACTGCTTGTCTCCAAGTCTTGTAAATGAGTCACGAGCAAAGTGCGTTGAATTGTAGTAATGGTATGCAAAGTGCAATGAAGTCTAATGATAAACAAATTGTTAACAAATCTATCGAGAAAAGTGCTCTCAATTTTAATTCTATAGAGCAACGTGCAATTGTTGTAAAAAAAACATTACAAGAATTACAAGATTCTCCACCCTAGCATAACTCTAGTTTACTTTCTCCTTTTGCATGGCAAAAGCTGACTCACTTACTCACGGAGTATAGTGATGTGTTCTCAAGTGATTTACCATCGGGTTTCCCCTACACATGATGTGTAGCATGGCATAGATGTCTTGTCAGACACTAAATCGGTGAGTAAACCAACTTATCATATGCGTACTAAAGAAACCAAGGAGGTTGAGAGTCAGTTGGCTGACTACCTTGCTCGTGGTTTCATTAGACCTAGCACGTCGCCTTGGGCATCACCAATTCTATTGGTAAAAAAGAAAGATGGTACTATACGCATGTGCGTAGATTATCACGGATTAAATGCCATAACCATCAAGAACAAATATCCTTTGCCAAGAGTAGATGAGTTGTTTGATCAACTCCACAAAGGTACTATACAAAGATAGATCTTTGTTTAGGATACCACCATGTGTGTATCCTTTTACACGACATCTCCAAAACTGCCTTTAGAACACGGTTCGGGCATTTTGAATTTTTGGTTATGCCTTTTGGTCTAACCAATGCTCCAACTACATTTATGACACTCATGGATAGTGTCTTACGTCCCTATCTTGGAAAATTTGTTGTGGTTTTCCTTGATGACATTCTCATTTACATTAAGACTGAATATGAACACATAGAACACTTACGATTAGTGTTTGAACAGCTACGATCTCACGCTCTGTATGCTAAGAAAAGCAAGTGCGATTTCTTTAAAACAGAGATACATTACCTCGGTCATGTGATCTCTTATTATGGCATCAAGATGGACATTGACAAGGTCGCTGCCATTCTTCGATGGCCACATCCCAACACGGTTGAGGAGCTTCAAATATTTTTAGGCATGGTTGGATTTTATCGATAGTATATATCCGTGACTATGCCAAAATCATTGTTCCTATCGGATCAACTTAAAGCAAAAGGTAAGACCTTTTCTTGGGAAGAAGCTCAAAAATGCAGTTTCGAACAACTCAAGGTAGCTATCGCCACTGCTCCCATCTTAGCAATCGTTGACCCACTTAAGCCGTTTGTGGTAGAGACTGATGCTAGTGATAAAGCAATTGGTGCGGTACTTTTTCATGAGGAAAGACCTATAGCCTTTGAAAGCAAAAATTTAGAGCTCAACAAAATTATTCTGTCTATGAGAGAGAGCAGGCTATGCCATAATTCACGCTTTACGAAAGTGGCGACATTATTTATATGGTACCAAGTTTGAAGTAGGTTTTGACCATGAGAGTATCAAATGATTTACTACTCAAACAGACTTAAAGGACCGTAAAGCTAGATGGGTAGAAATCCTTCAAGAATACGATTGTAAGCTACAATATCGCAAGGGGCGATATAATGTAGTAGCGGATGCACTAAGTCGGATGCCTCAGATTAATTCACTTGCTTTCACAAAACTAAAGAGTGGATTTTTGGAGTCATTACGTGGCAAGTGTGCACAAGATCAATCATATGCTAAAGTGTGGAGTGCGGTTTTAAAAAGGGATCCCTCACACTCACATGTCTCTGAACAACCAGATTAACATGGTTGTATGCGCATATAAAAACTCCAACACACAGACCTCCACCCCTACTCAGGAAGATCTTAGACGATGAAAGAATTTTTCCATTGATGATGGCTACTTACTCCACAAGGGTAGAGTATGTGTGCCAAAGGACTCAGATACTAGGTGCCAAATCTTATTAGAGTGTCACGATAGTCCAAGTGCTGGTCATCCAGGTATTCGTAAGACCTATGCCTTAGTTAGAGGGTAATTTTATTGGCCGGGCTTGCATCATGATGTTCAAGAATACGTACTAAATTGCCAACAGTGCCAAGTTAATAAGGCAGAGCGCCTCAAGGTAGGTGGCCTATTTGTCTGGTTAATTATAATCTTCCACCATGGCTAGCTATCAAGAAGGGCCATCTGTTGTTGTCACTGATCGTCCCAAGAAAGTACAAAGCAAAGAACATGGACGTCTATCTGACACCACTTATAGAAGAGCTCCAAATCTTGTGGCTAGGAATCGATGTGGTTGATATGTCCCAACCAATTGGACGACGGAATGTACATAAGCAAGGAATTCTCATGTGGACTATCCACGCTTGGCCACGCCTCGGTGAGTGCTCATGTAAGTTCCTTTGAAACCCTCACACACATGTTATTCCTAGCTATGCCAACACTTTTATATTTTAAATTTGTGCCTTTTCAGGCTTGAGTTACTCGGGCAATCATGCATGTCCGAAATGTGGTCCTCAACTTGGCTTTTGTTGGCTTCTGCCGCTCTGAGAATTTGAGCAAGACAATTTACAAGGAGCACGGGAGATTTTTGCCTGAAGAACATGAGCTACGTGCACCAAACATATGCAAACATGACATGCATCCACTGAAAGCGAGCAATTGGAAAAACATGTGGTTGGAGAGGAGAGATTTTGTGCCACTTGGAATGAAAAGACTTTCTATTTTTCATCAATTTTTTGGCTTTGTGGTCGCATGGGAAACACTTCAGAGTGCAATGGATCGACGAAACAAGGGTCACTTTCGACAGTGGTATTATGGCAAGCTTTGTCCAAGAAAGTAGGAGTAGTGCCAGGGATGAGAACACAAAGACTAGCCAACTTGAATACTTTGACTACATCCAAGACATCTTGAAGGTTAGCTTTAGAAAGTTTGATATTTTTATCTTTGATGTCAAGTGGTTCAAAGTTATTACTAGCAGCCCTAATGAAACTGTGGGCAGAGACAAGAGTGGATTGCTTCAAGTGAACTCTAGGTGGATGTGGACAGATGCGCGAGATACATTCGTACTTCCGCATCATTGTGAACAAGTTGTGTTCACACTAGATTCACTATAGAGAGAAAATGATGAAAATGATCCGTCTAAACCGCACTGGCTCTAGGTTGTTCAAGTTGCTCCACGGAGCAAGCAAGTGTGTGAAGGATTGGACGTTGAGGTCGAAGAGATGATTCATGAACAAAGTGCAGGGCCGACAGATGACATAAGTTTGGATTTTGAGCTGGAGGTTAGTGGTGAGCATATGCCTGAACCTAGAGATGAAATGTCAAATTCTGAAGCTGATGCGGAGAGCGATAAAGAATTAGGGTTCAATGATGAATATGTACAAGTACAGATTGAGATAGACATCTTTGGTGCATCAGATCTCATAGAAGATGAGAGATTAACTAATGATTTTTGTTAGGAACTCTTTTGTAAAACTCTTTTTATTAGTCTACAATACACTTTAGATTCATTCATTTGTGTTGAAGATTTCAGCAGCAGCAGAGAGATGCAGCCAGAGCACGTTTGGAGTCTGCTGGAGCGTCACATCTTGGAAGTGGAGGCTACGACACACTTCGACATAAGTTTGTAAGTATTATACGTATGCTTTGTATTGTTAAATATATATATGTTATTTGAATATTTATCTAATGATTAAACCATAATTTTGCAAGAAGTTTCCGTGAAGCGCCTTCCGACACACTGAGAGGAGAAGTATGGGTACAAGCATGGACTTGTGTCCGTTTTAACCCAGCTGCAGGAGGAGGGAGAGGACGTCGACTGGGAGGCATTACCATGAGGGTCTTCTTGATACAGTCTTACTCAATCATCTTGATATAGTCTTCTTGGTACATTCTTTTTTGTAGCTATGGTCTTCTTGATACAGTTTTACTCAGTGATTGTTTGCATGTACAATTTTGTAGTGCTTATGTTTATGGTTTTGCATTCCGTTTGTGATTATGATTTGTTTTGCAATTATGGAATGGCACAAAGGTTATGGTTATGGTATAGCACAAAGGTTTTGGTCATGGTTTGGCAATCAAGTTATGGTTATGGTTTTGCAATGATGTTATGGAAATCATAGTATGGTTAGGGTTTGGCAATCAAGTTATGGTTATGGTTTTGCAATGATGGCATGGCAATCATGTGATGGTTATGGTTTGGCAATTAGATTATGGTTATGGTTATGGTTTTCCAATGATGGTATGGTTGTTATGGTTATGGTATAACAAGCAAGTTATGGTAATGATTATGGTATGGGAAGTGGGTTATGTTTATGGTTTTGCAGTTTTTGAATCACGTTTTAATTATGGCTATAAAATCTTTATACTGTTGTGCCTTTGTTTTGGAGTCGACATTATGGTTATGATTTTGAGAACTTGTCATGATTAAGCTTTTGATTTTGTGGTTTTGTTCTTTTTACAGTTTTGCTAATCTATATACACTCACTCTTTAGCGTCAACTTGTAGGTGGAGGCTGCTTGTGCACTCTTCCTTTGGGTTAAGATGGACGTTTTCTATTGCTACAGTACATGACGTATCAGTTCCCAGTCCTCTCTGCCCAAAAAAGAATTTGCAGGTTTCGTCGTTGGAACAGAATTGGGTTCGTGCGTTGGTATGGATGTCGGAACAACCGTCGGTATATGAAAACATTTCCGATGCATATAATTGCGTTTATTGCGACGTATATAACAACGTTTATCTCGGTGCATATAACTTCGTGTATTCCGACGGGATTTACCGCTGTATATACTAACATCACAATACCAGCATTTATTACGATGTTTATTCCAAGGCATTTTACTTTTTAACAGAAATTTTGTCTCGTCGATATTTGCGCCAGTTTTTGCACGACGTGTTATAGTGTAATGGTTAATTAAACTTGATTTTGCAGTCTGTTATCAAAGCTACTTTCAAAGCGTCATAGGATGCCACAAGATAGACACAGTGCTTGTAAATTTGTTAATGTGCTAGTTATGGACTACAAAAAGATACATGCATGTGTTAATGATTGCATTCTCTTTCGCAACGAGTATGATGGGTTGTAGAAATATCCAAAGTGTGGTGAAGAGAGATACAAAGATCTTCCCATTGATCTAGAGGAAAGAAAGAAGACTCACTTGGTACCAAGGAAAGTTTTATGACATTTTTCCTTCATCCCTCCTATCCAATACATGTTCAAAACCACGGCCTTCAACAAACTCCTTACATGGTGGCATGCAGGTAGTTACTCTGTGGATGGTATAATGCATGTCCTAGTGGATTCACAAGCATGGAAACACATTGAGGAAAAATGGCCCACGTTCAAAGGAGACCCACGATATCTTCATTTGGGCCTTGCAAGTGATAATGTCAACCCTTTCGACACCAATAGTACGGCATGGAGTACATGGCTAGCTGTCTTGATCAATTACAACATCCCCCCTTGGAAGAGCATCAAGAAAGGATACATCATGCTATCTTTATTGATCCCCGGAAAGTACAAAGTCAATAACTTGGATGTGTATCTATCCCCTCTTATTGATGAGTTAAAGGAGCTATGGACCGGTATCCCTATCCACGATGTGTCTCCACCACCAACGGAGCATCAAACCCATACTCAAGTCATACTTATGTGAACTATGCATGACTTTCCGGGTCTTGGAGAGGTCTCAAGTAACCATACATGTAGCCCTTAATTATTGGTTATTGTCTATCAAAGGTAGCCGTCATGGATGGTTGAGAGTCAGTTGCTGTCTGCATCATTGCCTATGTCATCGCCTACATCATCACTAGAAGGCTCTAGAAGAATCTAAAAGGATCTAGAAGATTTTAGAAGGTTCTAAAAGTATCAAGGAGATTCTAGAACTTCTATGTCATCGCCTACATCATCACTAGAAGGCTCTAGAAGAATCTAGAAGGCTCTAATCTCAGTTTTTAGAATCTCCTTGATACTTTTAGAACCTTCTGAAATCTTCTAAATCCTTCTAGATTCTTCTAGAGCCTTCTAGTGATGATGTAGGCGATGACATAGGCAATGATGCAGGCATCGACTGATTCTCGAGCATCCATGATAGTAGCCATACTAATTATGAATATAATGTACTACCAATAGATTTGTCTACATCCGAACATGCAATGTGCCCTATTTGTGGTCCCTCTCTCGTCACAGAGCGTCCATCACACCTCAAAAAGGTCATTTATCCTAATAGTCATTGTTTTCTACCACCAACACATGAAAAATACAAATAACCTTCAAATGGAAAGGCCCCATATAGATGGACAATGAGAGATTGAAAAAGAGCATGGGATAGGCATTACTCAATGGAACCCCTTCCCCAACAACCACCCAAGGGTATGAGATGATGTTCTGTGTTTTTTGAGTTGCCTTACTAGACCGATTTGAAGGTCCAACATTTGCTAGATCCAATGCACATATTCAAAAACGTAGGCCATATGATCTAGGACCACATCATAGGCAAGAGCGATAGTGTTGGCATTAGGGAGGACATGAAACATCAACATAGATTGCCAGCATCAGCAATGACGGTGATGTAAGACAACACCGAAAGCATCGTCTTCCAAAGGCACCATGGATCCTATCAAGCACTGACCAAATCAAAGTGAAAGAAGTTATTGCTTCCATCAGTACACCTACATGTTACATGAGGTCTTTAAAGGGAGCATTCTCAAAGACAAATAAATGCGATGGACCCCTATTACACGGGTTGAAATTCCACAATTGGTACAATATGCTCCAGGTAATTATCCACCCTTTACGTCTTATCTTACTTGTTGCTAGTCTAATGTTATTACTTTTGAAAACACTATGTAGTTCATCTTACCATTGAGCATCAGTGGATGAGGAAGCAATAAAGTACGTGATGCTATATATAAGATGGGAGAGCTTGTCAGGTGGGTGAGCTCTAAGGAGATTGAAGTCGTATCCATACCAATTGCAAGATTGTTAGCTGAAGAAGCAGTTGTTCTCATTGAAAAGAGCTTTCCCAGGTCCATACTAGTGAGCCAACTCCATCTTATACTGCATCTTGTGGATGAGGTAGAGATTTGTGGAGTGGTCCATTCCCCTTGGATGTTCTTCCTTGAGAGTTTTCTTAAGACACTCAAGGACTTCGTGAGGCTATGCTCACAGCCAGAGGCTAGCATGGCCGAAGGATGGATTGTTCAAGACTCGTTTGTGTACATCTCTGAGTACCTGTCTATAGTGGATGAAACGATACCACGTTTATGGACTCAAAAAGAAGATCCAAGGATGCATTCTCATATGCCGAATGGGAAGGGGAAGATAAAGCTCATGGAAAGGCACATACGTGATGCAATCAACAACTACCTTGTCTTTAATGCACCAATGATGCAAAAGTGGTTAGATCTATATACATAATTGAAAAGAAAGTGTGAAGAAGATCGAGAGGCGTATTGGGAAATACACTCTCGCAGAAAAAATCGCAATGTGGTTTATCCACCGTACCTTGCCATGTTTGCAAAATTTATAAGGCCTGATTGGTTGCATGAACAAACGACTATTTAGCTAAAGCTGATGGTGAGCATGTTAGCGATGAGGAGTGGGAGTATGCGAGAGGTTGTCTACCAAAGGTAATTGCTGATCAAACTCATTATGCATAATATAAATTATTAGTATATAGCTACATATACTCAAAATTGTTCTACTTTCAACAGGCAACGATGTTCAACTCGATGTGGCATGAAGGAAAGCACTTTCGAATTGATAATGTAGACAAAAAACGAACGACAAATGATGGTGGAGTGATGGGAAATTTTGATGCGCAAACTCCAAACGATATGGAAAATAGATATTGTGGAGTTATCCAAAGAATCTACCGAGTAGATTTTCAAACTTTTTGAAAGTATGTGTTCGATGTGAAGTGGTTTGCAGGCGTCTCATCTAGACATGCAAGTGGTATCTACATGGTGGACTCTACAAGATTCCATACGGACATAAGTAATATTTACATCTCTCCAGAAAGTTGTGAGCAAGTGATCTATCTTCCAAGTATTTACAAATGAAGGTATTGGTTTGTCATACAAGTCACTCCAAGAGCAAGATGTATACTAGCTGACGCAACGAACATAGGAACCACTGTGGACGAATACAACGATGATGATCGAAAGGTTGCGTGTGACATTCAGTTTTAGCCAGTACAGAAATTCAGCCCAGCGATTTGTTAAGGGGTACGATCCTTGGGAAGGGATTCGGTGCCAAAGAAAATTGTTGCCCAAGGGATGCGACGCCAACAAATTTGCTGCCCAATGGGTGCGACCATTCGCAGGAGAAGTGGCTGATCGCGATAACCTTTCGTTAGAAAGGGTGCGAGCACGGAGAAGCAAAAGGGTGCATAATTTTGCCGGGTACATTGCACACACTCATGGCTGTCCCGTTCTGTTTATGTTATTTTTATATGCGTATAATTAAATCAGTTACGTCATACGCGTAGTCGAAGTGCACCATCTTTTCGTTGCTGCCATACAACACACGAGGTGAGGGTTGCGGGTAGAATAGGCAACGACGAGGGTAGGTAGATGCCAAGTCCAGAGGCCCGGAACAAATTTTTCTCTAATACCACTGTGAGGATTAGTGGTGCTAATCCTATAATGAAGACTTAAAACTTCATACTTAAGATTAAATTGAGACTCAAAAGATGAGAACACTTATGTTTGTTTGATTGAATGAATGCTTTAAAACTGAGTACAATAGGCTCCTTATATAGGAGACGAAGAGACACAAATGAAAAGACATGTCTCATGGTGAAGAGACGTGACTTAAGACGTAAAGACATATCCTGGATGAAGAGTTGCAACGGCTGGACGAAGAATCGCAACCATAGAGCGAAGGGGTGTGACCAGTTGTCGAAGGAGTGTGGCTTTTGGCGAAGAGGCATGTCTCTTGAGCGAAAAGTCGTGATCATCCAAGCGTAGGGGTCCTCCTTGGCATGGCACTTTGCATATCTGCAACTAGGAGTACATGTAATACTGTAACATAGTCACAATCGTGATGATGTGCGCTCTCTCAAACTCTGCGTCCAGATGGTCTATAAAGTGAGGCCCTTTGGGTCACTTATAAACATTATGATTGCTAAAAGCAGAGCCCCAAAAGCTTCAAACTCAAAAGCAATAATCTCTCATAAGCAACTGGCTCAAAATCTACCAGTAAAATCAACCAGCGCAAAAATAGGAATTTCGTACAGCTCTGCCGCATTATCCTGTCATCGTAAAAAGCAGGATTTCCGTACAACTTGCCACGTCAACAGTTGTCAGTGCCAAACATGGAAATCCGGATTGTCTGCCACGTTAGCATGCCAGTGCAAATTCCGTAATGTTTGCAGCCACGTCATCTCTCAACCCGCGGGTGGTCGTGCCATATTATCACTTTGTGACACGAGCCATTTTGCCATCTCATGTGATGACATGGATTATGATTCCCACAATTTGTGCTATGGGTTTTGTTGCTTGGGCTTTGGCATTACATTATCTAGTGTGGAGAATGGAAATAAGCCGTGCCTTTGGCATCAGTTCTCCAGCTACTAATTATTTGTTTTACTCCCAAGTTGTTTGTATGCTTCTGACGTGCTCGTGTACCAATTGCAATCCCAAAACATCAGCGTTTGGTATGGCATGCTACCATCACATTGTGGCTTGCCGGTTCACCCACTGTCAGTGAATTGATGAGCATGTTTATTTGTGTTAAGTTTACCCATTTGGCACTGAAAGGAAGATCGTGTTTTCTAATTTGTGATAAGCCTTGGGGGGCTCATTACAAGTAAATCCTCCATTTCACGTGCATTCAAGGCTTCATTAAAAAACCCCCTTTCATTGCTACCCTTTTGTAAGTTGTTAAAAGATGGGGCTAAATATATAACCCAGGGCTAGAAAAAAACATTTTTCCTAACCGAAGAAAATAAGGGCAAACTTGAAATTCTCCCGGTTTTCAGGTCAAAATTTGAAGCTTTTGCTGGTAATTACACTAAAACTTGTCAAAATTGCCCGGTTTTCTTCAAGCCAAGCTCAAAATCTAACCGGGATTTTAGGATTTTAGCCAGTTAAAATACATTCGACCCTGGTTTTTTTCTGACACTGATATAACCCCTTTGTTGAGCTTTCAAACAACCTCTAATTATGGGTCTATTAGGTGTATTTGTCTTATGGATTGGCACAGTTTTATTTCTTGTTTCATATTGAAGATACAGATTATAATTACACATTGGTACAGTGATATTAAGAACACTTAGATGGAAATGCTATTTGGAACCCCTCGAAAGGTCAGCCCTGGACCAGCCGAGGAAGGGGCAAGGAGAGTGTAGGGAAGGTTAGCAGGCCCTAAACGATGATGATGCAGAGTTTCGTCCGCATTGCGACATTCGATTGAAGTTTCTACCTCTTCCAGATTGCGGCGGAACTTCTCCAAGGCCCCAGTAGCGCGGGCGTCGCATGTCCACTGCACATCTTTCCGCTCACCCAAATATTCCTCTTCACTCATATGCTGCGCTAGGATTTCCAGAACGGCCATTGCAAAAGTTGTGGCACCTTGTGTGGGGACAGTATCGAGGAAGAAACGTCGAGGGTTCGTCAACATTCCCGCATACTCAGGTGTCCCTTCCTCGGGTATAAGAAGTCTGGCCGTACAAGGACGGTTGGGCATATACCCACCATATGCATACTGACCAAAGTTGACAGCAGCATGAAGAGCTGAAGCCATCCATATAAGAGTTGACATGACTTGTATTACATCCTCTACTTTGGTCATCTTACTCCACCATTCCGCCTCGGCATGGTCGCCATGCCCCACCTTCACCACCTCCTCCCACCACCGCTGTAGCTCGACATCGTCTTGCACTGCCTTATCATCGTTGTAATAAAGTTTCACATAATCATCCACCCACTGCTCTATTGCACCCCACAAGTCCAGCCCATCCACTGCATAAGGATAGTCCTCTATGGTAAGCCGCACCCCATGCTTAGCGGAGGAATCTTCCACGGCCATGCCCCTGCATAAAATGTTCAGTGATGTTAGAAGTGCTCAAATGTGTTGAATAACTCTCTCCCATGATCTTTTTTAGCTTGAGGTACAATTGAATGTAGATAGGTGCCTCCATGGGATAGAGCCTGGGTCCTTACACACCAACACATGCACCTTGCCCACTAGGCTTCTCAAACTGTCTGATGAGTTGAAGCTCTCAAACTGTCTGATGCCAGCACCTGAGGCATAACTGGAGGCACCATAAAACTCACGAATTGTTGCATGACCACTCTAATTTTCCAACACACCTTTTTAGTAAGTCCTTTGGCAGAGCTTCTTCGTCAAACCGCCAGCTTTTGTAAGCGGCAGAGGAAATTTCCATGCAGTATTTCCCCGGTGTATAATGAGATTCAATTTTCCCTCCTGCATTGATTAAGGAAGACCTTGCAAGACCATTGATGTGCATTGTGTCTTTAAAATGGGGAGACAGAAGCATATGAAGGGGGTGCATGGCGCTCAATTGTCTGCGTGTGGCAATCGCAAAGGGCTCGATGCAAGCATGTGTGCGTAGCCTGCAAAAAGAATATGCACCAACATGATATACAGAGACATTGGATTCAACATGAAAGGGACAAAATTGGGTTGACATAGAAATGCATGTGGGTTACATTGCTCACCAGTGGCTCACAAGTTGATGGTAGCCAGTATCGGTGGTGGCCACATGTACCCTGGCAAGGCGCCACAACCACTTATGATCGTTGGGTGTGAAAACTCTGCTGTTGGCTTTCTCACCCTTTCGTGTGGGGGGGAGAGTAGCCTCGATTGCGATGGGTAGGAGTGTGCCAGCTTTGTTCAAGTAGAAAATCGTCCGCGAGGCGTAAGTCTTCCCTATTTTCAGGTCATTGATTCTGTTGATAAATGGCATCAGTGCATCATGGTAGTTTACAATGTAGAGTCGCTTATGTTCCAACGCCTGCATGAATCACAGTACTTGTAAGTCATATTCCTCAGTATTAATATAAACGACCAGTAAACTTAACATCCACACCTCTTTCACTGACAATCCTTCAAGCAATGGTTCAAGATGATGAGAAGTGATTGAGGATGTGGACTGCCCATAAATTTCAGGATCCAAGCTACTCTTGGGAGGGAAATCCTGGCCAAGACATGAATACGTAGTACACAATCACCATATAAGTAAGCAAACAGACAGTGATCAGAAGGCATCATCAAGCAGCATCTGCATGATTGGCCTCAACTATAAAACTACCTCGAGGCGCTGGATTACCACCGGATTGATTCCAGCGAGGAATTGCCGTCCGAACTCATGGTCTGTTTGCCAAGCCTCCCTGTGTACTACAAGCATAACGACACACAAGGATCGAGAGAGGCACTAGATTGTCAATTAAAACAATTATGTTCACCATGCTCTTGCCACTTAATCAGTCTGCTTGTAAGCTCCACTAATAATTAAAATAAAATGGCCCCTGCTGAGCTCAAGTGGTATATGAACATGATTATATAGTGGACTCCCCAGGCATGTAGTTTTCTGTTAGGGTTTGTATCGGGTATAAAAGCATGATAAAGATTACCTCCAACGATGCCGGGTGGTGGAAACTCCAAAAGCGTTCCATCAGTGGGCTTTCTAATGATAGGAGTGGTGGTGCTGCCATAAGTAGCTTGCAGGTTTCCTACATACAAGTCATGAACTTGCTCAAGTGCCTCAAAGGCTCGATCGTCCATTATCAAGCTCGCCAATGTCGAGAACACATTGTGACCCATACTCCGGGCACCTGCCCCTATGAACTGCAGTTTCTTGCTTGCACTAAACCTGTCATCACGCGGCACATACGTGTCATCGAAACCTGTTTCTGGGCACTCGGAGAGTGGGTCTGCACATTGCACATAAAATTATTAGCTGTTGTTGGCAATATAGAAAAGCAATAGTGAGGCAATTCTCAAAGCTTGATGATCTACTCAAGGCAATTCTCTTGCAATCTAAAGTAGAATAGATTCATTGATTTTTGGGGTTGCCATTAGAAAGACTTTTGAAACAAGAAAGATCTTCAGAATAATCGGCGCATTGGTTGCCTACCGTAACTCAAATTCCCAAACCCTGCAGAATTCAAAGAGGTTTTTAAGGTGTCAGCCTACCAGCTTTTGTGTGTGTTCGGCCGGTTCTGCATCGACGAGGATAGGGATATTGAGAGGTTCCGCCAAGAATCGGCCTTGCAAGATCAGGATTGCTATCTGGATTGCTCATGTCATTGTAAACATCATAGTCATAAACACGTTGCCCAAGTAGTCTCCGCCCCTTCCCATCGCCTTGAAGGGCCAGGAGTTCTTCCTCGCGCACTTTTAAGATTGCTGGAGGTGTCTCACTTGGAAGCAAAGGCTGCAGTACACAATTGATACTGTTAGTACTGCATGCCTCCATAATGCTCATGATTGAGTACTGCATGTTAAATGCACAGATTCACCAATTGACACACAATTTAAGGATATCTATATATCCGTTACAAGCATCATTCACTTTGTAAAAAATTATCACAAACTGTTGATATGTGCGAGAGCAGAAAGCGAGCGTAGAAAGGAAACGATGCACTATGGGATGGAGTACATGATTGTTTGTTTTGTTTTGTTTTATTGCTAGCTGGCATGCAATTACCTGTTTATTCAACTAGCTATTGCTGCATAGGTTGGTGTTTTCATTGTTAATATTTAGGGCTGTTTCTCCATCAGATTAATTAGTCAGCTTGTATTAGACTTTAAACTTATGACACAAAGTTAATGCAATATAGCCATTGTAACTTGAATCCTACTGGCCTCATAACATTGCCATCTATAATTACAGTAGCAAATACATGATCATTAAGAAATCAACATGAGAAATGAATCCAAAGCACTAGCATTTAATACATAAACCTGGTTAGAAAAGAACACTCGAGGCTTGCCAAAGTAGAAGTTTGTGTGGTTAATCCATGTGTGACATAGAAAATAGATCGTTGATTTGTCCGGCAAAGTCAAGGTCATGGACTTGATATAAAACTCGTTAGAGTAGAAGCTCTCCAGCAGGATAGCAGCAGGCTTCCCGAAGTCCTTGCCCACTTTGAACGAGATGGTAAGCAAAGAGTCGGGACCCTCATCCTTACTCCCCCACAACCTGAGCTTCGACACGGCGCTCACCTTTCCCGTACTTGTGTCTGCATCCCGCATAAGAGAAATATCATTGCTTATTCGAGCATGACAACACTGTGACAACATATTTGTGCATTCTCACTCGTAGCCAATAACATCATGTTGTCGGTGCGAACAAAGAGGCTCAGCTGCAATCACATGATGTATGCTTGAACAGACACATCCACATGCACATGCATAGAAGGTGCCATTCAAAATCTGAGCATAATGTCCACCATGTGCACGAATTGGTGCAAACGGACTGCATATGCATCTCTAAGTAGGAAATTAGACCATGGTATCGGTGCGAACAAAGAGATGCCAATCTCAGCTGCAATATATCACACGCAATGTATGCTTGAATGGACACATCCCACTGCAATATGTGTGGGCATAGATCAAGGTGCCATCCAAAATCTGAGCATGCTGTCAATGTACATGATGCATCGGTATTAATGGAATGGATATGCATCTCTCTGTAGTCAATGAGATCATGATGTTATTGGTGTGAATTACGTCCAAGAGATGTAAATCTCAGCTGCAATCACACACAATGTATGCTTGAACCAACCAATATGAGCATGCTGTCTATATTGCAGGCGTATGGGTACTGATGGAGTGGATATGCATCTATCTCTCTCTCTCTCTCTCTCTCTCTCTCTCTTTGTATGTGGGATGTGTGTTCGCACAAAAGTGCCTGCAATTATATTGACAACAGAATCATTTGGTGTATTTTTTGCATCTTAGCCATGGCTGTCCAGACACATCCAATGTATGAATGTGCCAGTCAGGCAAAATGCTTAATAGTAAAAAGGCACATGCCTGGATCAACCACTTCGCTGACGAGCTGGAGGTTCACCGAGTTTCCAAAGAGGTCATTGAACATATGGGACATAATCTCAAAGACGTTCTCATTGAGGTATCTGATAGTGCACTTGATGACACAAGTTTTCTTCATGGCTTTTGTGGGGCTTGGGGGTTTGGGGGCGTTGGGGGGGGGGGGAGGCGGGGAGGGGGGATTTTCAGAGCAACTTTAACATAGCTTGCAGAAGATCATTAATGTCAAGAAGAAGAAGCTTTGGACTTATAACATCATCATCTTCTTTAGAATGGGAATTTCCTGCTGAAAACCAATGAAAAAGCAGAGGAAGAAGGGATGAAGGCAAGCAAAAGCAAAAGCTGAGCTCTGAAGTATTTGACAACTATGAATGCAAGATATATGTATATGGGCACCTGCATATGGCCTAAAATAATGATCCTTCATTTTTCACACATGATTATAAACACCCTGACTTTGCCCATATCAACAAAAGCAGTACAACAGAGACATCTCGCCCCCTTCCCCTCACTCTCTCACAGTGAGCTTTATACTACTTCAGGACTCTTTTGTCTCTATGGGACACGAGCTGATCATGCGTCATGAGTCATGACCCACACAGTACACAAACAAGCTCAAAATGTAAATCATTCGACTCTCTCTCTCTCTCTCTACAGACCAAAGAACCCATTTGTGCTTTGCCTTATCAATATATAATTGAAGCTACATTTTCTTGTCCAAATACAGGGTCGTCTTCTGCAAATACAGGAGTGGAACTTAACGTAATTGGTGATGGGTAATGCCATTCTTGTCTCTAGAGACGACGGCCTAATTATTAGGCCTGTTTCAGACGCATCCGGATGGACAGAAGCAGCGTCTGTGCTGGCAGCCATTGCTGGTGGGCGACCCCCCCAAGGCGCCCTTCCCTCGCCGGTCTGAAGAAAAACGCAGGTGATTGGCTGAGCTCGCTGCAGATGACTTTGTGTGACTGCGACGAGCGGAAACGCCTTCCGCCGGACATGTGTGACAGGGCCTCGTACTACTAAAGTGGACAACAATTAGAGAGAGAGAGAGAGAGAGAGAGAGAGAGAGAGATAGAGATAGAGATATTTTCGAAAAGAGACAGACATTGTCTGCATTTTGGCCCGCAAAAGGCTCCAGGGTTGCTTTTTGCTGGGGAGGGTAAAAATGTGAGTGGCCCTTCAAAACATACATAGAGCAAGAGCCTCGTGTGCACGTCTTTGGTTCAAACCCCTTTGACAACCCATGTGACATGTAGCCCCTTTTAGAGACCATTCCCCAAGTCTATATGGTGGGTTGGCCTACCTTATCTGGTTGGGAAGCTCTACATTTTGAAGTCGGGTGTGTGAGTTGTAATTTCAAGTTCTAAGTATCTCTCTATTAAAAAAAACGCTTAAATGTTAGGAATTTCATAAAATTTGGGAAATTTAAGGAGCAAGCGTGCCCATCAAAAATCAACCCTCTTTCCCTACCTTTGTGAGACCTTTGTGCACGTTTTTTGTTTAATTAAATTTCTATTTATCTCAACAAAAAAAAAATCAACCCTGTTCAAGTGGACCAAAGGGTGCATTTTCTTAAGTTGAACGAGGGGAGTTGCAAGGCCTTGCCTTACCTGGAAATAGCCAACTCCTAGAAAAACTTTTTGCAAATGACTCTCTCCTCTTCTTGAAGGCGTGCCCCTAGGTCATTAGAAAAGCTCTGGAGATTGTACAAATATTCTCAGTAGCTTCGGGGTCCTAGTGTACTATAGAGAAGTCAAGGTTGATCTCCCTATCGAAAAATGACTCATTTGACCCTTCTGTCTGGTCGGGGGAGATTGTCACACAAGGGAATATCTTTAGACATCTAGGAGCCCCCTTGGGGCTGGACGTAACTCACAAGCAAAGATTTGAGTGGGTGCTTAAAAAAATGAAAACAAAAATGAGTAGGTGGGAGTATGCTCTTCTCCCATTCCCAAGTCGGATAAAAGTAATGAATGCCTTTATGATTCCTTATATTGCCTTCACTAGCCCGCTTCTCAAGATGGCTACTACTGGAAAGAGTTCTTAAAACCAGTAAAAAGATTTTTATGAAAAAATAACGCGAAATCTTCCAGGCCATGGCAATGGGCCGGGTGGGAATCGGTTGCTCGGCCGGAGAATCAAGGAGGCCTCGGAATTCTCAACCCTGTGGCCCATGCAGAAGCTTGTTGCACCAAATTTGTTCTTTCCTTGGCTAAATAGGATCAAGTTTGGACTATCATGATCAGAGATATGATAGAACCTTCTAAACTTGGCTCGAAGGGTGGAAAGTGGAGAGGGGTGGAGGTTCATGACAAACTATTAGCCTCGGCGTGGTCTACCTTAAGACTGGGAGGCAGCTCAGGAGAATTGGTAAGAAAATGAAATAGAGCAGCAAGAGTCTTAAAGTAGGGGGAAGAAGCCAGATACTTCAAGAACTCCATTCTGCATTGGTCCCCCTGGCTTTCCAAAGTTGTAGATCGGCCACAAACTCCCTATTGGATTGAGACAGCCAGGAAGTTGAATAATAAGGGTCTAAAGTGACTTGGGCACTTCTGGGACAGTGACAACAAGAGTTGGAAAACCATTGACCTTATGGTTACTCAGTACCAACTTAATAGCTTGGAGGCCTTGCTTGTCCACAAAGTGATGAAAGAGCTTGACAATCTAGTGATGCCAATCTGTGATTCGGAGTTGGACAAGAATGCCTGGAAATGGCCCGGAAGCAGTCTCTTGTGGAAACCCCATACTAAAAGCATTTATCAAACAATGATGCAAAAGAAGAATTGGTCTAGCCCCCTTAACAAGGCATGGGAAAAGCAATGGCCGGAGGAAAGGTGGGAGCATGTAATGGAGAACATATGGAGGCCAAAGGTTCCACAACATATGAAGGTATTCTTATGGAAGGTTATTTGGGGTGCTCTACCGACGGGGGTGAAGATTCAAGAGAGAGGGATTGGGTCAGATCGATGCTTGGGGTGCAGGTTGGCTAGTGAACATCTGGCCCACCTATTCATGGACTGCCCAACTATCAAAGGCCTCGCAGGGAAAATATGCAAGTGGGTCCAAAGAACATGGAAAATTAGTTTTTTCAAGATTGACCTATTCCTTGGAGGTAAGAATTCAGGTAGTCCTGCACTCCTCGCCAGCACTCAGATCGTCAGATACTTCTTCTTACATAATGTATGGCAGACAAGGAACCGCCGTGTTTTTGAAGGAGTGGCAAGCTTCGCAAAAATTATACAAGAAATCAAAGTGCTAATATGGACACTTGGGCGCAAGCAACACTCGGAGGATTGGTCTAGGACTACTTGTGCCTTGGTGTCAACATACGAAATGCCTAGGTTGGGGACAAATCTTGGCCATCGGTAAATAAAAGATCTCAGAATGACAAGATTATGGACCTTGTGTATCAAGGATGGGAGGGAGGGTTGATAGGGGTGGCTGCCCTAATAGCCGATGTAATTATGGTCTCTGGATGTTGTCATGGCTTAACATGAGCATGACAAGACCTTGTAATTTTTTGGGCTGTTCAATTTAATTCACTCACAATTGTGAGTTTTGCTTAAAAAAAAAAAAAAAAGATTGCGCACAAGGGCACACATCTTTAGCCTTTCCCTTCATGCATTCGATTCACACTGCTCAGGGACAATGCTCGATATGATCTCTCATAACTTTCTTGCAGCAAATGGGCTTAGGCCTCGTGGCTAGGCTTTACGCATAAAAGGTGATGGACAAGGAGCAACTTGGGATGGCAATCTGAGCCCAGTGTATGGTTCTAAGCTATCCTCGCTTTCGACGTTGAAATGAGGTGGAAAACCTTTTGTTACGGGGGTATCAGGTCGTCCGTAGGTTCAGAAATGGTACTTTTGTGTTTTTCTTTAACCAGATCCCACCACGAAGGATACACAAACCTACCCCAGCAGTTGTGCCCTAGCTAGCTGCCACAAATCCCCCTGCGCCCGCCCGCCCGCCCGCCCCACCCACCTTGATGTATCTCTTAATGCGAAATGGAATCTCACTCTGGACAAGAGGCAATGGAATTTCAAGTTCAAGTCCCTATGGTCTAAACTTTCTTCCCCAAATAAATCAACCATGTTACGGTTGATTCTTCACGAAGGCCTTTGGACAGGCAAAAGATTATCAAAGATAGGACTTGGTTCATGGTACTGTCCTAGGTGCAATAAGGAAATTGAGGATCTGGCTCATTTATTCATCAAATGTTCTTGTAACCAGCCCTTCTCGGCCCCTGTAATCCGAAACATAAACACCACTATCACTTGGAAACACCTTCTATTGGGAGACAGACCAGGGGTGATCAAAATTGTCCGTAATCACATCAGGGCTGAATTTATGTGGTCTATTTGGCGGCAGAGAAATATTTGATTGTACGAAGGTGCTTGTCAGGTTTCTTCCCTTAGAAATGTTTTGGATGATATTCACTTGCTGACTCAGGGGATTACACTTACCTAATGACACTCTTTAGGAAGAAAAAGCACTTGCTAGAAACTGATGAGCGCCTTTGTAATCAAGATACAATGGACAAAGTCCAATGCAGGGTGTGGATCAATCTCGAGCAATACATCCTTGAAGACTTGGACATTCTTGAAGAGAATTGGTTGAAAGCTGGTGTCCTATTGGAACACATTCAGTCTGAATTGGATGTCGTACCCCAGCATCAAAACCCTTGTATGGTCCCTCGTATCTGTCACAATATCTAACCTCTTCTATAGTCATGTGTTGTAAAACTCGTTCCCTCTTAATATAATTCACTCCTCTTCTTTCTAGGGGGAGGAAAAAACTACATTTGCCTAGCAAAAGGATGCACCCAAAATCAATGGCAATGATAAAGCATACGTCATGCATGATGGAATTTTACCCTGGATTTTGGAAAAGAATTTTTTTCATTTTGTCATTGGTGGGGATCGAGGTTGAATCTTTGACTCAGAAAAATGGGGAGATATCTATGTATACACACACATATACATAAATTAAATTTTAATAAAATTGATTTATTTTTATAGAATTGAGTCATATAGACCCTCCACGGACCAAAACTAATGGTAAAGCCGATAGGGTTTGGATGGAAGTTGCCCATCTGATCGCCTTCTTGGCACTCGTCACATAGTCTTTGAAGAAAACCATTTTCGGAGCCTTGTGGTCAAGTTAATAATACAACTGGTTGGATGTATGCCAAAAGGCAAGGTATAAACTGGGAATTATGACTAAAATGCCCAAATCTAAATCTTGGAAATCAAGGGGCAATAAAATTAGGATCTAGGATTTTCATTCTCAACCGAGAAATTTACACTACAAAGTGTAATATGTGAGCACTCCTTTAGTTTAGTGTTTAAGAAAATCCTAGGCCTAATGTGCTCACAATCTATAATTTCTCTTGTAGAAGCCAATGCAAAGGTGATAAAATTAAGAGAAGAGGAGTGTTTATTAGAAGTATAACCAGATCCAAGCCTAAAGTGAGCTAAAAGTTGCAACTCGCATCTTATATTGACAATGACTAATTGCCATGGCCGCTACAATCACGGGGGATTCATTAGTTAAAATAGGGGGACGTTACTTGTGTGCAACAAAATTGTTTTTTTAATCTTTATATATGGGACCCTCCTATGTTAAATCTATCCATTTGGTTTTAAAAAGCCTCTTATTGTACACTCACGTGATACCATACGCTACACATTACAACAGAGCGAGTTCACCATATTGTCGTGCTCTTCTTCTCGCACTCTCTCTCACGCCGTACTTCCGCTCGTACTCCTTCATCTCTTTCATACCACCTCAAATCTGAGGAAGATGCAGAGATGCCAAGGGAGGAAAGAACCCTTGTTTATGGCTCTACTTCTGTAAAGTTCTGGCAGGAAGGAGGCGTGAGGATGGAAACGATGACGCAGGAGGAAGCCAACAGTGGATTGTGAAAAGTTTATTCCAGCAACAGTTATTTAAAACATCTCTCTCTCTCTCTCTCTCTCTCTCTCTCTCAAAAGGTCAGGGTTGGTGTGTGATGAGGTTGTTGAGAGTGAGCTCGAGCGCAGACCTGAGGCAGGAAATGGAGCACGAGCATGGTCTGGGCGATAAAGGTTGTTTAAAGAGTGGTATTTTTCAATTTTTGTATAACAAGTGATAAAATCACGAGGCCTGCCATCTAAAGACAAACTTTGAGAAGAGCAAGCATTAAAGCCTCAAGCCTTATTCATTATTTAGTCAGTAGAATTTAAGGTGCAACTTAAACAATGACAAATAGTAGGGGGTATAGTGGCAGCTAGTGGAAGCTTAAGCTGCATGAAAAGTGTTGAGTGTTGATGCTACCACACAATTCGATGCATTGCCATAGTAGTGTAGAGGCAAGTAAAGTATAGGGTTGTATCTCTAAAACTCTATTGCAAAAACTGCATTAGTATGTATGTGAACACACAAACCCACTTCATAAGAAGAAGATTTAGCAAGCGGTGGGTTTGCAAGCCTTGCAAGGGCTAGGCCAAGGTGGGAAAGGCCTCGTTCTTCTTTGAACCAATAGAAAATCCCACGGGAAATCAGTGGCTTGCAAAACCATCCGGTCCCATGTCAACATATCATGCCCTAGCAACAACAAAAAGCTATGAATAGGGGACTCAATGACATCCCCCCATGAGCAGGAGCAGGACTTGACTCAATATGATTAGGACATCTCTTGGGCAAGAAACAAAAATCTAAGCACCCAGGAGGTGTTTGAAGGCACCCAACTTCAATGGGGGGCATATGTGCTTTAGGAGATACATGGCATACCCAACATCTCCCCCACATGTCCACCTTTGAGGGTGACAACACCTGTTTCCATCTCCTCATGTCCTTTTGTGATGCCGACAATCTGGTTGCCAAGCTCAACACTCTCCCTCCCCTCTCCAATCTCGATGATGAGGATGCTCCCATTTTGCCAACTTTACTCGTACTCTTGCGTCGTTGCCACTCTCGCGGAATCGTCCAGTTTGACATCAAACCACAAAATGTCCTCTTCTACCACCTCCACAACAGCAATGGTGCCGAGGAAGCAATCCTTGTTGACTTTGGCTTGGCTGAAATCATTGCTCCCAGAGGCACTCCAGAGTGGAGAAAAACTTAATAACTCACTATAATCTATGCATTGAGGAGTCTATTTTGAAGTAGAATTCACACCAGGCATTCAAGAGAAGACAATGCAATTGGAGCTTGAATCTGCAAATCCTTGCATATATAAGAAAAGTTGAAGATTAGCAGAAATTTAACCCCAAAATTGACCCTGTGTTTCCAAAAGCAAAGGAAAAATTCTCATTTCCTTTGACTTCTAATCATAGCTCATCTCTACAGCTTAGCTCTATCATATGCTTTTGGAATTAAGCACCTTGCGAGCGTGTTACTGCTAAGTATCGAAGCTTCAACCCCATAAGTGCATACTTTGTATTACTACTGAAATGCACACATGCAACACCACATGCATCTTTGACATTTCACTTGATTTTGCACAAATCTTGTCGACAATGGGCACGGAGTAGAACCTGGGTACTAATCTGTGGTCTTGAAAGCAGCTTGAGAGGAGTGGAGGGTGATCATTTGTCCATTATGCAGGAAGGAAATTGCATTCCTCAAAAAGCTGAGAGCTGAATGCGTACATCGAGTCTCTGTCGAGCACCACATCAAAGGACACTAGGTGCTTGTAGTGTTTTCGAACAATGGAGGAGAAGCGCATGCCGACTCTCTCCATCCGTGTGAAACTTTGTTGAGGTCTAAATATCTTCTCCATCATTCAATTAAAGGTGGCTAGCACATAAGTAAGCCCAAAGGGAGTACCAAAAATTCATATGAATTAAATGTCGTACGAAAGGTCGTTTTATGACTATCTTCATGCACAATCTTCATCTGATGATAACCACTTTTGAGATCTATTATAGTAAAGTAGGTAGACCCTTGTAGCTTATCGAATAGATTCTCAATCCTTGGGAAAAGAAACATATTCTTTATGGTTATCTTAGTAAGTGCATGATAGTCCGGACACACACATTCTATAAGTAGCATTTTTCTTCTGGATGTATTTTTATGGCGATCATTTTTCGACGAGCGCTTTCTTGGAATCGAGTGAGTAGATTCCAAAAAATATTACTTTTCTCTCTCAATCCTTGAGATTTGAAGATCCTCTCTCTCTCTCTCTCTCTCTCTCTCTCTCTCTCTCTCTCTCTCTCTCTCTCTCTCTCTCTCTCTCTCTCTCTCTCTCTCTTTCTCTCTCTTTCTAACCCTAATCAGCAAGAAGACGAACAACGCCTGTAGCCATTGGATGCGAGGGCCGCACCTAGCCCTCTATGGCTGCTCCACAAGCCTCGCCCTCCTCATTGAGGAAACCCCCCACCCTCCATGCTTTGTAGCTCTACCCACCGACTCTGTCGGGCTCCTCACAACCCGATTCTACGATGTCAATTCTTCACCAACTCTGCACGACGATTTTGCCTAAGCTTGTATGGTTCTGGCGACGCTCTACAGAGCTAGCTTCTCGTTGTGTGGCAGCCCCGCTCACTACCACAAACCCTTTGTATGACCTGACCCGCCACAGAATGCCCAACTTGTGAGGGTTTCTCATTTTCAACACTAATACACACTAAGCCTACTTGTGGTCACACAGCAATTCAAATTTATCTCCGGTGATGAATACCTTGAAGCTCACCGCAAGGGTTTGGCCAAGCTTTGCGGCAGTTGTAGCAGCTCCAAGCAAGCTCACACAGATTGGACAACTTCAAGTAGCCCTTGATTGGGTTATGGACAAGAACCGCAACCTCAAAACTCAGCAAGCTCGAGGCACGATTCGACTCCATTGTCCATCTCGCCACCGAAAAAGTAAAAGAAGTAGAAGCAAAGGTCAGTCAAGCCCACTCAGCTGCCTTTGCCAAAGTACAAACTTGTGTGTGACAATGGAGTTCCGCGAACAAAAAATCCAAGAAGAAAACACACTCAAGGCTCACATAGGGGGGCTTCCCTCACCATAGTGCACCACCGAGGACACTCTTGAAGAAGCAATCACCAAGCTCAACGACATCCTTCAACCAATTAACATCAAACCTGAAACCGTTTCTTGGATCAACGACACACATAGACAAGTGCCACCCGGGCATTGTCTTTTCACTCTGAAGGACAAAGAGTATAGGATGCAGTTGCTACGGCAATCTCGACTCCTCAAAGGGACAAAGGTTTGGATTAGCAAGGAGCTGACAACGAATCAACTAAATATAAAAAAGAGCGAGCTCAAGAAGATGCATGAAGCCCGCAAGCAAGGTAAATGGGCAATATATCGAGGTGGTAAAGCCATGATCATCCAAGAGTTTCGAGCCCCTAAAAAGGCTCTACTTAACCCTTTTGATGTCTTGTTTCTTTTTCTTCTCTTATTCACCCTGACGATGGACCATCAGTCCCTAACTGATATGCATATGATAGCTTCACTTAGAAGCAGCAAGCCATTGTAATGTTTTGTTTTTGTTTTGATGGTCCCATAGGTCATAGGAGCTCACTTCACATCGTAGTTGGAATCTCACACTCTTGGCATTGAATGCAAGCCCTCGCCATTGCTAACACGATGGTGGTGTTGCTTTAGCAATGGACCTTCTATAGTACGTGTAGAGAAGAGAAGAAATCTCTCTCTCTCTCTCTCTCTCTCTCTCTCTCTCTCTCTCTCTCTCTCTCTCTCTCTCTCTCTCTCTCTCTCTCTCTCTCTCTCTCTCAGACACCATGCATAGTGATAACCGGATTTGATTAATTCGAAAGTTGGGTTTAGGGTTACAAAAATTGACTTATATACATTCCTTCATAGAGGTTAGTTCCCACAAAGTCTAATGGCTGCTCAAATATTACAAAAAGTATCATTCCGCTTCAAAAATCATGGTAAAATATATTGGGGAAACTTCTTCTGTGTTCCGCTGTCGACACTCCCCCTTTCCGCATCCATGTCGTCCCTGACATGAATGGTCTTGCTTTTTTGCTTTAGTGAAAACTATTATGTTGTTAGTGGAAGCCTGGTGGTTTTAGCAACTTTAGGTACTATTCATACCTTATATTCCCCAAAGTGACTACTGGGCCGAATATCTTGCTATCGCATGTAAAGAATCCCGTGTAGAAAGTTTCTTCAAAATCTTGCATGTGATAACTGGGCACAAACATGATTCTTTAATGTAAAACCTCTGGAGATGGCTGTTTTGACAAATCATATGTCATTGTAGTGACAATGTCGCCCGTTGATAGGAGTGTAGAATCTATGGCTTTTGAAGAAGGTGCGAACACTTCAATGCAAACCAACAAAGTTTTTCATATTTTCCTGATCATGATGCACATTAAATCTGGAGATCCTGTGAAAATCTTAATGGTGCCCTTCAGGGTTTTCACCATATAAGAGACACATATTCTCTCTCCTTCCTTGGGTGCAGGCATAGAGGGTAGTTAAGCTAGTTTGGATATGCCTTTATGATTTTAAAATGATTTGCCCAAGTGCAGACACGAGAGACTGGGCAAAATAAGAGGTCATCTCGATGATCTTTGGGGCTTCCACCAAGTATTTCAAAAATCTTGGGTACTTTAGGAGCCAAGCTTTTCTCCATCTCGGTTGAGAGTCCACCACTTTACCTGCAGCCTCTTTATTCTTGACATCTCCTCCATAGATAGGCTTTGTGGCTTCTGCTTCGACTCTCTTCTTTATTATTATCACCTCATACTTTAGGAGAGGATATGGTAGTGTGGGTTGCATCCATTTCTCCCTAAGCACATTTGCGGCTAGCCCTTGGACTCCTACAGAATGGAGAATGCTTGATTCCCATTCCAAGGCTGCCTTGTGGTCTTCTGTTGTGGTCTTTTCTATTAGAAGCTGGAGGCGAGTCTCCTCCTCTACGGTCAGTGGTTGTGTTCGTTCTACCACTGCCTCCTCCTGTTCTTCCTGGTGTTGTATATCTTTGGCACCCTCATGAATTTCCATGGGCTCATCTCTAGCATTTGTCTCAGTTTCACTGGGCCCTGGTTTTGATTCCTGTGTCCTTGAGTCTGCTATCTCCTTTTGTAACTCCGTTATCTGTCATTGCACAAGTGTATCTTGTTGAATAGCTTCTTCTACCATATCAATCATTGCCTCTTGTAGTGTGGCTAGATTCTTTTGGAATTCTTCATGTTCTTTCTGGAGAGCTTGGTGTTCGGCTCTCATTAAGTTTCTTCGACAGCTAGAGACCCTTTTGGCATATGCATTCGCTGTCTTTGCTCTAGCCACAATTCCTTATGCAAGGTGGTGATTTGTTCTTCCAAGGCTTGTATAATTTGAGAATCTACCCTTACACTTGTTCGCACCGCCCTTGGTGTTGCCCTCAATCGTTTGATTGTCAAGTCTTGGAGCTCTAATTTTTCTTTCAGCTCCACTACATCTTTTGCTACTTCTAAATCATCTTTGAACTTATCTTTTTGTTCTTGAAGAGTCTTGATTACTCTCGAGGCCTCAACCATCTCTAGTGTGAGAGTGTCTCATTTGCTCTTAGCCTCCCTTAGTGTTGCAGTAAGAGTGTCTAGCTCCTTCTCCGCTTCTTTGGCCTTTAGGTGGGTATCTTGTACCAGGTTTGAGAGGTTATCATGTTCCACTTGCATGTTATCATCCCTCGTATGCAGCATGCTGTTCTCTTCAGCAATGGTAAGAGACAACGTCTTGACTCTGTCTAGTATTTGATAGGCAGCTCTTTTGTCATCCTCATTTGCTGCTACCAGGTTTCTAGCTGTTGGCTGATTTATAGGGTCAGCCAATGGAGCCTGATAACTTGTAATGATCAATACTCTTGCAGGAGTTGCTCGTAATGGGTTAGCCAAATGTCTCCATTGAGGCACCGGAGGGACTTGAACCAACCCTGGCACTCTAGGCTATGGGGAGCATCTTTCTAGAGTTATTCTTTGAGAGTCTTGGACTACCTTTATCTCTTCAGATTCATCATCTCTGTCCTATCCATTGGGTAGCTCTTGTCTCTCCTTCTCTTCCTTTGCAGCCCATGGTGGAGTAGGAGTTTTGTAAACAACTATCGAAGTCTCTACCATTGTATATCCAACTTGAATGAGGTCTTCATCTGTGTTCCTTTCATCTTTTTTCTGATTCCCAGGTACAAATGTGGCCTATTCTATTGCTTTTGGTGATGATTAGGGTTCGGGTGTAGATGGTTTTGGACTTGGAGGAGGGGAGGGAGAACTTGGTGGTGAAGGTGGTGTTTCAACTTTCGTTCGCTCTTTCTCTTGATCCTTCTTCTCTGGTGTTTTTGACCTTTCCTTCAGCTTCTTCTTGATGTCTTGCACTTCCTCCATTGTGAAAGGCTGTAAGTTTTGGTGATCAATCACACTTTCCATCTCTTCATAAGACTGGATGTAATGGTCAAACTGATCCTCTAGTGGTTTAGAGGAGCTTCCTCCAACTTTGGCCGGGTTTGGTACCCAGTATTCTTCAATATCTCCCTTTAGTGCTCTTTTTGCTCTGAACTATTCTATCAACCTCTCAAATCCGAGGAGCTTTTTGGCTGTGCGTCTCCTTGGGTCTGGATTCCCTGGCCATTGCTGCTTTTCCTTTCTTCCTTGGTGGCTCCAGAAGGTCTTCTTCACGCGTTGTTTCCAACTTCCTTCTTAGCCTTGTTGTGATTGGTGGAGCCATTGCTTTCATTGGCTCATCTTCAATATCAGGCTTTAGTTTGAACCACTCGTTCTGTGTTGGTGGCTCAGGCGATTTTCCTCCAGCACCGATTGCCTCATACGCAATCTTTGTCAAGGTTTTTCCTCCCCCAATGTACTTGGGTTTTTCCATGCCCATGCCAACCACTTTCTCATGCAGATATTGGGCATAGTTCACTTCTTTTGGTATGCTGCTTTTTAGTGCCCACGTTATGGTTGTCGCCATTGCATGGGGAGGAGTGGTGTATTTCTGTGGCCTCCTGTTGCAAACGTGGAAGCATTGGTTGTAGACCTTGCATATCTTTGCAGCTCTTGGGTCCACCAGGTCTTAAAATGTTTGATTAAACTTCTTTTGTGTGTAGACCTTTACCTCGTCTCTTATTTCCCGAACTGAGCTTCCCTATTGTGGAGCCCAAGTGCATTTAACTATGGTTTGAGATGTGATAAAAGTTTCTGTCTTCTGGCCATCCAAGGCTATGATCACTGCCTTGTCGTCTTTCTAAATCGAGCTGACTAGCTCATATACTCTCTGAACATCCACTCCTGCTGGTGGTGCTGTGTAAAAGTTATGGAGGTCCGCTCTTTCTAATTGATGTACCGTTTCTTCTTGGTTTGCCATTTCTAACATCTCCCATAGATTCATTGGGATATCCACTGTGTTGCCTTGTGAGTCTCTAAAAGTGCTCTAATATACCACAACTCCTTCCTTTTCTAATGTGGCCTCGTCTACCAGGCCTTAGCTAGCCTAAGTGTCTCCTTTGGCAGTGTATAGGGTTTACTGGCAGCAATAATGTCTTTTATGGACATCCTTTTCTTATTTGCTGGTGATTTATTGGACTCCATAGATCCTGCCGACACTTCAAATGAAAAAGTTAACTAATCCTGCATTTCCTCAGTTTCTATTTGTCTAAATGACTTTTAAATTGAAAAGCACGCTAACTAGGGCCTATGGGTGCACTGCACATGGTGATGATTGCTTTTGGGTGCAGATTGATGCTGTGAGACATTATACACGTATAATGTCTAAGTGCTCAAAACAGAATGATATTTCACATGTGCATAGCAATCATCATTTACTTCATGAATAAATATCTGGATTTCAATTTGGGTGTCATTTGGGCAAGCTGTGACCACTAGAAATCCCTACAGGATTGAAATTGTATTTTGGCTTAGCTCTGAGTACACGAGGCTTAAAGGGGATGAAATGAGGTAGATGCTCTCGTAATCCTGTTTGGAGGCTTAGATGGGTTAAAGATAATCTCCAGGTTCATCTTTAGAGCAGTGAGACATTATATGCGTATAATGTCTACTTTGTTAAAAATGACTCAGATTGTTAGTGTAAGTGCTCGTTAGCATGTGATACCCTCCCGTGACATCAAAATTTTATTTTGGATTCTCCTCCTATGCCTGGAGCTAGATTTCAATTATGGAGCTTGGGATTCCGATATTGATGTTAAGATGAGTAAACGCCCACATAATTTGATGGGACTTGAGCTTTGGGTTAATATTGTTGGGACCAAAGCCTTGGAAGTGAAAGTTTGTCCCTAGACTACCATTTGGTCATTGGGAGACATCTATGTGTATGAAGTCTTTATTGAGTTTTTTGGCTTAAACTTCTTCTATAGCTTCCTTTGGTGATTGGGAATCCCTTTATCAGCTTTGATTCTCATTTGGATGTGGCTAATTGGATGGGGTCTAGAATACTCCTTAGGAGGGATTTTCTGATTTTGTGCTTCAAGCGGTCATCACCTAGTTCAAACATGTCCAATTTGAAGGTATGCATTGTATACAACATGATGCACAAGCCTGTGCTGAGAAATTATGGGTTTGGCCTCTATATTAATAGCTCAAACATTATACGCGTATAAAGTCTTCTGATGCAAAACAGTTAGAAATTCCACAGGCAGGTGTTGCATGGCTTGTGTAAAGTGTCCATGATCTTTGATATGAATTTGAACTTGTGAATTGTGTTAAAAGGGTTAACAAGATGTCAAAACACATGATTCAGCTCTTTTGAGTGAATGAAGGTCAAAACACCTTCATTTGTGATTGATGTGTGTTAGGGGCCCATGATGATGTGCTCAAAGAGCTAGAGGCTTTAAAACCAAGATAGCCTACCATTTCAAGATTGGTAGACATTATATGCGTATAATGTCTATTTTAGGATTCTTGGCCCAGACTTGTTGCAGACACAGTCCATGGTGTTTACAAGGCTTTGATGGTGCACACATGAAATTGGGTAAGTGCTCTTGAGCTTAAGGCCATAAAATCAGGTTATGACACTTTGTTTTTGAAAATGAGGTGAGTAATGACCAATACATTCCCAATTTTGTCCAAATTTAATGTAGAGGCTTGGTGTGATATGCTTTACAAGTTTGGATGATCAAAATGTTGGCAGTACTCCTCTATTGTAGAATTAGACTTTATACGCGTATAATGTATATTTTTACAGAATGCATTTTTTGAGCATACATAATATTTGGGCTAGGTTTATGCTGTGTACAAAATTTCACATGATTTGAAACCATTTTGATAAGTCTAAAGCCAAATATTGGAATTAGGCTGAGACTTTGCGTTTTTGGTTCTTGGGTACCTGTAGTAGCTCCAATTTTCATGAAATTTGTGTGCTCCATCTAGAGGGTATGCATAATGATTTGGTGAATTCATGCGAGTGTTTCTTGTGCCAAATCTGACTGGGGGACATCATACGTGTATGAATTCTTTAGTGATAAAAACTGGTTTTGATGCCTTGAGGTGTTTTGTAATTGTGCCTTAAGCCCTGCTAGCTATTTTTCACTTTAAAAAGTCAGTTGTTCAGTTTTGAAACTCCCTCCTTGGTATTTCAATCTATGGAAGAGATTTCTTCATTGTGGCCGTGTTTCCTAAAGATTCTTCTTGATCTTTAATTCCCCCGCATGTGGATGTTTTTGGGCACCCTCCTACAGCCGTGATGAGTCCTTTGAACTCACAGATGTCTCTTTTGGCGATTTGTGGCTCAAATGGCGTCTTTTGCTGAGGAGAATTTTGGCAATAATTTTTCTTGACGTTTGACCGTACATGTTGGCTGTCGATGATATGTCGATGATGCCTGTGAAGTTTGTGGCAAACGGACACCTAGCTCGAACGTGAGGCCCAAAATGACGCTTTGCGATCCCGAAGCCTTGCCCAATGTTTTGGCTCATTTTTTGATGATCGATTTGGATGGAGGTCCACTTGGCTTATAAAAATGCTTGAGACATATCTTCTCTTGAATTTTCACGTCGTTTCGGCGCTTCTTTCCCGATCAGTCTCTGTCGTGCCTGAAGAGGTTAGGGTTTTTCCGGTTGACCTAAACCTGCATTGGAGGTTGTCAAGGTGTTCTTTTAGTTTAGGGTTAACCCCCCATCAAGTCTTGTAGCAACCAGTTGGGTGGTTGATGCGGTACGGGCCCTTTTCAGTTTCTTTCCCCCAAAGCCACATTGCCGTTTTTCGAAGTTTTTCGCGACAAAGAGAGTGTAGAACAAGAAAAGCTCATGGTAATGAGTCTACCTCTCATATCTGGTGCCGGTCACTGTGTCGTGTGTGTTGTACGGAGTCGCAGAAGATCCGATCGCTCTAGGTCTCTCAAGCTCTCTCCCACTTGTGAATAGTGAAAATGAGCTATTAAGTGGACCCAAAAGAACTTATATCGGGGTTCTTAGACCACTTTTTATCAAACTTGACCTGTGCTCCTATCTTGTTGTGAAATGTACTTTAGGCTCATAAATTTCTTCATTTGGACTCCGATTGCTCTGTTTTTGAAAGATTTGTCAATTGCCAAAGATCGGCCAATTTGGCTTTCCGCAACTTTTCACATATTTGCACCCCGTCTTCACCATGAGTTGTCAATCACTTATTGATCACTCCTATATTTTTCTTTTGTCCCCATGTTGTCATTTCACCTGCTTTTTCTATTTTTCTTTGTTTTTGGCTGAAAAATAATAAAAAATAAAGAAAAATATCTAGCTTGACTCGAAAATTATTGAAAATTAAAGATAATTAGGTAATAGCATAATAAACCACTATATACATCTATTCGTAGTATTTTTGGTCGGATTGCTCCGTATTCTCACCTTTTTTGCATGAAATTTATAATTGTTAGACATATACACACACCTAGAGGCTCATCTTGGTGTTTTTCCTCTATCATCTATTATTACACAATATTTAAGGGCATATCTACTCGGTTTTACCATAATACTCATAATCAAACACAAAAATCCATAGAATCAAGAAAAACAGTGCCCTTTTTTACACTTGTAGAGTGTCGGTCGGTTCCTCCCCCCTTCCTAGTCGAAGTCCTCCGGGATGATAGTGTTACGCCCTCGGGCATGTGCTATGTATGGGGATTAAAAAAGTGTTAATGCTGGCCATGTAATGTGGCCCTATATGCATACTCAAGCCATGCATGGAAAAATTAATGATGTGCAAGAGGAAGGTATAAGCCCAATGCTTATTGGCAGTCGATGTTAAAGCTTTGTATGGAAGTATGCTCTTGGGGAAGTCGTCTGAACAATAAGCTTTTTAGTATTCTTTCTCTTTCTTTGATGGTCATTAGAGTTTGTGAATCCAGGCTGCTCAGTGTTTTGGTATCTGTGATTTTTCTTTGCTTAGGTCTCCACATTTGAACCTTGGGTATGAGTCGATTGGAACATGCCATTTGTTGTTTGTAGAAATTGTGTACTGGCAGTTCTTGAGGTTGTTGCTTTCAAATCTAGATCTTGGTATAACAGCTTTGAGCTCTGAGTAGCTTGTTTGGTACCCATATCAAAGAGTTTGGTTTTTGCTTCTTGTTTGCTTGAGAGTTAACTACAATTTTGGGTTGCTCTTGATTGGTCAATTGATCCTTCCTGACCCAAACCTGCTTGATAGCTTTGTTGTATAGACCATATTTCAATAGTTGGGGTCCACTTTGGTGACTTCTGTTCTTTGGATTATGATATATCGTGCTTCCATTGTGTACTAGAGTCTTTGTCTTTTGAACTTGCTCTTCTTGCCTTGAATTGGTCTCCGGAATCCCTTGTTGGACAATGGGTGCTAGCAAGGGTTGCTTTCCTTTGTTCGCCAGTTGCAGTACTAATTGTTTGTTTTTTGTCCTTGTAGCGAAAGGAACTTGTTGTATTTCTAAAACAGATTGTATACTCACAGTGTTTTGACTCCAGTCAAGTTGTACATTATATTTTCTCTACCATGGTTGCCCTAACAATAAAGCATGTTGTGTGCACGTATCTTTTACCACATAAAATTTATGTGGATAGACATGTTGGCTGACCTGTACTATGAGCACTATCCATCCCGGAACCTTAATCAAATGTCTTGAATAACTTTGGAGCTCATTTTTTGTATCTTGTAATTGGTTGTCAAGTTGAAGTTTCTTGTAAAGGTTGTAGGAGATCAAGTTGCCTTGAGCTCCCAAATCAAGTATCGTTGTTGCCTTCACTTGATTGTGTCTTATTTTGACATCGATTTTAGGCTCCTGTATGGTCTTGTTGTCAAATTTTGAACCTGAATTGCATTTATCATCAGAGGTGGTCCATGTTGTTGTTGCCGTCGAAGAAGCTTCTTTTTTGCTATCCTTTCCTTAGCCTCTTCTTGAGCTTCTGCAACAATGTTTTGTTTTGCTTGCATCCGTTTCTTTGCTCGATGGATTTGTCGGAGCATATTTGGGGTTAGTGGTAGATGAAATATTTGTAATCGGCAACCACTAATCCAGTTAGGCATTTCCTCCCCATCCACTGTAGCAAGATTGACGTCCCCGCTTGGTGAAAAGTCTCTAATCACAAAGGGTCCCGCCCCTCGCTTTTAAAGTTTCTTTGCATGTTGTTTCAATGCATAAACCAAGACATAATGGACCGCTCTGAATGTTTTGGAGCGTACATGCTTATCAAAAAATTCTTTTTGCCTTCATTTTTGTGCATAGATACAAGCTACTAATCTCAAGCAAAGCTCATCTAGCTTTTCAAGGTCATCTATATGTGAGGACATTTCATCACCTCTCCACTCTAGACATTTTGATTCTCTTAGGGTTGGGATTAAGAATTCTGTAGGAAGTATAGCATTAAGTCCAAACACCATGTTGTACAATGTGGTGCCTATCGAGGTTTTGTAAGCAATCCTACACACCCATAAATTAGAATGTAGTTTTTGATCTCAATCCGTTCTAGACTCTGATACTATCTTAGAAAGATTGTGCATAGAGTCTTATTTGTAGATTCTGCTTGGCCATTGGCCTGTGGGTGGTAGGGAGCTAACTTCTTATGAACTATCATGAAGTCTTCAAGAAGATTTTCAATTATCTCATTTATGAAATGTGTGCCTCGATCACCGATAATTTCTAAAGGTATACCATATCTAACAAATACATTTTCGTATAGAAATTGTGCAGTAGTCCTGGCATCAGTCTTTTGTGTAGCTTTAGCTTCTACCCATTTCATGAGATAATCCATGACTACAATAATGTAATGGGAATGCATTTTGTAAGAAAGGGGTGATATTGGTCCTAGAAAGTCTATACCGCACTTGGAAATGGCTTTGGCTCCCATCATTGGCCATAAGGACATCTCCTCCCGTTTTATTGGTACGTTGGTTCATTGACAAGACTCACATTGTTTTGTATACTCGTTCGTATCCATATGTAATGTTGGCCACCATATTCTTGAGGTGAGGACATTTTTTGATGTCTTTTCCCCTGAGAGATGGCTCCCACTAATCCCTCCATGTGCTTGTTCCAGGATTGGAACGTGCATGCTCTCCATTGCACACAACCTAAGCTGGTTATCTTTTCCCCTTTTTTATAAAGCTGATTTTCAATAAGAGTGAAACCACAAGCTTCTATTTCTATCGTTCTCTGTCGTGCTTTGGTGATATTTTTAGGAAACTTCTGTCATTCCAAGTAGTCAACAATGTATTGACTCCATTCTGGCATAAGTGTTATCTGAAACAATGTCGCATGTTTAATGGGTGGGCTTGATTTGCAATTGATGCAACTAGTGAGATATTCATGAACATCAATGCCCATAGTTGACCAATAGACTCCTAATTTTCATAGTAGTTGGAAAGTTTTGGTGGCTGAACAATGAAACGTTAATGCTGGAAGCGCATGAATATGCGCTTCCAGCAAATATGTTTCATATTCCTCAGGGTTTATGCACGCTCTTAAGATGCCGTCGGAGCCTTAATTATATAACCTTCCTCCAACCACCTAAAAGTTATTAGCTTGGCAAATCATTCTTTGTTTAAGGTCTAGGTCCATTTTGTCAAATTCCCCACCCTGTGATAGTAGCTTGACTATCTCTTGGGACCACTTACCATTTCTATATTGAAGAGATATGCATCCGGTAGATCATCATCCACTCACTCTGGATTGTCTCCATTAGGTAATCGAGAGAGGTGGTCTGCTCGAAGACATGTCTTCCCCTTCTTAACCACTACGATAAAGTCAAACTCCAGCAATATGATGAACCATCTTAAGATTCGTTCGGTGTTGCATGGTTTATTGACAAGGTATAAAAGGGCTTGATGATCTGTGAAAAACACAAACTTATTTGCGAGGAGATAATGCCAAAATTTTTAATGGCATAAACCATTTCAAGCCCCGCTCTCAATGGTTGTGTAATTCCTTTCAGCATAATTTAGTTGTTGGCTAGAATAGCTGACTGGGAAATCCATGGTTCCCTCTCCTTGTTGAGGCAGAATACATCCAATAGCAAATGCAGATGCATCTATATGGACGTGAAAGATTTTTCCCAATCAAGTGCTCATAGCACTAGAGCGGATACAAGGGCATCTTTTAATTTCTTAAAGGATTCCTTGCATTTATTTGTTCATTCAAAGATCACCTAAGTTTATATAGTGGTTGTGCAATAATCCTATAAATCTCTTGTAATAACCACAATGTCCCATGAAGCATTGTACGTGCTTCGCATTGATTGGCTTAGGCATTTCAATAATCACCTTAGTCTTATTTGAATCTATGAAAATGCCATGTTTTGAGACAATATGCCCTAAGATTCATCCTTGTCTTACCATGAAAACACATTTTTTTGGGTTAAGGCAAATCCTCTATGTCCTGCATTTCTTGAATACATTTTTTAGGTGTTCCACATGTTCCTCTCTTTGCAGAGAGTGCACACATAGGTCATCCATATAGATTTCCAAGAAATTCCTCAAGTACTCCTTGAAGGCATGTGCCATCAATCTTTGAAACGTGGCAGGTGCATTTGTTAACCCAAATGGCATGACCCCATATGCAAATATACCCCATTGTGTGGCAAATGCCATCTTATATTGGTCCTCGGGTGCAATCACAAGTTGATTGTAACTAGAGAACCCATCCAAGAAGAAATATGCACGCTTCCTTGACACTCGTTCAAGGACGTGGTCCGTAATTAGTAAGGGATAGTTATCCCTTATTGTGATTGCATTGACTTTTTTGAGGTTGACACACACTCGGAGTTTGCTATTCTTTTTGGGTACAAAAACGATTGGGGATACCCAATCACTGTGTTCTATCTCATGAATAAACTCCACGTCTTTCAGTTTATCAATCTCTTCCTTGATACGCTTAGCAAAGGTATCATTGTACGTGTAAGGCCTTTGTCTGCTTGGTTTTGCATCCAGTTTTAAAGGGATAGTATGCTAACATATTGTCCGATCCACTCCCTTTAAGTCCTTGTAAGACCATGCAAACACATCCTTATATTCTTGAAGAAGGCTGAGAAGCTCTCTCCCTTGTCCCAGCTCAGATTGGTGGCTATATAGATGGGTTGCGGTTTCTCTCTAGGATGTGCTAGGTCTACTTTTTTTGCATCTTCCGGTCCATCATAAGACTCTTTTTCCCATCGCTGTCTTATGGGTGAAGGGGATCGGGGAGCACCATAGACGGAGAGTGAGAGAGAGAGAAGGAGACACACACACGATGTGGGTGGGGAGACTCAAAGAGTGAGCAGCCCCCTATACACTTATGCTATGTATAAGGTATACAAGTCAGTGGGCGCCCAGACTCTGGGCGGCCGAGCAAGGCACAAGCGCCTATACCCCAACAACCTCCCACTTAAAGGCGACTGTGCCTTTAAGCAAGGGAACCTAGTCTAAAGACTACAAAAGGTGAGAGAAAACTGCTCTCAACCGATACCCACTGGCTGGCTGTGATCGTGTGCATCTGGCTGTCCTGCTCCTGTGCAAGTCCATACACCACCAGACGTACCGCACACGTACTGCAAGTATGTATGCAATACCTGCATATCTCCCTCGTGCACTATGCCATTATCAGTCAGCAAACGACTGACAACCCCAACTGCAAATGCTCCCACTGTAGCTGCGATATCCGGTCTCAAGATCAGCATCTCATACATGAGACCACCGAATGCCGATGCAATGCTAGTGGGCCCTGCTAGCTCTACGGAGCATGCATCAACATATATATCCCTGGCAATAGGCATCTCTGACTGACAAGGCGTGTCAGCCACATGCATCTCCTGACTATCCACAAAAGACGCATCAACCTGTCGTGCAACCTGAGAGCAAACCAGCTGTTCTAGGTGTCTGCTGGAAGACATACCCTGCACAACTATATCCCCATGCTCACTGTCGAGCATAGAAAGAAATGAATGCATAATCGCTGACATCTCAGTCTCCTCTGCAATCATCCACTACAAACATGACCACTCAATCTGCTGTGACTCACTAGAGCTCTCATGCTCTAACTCCGTATGCATAGACTCTTGCACAACGTCCTCCTGTCGTGACTCACTAGAGCAAGACTGCTCTACTTGTCTATCCTGCATAGAAGTATCTCGCACAACCGACTCTCTGCTTTGCTCAGTCACTAGCAAAGCATGCATGTATGACTCTGTCACCTCTCTGTGTGACTGCTCAAGTCGTGCCCCAACTGTGTGCACAATGAGCTCACTACACTGCACTCCATGCAAAGCACCCTGCAACCCATGAGCAAAAGAGACTGTCCGGGTCTCTCGCTCTCTGCATGGCTGTAACAAGATTGAGACTCGACCATCTCGCACCAGTACTACGTGCAATGGGTACCATGTGCCAACTCTAGCACCTCTCGCAATCACTAGCGAACCCAAATGCAACGCAAAAGATCGTTCAAGCAGCGATACCCGACATCCACTATCCCGTAATAACTGTCTGACTGAGATCAAATCCCGTCTCAGATCTGGCACATAACGCACATGACGCAGGGTAAATCTCATACCACTGGGCAAGGACAAACATACATCTCCTGTACCCTCAATGTCATACACAGCACCATCAGCCATGTGCACACAACCAAGTCTCCCACTAGAAAACGTGCTAAAACACTCACGATGCGACGTGACATGAAAAGTAGCATCTGAATCTAGTAACCAATGTGAAGACAATGTGCAATCCGATATGCAATCCGTAGACATAAGATCATCTGAAGACAAGCTAGATGTAAATGTGACATCGCCGTCACAATCATACTCAGTAACCACCGTACTGATCTCACTAGCATCTGTCATGCCCAAATCTGCATCATGCATCTGTCGCCTCCGTTGTCTCAAACGCCTGAAACATCGACGCCTAATGTGCCCTCTATGTCCACAATGCCAACATGTCAAGTCTCTATGCCGTGGAGACTTGCGTGTGGGATCGATCTTTCCCATGGACATAGAAGTGGGACTAGACTTCCCTGTAGACATGGATGTCGCGTACATAGCATGTAAACTCTGCCATAAAGCATGAGTTGTAGTCTCCCTCGAGACCTGCCAATAAACAGACTCAACCAAATGCAAACGAATCGTAGACATTGCTATCTCATCAAGATCCTGCCAATCATCATCACGCATAGACTTGGGCTTCGCCGATAAACCACGCAAGGGTTTATCCTGCCCCAAATCCGCCAATGCAACAAGCATATGCTCCTTCCAAGCAACAAAATCTGCACCATCAAACTGTGTCAGACCATAACGCTGGAAGTCAAATGAAAAATCAGCCATAATGCTCACAAAAGAGCAACCAACAATGAGTAGCAAATGTCAACCAAATCAGCCCTAAACTGGCTCGAATTGCATCAACAAAAGTCTGCAATTATGGTTGTAAAATATGGCTGCAAATCAGTCCCAAAACAGCCCCAAAATTCAGCTCTTAAACAGCTGCATAAACAAGTCACAAACGTATCCCAGATCAGCCTACAAACTGAGCCATACATGGACACCTGCAAAGAGGAAACAATGGCTGAAAATTCAGCGCCCAAATAAGCCCTAAAACCTGCCTGTAAACTTGTAAACCTGTAGCTGAAACCTGCTGAAAAACCTCAAGCCATTAGTGCTCGAATAAGGCTACCTAGCTCGTAGCCACACAAGCATACATCACAATACTCACTCCTGTGAGTGTGCCAAGATAACTGTACGCCTGTCAAACCCGTGAGCTAATCACCAAGCCCACACTGTGCGGTATCGATGCATACACACGCACAAATCTCCCACCTGCAGAGAACACCGCACGCAAATGTTGAGTGCTGATAGCGAGAAAAAGAGCAGTGCAATCGGGTGGCCTCTATACTCGTGCACACTCCACAAACCACGCCTCATGCAAACAAGCAAAGAACAAAACAAAGGGGGCACCACCCTAAATTAAGAGGTTTAGGGACCTCACACATAGTGCACATAGGCAAGTGAGACTTCTGGCATTATGATGGCATCAAAACATATGGCAAAACACATAGAAACGAAGCTTAGGGACCTTCTGTAGCATATATATACACAAGACATCAGCTTAACAATACAACGGCATCTGATCATACATAACAAGGATATAGAGAAGCAAGCCAAGGATGGCATAATCCCTTGTCAAAAACAATCAACCCAGCAAGTAGGTATGATCGTACTAGCAACACATCAATACCTTAGAGAATGATGGCGAGGATGGTGGCCATGGAGCATGAGAGAAGACTCCTTATTTAGGTTTTAGGGCTAGTAATGTAGCATACTAGAGGGAGAGAGAGTAGAGCTCCATCCATAGCTCCTCGTTGTGAGCAATGTCGTCATAGCTTCGTTGCTTGGTGAAGTGGGTGAAGTGTTTGTTTTGAGTGAGAGAAGGCCTCCTTATATAGGTTTCTGAGAGGGTTTAGGATTAGGGATAAACATGCTTAAATCCGCTGATTGGGGTTACTTTTTGCTTAGGGTGGTCAACAGATTGAGGTCACCTGATATGTCACCATCAAGATATTCTCTAGAGTGATGTGAGAGGGGAGGGTAAATGCTGATTTTTCTGATTGTGACACATGGGGATAAGGCCTTGACCAGCATTTAAGAGCAGGTAAGGTGGCTGTTGAAACTGGAGGTTTTGCACATGTCAGGGGGGGACCTGCTGGGTCGTCCTGAATATCAAATTCTCAAAAAATCCTCAACCATGGCTTCTTTTGACATGTGTTCTTTGAAAAAATCAGCATGTCTCTTTTCAACTCAAAAGTCTTTATCCCTGTTGACTCACCTTTACCATAAGATTTTCTCCTTTTCTCCTCCTGTAACTGCATTGTTGATGCCCAATCACTGCTTCTAGTAAAGGTGAACTGTTACCTACCAAATACTTATGGTGCAGTAAAAAATATTTACCATGGGTAAAAAAGTTACTATAGGTAAAAAGTGATTTGTATTTACCATGTAGGTGAAAAATATTTACTATAGATAAAAAATATTTACTGTGGTAAAAAATATTTACTGTCGGTAAAAAAGTGAAAACGAAGTATGCTGTGCTGTGAGTCCACACGAACATCCTCGTGTAAATTTCACTAGAAATTCACACCTAGAATGGGCTATTTTGTAAGATATAGGTTGTAGGCATGCATAAGAGCTCGTTCCCACGTATCTTTTGTCCATGGCACTTTTTACTCTTTGGTGCTTGTGAAGTAGATTTTTCTTCTCTTTCGAGATCCCTTGGACTAGAGTATCCTCATCTCCCCAACAACTGACTGTGCCTTTATTGCATCTTCAAAAGGGGTCCTAAAAACCATGCATCATATAGCCCTCCCCCTTAAGCTAGAGGTATTTGATGCCTCTAGCTGTAGGTTGTGCTACAATAGGGTTCTCTTGAATACTTACCCACCTGGTACCAATTGAATTTTCCATGTTACTGCTTTCTTGGCTGATGCACCCTGTTTAGTCCTTTTTGATGAATAATTGTATCCATCCATGACTAACAACTGGTCTCCTAGACCCTTGAAACCCATACCCCATCCGTTGTCAATATCCGCTTTCACTGGTAGCATTCTCTTTTTCTTTTTTTCTTCTCTTTTTTTTTTGTCTTCTTTTTTTTTTTTTTTTTTTGAAACGACTATGTACATGATTGTTACCTTAGTTGGAGCTCGAATATGATGAGCTCTCCTCTGAACCATCCTTAGCATTGATTTCACCAGCATATGGCTGTGAAAGACGACATTGGTAGGCCTTCAATCGCTAACCATTTACCGGGGTCTGATGTACCTTATCATCTAGGTCACCTAGTTGGTAACTACCATTTGAGAACCTCTGTATCACTACAAAAGGGCCTTCCCACTTAAGCAAGAACTTACCATCCTTCCTGCGATCAAAGCGATTGTCGTATTTGAGCACTAAAGAACCTTCCTTAATACCTTTCTTGACAAGGTTGTGATTGAACTTCTTTCGTTTCTTCTCTGCCTGGGTTGCATAGTACTTCACTGCTGACTCTCGATCTAGCCCTAACCTCTCCAAATCGATGATTCTTCCTTCCACCTGCTTCTCTTGACTATCCTCTTGATGTGCTTTTAGAACTCGGAGGCTCGCTAGCTCCACTTCGATAGGCAATAGTGCCTCTTGCCCGTAAACCAAGTGAAAAGGTGTATACCCCAAGGATGTTTTAAAGGATGTTCTGTAGGCCCAAAGTGCTGCATCTAGGTGTTTGTCCCATGCCTTAGGATGTAAATGCACTTGCTTAGTGATGATTTTACATATAAGACCATTTACCTTTTCCACAAGACCATTGCACTGAGGGTAGTATGGTGTAGAGTGCCTACGCTTGATTTTTAACTTGCTCATCAATTGCCCGACTAAATCAGCTCGAAATCCCGGTCCCCTATCCGAGAGAATCTCCAAAGGTGTGCCAAAACGGCAACAAAGGCATTCAAAAATGAAATCACTCACGTCCTTGGCTGTGATGCGCTTTGTGGGACGAGCTTCTGCCCATCTGGTCATGTACTCCACCCCCATAATGATGTATTCCTTCCCTGATTGAGTGCAAGGTAGTGGCCCTATTGCATCTATCCCCCATTTTTCAAATGGACCATAGGTTTTGATTGGATGCTGATTTTCATGGGTAAGACACCTTGGTCCAGCTTTTTGGCAAACCTCACATGTGCGGCACCAATGTTGTACATCTCGATGGAGGCTTGGCCACGTGAACCCTGCTTGTAAAATCTTTCTGCTAGTAATCTCTTGTGCAAAGTGGCCACCACACACACCTTCATGACAACTAAACAAAATATCCTTTATCTCTTGGGATGCAGGAACTCTCCTTAAGACATCATCTTTCCCTCTACAATACAAGTCCTCATTCACTAAGCTATAGCTGGTAGCCTTTTTTGCCAACCACCTACGTTCACTTTTACTCATACCAGAGGGTGCTTCACAATGCTCAAGAAATCAAAGTAAATCATGCAGCTCCTCCTTTCCCTGGTATAAAGGACTTTTCACAAGGATAGCACCTACTATGAGAGTTTGTAGTTCTTCACCTACTAAGGCATCTGCTTCTCGATTTTGATCTCTAGGTACAAAGTGCACTCGAACTTCTTTAAAACCCTTCAACAAGGCCTTTGCTTCCCTCATCTTAACAGACAATTTGTCATTTTTACAAGCCTATACACCAACCATTTGCTTAACAATCAACATGGAGTCACCAAAAACATTTAGCTTTGTTATGCCTTGAGAAAGACAACATTGCAACCCTAAAACAAGGGCATGGTACTCTGCTTCATTGTTAGAATGAACCTCTTTTAGATGAAACCCTTTTGCAAAGATCTTCTCCTTCTCTGGACCTAATATTACTATGCCTGCTGATGCCTTGTCTTTGGTCCTCTTGTAAGCCCCATCAAAATACAGACTGTGTGCTCCCAGTAGAACTTCAGGCTCCGAGATAGGCGGTCACTTACTAGGTGCCTCTTTCTTGGCCTTCTCATAACACCTTTGTGTGAGGACATTTGCCAAACAAGCACGGGTGGAATCCTCTACTTGTAGTGTGTAGTCAAACTCTTGAAACTGCACCACCCACTTTGCTATTCTTTGAGACAATTCCATGTGTTGTAGGGCATATGGAAAAACCTCCTCAGTTGTGATCACCACAAATTGTTTCGGAAGTAAGTAAGCCCGAAACTTCTCCACTGCAAACTTAAGAGCTAGCACCAATTGCTCAGTTGCGCTGAAACCCTTTTCAGCAGCTGTCATCACTCTACTAGAGAAGTAGACTAGTCTCATGAGAGATGTCTTTGGGTCTTTTTGCATCAAGACAGCTCCTAGAGCTTCTGGACCTACACTAGGATTTACATAGAATAATTCACCCCATGTGGGTTGTAGGACGACAGGCAATGAGCTCAAAATGGTTTTAACTTCTTGAAAGCACCTTTCACCCTCCTCACTCCATGTCAATGTAGTGTGTTTAGTGAGCTGCTGCAAAGGATAGATTGCATGAGAAAGGAGATGTATGAATCGTCCCATGTAGCGAACCTTTTGAATGAAGGAGACTAGTTGCTTCACGTTTGAAGGAGTAGGTAAAGCTAACAATGTCTTTACCTTTTCAGGGTCAGCCTCAATACCATCTTGAGACACAACATGGCCTAGTAGAGTGACCTTGCTCTCACCTATGTGGCACTTGTGTTTATTCAATTGCCCACCCAATTGGGCCAGACGGGTGAAACCTTCATCAACCTTGGACAGATGTACTTCCCTAGAGCTGTAAATGCAAAAATCATCAATGAAGACTCGTATGGACTTACCAAAGTAAGGTTGAAACACCAAGTTCATAAACCTCTGGAAAGTAGCTGGGGCATTAGTTAAACCAAAAGGCATAACTCTATAAGAAAAACACCCCCAAGGTGTTATGAAGGTAGTCTTTCTTTGGTCTTCATCTGCAATTCTGATTTGGAAGTAGCCTGAGTATCCATCACACACTGTGTACCTTTCATGACCATCCACTTCATTTAGTATTTCATCTTGAAAAGGAAAAGGAAAATGGTCCCTTTTTGTGGCTGCGTTTAGAGTCTTGTAATCCACACATACCCTCCACTTCCCATTTTTCTTTGGTGCTACCACAACTGGAGACACCCACTCAGAATCTTCCACTGGGTAGATAAATCCTGCCTTGAGTAATCTTTTTACTTCTTTTAAGAGTGCATCTTGTTGCACTAGCCCTAATCTCCTTAGCCTTTGCACCACTGGTTTGGCACCTTCCTTTAATTGGATATGGTGTTGGGTTACCGTCACTCCTTTAATGTGCTTGTAATCAGTTATAAAGAGGCCAGCATGCTTCTTTAGTACCTGCAAATAGGGTTCTCTCTCTTCTTCTAGTAGGTCCTTAGCTAGCATCTCCTCTAAGCCTGTGGCTTCTTCCTTGTTTAGAGAGTCTTGACCACCTTCTCCTTCTGGGTTTCGCAGTATTATACCCATGACTTCCAAAGAGCTAGCATCCTTCTCAGATGACTCATCCTCAGATGAAGAGCAACTGCTTGTGCTCCATTCATCCATAGAAGTCTCCATCTCTAGGTCTTGTTGTCTACCCTGCTTCATGTCATACACAATTTTTTGTTGCTTGCCACCTACCTTATGATTTGGTCGCAACTCAAGGGAACCTGTCCCCCAATCTTGCCTAGCTTTCATAGCCATAAGCCAAGGTCTTCCAAGGATTAGCGGATAGCCCTCCCCCTTAGTTGGGATCACATAAGCATCAATTGAGATTGCAACACCAAAAGCTGAAACCTTCACTCCATTAACCTTTCCCACACAAGCCACCCTTACATTATTTGCCATCTTAGCTTGTAAGGAAGTTTGCTCGTTTACTTCCAAACCCAACCTGTGCATTAATTTCTCTGTCATAACACAAATCTCGGCTCCACCATCTACGTACACATTGGAGACTCGCTGACTCTTAATCTCTGCATCAATGACTGGCACGATATCCTTCATGCCTCTTGCACTAATAGACCCAACTGACTTTGCCTTAGCCCTCCTAGTACTGACCATCTTAGACCAGGTTCTACGCATCTTTGGGGAAAGGTGGAGGAGTTGCTGCCATGAAATCTTTGGTCCTTGCTTACTCACATCTGCTACCAGGTCGTAAGGTATGGATCCCACCCCAAGTGGAAAGTCTTCTACTCCTATGTGCCTCCTTGACCTAATCTTCCTTTTCTTGTCTCCTATCACTTGGGAGGAACCCTCATTCCCTTTATCCGGCTCTGAAGCTTCCATTTCATCAGTTCTTTGTCTCCTAACTCTCTTTATTGGCATGGCAACAGCTTCCTCCATTTTTTCTTTCCCTTTATCCTTACCATTGTCAAGACTTATGACAGAGACAGCCCTGTCCTCCCCTCCCGATGGTAGTGGAGGGATCTCTGCTGGTGCTTGTGGTGGTGGAGGAGGGGGTCTCAATATTTGGATTGGTGGAGCCACGTGTGCAGTTTGTCCATTTAGTGGCCTAGCTCGAGGAGGAGTGACTTGCTGGCGAGGAGGCCATCTTTGATTACCATTTCCTTGATAGCGTCGTGGATGGGGGCAATAATACATGCCGTGACCTACCTCTCCACAGTTGTAGCAAATGTACTCACGTGCTTGCCTTTGTCCTTCTTGTCTATTTCGTTCATTTCTTGGCTGGGGAGCCCTTACACCTTGAACCAGATTGATGGACAGGATCTCTAGTTGATTGTTGATTTGTTGAAGTAATTCTTGTTGAGAGGACTCTTGGTCTGTTACTCCTGTCCCTGCTACTACCCTTGCCGTAGGTTGAGCTAGCGGTGGAGGCTCCATTCCCCCTTGTAGTTGAGCTTGGAATTTTAACTTCCTATCCTTCTCCCTTGCATAAGTCATAGCTTTATCAAAGGTATCTGGGAATTTACCTTTTACCTTTTCTCGAAGGATGGGGTAAAGCCCTGCCAGGAAACAGTCCTTCTGGGCGCCCTTTCTCCTTCACCTAGTGATGCACACCATTTCTCCCACAGGTTGGAAAACTTTCCTTCATAGCTTCTATAGTCATTGGGTGATGTTTGGCATAGCTCTAAGAGCTGTCTCCATATCTCCTCTGGAGGCTCATGGTGGCGAAATTCTTCGATGAAGGCCATCTTTAAGGACTCCCAGTCTCTTCTTTCTTCAGGTGCCAAAGTTTGATACCATAATTTTGCACCTTCCCTCAAGACCAAAGGAAAGGCCCTTAACTTAGTAGCTTCGTCATCCCTTCCCGATACAAGAAAGGCCATTTCCAAATTATCCAAAAAGTCTGGAGCAACCTCCCCAGGCTTACCATAAAAATTAGGGAAGGCCATAAGTGAGAGAGTAAACAATTACACAAACAACTCCAATTTATTTTAAAATAGAGTATGGTTATTACAATTTGGAGCTTTAGCACAACTTAGCTCAAAATAGGATGAAGATCGACACATCAAAGGAATGGTAATAGTCTAGTAAGGGTAGAATGACAGGATGAGGAGAGCGCAAGATTTCCCCAAGTCTCTCGGCTCCAAACAACAGGGCTATTCTTTGCTGATAAAAAGATTTTTCTATCAATACAAATATTCACACGGATATGACGCACAAAATGGAAAGGAAACATGCGGGGATCATCATTCTCATTATTGGCATCCATACTTACACACAAGAGCCTAGCTTAGTTGCACCACCTTGGGACCAATGAGCCTAATCAGCCACAGAAGGTCAACACCTCGGATCACTTCGACTCTTCCTGATGCATCTGTGAAGACGTAAGGCGTGATGGCAACACTTTGTACAATGCTGAGCCTTTTAGCAAGCAAAAATTGGATGCTATTACCATAATCAGCATGACGAATGAAAGTGACACCATTAATGTGCATCACATCATTAACTAAGATAGTTTCCTTAGATTGAGATAACTTCTTGAAAATTAGCAGCAAAGGTAGGGCAGGGAGGCTTTTCACCCGGTCTCCAAAGCACTTTGGATAATATCCAAAGTGATCTTCACGCGGACAGGAGGTTGGCTTGGGATTGGTGGTGTCTGGATTCACAAAGTGCACTGGGAGCACTCGCAGACGGGCGGCAATCTTGTAGGCAAGCCTTCGCCTCTTTGCTTCAGGAGGATTTAGGGGTGAGAGTCGTGGTTGCAAGTTGGAGGTTGATGTTGGTTGCTCACTAGACTTTTTCTTGCCTGTAGTGGTCATGTAATCCCTTATTAATGAGATTAAGCCAAATGTTACCTTACGCTTGAGCACGCGCTGCGGCCTTGGGCCACTTAGGTGTAGAGGTGATCTTCCTCCTCTTAGTCGGCTCCTCAGGAAAGAGAGGTCTGGTGATGCTTTCTCTTCCCTTAATGTGTGTCACAGTACCTTCGTGTATGTTGATGTAGAATATTTCAAGCTCGTGTACGTTGGAGGTTTCTGGAGCACTCATACGTTGAGAGGAGAGGTATATCAAGCTCTTCTTCTTACTCTCCTTCGTTGGCGACGATCACGAACAAGGCATGTAGAAGAACTTACTTCTTGAATTTCAATGACACTGCAACCTGGTAACAAGACCTCGATGAAAGCTTTTAAGGCCTCTAAAGCCTCCTCCTCTTCTGTTCTCCAATTTGCAAACTCCTCACGCCATTCGTCCATGTTGTAGATTTCACATCTTCATTGCTTGTGGACTGAAGGTCTGTGTAGCCCTCCTCCGTGGGGGCACCAAAATGATAGCGGAAAAAAGAGCAGTGCAATCGGGTGGCCTCTGTACTCGTGCACACTCCACAAACCACGCCTCATGCAAACAAGCAAAGAAAAAAACAAAGGGGGCACCACCCTAAATCAAGAGGTTTAGGGACCTCACATATAGTGCACATAGGCAAGTGAGACTTCTGGCATTATGATGGCATCAAAACATATGACAAAACACATAGAAACGAAGCTTAGGGACCTTATGTAGCATATATATACACAAGACATCAGCTTAACAATACAACGGCATCTGATCATACATAACAAGGATATAGAGAAGCAAGCCAAGGATGGCATAATCCCTTGTCAAAAACAATCAACCCAGCAAGTAGGTATGATCCTACTAGCAACACATCAATACCTTAGAGAATGATGGCGAGGATGGTGGCCATGGAGCATGAGAGAAGACTCCTTATTTAGGTTTTAGGGCTAGTAATGTAGCATACTAGACGGAGAGAGAGAGAGGGAGAGAGAGTAGAGCTCCATCCATAGCTCCTCGTTGTGAGCAATGTCGTCATAGCTTCGTTGCTTAGTGAAGTGGGTGAAGTGTTTGTTTTGAGTAAGAGAAGGCCTCCTTATATAGGTTTCTGAGAGGGTTTAGAATTAGGGATAAACATGCTTAAATCCGCTGATTGGGGTTACTTTTTGCTTAGGGTGGTCAACAGATTGAGGTCACTTGATATGTCACCATCAAGATATTCTCTAGAGTGATGTGAGAGGGGAGGGTAAATGCTGATTTTTCTGATTGTGACACATGGGGATAAGGCCTTGACCAGCATTTAAGAGCAGGTAAGGTGGCTGTTGAACCTGGAGGTTCTGCACATGTCAGGGGAGGACCTGCAGGGTCCTCCTGAATATCAAATTCTCAAAAAATCCTCAACCATGGCTTCTTTTGACATGTGTTCTTTGAAAAAATCAGCATGTCTCTTTTCAACTCAAAAGTCTTTATCCCTGTTGACTCACCTTTACCATAATATTTTCTCCTTTTCTCCTCCTGTAACTGCATTGTTGATGCCCAATCACTGCTTCTAGTAACGGTGAACTGTTACCTACCAAATACTTATGGTGCAGTAAAAAAAATTTACCATGGGTAAAAAAAGTTACTGTAGGTAAAAAGTGATTTGTATTTACCATGTAGGTGAAAAATATTTACTATAGATAAAAAATATTTACTGTGGTAAAAAATATTTACTGTCGGTAAAAAAGTGAAAACGAAGTATGCTGTGTTGTGAGTCCACACGAACATCCTCGTGTAAATTTCACTAGAAATTCACACCTAGAATGGGCTATTTTGTAAAATATAGGTTGTAGGCATGCATAAGAGCTCGTTCCCACGTATCTTTTGTCCATGGCACTTTTTACTCTTTGGTGCTTGTGAAGTAGATTTTTCTTCTCTTTCGAGATCCCTTGGACTAGAGTATCCTCATCTCCCCAACAACTGATTGTGCCTTTATTGCATCTTCAGAAGGGGTCCTAAAAACCATGCATCAAGTGCAACCCGCAATCTCTACCTAGATCGCATAAATGATGCGCATAAAACTCCTGGGAAAATTTCGCCAGAGTTTCGTCAGTAAAACGGCCACAAAACCAGTAACCAAACTGGCTGCATGATTAAAACCATGAGCAACCAAAGCGCATCAAACCGCACTCCAAATGCATGCACCAATATCCACACTTTGTATACATCATTGCAAACACCTGCAAATCTAGTACACAAATATCTGCTCTACCTGTGACTGCCAAAAAACATGCTCGAGGCATACATTTCCGAGCTCAAAATGCAATCACATTAGTCTCCCTGAGCATCAAACCACATAAGGCATACATTGTATCCTCCCATCTGGGAGGAAACTTGCAGCAAATATCACTCTCACATCTGAGAGCAAACCATGTGTGGAATCCTCGACACACAATAAACAACTGCTGCTGCAGAAAATTCAGCGTTCAGAATTTTAAAATTTTGATATGACGAGCGCGTCCGGAGCATGCCAAAACCCCATGGTAGACTCCTGGATTACATGTATCCGAGTCCGAGTGTGAAAGTTATGCCAAAAAACCTCCGTTTTGACCCAAAAACGCAGCATAAACTGCCAAAGAGAGGGTTGAAAAATGCAGCTCCTCAATCGTAGCTCAAATGAGGTTTTTGATGGCTCAAATGGCTTTGAAAGGGGGGTAAAACGCTCAAATGGCTCAAATGGCCTTGCAAGACACCTGTTGGAAACGCTCTCGAAAAGCTCAATTTGCCGATGCCGAAGTCGAAACCCTGTTTGCACTCTTAAAAGTGCGCGCGCACGAACGCGATTTCAGGAATGAAACTGGCTCTCCGCTGTCGTCGTGACTGTGCACACACGCGCTCCCTCCGCACCTACGCTCTGATACCAATTGAAGGGGATCGGGGAGCATCACAGACGGAGAGTGAGAGAGAGAGAAGGAGACACACACACGATGTGGGTGGGGAGACTCAAAGAGTGAGCAGCCCCCTATACACTTATGCTATGTATAAGGTATACAAGTCAGTGGGCGCCCAGACTCTGGGCGGCCGGGCAAGGCACAGGCGCCTATACCCCAACAATGGGCTCTGTTAGCACTATCTTTCGATCTTGAATAGAGAACTTTTTGTAATGGGATGGTATACTCCTATTGTTTCCGCTATTGTCTTTCTCATCCTCTCTATTGTCAGTTTTGGTTGTCTACACTTCCCTTAGAGTATTCTTGAACTCTTGGTACCTTTTCTTATCTTCAAGTTTCATCAATTTCGGTTCTCTTTCCATTCTTCTGGATTTATTTTTTGCCTTCAACCTCTAAGTTTGTTTTTTTACATCCCTAGGATTGACTTTTGTCCTAGGGTCTCGATCTTGAGAGAACTGAGGTAATATTTTGTTTTTAATGCAGTTTGTTGCCTTTACCAAAGATAAGAATTCCATTTTGTTTTTTATGCATGGCATTGGGTTATATCAGGCTCTGTGAGCTTCCTTTCATATATTTTTTGTAATGTGCTTGACGTCTTGATTTTTGATTTGGAAAATTGTAAAACCTAACATCAGGTATTATTTCCTCTAGTTCACTAGGGTTGTCAGAACATTCATTATCTGCACCATCATCTCATTCAAGATGGTATGTAGAATCATGGAGCAGTTCCCCATCCATTTCTTGCTTATTTTTTTATTTTTCTTGATTGATCTGAGATTTGGTAATCATCATCTTTATTAAAGCAACCATGTAATATGGAACTACATCATACCCATCCTGGTCACAAAACTTAGTTGTCGATCCTTCTGCAATAGCACACACATCTAAGGTTGCTAGAATATTTGTCCATTCTAATGGTTCTAAGGACTCTCCTGCAAAAGGTTTGGAATGTATTCCATATCCTCAATCACTCTGTCTAGAATACATTCTTCTCGTTTTAGGCTTCCACAATTGGATGCCCCACACATCAATAACTCCTTTGGTTTACCTAGCCAATCTGGGAGTTCTGACCCTAATATTGTGGAGAAGAATCGAACTCTTCTACCGGGGTTCTCTCAACATCTTTGTAGCTATGGTTTTTAAGGTTTATTCTTGTAGTCGTATCCATGTGTCTAAGGTATATGTGATTGTAGCCCCAATCTTGGACCATCTTTAACTATCGCATGAAGGGTCGTCCAAGTATTATGTCATAGTTTTTTTTTCATGCCAAAATCCACGATTGCAAAGGTATGCTCGTACTCGATTCTGCAAGACTTAACTACTATTTTCTCCAAAAGCCCTATGGGTCTCTCCATATAACCGTCTGCCAGTTGTTGTAGCTTCATTCTGGTGGTTTTCAAAGCTGGTTTTTCCCATTTCTTCCTTAGATTCTTTGTTGCAATGGCTACACCAGCTCCACTGTCAAGAATTTCCATGGTGGCAACACCTTTTAATTCAATCGGGAGCATGGTATTGCCATTCTTCCCCTTCACAGTTTTCTCTTACCTTGTTTAAAGGCACTCGTTGCATGTTTACTTGAGGTTTTTCTAATTCCTTGATTCCTTCCTGCATTCGTGAATTCGTATCCCTTACTGCAAATTTTTCGAGACATTTTCCTACCGTATTCCATATATTAGGTCTTAATCTGAGAAGATCTACTAGAGTGATGGTACAAGTTATCGGAGCTGATAAGAATGTTATCAACCCCTGGGAGTCCATACACTTCCTTGTAGTGAGTTGTTGTGATGGTACAACTTTCACATCTGACTTTGCTTTATACTCTCCCATATATGAGGGTAATGTTTTTAGAGATACAGGTTGGCTATCCCAAGATTTCACAGATCCTTTGTCTCCCCTATAAGAGTGCATCTCAAGATCTGCTTGAGGTCCTGCCTCAAATTCTTCAATAGGAGGAAGGAAGTCATCTTCTCCCATACTAGTTTTGTTAACCCTTTGGCTTAGTTCATTAGCTTCATTGGCTTCCCATATCTATCTCCAAAGATCATTTAAGCCCTCATCACTTTTATACAATTCAGGTGTGATAAATTGGAACCCTTTTGATGTTGAGTCTGTTGTGTTCGACACTATCCTCGTTTTTTTTTTTAATGTTCAGGTTTTAATTCAATTTCTGGACTAACAGTTAGTCGTTCTATTTTGTGTGTTGGAGGGTTCCTTAGCATTGGTACTGAAAGTTCTACCTCCTCCACATGTTCCCTTGAAGTTGGCTCTAGTAAGATTTGCGCAGTTTGGATCATGACACATTTTCAGTCTCTGTTTTTCCAACTCAGCATAGGGATATGTCATCCATTTTTGTTCCTGAGTTTGGTTGATTTTAAGCCTTGAGTTGCATGCTTTCGAGAGTGCGTCTAGATGTTTGTTCACTTTCTCTACTAGCACAGATCCACTTGATCCTGCACTTTTGGATTTCACTTTCTTCTCAAGCTCTATACCTTTGGTGTTTCTAGTTCTTGAAGTGCTCGTCTTTCAAGTTTTTCTAGTCTATCTTTTGTTCGCTGTAATTCTTCCGTTATGACATTTTGTTCTCTTTATTTCCTCCCTTTCTACCCGTGCTTTTGTAGCTTGCCATGTGTTTCATTGGATTTTTTGTTCAATGCTAGGTGTTTCTTATCCTGGTTCTTCATTTTCAAATCTTCCTTTTTATTTTTGAGCCTGAGCTCGTGTGATAACCTGTATAGGTATTACTATTTCATTTTTGGAACCGCTGCTTGAAGGGATAGCCCCCAAAATGTTTATGGTTGCTTTCACCGCTTTGTTTGTATTCTTTGGGCAATCGGCATTGACCTGGAAAATTTCTGAATGAGGACAATCTTTTATAAGAAGGTCGCCCCCACATTTATAGAAAGGTCCCAACGGTTGTCGTGGATCTCCTTGAGCACCCGGCCCTCTGATGGTAAGCAGTTCTTGGTCCATTGAAACCTCCATTGGCTATGAGCAACAATGTTCTTTCATCCAAACTATATCTACTTTCTCCTGTAGCCTGTGCCGCGGTTGGTGGTCCAACATTGCCGATCATACTCCATGGTTCCGGTGCTCTCGGCTCTTCTGGTGGGTAGTATGTTGGGCATGCCATTGTTCTACTTGGATCTTTGTAATAAACAAGGACAAGCACTAAGTCTTGTTCCTCTGGTTCTTCCACAGTGGGGCTAGGTGTATCTCACACCTATCAGTCTTGTCCCTAGGGGTGGTGGTTGTTGAACTAAAACTGACTGTGGTCGTCCTGTCAAATTCCTCACAGTATATCTAGGTACAGGTGGCACTTGAGGTTTCCTACTGGCGGTTGGGAATCATACTATTGTTCTCTCATGTACCCTTTATTATAGTAGCATTTCTTGATAACATGATTTTTCCATTTCTGTTCGATGGCGCACCACTTTAATGGCTTAGCCTGTGGCTTGGAAAATGGGCTAATCCTCTTTAGCACCTCCTCTATCAGTCGCTCTTGATTTACTCCTGGTTCATTATGTTGTACTATCTTTCCAAACTTTGACCCACTCTGTTGAGATGATGAATCATCATCTCTATCTCTTAGATCCCCAACTCTGTAGATCTCACAGTTATCTACACGGAACAAAGCCTCTTTGGTTAAGTCATTTAGAGTGGGACTTTTCTTCATATGCAAATCCTTTTGAAGATCTGTATTTCTCAATCCTTGGATAAATATCAACATCGGTTTGGATTGAGTAGGTAGTTCTTCCATTGGGCAGAAATTTACGTATCGTTTCAGCTGTAGGACTGACTTCCTGACAGATTCTCTGTCCTTCTATTTAAACTTGTGGATTTGAGAGACAGTATTGTGGGCTATCCCTCTTTGAGAGAATTCCTCCACAAACTCATCAAAAACTTCTTGGATGGTCCCAAAATCTCGTCTTTCAACAGAATCAAACCAAGTGGTGGCGTGTTCCTCTAAGGTGAGTCCAAATCCTGCAAATTGTGTATCGAAGTCTCTAACCTCTTCTGCTCAGATAACCCTCAAGAACGGTGCCATGTGATCTCTAGGATCCCCTTTACCTGAATACCTTTTGTGTACCCATTTCCGGACTCAAGAAGGTCTAACACGTCTTTGTTCCACCAATCAAATTGTGGAATCTCCTCGTCCTTCTCCCCTCACAGGGTCTTGTCCAGGTTTCAATCTTTCGTCAATTGCACCTCCTGCCCCATATCCTCTATATGACCTTTCAACAGGTGGTTCCATTGCAAACCCTCTTTCGGTTTTGATTTTCTCCATATAAGGGAATCATTATTGTGGTTGGCACCGCTGTTGGTCCCTTGCTTTCCTTGGGATAAGAATAAAAGTAAGTGGGCATGGGTGAGACTATAGGGGTCACATATGAACTATTTGTAATAGGGACTTTGACCCTATACAACTCTTTTTCCCTTGTCACTGTGGGTTGCAACCATGATTACAATGTTTTTGGATTTGTGTTGAGATATCAAGGAAAAATTGATTTTTCTACCGTTCCATCTTGTCTAGTTGGGATTCTGGTCTCATCCTTCATTTCCTCAAAGGGATTAGTAGATTTACTGGGGAAAGGGTTTAATCCTTGAGTGGCAGTGAGGTCTATTGTAATTACTCTAGTGGCTATCAATCTTGCTACCTCTGCTTTTTTTATTGGCCTATACTCTCATCCATATTTGTCAACATATAGTATGAGACTCCCCTCACCTGTTTCATATGAGAATAAGTAAAGAGTCTTTTTTGTGCCTAGCTCAAAGGAAAATGGTGCCAAACATAAAAAATATGTCTTGACTCTCCCATTCAGGTATTCATAGATTTCTACCACTCCTTGGCTAGTTGCAACTTTAGTCACCTTCTTGTCAAACACTAGGGTGGCATTAGGCAGGTCTATTAGAGGAGGTATTTTGGTGATTTCAAAAACCATCTTTCCCTTTACCACATTATCCCCGTACTTGTTATAGTTTTCTCAATCCTTAACAATAAGGTAATGTGTTCCCTCCTCATCACGGAATCTATCCCCATCATCATACGCTAGAAGGGAATCCACTCCTTTTGCTGGTTTTTTCTCAATACATATGTTTTTTCGTCCCCTTTCGTCAGCATATACCAAAGCCCCATGGGCATTTGGTCCTTCAAAGTAAAGGGTTGTAAATCTTAATGTCCAAGGAGGGTTTCTAGAGGTGCTCCTCCTCCTTGGATTGGTTGGTTAACTGCGGTGTTTCGGTCCGCCATGAGATAAAAGGATTGTTCAGAGGAGGTGTCGATTCCACTACCGTATTTTATGATTGGTGCTAGTGGTTTTATTCTAGCTTAGGTCACACTCTCTTCTGTAGACACTATGTTGACCTGATCTCATTGTGATTTTTGGTCTCTTTGGAGGTTGCTTCCTAATCTCAAATACACCAATCCCTTAACACACCACTACCTTTTACCTTTAGAGTTCGCTCTATAGTATCTTACTCTTTCTATTTTAGCTCTCCAATTGGTTGATTTATTGCACTTCCAGTTGGTCTGGACTCACTACAAGAGCTCACTTAAATTTTGGTGCCACATTATCGGCTTCACTGGCGGGCATTGATATATGTGTAGGTATGTATGGAGGGAGCTAAAGTTTTTTTTAAAAATGATTTTCAAATTTTCGACGCATGTTCCGATGCCTAATCCGACGTCAACGCGCTTGCACTTTCCGACGTTGTCTCCGGTGCACTTTTCGATGCCTATACCGATTTTTGTACCGATGGTACCTGTAAAAAAAGAAACCATGGGCATTCTTTGCGTATTTCTCTTTTTCTTGCGCCTTTTCTCAAGCTCTCTCCTTCCTCACCTCTAACATATCTGGTGCGAAACAAGTATTCGGAAGTACTAATCTTGCTTGTGGGTTAGCCCATAACACTAAGGTGAGATTGTTTTCATGAAATGTGCATCACATCATACACAAGATCCAAACTAATGTCAAATCCATAGAGATGATACAACCTCTAGAGTGGTGATTCTCCTGTTAACCCTGCATTGGATAGAGTACTCTTATACTCCTCCTTTGTTTGTTTTTGTCTTGAAAGTCTTATAGCTTCAAACATCTTTGTTGCAGTCCTCTTTTCTAGTGGGTAGCGAGCAATATATTTATTCTTTGTGTATACGTACTTTGGAATGCACACCCCTTCAACGATTTGCTTCATGGGAGGCTTATCCCATCTACCCCCGTTCTTGCCCCCATCCTTCAAACACCCTAGTTTACATTGGGTTGGGTGATCGCATGTCCATGACATGAGAATTGCCCATAGAATGCAAGAATGATATGCTATGTCCAAAGATTTTTCAAATATGGAAGTTGGTGGATAGTTAAAATCGATGGAGAACCCATCAACAAAAGATGACTCTGCTTCACATATTAAAGGCTCTAGAAGGTATAGAAGAATATCGCCATGTTTCTTTTCTAACTTTACTAAGCTGAGTGGAAAAAACAGCACTAGCAAAGGTCCAATAGTTGAGTTCTTTCCACCATTAAAGACCACCACTTCAACAACTCCACTATCTTTTGGCTTGGTTGAAGTTGTTTGAAAGCCATCCCAATGGTACATTAGTGCAAAGTTTTGAGGATCCCCCTAAAAAAACATGAAAGTTATGGGCATGATAAGCATTGCTAAGATGAATCCTCTTCAAATGGATTGCAATGTTGTCTCACCTTGACCATTCTTCTTGGCACTTTGATATTTGTTGCAATGTGAGCATAAGAACTGATATTCCTTGGTAATCTCATTCCAATTGTTTTTTTAGCTCCAGACTATGCAAGGCAGTTGGAAAAGTCCGATAATACATGGCACAAAAACTATTGGGGCATTTAACTGGAATCTCCCACTCTTTCTGTGGGTTCCAAAAGTCTTTATTTTGTCCCCATCCCAGTAATCATTGGTAACATTGGTAGAGGTTGAACTGTCCGCTTGCCAATTGCTTCTTGCCCGCCACATTGTAAAAAAATCATAACAAAACTCCTCGCTCTGACATAAAAACGAAGTTTCTTGATAAACGAGATGTACTCAAACCGCACCATGTTTTTTCTTTCCTTGCCACAGACATCACAACGTCCACAACAGGTCTCACAGTTTCTCTTGTGCTTATTCCTTGAAGAGGATGGAGAACATGTACTTGGTAAAACATTCCCCACGTATCTATCCTATGCATCCGAGGGGAAAAGAGTGAGCTTGTGATGTTTCTCGTCCTTGCCTATGCAAAGTCTCCACTGTGAAGTTTTTAAAAGGCCCTTCTCTTTATATCGAGCAAACACATGAATAATAATATGCGGTATGGTGTTGTCTACTCCTAGAAAGTCTTTATCCATGACAATTTCTAAGAGTGACCTATTCTGCTTTTTCTTCATAGATTGTTTTCCCCTTCCCTTTCTATTTGGGGGGAATATCATTCTCAATATTGCATCTTGTGCAAGCAAAGGTGAATGAAAACTATCTAGATTGGATTGTAGGCTCAACACCCAACTCTCAAGCTCACCCCGCAAAAGGGGACCTCTTTCTGAGGATGAACATGTCAATACTTGATCAATATCCTCAACACATGGCTCCATTATTCCTATATCACATACACAAACATAATTTCTTCACTTTGCATGGTACGATGATTAAAAAAAATGGAAATAAAATATATTCCAATATAAAATTGAAATTCAATAGAAAAAGGTTGTGTCCATCAATCACAATTCAAAGATACATACTCACAGAAAAAATAAATGAGCAAAAAACAATCATATTCGTCTTATAAAGTCAATGAAGTTGATGTCTCCTGCCATCTAAACCTCTAATAGATTGCCTATCTCAGAGAGGCAATGTTCATGGCACCTCTCATCAATCTCAATACTCACGCAATACCGGTCTAAGACCTCACACACTTTGGCCATATTTTTGACCCCATCAAAACCATCTATTATGATTTTCCCTGCTTGAGTGCAGAGCAAAACTAGGAAACCAAAAGAAATTTGTGTGTGTCTCAGCTGTACCACGCAAGGCATTGCCTTCTTCATCTAGTGTGAGGTTTAGCTTCCCTGTTGTGGTAGCTCCACAAAGGTATCATACTTGTTGTCAAAATATCCCTTCATGACTTTTAGTAATGCCTGCTCCCAATTTAATTCACGTGTACAATTTAGATGGGCAAAGAATGTAATCACTAAAGTGGAAACCTGCAAAGTAGCATTAATAGAGTAAATTGGAGTTTTAGCCTTTAAAAATTTCTACAACCATAATCCTCAAGTGGTTTTGATTGACCTCTTCTATTTTCCCACGAATGATCCTTTTGCATTGGGTTGTAGTTTCCAAGAACATACTATGTACATAGTAAAGTTTGGATTGCCCCATCACACGTGACACAATCTCAATTAATGTTGAGTACCACTGGTAGTAACAAAGAAATCATCATGGCTCAAGAAATCTGCCTGCAATGGTAGCTGATGCCTTCAAATTTTTTGAATCCCATTCATTCCAAGCTGGCACTTGATCCTCCTCTTCAAATGGGTACAAGCCAGACGGAAGATCTACCCATACAAGAGAGACAAGTGTATCATCATGAAATCCACCTTGGGCTTGAAGTTTTTCTATAAACCGTCTTATCATTACTGCATCTAATTCTTCAGGGCCATTAAATGTATCAATTGCAATATGCAATATATCAGCATGTACAAGGAGATGAAATGACACAAAAGCCACCAATGCACCCTCTTCTTCATCTTCCCTTTGTGTTCGCGTAGTGTTGCCCTTCAGCTTTTTTGGTGGTGGTGTTTTCTTTGTTTTTCCATGCTTTCCTTCCAAGTTATTACCTCTTTTCTTCTCATTGGGAACCTTACCCTTGTGGTTTGGACTTTGCACTACCTCTTTAAGAGTACCCTTACCACCTCTAGTACCTAGCTTGCCAGGAGAATTTATTGTATCCTTTTCACTCTTGTCAATCTTGCCGTGAGGGCTCCTTGTGTCCTTGCCACTTCCCCTTTCCCTCATGTTTGTCTCAGTGTTTCTTTCTTTGGAGTGCCATGAGGGCTTCTTGTATCCTTGCCACTACCACTTTCCTTTGCATTTGTTATTGTATCTTGCTTTGGAGTGCTTGTTGCAACTACTATTGTCTTGCACATGAGACCTGTTTCCAAACCATGCAAACAAAACATAAGTAGTGACTACTAACCTCATCTAATATAATTTGTTGCATCAACCAACACACTCCAAGCAATGCATTCACTATAACACGTCGCACAAAAATCGGTGCAGATATTGACGAGACAAAGATTTTTTTAAATTAAAATGCCCTGGAATAAGCATCATAATAAATGCCAGTATCATAGCGTCGGTATACATGTTGTTATATGCGCCGAAATACACGTTGTTTTTTGCATCGGAATTACTGCACTTATCTAAGTCGAAAATGTTCTCATATACCGACTCTTGTTCGGAGGCCCATATCGATGTGTGTATCGAACTTTGTTCCAATGACCAAACCGGCAAAAACAAAATGGGCAGAGAGGGTTGAGAACTGATGTTGCATATACTACAGCAACAGAAAATAGCCCTCTCTACAGAGTGCACAAGCAACCGCACTCCACCTACAAGTTGACACTAAAGAGCGAGTGTATACAGATTAGCAAAATTGTAAAAAGAAGAAAACCACAAAATCAAAAGCTTAATCATGACAAGTATACAAAAGCATAACCATAACGTGGACTTCGAAACCATAGGATCAACGCCATAAAAATTTCATAGCCATAATTAAAACATGATTAAAAAACTGCAAAACCATAAACATAACCCACTTCCCATACCATAACCATTACCATAACTTGCTTTCCATACCATAACCATAACAACCATACCATCATTGCAAAACCATAACCATAATCTGATTGCCAAACAATAACCATCACATGTCGCCATACCATCACTGAAAATCATAACCATAACTTGATTGCCAAACCCTAACCATACCATGATTGCCATACCATCATTGCAAAACCATAACCATAACTTGATTGCCAAACCATGACCAAAACCTTTGTGTCATACCATAACCATAACCTCTGTGCCATACCATAATTGGGAAACAAATCATAGTCACAAATGGAATGCAAAACCATAAACATAAGCACTGCAAAATTGTACATGCAAACAATCACTGAGTAAGACTCTATCAAGAAGACCACAGCTAAAAAAAAAGGATTGTACAAAGAAGACCATATCAAGATGACGGAGTAAAACTGTATCAAGAAGACCCTCATGGTAATGCCTCCCAATCGGCATCCTTTCCCTCCTCCTGCAGTTGGGTCAAAAGGGCCACAAGTCCATACTTCTCCTCTCGGCGTGTCGAAATGCGCTTCACGGGAATTTTCATGCAAAAGTATGGGTTAATCATGAGATAAATCTTCAAGTAACATATATATTTTCAACAATGCAAAGCATATGTATAATACTTACAAACTTATGTCGAAGTGTGTCGTAGCCTCCATTCCCAAGATGTGACGCTCCAACAGACTCTAAACGTGCTCTGGCTGTATCTCTCTACTGTTGAAATTTGTCTGGATTGTCTTGTGTCTCTCGGAAATCCCCGCCCACTCCTCTGCGTCCAACCATGCCTGCTTCGGACTGTCGGCATTGTACCTCTCTCTCGCCTCTGACCAACGGTGTGACATTGTGGCCTTCGCTACGCCGAAAATCTAAACCTAACCTAACATAACTTATAACCTAACCTATAACCTAAACCTAACTTAACATAACCTATAACCTAAACCTAACCTATAACCTACCCTAACTGAAGTCCGTTTGCGTTTTTTGAAATACACGAGTCATTTTCAAATTTTGTTTGCGTTTTTTCTATTATTTGTCGCTTGTTCTAACCCAACCTATAACCTAACATAATCTATAACCTAAACCTAACCTATAAGCTAATCTAACCTAAGCTATAACATAACCTAACATATAATCTAACTTAGAACCTAAACCTAACCTATAATCTATCCTAACCAAAGTCTGTTTGCGTTTTTTGAAGTACACGAGTCGTTTTCGAAGTTCGTTTGCGTTTTTTCCACTATTTGCTGCTAGCTCTAACCTAAAACCTAAACCTAATCTAACCTAACCTAGCCTAACATATAACCTATAACCTAACATATAGCCTATACCCTAACCTAACATAATCAATAACCTAAACCTAACCTATAAGCTAATCTAACCTCACCTATAACTTAACGTAAAACCTAAACCTAACCTATAACCTAACCTAACCAAAGTCCGTTCGCGTTTTTTGAAGTACACAAGTCATTTTTGAAGTTCGTTTACGTCTTTTCCACTGTTTACCGCAAGATCTAACGTAACCAATAACCTGAACCTAATCTAACCTAACCTATAACATAACCTAGCCTAACGTATAACCTATAACCTAACATATAACCTATACCCTAACCTAACCTATAACCTAACCGAAACCTATAACCTAAACCTCATCAATCGCACGATGATGATGAGATGGTAGCATAATTTCAAAACATAGCATAATTTCGAAACAAAATTTCTCCAAAGCATAATTTCAAAAAAAAAATTCCCATAGAATAATTTCGAAACAAAATTACCCCAAAGCATAATTTGAAAACAAAATTTTTTCAAAGCATAATTTCAAAACAAAACTGCATAAAAATTTAAAGCATTGAAAGCCTAATGAATGAAAATTTTATTTTGTCAATATACAATATAATTTTTAATTAAATAAAAATGTATAAAACTCTTGAGCACTCATATGCGGCCTATTTGAGCAAGAAAGGGTCTTAAAAACGTCTTCAAACCTATAAAAACACACACATACATACAAACCTACAAGAAAACTTGAAAAGAATCTCACCTTGATGTTAGGGAGTAGTCCACAAGCAAGAATCTCACCTCCAACAACTCGTTAGGCAACAGATCTGCACAGGTGAGGAGGAGGAGGGCAAGAGAAGAGGTGGAAAGTGAGAGAAATGCACAGGGAAAGACCCGCGGTTGTGTTTTTTGTAGGGTCCACAGATACAGGCGTCGGTAGAGACGTCGAAAAAACTTCGGTACAGGCGTCGGAATAGATGTCGATACAGGCATCGAAAATTCAAAAATTATTTTTAAAAAAAGGTTGATCTCCCTCCAGATTTACCTACACATATATCGATGCCCGCCATTGACACCGGTAATTTGATGTCGGAATTCAAGCTGGCTCTTATAGTGATTGAAATCACTTATATGCATTTCTTTCTCCTCGACTGGATATTCACCTTCCAAATACTCTACAAACCATGGCACGTCATAGAGATCCTTAGGAAGAGTCCTATTTGCATTGAGCCATGCACATGGTACAATGATTTATAGCCCAAAGATGAGACAACCTTCCACTCTTCAACGCTTGGCGGAATTTCTTCCATGACCCTTTAGGAGCTTTTCTTCCTGCTCACTTAATTAAATTACCATTTTTTAAAAGAATAAAACCTTCGAGAGTTGGCATGTAGCCATGATGCCTAAACTTATGTGCCAAGTCGTCAATATTGTTTCCCCTTGTTAGATGGACAGCCTTGTGACCATGAAGTCGGTGCAAGGGAGCCTAGGGAAATGGTCCATCACATTGAATTACCTCGTGCTTGGCCATCCAATCCTCCAAGAGCTTTGTGTCGAGCTCAACATATCTGCCCATCGCCTTTACAACTAGCTGGGAAGATTGCAACCCCTCTTCGGTTGTAGCTCTCACAACCTTGCCTAGATCAGTTTTGACACCTTGCGAGCTCTCTTCCATGAACCTTTAGGAACTTTGAATGTATTCAATCAAGATATTTAACAACAAGAATTAAACATAAAGTACTTATAGCACTCCCAAATTCATTTTTAGCATCTCTTTTTGTACTTGTATATGGTATTTGATTCACAAGTTTGTGCCGGTTTGGTCTCATAGGTCATTTTGGCCACTTGAAGACGTTAATAAATCATTTCATCTCTCTCTTTCTCTCTCCCATTGTATGAGTGATCACACATATCCCACATAGTACTAGCTAGTAGCACTTCCAAACTCATTTTTAGCATCTCTTTTTGTGCCTAGACATCGTATTAGATTCACAAGTTTGTGTCGGTGGTCTCATAGGTCATTTTGGCCACTTGAAGACGCTAATATATCATTTCATATCTCTCTCTTTCTCTCTCCCATTGCATGAGTGATCACACATATCCCACATAATACTAGCTAGTAGCACTCCCAAATTCATTTTTAGCATCTCTTTTGTACCTAGACATCGTATTAGATTCACAAGTTTTTGTCGGTTTGGTCTCATAGGTCATTATGGCCACTTGAAGACACTAATATATCATTTCATCTCTCTCTCTTTCTCTCTCCCATTGTATGAGGAATCACACATATCCCACATAATACTAGCTAGTAGCACTCCCAAAATCATTTTTAGCATCGCTTTTTGTAACATTTTAATGGCCTAGTAACTTGTGTGTAGGGGAAAATAGCATAAACATAGCGAGCATTTCATTAGAATAGATTCCTGTTGAGCATAGCAAGAGTGCTTGGATGGAGAGAGCAACAAAAAACATAGCACCTAATTAGATAGGCATGAACAATACTTCAAGAGAGAGAGAGAGGTTAAGCTATTGACAGTAGTTGAGGATTTTCATGGAGCCGGTCCCCCCTCCAAAAGGATTTGTATTATAGGGTTTCCCCCATCAAGGGAGACATTTTACAATACAATACTTTGTGTTCCTTGAGTAACTTGCTGGTACAATGAAGATGGAAGCTTCAAGCACCATGCACACACTTATAAAATACAACATCAATTCCCTCATGGTCTCAAACCCAAGACCTCACACATTTTCGAAGATGGTGAGAGATAGCAGGGTATGAGAGTATATTGAGAGGAAGAAGGAGTATTTGTACGAGAAAGAAGTATATCTCCTCACATAATCACTCATAATAGCTTAGCATAGCTTAAGCATGGTAGAGGAGATGAGCATGCATTGGAGCTTGACTCTTGGTTGGATTTGCATCACAAAGCCAAGAGTTGTTGGTGTAGGCCTCCGTTCTCACAAGCTTGGAGTAGATGATGAACTTTCCATTAAAGCTTGAGAAGGAGAGAGAGTCTTCTTTGCTTCACACATGAGATTGTGTGAGCGTGTGTGTGTGATAATGCCTTGCCAAAATCAGATCCCTCTCTCTTTTGGTCGACCCCTCTTGCATTTTACTCATGCAGGCACCCCATTGGCTCATGCAGGCTTAGCCAATAAGAATTTAGAAGCATAATGGCTAGCCTTCTTACATGGGTCCGCCTTTTTCCTTTTGTGAGAGCTTTACATAATCAAATAAATCAATTAATCTCTCATTGGACCCCTTAGTCTTCTCACCAATAGGAATCAGGCAAGCCATTGGGCTGTTAAATGATCATTGGACCCCTTGGGAGATTGTCCAATAGTCTGTTAGGAAATAAGACATAGCTAAATAGATAATTGAGTAGATTACTTAATGGAGAGAGACAGATTTATATACATGAGATTATAGAGCAGAGAGAGAGAGAGAGAGAGAGAGAGAGAGAGAGAGAGAGAGAGAGAGAGAGAGTACACACGATATACGTGGTTCACCCAATGTGGGCTACGTCCACGGGAACGCAGCCACTCAATGGCTTTAGTACTTCAAAACAAGAAGTAGTTTACAAAGGGATTATACCCTTAATGGAGCTCCCGCCTTGCTTTACTCTCACCACCTCACACTCACCTTGTTGCATGAACTTCACACTATGAAATGTGTGAAGAAATGGCCTCCTTTTATAGGCCAAAAGAGCTGCCCTCTCTTATGAGAGACAGCCATGTGTAGCCGCCCTTGTGCGAATAAGTCCAAATCGGACCCTCCAATCCGCCCATTAAAGTTGCCCCTGATTCTTGTCCGTGAAAATTTTGGTTTCCGGTGAGTGATTTTCCTTCACACACGATGGCTTCTCCTCATAATGGGGGCGTTACAAATGTGCGCTTTTACCACAGAAAATTACAAGGGTAAATCAGGCTCCATACTGAACAATCTCCCACTTGGAGACTGATCTCCAAACCAAACCTGTGACTGCTTTCCATTCTGGCTTCTTATCCTTGAATGCCGATTGAAGATGAGCAAACGCTCAACTTCTCCTTGTTGACCACCTTTGTAAACATGTCTGCAGGATTTTCACTTGTATGCACCTTTCCTAGCTTTAGTTGTCCCTCTTTCAAAAGAGTGCGTATGAAGTGATATCTCACCTCAATGTGCTTTGTCCTTGAATGAAAGGCTGAGTTCTTCGCAAGATGGATAGCGCTTTGGCTATCACTGTACAAGACACAATTGTCTTGTTTGAATCCAAGCTCTTCTAAGAATCTGTGAAGCCACATAATTTCTTTGCTTGCCTCCGTCATTGCTACATACTTTGCTTCCGTGGTAGAAAGTGAAACCACTTTCTGCAGCTTTGAAGCCCAGCTTACTACTGTGCCTCCAACCGTGAACACATAGCCAGTAGTGCTCCTTCGAGTATCTTTGTCACCTGCCATATCTGCATCAGCATACCCTTCTAGAAAAATATCAGTTCCTCCAAAATACAAAGCATTTGTTGTTGTCCCTTTTAGATACCTAAGTATCCACTTCACAACTTGCCAATGCTCTTTACCTGGGTTGTCCATGAACCTACTCACAACTCCCACTGCATGTGCAATGTCTGGCCTTGTCCAGACCATAGTATACATTAGAGAACCTACCGCTATAGCATATGGAACTCTAGACATATAGGCTATCTCCTCTTGTGTCTTTGGACACATATCCTTCGTTAGTTTAAAATGACCATCCAAAGGTGTAGAAACTGGTTTTGCATTTTGCATTGCAAACCTTTCTAGTACCTTCTTGATGTAATCTTCTTGAGATAGCTTTATTGTCTTCTTCGTCCTGTCCCTTGATATTTTCATACCAAGTATCCTCTTTGCAGCACCTAAATCTTTCATTGAAAAAGATTTGGACAGCTCCTCTTTTAGGTCTTTGATGTCCTGCATGTTAGCACTTGCAATCAACATGTCATCAACATACAACATTAGGATGATGAATTTCCCATCTCCCAAATTCTTCGTGTAGACGCAGTGATCCGAGTTGCATCTTGTGAATCCATGATCCAACATCCATCGATCAAACTTCAAGTACCATTGTCTTGATGCTTGCTTTAAACCATACAAGCTCTTCTTTAATCTGCAAACCATTTTCTCCTTACCTTTTACTTCATACCCCTTTGGTTGAAGCATGTAGATTTCCTCCTCTAAGTCACCGTGAGGAAATGCCGTATTTACATCCATTTGCTCGAGATTTAGATCATGAGCAGCCACAAGGCTTAAGACAAGCCTAATTGAGTTCATTTTTACAACAGGAGAAAATATTTCATTGAAGTCAATACCTTTCTTTTGAGAAAAACCTTTTACCACAAGCCTAGACTTGTACCTTTTCTTCCCACCTTCTTCTTCCTTTAGCTTGTACACCCATTTGTTTTGAAGTGCCCGCTTACCTTTAGGCAACTCAACCAACTCCCATGTTTGGTTGCGATGTAGTGAGTCCATCTCCACTTGCATGCTCTTCGTCCATTCTTCTTTGGATTCATGTTGCATAGCTTCTTCATATGATTCCGGCTCTCCAGAATCTGAGATCAAGAGATGGTTGAAGGAAGGAAAAAACCTTTCTGGAGGTCTACTTGCTCTTGTAGATCTTCGGGGAATAGGTTGAGGCTCCTCATTTGGTTGACGTTGTTGCACATTGTCACCATTTGCAGTCCTTGAGTCTTCACCGTCCTCAAGCTCCATGTACTCATCACCTGTTTCTTTTGTTTGTTTTCTTTCCAAGTAATCTTTGGAAATATTTTGTTCGTTAAAAATTACATCCCTACTCCTTAAGATTTTACCATCTTCAGGATTCCATAGGCGATACCCAAAGTCTCCTTCTCCATAGCCAATGAAGAAACACTTTTTGGACTTTGCATCTAACTTTGATCTTAGGCTTCTATCTATGTGCATGAAAGCCTCACACCCAAACACTTTGAGAAATGCATAATTCACTGGTTTACCTGTCCATGCCTCTTCTGGAACTCCCCCATCCAATGCCGTTGAGGGTGACCGATTGATTAAGTACACAGACGTACTTACAGCTTTCGCCCAAAGCTCAAGTGGTAGGCCTGCATGTAGCCGCATGCTTCGTGCTCATTCCATGATTGTCCTGTTCATCCTTTCCGAAATCCCATTTTGTTGAGGTGTCCTTGGGGTTGTCCTTTGCCTCTGAATGCCATTGCTAGCACAAAAGCTTTCAAAAGCTTGGCTGCAATATTCGCCTCCATTGTCGGATCTGAGGCATTTAACCTTGGTACCTGTTTCATTCTCCACAAAGGCTTTCCACCTTTGAAATATGGAAAATACATCGGATTTATTCTTCATGACATAAACCCATGTTTTTCTAGTCGCATCGTCTATGAATGTTACATAGTACAATGAGCCACCAAGTGATGGTGTACTTGCAGGACCCCAAACATCAGAATGAACCAACTCAAGTTTTTTTTTTCTTTCATTTCCTGATTTTTGAAATTTTACCCTCTTTTGTTTACCATAAACACAATCTTCACAGAACTCTAAGTCCACTTCTTTCAAACCTGGTAGAAGCTTCTTTGTTTGAAGGATTTGCATTCCTTTATCACTCATATGCCCAAGTCGGTAGTGCCACACCGCACTGTCAACTTCTGTAGTTGCTGCACAAGCTGAAGGTTGCGTGCTAACAGTACACAAGTAAAGTGTACCGACTTTTTCACCCTTGGCAACCACCAAAGATCCCTTTGAGATCTTCCACCGTTTGTTTCCGAATGCAATGTTGTGACCTTCATCGTCCAATTGTCCTGTAGAGATCAAATTTTTGCGAAGAGAAGGAACATGCCTAACATCTTTAAGCTTCCATTCATTTTCGTTAGCAGTTTTGACAGAAACTGTACCTTTGCCGACAATCTCACAAGCTTCATCATCTCCCAAGTATACATACCCAAAATTACCTTTGGTGTAGTCTTGGAAATGTTGCTTGTGTGGTGTCGCATGGAATGAAGCCCCGGAATCTACTATCCAAGAATTAGACACATTGTCTAATGAGAGAATTAGAGCATCTTGCTCTACTTTACCTGCCACATTGGCCTCCGATGTTGGCTTGTTGTCTTGAGACTCTGTCTCCTTCTTCTTCTTGGACCAGCAATCCTTCTTGACGTGGCCTTTCTTGCCGCAGTTCCAACATTCAAGAACTGACTTTGTGCGTGACTTGCTCCGCCTTGAGCGATCACAACCCTTTTGGTTTTTGAACCTCTCCTTAGGCCTTCCTCTTGTTTCCACTGATAGTGCAGCACTTGATGATTCTCCTGTGCTTCTCCTTCGCATTTCCTCGCTTAGGAGAACACCCACAACATCATCAAACTTAAGAGTATTTGTGCCAGAGATAGAATTACTTATAGCCATCACAAGGCTGTCCCAACTATCCGATAGAGATGATAGAATAAGGAGAGCTCGCACTTCGTCATCGAAATTGATTTTCACTGATCGAAGTTGACTTATGTTTGTGTTAAAGTCATTTAGGTGTTCTGCAACTAAACCATTCTCTGCCATCTTTAGATTGAACAAGCGCTTCATAACAAATACCTTATTGGATGCCGATGGTTTCTCATAGAAGTCATCAAGTGACTTCATCAAGTCCTCCGTGGTCTTCATCTCCGAAACATTGAAGGCCACCATTGACACCAAGCTTAACCGGATTGTTCCCAGTGCCTTTCGATCAAGGACAATCCATGCTTCATCTGCCATTGTTGCGGGCTTCTTCGCAAGACCGCCTAGTGGCAAATAGAGGTCCTTCTGGTAGAGATAGTCTTCAATCTGCATCTGAAGACAAGTCCGCTTTTGAATTCGGCCACCGACCACGGGCCATTGACTTCCGACCACCGGCCATCGGCCATTGACTACCGGCCACCGGCCAACCGACCGGTTGTTTTCCGACCACTTTTCGGCCGCCGTTCGACCATAATATTCCGGCGAAAAAGAATATTCCGACGAAAAAAAAGTCTCGAGGGCCTCCGCCCCCGAGGCCTTTAAAGTTGTCCCTGATTCTTGTCCGTGAAAATTTTGGTTTCCGGTGAGTGATTTTCCTTCACGCACGATGGCTTCTCCTAATAATGGGGGCCTTACAAATGTTCGCTTTTACCACAGAAAATTACAAGGGTAAATCAGGCTCCATACTTAACATAGTCTTCTAGAGAGGATAATTTCTATTGGTTCTTTTATTGTGTTTTTAAAAATGAATTAAACTAAAAGTATTCTAGCATAGTTCTCATTGGTCCACCTCTATGGCCATCCAATAGGATTTGAATACATTTTGGGGGCAATTGGGCTAGGGAGCTGACATGTGTCCACTATGCCCTTTGTGTAAAGGGAGCCTTGAGTGTGTGTGAGTGTTCTCTCACCTCTTCTCTCTCTTCCCCTACCTTTAGGGCTCGCCCCCTCCCATCTAGGGATTTGCAAAGAATTTTAGGTCTTCCAAAGCCATCCAATTTTCCTAAGGTTTGACCATTGGACTTTTCATTGAATTTTGAAACCTTAGCATTCTAGAAGTCTTAATGGGCTGAACCTTAGGGTCTTTGAAGCCCATTGATGCACATTGATCTTTTGCAAATGGCCCCCCCTTTGGTTTCCTGATTTCCCTCCTTTGGATCCCTACTATGGTCGGTCTGCCAGCTTAACCAATATTCTAGCTTTTTCTCCCCTGGTACTTCCCCATAGTAAATGATCACTTTAACATGATAAAATCATTTAGAAGAATTAGATATTAGTTATTATGACACTTTTTGTACCCAGACATCGTATTAGATTCACGAGTTTGTGTCAGTTTGGTCTCACAGATCATATATGACCACTTGAAGACGCTCATATATCATTTCATCTCTCTCTCTTTCTCTCTCCCATTGTATGAGTAATCACACATATCCCACATAATACTAGCTAGTAGCACTCCCAAATTCATTTTTTAGCATCTATTTTTGTACCCAAACATCGTATTAGATTCACAAGTTTGTGTCGGTTTGGTCTCATAGGTCATTTTGGCAACTTGAAGACGCTAATATATCATTTCATCTCTCTCTCTCTCTCTCTCTCTAGGTTTTTGCTTACCAGATTTTATAGTCGCAAACTTGCCTCTATGCGCAAGCCTCCGATGTGTAGTGTTGTGCTGCTTCGAGGGAGTGCCGGAGTTCGTGAACAACCCCTTGGAATTGCCGACGAATCACTAACGCTGCATTTTTTCTATCACTATGTTTTTATCAACAAAAGCCACGTTGCAGCTCCGTTCGACCCTTATAAGTTTTAAAAAATATTCAATATCATGAGCAGTAGCACCGGGATGCTGCAGTTTTTCTATCACTATGTTTTTATCAACAAAAGCCACGTTGCAGCTCCGTCTGACCCTTATAAGTTTTAAAAAATATTCAATATCATGAGCAGTAGCACCCGGTGCTACTGCTAAAGAAAGGATTTGTTTGCAGGTCGATTGTGGCGGGTCCCCCCACTCCCCTTGTGAGTCTTGACGTAATCATCACATGGTAATGTGCGTTCAATTCCAGCCCACTCTCCCAAAATCATATTGCACTATTGATCATATGGCCTTGACGACCTTCAGCTCTGTCGTCTTGCTCACGAGCGCAACTGATCTCCCCAACAATTTTTGGACTGCTACGTCGTTCTTGTGTGCAGTGGCCATTGGTAGTGTACACTTTAATGCTCATTTTTTTACAAGGTTGTTGAAAAAAGACGTCAAGGTTAGAGGTTTGACGTTAGTTGGTTGGAAGGCGAAGGAAACGGAGAGAGAGAGAGAGAGAGAGAGAGAGAGAGAGAGAGAGAGAGAGAGAGAGAGAGAGAGAGAGAGAGAGAGAGAGAGAGAGAGAGAGAGAGAGAGAGAGAGAGAAATGAAATGATATATTAACATCTTCAATAGGCCATACGAGTCGACTCTACTAAACATAGTTGAGGTATATAAACAAGGATGGCCACTTCGAGGGGGGGGGGGGGGGGGGGGGGGGGGGGGGGGGGGAGGAATGAAATAAAATGATATATTCATACCTTCAAAAGGCCAAAATGACCTATGAGACCAATCCACTACAGACTAGAGGGAGAGAGAGAGAGATAGAGAGAAATGAAATGACATAGTGAAAATGATATATTAACGTCTGTAGGAAGACAAAATGACCTATCAGTAAAATCCGTTACAAACTAGTGAATTTGATACCATGATTGGGTACAAAGAGGAGATACTTAGATGAATCTAGAAGCGCTACTACCAGGAATTGTGTGGGGTAAGTGTGATCACAGAATTGAAACACCAATCTACCGCACTTGGGTAGAGAGAGAGAGAGAGAGAGAGAGAGAGAGAGAGAGAGAGAGAGAGAGAGAGAGAGAGAGAGAGAGAGAGAGAGAGAGAGAGAGAGAGAGAGAGAGAAAGAGAGAGAGAGAGAGGAGAGACTATAAAGGTAATATAGAAATACTCTACCAATCTATCGTAGTTGGTAGAAATACTCTACCAATCTATCGTAGTTGGGGATATGAGAAACACTACTAGAGATTGAAAGGGTGGGTATGAGGAGCCTGACGGGTTCATATACAAAAGGGCCGAGTTTACCTTAAAGAATAGATAGCGGGCCAAATTCTTCCCTAAAGAGATTACGGTATCCTGAATCAAGGCCTTTGCCTTCACCTTTTACGAGAGAGAGAGAGAGAGAGAGAGAGAGAGAGAGAGAGAGAGAGAGAGAGAGAGAGAGAGAGAGAGAGAGAGAGAGAGAGAGAGAGAGAGAGAGAGAGAGAGAGAGAGATGCCATAGTATTACAATTGTTCACATGCCTCCAATAGAGGTCAATTTCGTGCTTAACTGGTAATTTTCTCTTACAGATCACGTGCTTTTTCATCAAAACATGGAGAAGGAGTGCTTAGCAGGCATCACTTGTTGGAATGCAAGGAAAGTTACTCAATTTGTTAAAGGCTACTTAGGTTCGGATTGATACACACGCACCATACTCAAGAGTAACATCAACAGAAGCAGTCTTCTATATATGTATGTGCCTTCATGGGAAGCTTTGGAATTGGACATATCCGGACACCGAGTTGCATTGTATAGTTGGGCACAATAGAAATTTTCGACCTCAAAGATTTCCTTACCGCGGCAGAAGCATGTCCATGATAATGACAAGGTGTCCTCTTGAATATAAAATTTGCAGGATGAACATGCTCTTATCCAAACCAAGCCACCAACCAAGCAACAAGTGCCTCTCTCTTAGCCTCCCCCACCAATTTTGATCCCAAAAAATTCTCAAGAGAAATCATTTCTTAGAAATAATTATAGTTGGGAACACAGCAAATATAACAAAAATCTAGAGAATATTCAAAAATGGGCTGAGAATGGTCTGGGTCTCTTCACTATAGAAAATTTCATAAATGCTGACCTAAGTAAAAGGAGATGAGAGAATAGATTGAAGACTTTATACGGCACAAAAGGAAGACATTGATATCTTTTGGAGGCACTAGGGACAAAGATGGTGATTACATGTCGAAGAAATTGATCTTTCAAAAGCTAAATCAGCACATACGCTATTTGCAATTGAAAGCTATGCCATTCTCTAGTGAAAAGAGTACAGGGTATCGTTCTCTAGCCATTGATTTGAAGGAAAACAAAAATCAAACTCAAGATAGCTTAGATAGTATGGAAGCACCAAGAAGCCTTGTGGATAATCAAAAGGGATACCAACAGACTATGAGACCCCCTAAAAGTGTCGCGACCATGGATGATGAGTGTTATGTTCCTGCAGGATCTCACGAGTTGGGGTCCATCATGGGCTCATCTTGAATCCTCTCACATGAGAACATCAGCTATAGATATGGTTTGTTTCCTCAAGGTGTGCAACAAGAGTATGTCTTTATTCCTCTCTTAGATGCAGATACCAAGGAGATTTCCATTGGTACAATCTTTTCAAACTCTTGCGATGGAAATACCTATGCAAAGTGGAAATAGAATCTATCAACCAAGATGCACATGGATATTACATCCCTGGAAGCGTTATGCAGGTGTCATGTTTGCATGTTGTAAGTATCTCTTTTGTATGTGATATCCAATGTGAAATTGTTTTAAAAAATGAGAGCTTTAAACTCACTAAAAATGCCTTGTGTTTAGGGACAAGTCATAGAAGTTCCTATTGTGTATTTAAAAATGCTTGAAAGTAAATCCTCCTTGGAATTAGTTGTAAGTCACATAATTAAGCTCTCTTTTCCAAGACTATTAATAAGGTAATTTCAGCCTTCCAAGGAGGAAAGCCCTTCCTTCTCTTCACAACAACACTCAAGTGTGCGCTCGTCCACCGACGAAGGTGCAAAGGAGTGCTATGAAGCACCAACAAAGGTACTCAATTCTTCTAACTTTTATTTTAAATTTGCTTACATACACCTAAGTTCCTAAAGACTACATTTTTTACATTTCAAGGCTAGTAACACTCCAAACGAGTCATCCACATACATGCAATCAAGCAACATATCTTTTGAGTATAAGTTGGGAAATTCACAAAAATCTAAGGAGGTCAATGTATAGCCTTCATTTTGTTTGTACTTTGATTTTAATTTAGCAATCTTGTGACCTCTACAATTTTATTTTTCCACTCCCCTAGGTTACAGTGCTACCTATCAATGGATTGTTCACAAAATTCCAGTCACCGTCCTCTTGTGGCAAGAACAATTCTTGGCATGACAACGTTATTGATCAGGTTTACTTAGTAGAGTTGTAAGGTTTTGTACATTGAGTTTTTGTTGCAAATTTTAAAGTATTCAAGAAACTGTTTGGAATATTTATCTACTTTGTATATCTGTGTTTATAGAACTTTGGAAATGACTCTCCTCTAAGTGCAAACTTGCCTATTGACTTGGATCATGCAAACGAAGAAGCTGTGAGAGAGGTAGATTGTGATCTTTTCCACAAAACGAATCACATGCAGTTCCTCAAATTTGGCTATGTTTGATGATGTTGGTGTGTAGTCAACATGGAAGAAGTTTGATATGGTGGAAACAAGTGAAGACCGTGGCATTTCAATCATCAAGAATTTTGTAAGTGTTGGGAACTGCCTATGGTGGATGCCGCCTTTTGGGTGCCATGGCTAGGAGAAGGTGTAGCAGAGAAACACACACACACACACACAGAGAGAGAGAGAGAGAGAGAGAGAGAGAGAGAGAGAGACCTTCGACAGCTTGAACAACAAAACAACACACTATTTTCTCTATTTGCTTATAAAAAATATCTTACATATAAATCTTTTCCTTGCCATGCAAACTTTACTTGCAACTGAAAGTGAACTGGACACCGGACAAGTGGGCTTGCATACCCAACAACCCCCCCCCCCCCCCCCCCCCCAAAGCCCAAACCACTAAGAATGGACTTGAAACAGACCATGGCAGAGTTCATTCACGTGAAACCATGAGTAAAAGTCCCCCCCTTGACAATAGCATAGGTGTAAGTGTCTACTTCCCTCAAACAACTATCAGTGTGAGACAGACCATAACTCAACCAAACAACAAAGGGTGGTCTTACCACTTTTTATGATGCAGTGTATAACCCGTACAATTTCGACATGATGACAACTGACAAGCATGACAACAACTAACAACAAATAATGTAAAAGGAGGCTTTGACTGAAAGTTTATGATGGTTTTGACAATAGACCAAAGTTGATAAAACTATGACACTAAACTGGCAAAAATAGTTGGTGAAAAACTTGTATTGTAGGCTCGAAGTAGATTTGGATGTTCAGCAGCTTTTGATGTACCTCTTGGTTCTCAAAGCAAACTGTTGGCTTATGGATGTTTTGCATCTTCCTTAGATCAACATGTATTGGATCAATCTACGTCGAGGTATTTTCTGTCCTATCAAAAGTATTTGATTGAATGTGTCGTCATGAGGTAAAGTCCAAACACGGTAAACCCAAATGACATGAACTTGTACCACCTTGACCACTTCCCAAGATTGATGATTAGCTCATCAATGCTTTGGGAAAGACATAGAAAAGACCTTTGTGAGGCTTCTAGATCCACAGTGTACCCAAATCATCTTGAGCAGCCTCACCCACAATAGTCCGAGCAGTGCCTACAGGCAACACTCTCTCTACCCGCTTTACTCCGAGCATCTTAAGCCCCAGCAAATAGTTGAAGGTGTGAATCTCTCTTGCTTAAGGGTTTAATTGAGGTTGGCCAAATCAAACACAATGTGAAATAAAACCCAAAATGAACCTTCTGTAGTATGCAAGCTCGCAGACAACAACGCAGATGGGGAATTGATGAAGCAGGAGCCTGTAGAGGCCGAATTTGGAATCGCTCAAGAGTCGAGATCGCATCAGCAAGACAGGGCAATGTTCATGCAACCTTTGCGCGCTTTCATGCAAGTCGACAGCCTTCTCTGGCCTGTGTAAGCGGTTGTACCAGCGTGCTAACTCAAATCGAGGCCAACAAGGCTCTGATACCATGTGTTGGGAACTGCCTATGGTGGATGCCACCTTTGGGGTGCCATGTCTAGGAGAAGGTGCAACAAAAAACGAGAGAGAGAGAGAGAGAGAGAGAGAGAGAGAGAGAGAGAGAGAGAGAGAGAGAGAGAGAGAGAGAGAGAGAGAGAGAGAGATTCAACAGCTTGAACAACAAAACAACACGCTATTTGCTCTATTTGCTTGTAAAAAATATCTTTCATATAAAGCTTTTCCTTGCCATGCAAACTTTACTTGCAACTGAAAGTGAACTGCATGCTATAGGGCTTGTAACCACGAGCTAGACACCGGACAAGTGGGCTTGCATACCCAACAGTAAGGAATTCTTCTTACTATTGTTATGTCATGGGTTGAGACCTACTTTTTTGCTTATAGATGATAGTTAATGTAGGTGCTTAACCATGCATTGGTAGACCTTGATGACAAAAGTGATATGGAGATATCTGAAGGGGTAAACTTCTTTGAGTTGTCCTCTTATTGAGATAAATCTTGTGACTTGCATATTAATATCAATTTTGTTTTAGAATGATCATTGATGATGCTACACAACCTGGATATTAACATAAAGCCAAACGTCATGTGCTTAAATGAGCTCGTGGTAAGTGTCTTAGACTCAAAGTGTGAAGAAAAACTCTATCTATTAATGGTGTTTGAATGATACCTATATGTTTGCTTATAGTGTGGAAACAAAGAGAAAGGAAATATACCTTCAAAGAAAAAGGTTTGAGATTGGTGATTTGATGTCATTAAAGGACGTCTCCCTTGAAAGGGATCAAGAAAATCTTGTTTTTGTAGGCTTTGAAGGATCTCACAAACAAGAAATCATCTAGCAATGACGTCGTCATTTCAAGGGTTTACTCATTGTCAACTCTTTGGTAGAGACTTTAAATCTCTATTTTGTAATGATTTTGAGATGGAATGGTCTTTCACTATAACATATGCGCGGTATTATCGCTCACATTATCGCAAAAAAACAAAAAAACTTGAAATATAAAAATTCCTGTGTGCGGAAAATACTGCGACAACTTTTGCGGTAATGGTCTAGCGGTAACTGCCGCGGTAATGGCTGTGGCAATATTTCCGCGAACATTACCGCGCCTTTTGCTGCACAGATACCCGCAAACATTACCGCGACAGAGTTATCGCGAGCATTACCGCGGCGGGATTTATTATAAAAAAACAGATGACCGTTTGGATTGTCCTTTGTAGGACCATCCAAAAGGTCATCTATTTTTTTATTTATTTTAGTTATTTTACAAAATTATTATTAATTACAACAAAATATCACAATTGGACAATACATTGAGCCAAAAAAAGATTGATAATTTCATTTACATAAGTGGAATTACAATTGGGGAAGGTATTGAGCCAAAAAATGATAGGTATTGCATTTACATAAAGGGCAAAAAAAGCCCGCGTGTACAAAATAGAGTATGGTCATGTGGGATAGGGTAAACGGGGCCCGCGTATACAAAATAGAGGATGCTCATGGGGGAGTTGGCGGCATTTCACGTGGAACTCCTTGACTCTGCAAAACCATAAAAAAGAAACAATTAACACTTTGTTATTTAATATTTGATATAAAATCAACAATTTGATTATTTAGATAAGATTAAACTTACATGTTGCAGACTTCTGCATGCATTTTCGAACTCCTCTCGAGAGATCATTTGATTTTCAAACAACCAACACCAAGTTTGATACTCGGTATGGTTCTCTCTATATCTCTGCACATCTCTGGTCGGGCGACTCATGGTAATGTTATACTAACAAAAAATAGCAACCAATTAATTAAATGAAAAACATTAGATTTTTTACAATAAAACTAATATTTTTAATTACATATTTGTCTTTCCAAGCCGTTTTTCCTCCTGAACCATAATGCATAGGAGTCTGGTGGGATCTGACCTCAACTTGACGCGTATACATCCTCGCACCCGTTGCCCTTTCGTCCTCTTTCTCGCCCATAGCGGTCTCCCACTCCACATCATGGACATTTCCTGGCCGATAGCTATGCTCTAGAGACTCCATTGTCTTCTTTGCTGCTCTCCTCACACTAGATTTTTTGTTCTTCAGAAATGTTTTGACATGCTCTTGCAACCATTGCCTTGAGAATTGTTTCCCCTCAGGGTTGGGGAAACGCATGTGCATGGTTGTCTCTATATATGTGAGCTTGTAGGGATCTTGCTGATCAAATTTGAGAAAACAATTGATATATGTGGAGTGGATTAATTGGTTGACGTGTATGCAGAATCTCCTGCCCTGCGCTGTCCCGAGATCCACCATATCTCCTCTATGAACCTGGTAGTATAACCCGCGAGCATCTGGTGAAGGCATGTCATGGTCCTCATCTTCTGCTGGAGCAGGGAGCGGTGACTGTGGAGGAGAATTTGTAGTACTTCCCCCCCCCCCCCCCCCCCCCCCCCCCCCCCCCCCCCCCCCCCCCAAAACAACAACTAGCTCCGCTCCCTTATCGAGATCGATCGGCGCTAGCGCGCGAGCTGCCCTGACACTGACTGCCAGAAGAGCGCCGACGTGAATCTGGGGCAGAAGGTGGGATAGTTGATGGATAGGTGGACGCCCATGGCGTCGGACCCTGTGGCGTCGCACCCAACGGCGTCGGACCCTGGGGCGTTGGACCCTGTGAAGGAAAAGTTGAACTTGGAGCTGTAGCTAGAAAACTCTGCAGGTATGGAGTGCCACCAGTCGGAGTAGAGACCTCTGATAATCCAAAAGCTGCTAGCTGCGCCGGTGAATAGCGATGCGTAAGGGTCTGTTGTGAACCTAACCACTCAGCTCGAAGATGCAATGCCCTCTCCACATCTGGATTGGTCACAGGTACGACAGTGGATCCACATAGAGCGTCCCGAAACCAGCCAAACCCTGATGATGACTGCTGAGGCGACGGTTGTGAATGATAGGCAGAGAGAGGGTCGGGATATGACATCCCGTCTGCCATGAAATCCTCAATGCTGCGAAAGCGTGGTGTGGAAGAAGAAGACACGGTCTGCATTTATTACGAGAAAGATTAAACTAGGGTATAAAATTTGAATATATGATTAAAAATTTACACATTGATTTTTTTCAAACATTGGATTCTCTGTAGTATCCAATGTTGAAAGAATCCAATGTGGAAAGAATCCAATGTGTGTCTAAAACCTCTAAAAGAGTCTTGCAAAGCCTTGAGTGCTAATAAGATATTAGTGTGTGTATTGACTAATTAGAGATTATTGTGTTTATGATTAGTGTGACCGATTGTGCGATCACTTGGACGGTCATTGGGGCCTAATACGTCACCTACGACTTAATCATAGAGGTATGTTTCTGTTTTTGTGTTGATTGTTGTTTAATTTAACATAATTAGTGTGTGTTTTAGTGTTGGCTTGTTTAATTGGCTTGTGCACACACTAATTAGTGTGTGTTAACATATACTAATTAGTGTGTGCATTGGCTTGTGCACACACTAATTAGTGTGTTTTAACATACACTAATTAGTATGTGCATTGAATTGTGCACACACTAATTAGTGTGTGTTAACATACACTAATTAGTGTGTGCATTAGTGCGTACACACACTAATTAGTGTGTGCATTGAATTGTGCACACACTAATTAGTGTGTGTTAACATACACTAATTAGTGTGTGCATTAGTGCGTACACACACTAATTAGTGTGTGCATTGGCTTGTGTAATTGACTTGTGCACACATTAATTAGTGTGTGTTAACATACACTAATTAGTGTGTGCATTGGCTTGTGTAATTGGCTTGTGCACACACTAATTAGTGTGTGTTAACATACACTAATTAGTGTGTGCATTGGCTTGTGTAATTGGCTTGTGCACACACTAATTAGTGTGTGCATTAGATTGTGCACACACTAATTAGTGTGTGTTAACATACACTAATTAGTGTGTGCATTGGCTTGTGTAATTGGCTTGTGCACACACTAATTAGTGTGTTTTAACATACACAAATTAGTGTGTGTTAATGAACACTAACTAGTGTGTGAATTGGCCAATCCGATTGACCAATGCACACACTAATCACACACTGATAAGTGTGTACATTGACCAATCACATTGGCCAATGCACACACTAATCACACACTAATTAGTGTGTGTTAATGAGCACTAATTAGTGTGTGAATTGACCAATCCCATTGACCAATGCACACACTAATTAGTGTGTGCATTGACCAATCACATTGGCCAATGCACACACTAATTAATGTGTGTTAACACACACTAATTAGTGTGTGCATGGCCAATACCAAATTTAACATATTAGGTTATGCAAGTAATAAATTTAACAAATTTGACAAATCTAACAAGTTTAGATTTTGCAAGTAACTAATAATTAACAAATTTAAGTTTTGGTGTGTCTTTACTTACACTAATTAGTGTGTGTAAAGAACACATGCACTAATTAGTGTGTGTAATTAGTGTGTAAAGAACGTACACGTGCACTAATTAGTGTGTGTAATTAGTGTGTGTGTGTGTGTGTATATGCATGTGTATGCATGTGTGTGCATGCGTGTGTATGAGTGTATGCATGTGTGTATGCGTGTGTGTGTATGCGTGTGAAAAACTCAAAAAACATAACAACAGAACTTACATGGAATTGAAGCGCTTGTTGGGAGAGGGTAGGAGAGTGGAAGAGTAGAGATGGTGGAGAGTAGAAGAGTAGAGATGGAGGAAGAGCTCAAGGTTGTGAGGTTCGCGCTCTCGGCTTCTGTGGAGAAGACGATGAAATTTGAATTTTAGGGCTTTGATCTTCGCGGGGCACGCGGGTGCCCCTATTTATAAAAAAATTTGAAATTTGATTTTCCGCTCCTATTACCGCGAGTATTACCACGTGGATTACCGCAATCATTACCGCGTCTATTGCCTCGGTGCAAATTCGGGCTATATAAACAGATGGCCACGTTATGACATTATTAATATTGATCCTCAAAATCTATTGGTACTATGTTTTTTATAAAATATATATAAAATGAAAGTATTCATAGTACTTTGAAAATGACATTTTTACCTAAAAGTTTAATTTTTACTTTTTACTGATATTTTATTAACATTCTTTGGTAATTTGATTTTAATTAGTGTATGTAATTTATTAATGTAGGTTGCTTAGGATGATTTTGGCCCGTCCACTGAACCGGATAGATCACGGTGGTTGGCTGAGCGATTACCATGCCCATACGTGCGGTGCAAATGCACCATTGCTCGACTTCGACGGATATGCTTGAGCCATGTAGAAGATTATGGACTATGGGACGATCCTCGCAAGCGTGCACAGATGGAACAAACGATCCGCGAATTGTAGCGGCTATTGACGTCACCCCTCATTGGCGTGTGGTTAGTGGAGGAGGGGAAAGGAGGCTGGAAGAGCGCATGCGCCAAGAATCCATTAGAGAGGGAGGAAGCACATCAAATCAGCCAAGTACTACTGCTCCCTCTTATCCGAGTGACCACATCCCATCTCCTTACGTGGATGCAGAAGACGACCATTTGCATAGAATAGTTGAGGATGTCTTCGCACGAGAGGAGGAGCATGAACCAGAGTGTGCATGCGAAGAAGCATCCGAGCGAACGAGGAGTGAGCTACTCGATTCGGCACACACCGCACTATATGATATATGCTCTCACTCCATTTTAAGGGCATCTCTCAAAGTCCTTAACCTTCAAGCGATGTTTGGATGGAGCAATGCTAGTGTCGACGCACTTGTGAGGTATGTATACAGATTGTGAAGGATGCTTGTGGAGTGCATAAATTAGCTTCTAATGTACTTTCTTCTTGTGATAGATTGCTAGGAAAGATGCTGCCAGCTGGCAATCACATGCCAGAGAACAGACGAAAAGCCCGCGAAGTGGTGACTGCATTAGGGATGGATTATGATCGCATTCATGCTCGCGTGAACGATTGTGTGCTCTTTCGTAATGAGCATGCCGATTGTGACACATGTCCATCATGCGGGGAGCCTAAGTTCAAAGAAAGAATGCAGAGCAACGTAAAGTTTTGAGGCATTTTCCACTCATCCCTCGCATCCAACACATGTTTAGATCGAAGGGTACGAGCGAGCTTTTCAGTTGGCATGCAAAAAATCACTCCACAGATGGTATTATGAGAGTGCCAGCTGACTCACCAACGTGGAAGCACATAGAGGACACATGGCCAGAGTTCAGGGATGAGCCTCGTCACTTGAGGATTGGGTTAGCTAGTGATGGAGTGAATCCATTTGGGCACCGCTCTACTTCATGGAGCACTTGACCGGTGGTTGTTGTAAACTACAATATTCCGCCTTGGGAGGCAACAAAAAAGGGAAACATTTTACTATCACTTCTCATTCCAGGAAAGCACAAGGTAAAAAACATGGATGTATATCTGCAGCCTCTTATTGATGAGCTTCAAGAACTATGGAGAGGCATAGATGTCATTGACATTTCACAGCCACCACGAGACCGCAAAGCCGTCATCAAGTGCATCCTCATGTGGACCATGCATGATTACCCAGGATTTGGAGGGGTATCTGGTAAGTATGCACATGTTAATTGTACTCTTTGCTTTAGGTTTATCGTCTCATGTGTAACGTTTGTTTACCTCTTGGCAGGATTGGCAACATCTGGACATAGTGCGTGTCCCACTTGTGGCCCTTCCCTTGTGACAGAGAGACCTCCTCTTCTTGGGAAGGTGATCTATCCCAACAACCATCGCTTCCTACCTCCTTCACATCGTAGATATGCTCCCCCTATCAATGGAGTGCAGCAGTTCCATTGGAACATGGCTGATTGGGCGAAGCATTGGGAGGAGCATCATGGTACCTCACCGCCTCCCAATGGGTTGCCAAAGGGTATGTTGAGGTACTCAATCTTCTTGTCGCTCCCCTATTGGGCTTCGTTGAAAATTCAACACTTATTGGACCCTATGTATGTATTCAAAAATGTTGGGCAAGCTATATGGGATCACATAATTGGCAAGAAGGATTCATTGGGTGCTAGGGAAGATTTAAGAGCCATTAGACGTCTCCCCCCTTCAGCCACGCCCCACATGGGGGAGCGGGGAAAGATGATTCTCCCAAAAGCACCGTGGATAATGTCAAAGGCAGACCAAGAGCGGACAAAGCAAGTTATTGCATCCATCAGAACTCCAATGGGATATATGCGGTCACTCAAAGGTGCTTTCACAAAAACCAGAAAGGATGTCTCCACTCAATTGTATGGATTGAAATCCCATGATTGGCATAAAATCCTTCAGGTAAGAGTAGAATAGTTTGTGGTGTCTATGTGTCCTTATATATAGGTTGACATTCACTAAGATGTTTTATTGCTTGTAGTTTGTACTTCCCATAACTATTAGTGGTTATGGGGACACTAAGGTGAAGGCTGCAATATTCAAAGTGGGTGAGATTGTGAGGTAATGGGTTTTTTTCAAGTACTATATCATGTTGTGCATGCATGAACTTTGGAATTTTTTTTCATCTACTATATAACGTTTGCCCTGTAGATTTGTGAGCTCCAAGGAGATAGAAGTAGAAGCCATACCAGTAGCCCATCAGCTCGCAGTAGAGGCAGTGTGTGCTATTGAGGATGCATTCCCACGTACAATCCTTGTTAGCCAAATACACCTATTGCTTCACCTTGTTGAGGAGATTGCCATTTGTGGGGTGGTTCACTCTAGATGGATGTTCTTCTTGGAGAGATTCTTGAAGACTTTAAAGGATTTTGTTAGATTGAGGTCACAATCGGAGGTATGCAAAATAAATACAATATAGATAGCATTTATACGCTATGGAGTTACTAATAAAAATATGTGGTTTTATTGTTTTCAGGCGAGCATGGCAGAAGGTTGGGTGGTGCAAGAGGCATTTGTGTATGTCTCACAGTATCTCATCACAGTGGATCCATCATTGCCTCGTCTGTGGAGTGAAGAAGAGGATCCTAGGAAGCACTCAACCATTTCCAGTGGAAAAGGCTCACTCTTGGTCATGGATAGAGAGTTTCATGCCATAGTCAACAACTACTCTTTACTCAATGCCACTATCATGACCAAATGGGTCAATATGTACTTGGAAGCCCGCGCAACTAGAGAAAGGGATAGAGATGCATGGAAGAGGTCCCATGGAGGTAGACGTGCACCTCCTTTTCCTAAAGAGCTTGCAAAATATCCTGACTTGATTCAAGTAGAGTGGATCCATAATGCCATGACCAATGCCAAAGCACAAGGAGAACAAATAAGCCCTAAAGAATGGGAGTATGCGCGAGGATGCTTGCACAAGGTGAGTGTGTATATGTTATGTATGCATGTATGCAAATCACTTAATGAAATGCGATGTAACCTCTTATGCATTGTGATTGTAGGGTCTCATTTTCAACTCCATTTGGTCCAAAGGCCGACATTTCGCACCCACAAGATAGATGAGCGTCGGACCACTAATGATTGTGGCGTGATGGGAAACTTTGACACAACAACAGATGAGGTCAGATATTGTGGTACTATAGAGAGAATAATCAAAGTGGATTTCAGATCTTTTCACAAATTCCTCTTTGAGTGTCGATGGTTTGCGGGTGAGGTCAAAAGACATGAAAATGGGCTCATTATGGTGGATTCTACCCAATTCTATCGGGGAAAAACTGACAACTTGGTGTATCCTAGTAGTTGCGAGCAGGTAATTTAGGCTATGTGCAATTAACTTAAATTAAAAATTTAAGTTATGTATATCAGCTTATTCTTAGTGTGTGACGTACAGGTCTTTTATGTGCCATGTATATATCAAAGAAGACTTTGGTATGTCATTCCAATCACGCCGCGGGGTAGATCTATCTTTGCAGAGACGGACATTGAGCCCGTAATTGATCCCATCATACCATCACCACAAGATGCAGAGGAAGATGTAGTAGAAGTTGAAGAAGGTCAGCCAAGCCTTACAAATAGTCATCTTGAGGAGGAGGAAGAGGGAGAAAGCGATGATGATTCTACAGGAGGTGATGGAGAGGAGGAAGAATCTCTAAATTTGTTTATTGATTTGAATACTATGGGTCTAAATATGGATCCTAGTGCTTGTAGAGATATTATACAAGATGAGAATTAATAAAACTCTCCATTCTTTCACTTGGTGTAGTATATGATTAATTTGCAAATGTTTCGTTATGTGCTTATGAATAGTATTTGTAATGGTTTTGTTGTGAGTTCAATGATTTAAGTATAGAATTTTTAGAGTGAAAGAGAGATTAAGTGAAGTGAGCAAGCATTCTGGAGAGTGTAGGAGTTGTATTGGATTTAAATGGAGACCCGCGGGAGAGGAAGGGGGAAGGGGGTCCAGCCTGTCTTAACGGTAATGTGAGCGGCAATAATCGCGGAAATTTACGCGGTAATATTTGCGGTAAAGTGCCGCTTCAGCATCAAAAGGATTCTCTCTCCTCATTTTGAATTCCTCTCTCTTGTTTTGCGGTAATGGCCCGCGGTAAACACCACGATCTCTCATAGTGTTTGCAACGTGAAGCAAGAGAAAATGAAAAAGCTAAAAGAGTTACCAAAGAGTTTTTGCTAGATACAAAGAGAACACCTCTACCCTGGTACAAGCCCTTTTCTGGGTATACTGATCAAATCAGGCATTTTGAGGGTTGTGAATTGTTTCTATTTATTGCAGGTTTGCAAGTCTAAAAAGAAGGAATTTCAATCCTTCTCATAAGAAAGTCACATTATCACCTCATGTATTGCTACTAACATCTTTGGTCTTATAAATGAGTATGTTGCAGTGCAAACTCAATATATTTTTTATGAAGGTCCTTACATGAGTGTAACATACCTTTTGTAGAATAAGGCACTTAAGAAGATAACGAAAGAAGCGATAGCTTTGAAACTGATGGGAGCTCAACATAGACCTCATGTATAGGCGACCACCTGACTTTTTAAAAGAGTGTCATTTGATTTCAAGAAAGAATACCAAGACTTACCGGCATTGAATGTTTTGGTGTCTTGGGTCATTGGGCAAAACAAGATTAAGCTCAAAGACACTAACGCTATAAAGTTATGGGTGAGGATGAAGTTGAACTTGTTTGAATTAAAAAGATAAAAGATTTTGTGGGACGAGTTATAATTGATATGATCTCAAAGCATTATTGCTCTTGTTGTAGTCTTGAAAGTTTGATGTATGACAGTTGATTGGCCGCGATTAACAGTTTTCATACTAAACAACTATCCATAAAAGATGTTTGATTTGAGGTTCTCATAATTGGGATATTGTTATGCGTACAAGATAGAGATTCCCTTCAATATGTGATAAATTCATAGCTATGAAACTACATTAGAGGTGTTGAATGTTTCTAACATGTAAAATTTTTAAGTATGAATAATATCACTACAAAAAGATTATATGTGAGAATAAGATCCTTTTTTGTCATTGTGAAGTGAAAAAGGTTTACCCTATTCAAGTCTTTGCAATGACGATGACAATTAATGTCTCTCTTTTGCATAGATATCAAAAGTGGAAATAATTTACACTCAAGATTCATAATTCTCTTGGTTAAGAGTGGGAATATTTATCATTATAACATGTATAAGTGAAAAATATTTTCATTAGAACTATAAAATGTAAAATGAATTTTTTTTTACGGTGCTAATTTTCATCTACTTTGCAATACAATCTTTAAGAGCCTCGATTAAAAAAAAAATCACCATGAACTTGCAAGGTCTTGAGTACAATCTATTTTCATATTGTGTTTTGGTTTTTACATTCCATAGACCAACAAATATTATGTGTTAACAATTTTTTCTCTTATGAATAGCAAAAAGATAACAATAATTATGAGCTCGATTATTTTTCACGTCAGTACTTTATATTGCAAGAGATTTATTCCCACTTTGAGAATAAAAAAATTTGACACATGGTTTAAAAAAATAGCCATTGAGAAAAATAATTCACTTGCTAGGTTTTTTGCACCCTAAAAAGGTAGAAAAATGACTTTTTTGTCAAAATTAGAAAATGTCTAAAACTTGTAGTGGTACATGACGAGGTCCATCTTCGTCTCCCTCAATGTCACACAAGAGAAGAAGCGAATTCTTAACGTCGAGAGAGAGAGAGAGAGAGAGAGAGAGAGAGAGAGCTCAGCCCTGCCTCGCGCACAGAGAGAAGTACCCCTGCCTCACCGGGTGCAATTGAGAGGAGCGAGTGAGCATGGAAGAAAATTCTTCCTGATTACCACCTTTCTTTTTAACTGTCGGCAGACATACTACTTGTTTGGAATTGAGAGCGATAAGCTCAAACCTCCTCTAATTATGAGATGTATTCGTCTTAAGGATTTGAACAGTTGTATTTGAGATTAGGTTGAAGATGCAAACTACAAAGTACGTCACATTGTTACAGTGATATTAAAAACATTTATATGGAAATGCTGTTTGGAACCCCTCGGAAGGTCAGCCCTGGTCCAGCAGAGGAAGGGGCAAGGAGGGTGTAGGGCAGGTTAGCAGGCCCTACACGATGATGATGCAAAGATTCGTCCGCATTGCGACATTCAATGGAAGTCTCCACCTCTGCCAGATTGCGGCGAAACGTCTCCAAGACAGTAATAGCACGGGCGTCGCATGTCCACTGTGCATCTTTCCGCTCACCCAAGTATTCCTCTTCGCTCATATGCTGGGCTAGGATCTCCAGAATGGCCATTGCAAATGTTGTGGCCCCTTGTGAGGGGACAGTATCCAGGAAGAAATGCCGAGGGTCTGCCAACAGTGACTCATACTCTGGTGTCCCTTCCTCTGGGATGAGAAGTCTGGCCATGCAAGGATGGTTGGGCATATACCCACCATATGCATATTGACCAAAGTTGACAGCAGCATGAAGAGCTGAAGCCATCCATATAAGAGTTGACATGACTTGAATCACATCCTCTACCTTGGTCATCCTACTCCACCATTCCGCCTCGGCATGATCGCCATGCCCCACCTTCACCACCTCCTCCCACCACCGTTGCAGCTCAATATCATCCTGCACTAGCTTATCATCCTTGTAATAAAGTTTCACATAATCCTCCACCCACTGCTCTATTGCACCCCACAGTTCCAGCCCATCCACCGCATAAGGATAGTTCTCGATGGTGAGCCGCACACCATGCTTAGCGGAGGAATCTTCCACGGCCATGCCCCTGCATAAAAGGTTCAATAGTGTTAGAAGTGCTCAAATGTGTTCAATCACTCTCCCTGCAAAAAAAGTTAGCTTGAGGTACAATTGCAAGTGCCCCCAGGGGATCAAGCATGGGTACATTACAGGCCACCTTGACCACTAGGCTACACCTGCAACCATTTGACGAAAAACACCACCAGAGGAATAGTAGCAGAATCTCCCATTTGATGAGTTGAAGCTCTCAAACTGTCTATTGCCAGAGGAGATAGCACCTGAGGCATAACTGTAGGCATCATGAATTGTTGCATGACCACTCTGATTTTCCAACACACCTTTTTAGTAAGTCCTTTGGCAGAGCCTCTTCATCAAACTGCCAACTTTTGTAAGCGGCAGAGGAAACCTCCATGCAGTATTTCCCCGGCGTATAATGAGACTCAATTTTTCCTCCCGCATTGATTAAGGAAGATCTTGCAAGAGCATTGATGTGCATGGTGTCTTTAAAATGGGGAGACAGCAACACATGAAGGGGATGCATGGCACTCAATTGTCTGCGTGTGGCAATCACAAAAGGCTCGACACACGCATGTGTGCGTAACCTACAAAGAGAATATTTATCAGCATGATAGAGACATTGGATTCAACATAACAGGGACAAAATTGGGTTTGACATGGAAATGCATGCGGGCTACATTGCTCACCAATGGCTCACAAGTTGATGGTAGCCAGTATCAATGATGGCCACATGTATCTTGGCAAGGCGCCACAACCACAGATGATCATTGGGTGTGAAAACTCTGCTGTTGGCTTTCTCACCCTTTTGCACGGGAGGGAGCGTAGCCTCGATTGCGATGGGTAGGAGTGTGCCAGCTTTGTTCAAGTAGAAAATCGTCCGCGAGGCGTAAGCCTTCCCTATTCCCAGGTCATTGATTCTGCTGATAAATGGCATCAATGCATCATGGTAGTCTAGAATGTAGAGTCGCTTATGTTCCAATGCCTGCATGAATTGCAGCACTAGGTGTTGAGGAAAGACACATGGTCTCTTGTTTTGAAAATAACAGACACAACAAATGCTTTAATCAAAGTTTACAGTAGAAGTATACCTTAATGGAAGTGAGAGAAACACACACAATACAAATGACCAAATGAAAGTAAGAAAAACCCACATACATGATACATATGACCAGTTAATCAACATTTACACCTTTTTCACTGACAATCCTTCAAGCAGTGGCTCAATGTGATGAAAAGTGATTGAGGATGTAGGCTGCCCGTAAATTTCAGGATCCAAGCTACTACTCTTGGGAGGGAAATCCTGGCCAAGAAAATACATAGGCAAATAAAGAGTGAGAAGGCATCATAAAGCATGTGCATGATTCTCAACAAAATATAAAAGTACCTTGAGACACTGGATTACCACCGGATTGATTCCAACGAGGCGTTGCCGTCCAAATTCATGGTCTGTCTTCCAAGCCTCCTTGTTTGCTACAAGCATAATAACACACATGGATCACGAGAAGCAGATTGTCATTTAACACAATATTAATGTTTACCAGGCTCTTGCCACTTAGAATACACTCAGCGTTCACTTGTATGAGGAGGATCCCGGTAAGACTCTGGAAAAGCACACTCTAAGCTCCACCCAACCAACCCCTATATAGCCGGCCCATGCCACTATATAAAGGAACCCTAGCTATACATAGTGTGCATTCTTGGAATAGAGAACTCCCTAGTCCATGTTCCCATAGGACCCTTGTCCTAGAAACAACAAAAGCATGAATCCTTATGTCTTTACTCATCCAAAAAACCTCCAATGCGCCAAAACAGGGCAAATTAAGTGTTCTCACAGCTATAATGCCCAAATTGGTGTTCACTTGGTTCTGATCTATTTGAAAACTTAAAGCATCAAGCTGTCAAGGATACTTTCCTCTTTAGAAGTATTACTAGCAAAAAACTTGCTTCATGTGTTTGTGTATTTGTGAACAGAAATCCTAGCTTTACCTTGGACTCTTTTGGAGCACAATGTTGATCTATATAAAAAGCAAACCACAAATATCTCCTATACTGTTGCAATGTCCATCAAAAGATTACCTTCAACCACTCCGGGTGGTGGAAACTCGAGAGGTGTCCCGTCTGTGGGCTTTCTAATGACAGGAGTAGCAGTGCTGCCATATGTAGCTTGGAGGTCTCCCACATACAAGTCATGAATTTGCTCTAGAGCCTCAAAGGATCGATCGTCCATTATCAAGCTCTCCAATGTGGAGATCACATTGTGACCCAAACTCCGGGCACCTGCCCCTATGAACTGCATTTTCTTGCTTGCACTAAACCTGTCATCACGTGGCACGTACGTGCCATCAAAACTTGTTTCCGGTGACTCCGAGAGGGGGTCTGCACATTACAGAATCATATTATAAATAGCTGCTGTTGGGATAGAATAGTAAGGGAATTCTCACAGCTTCATGATCAGATTAAGGAGTTCTCTCTTGCAACCTAAAGCAAAATGGTTTGGTTGCTTAGAAAGCATCAAATTACACCATGCAAATGATATGCTATGATCACATTTTATTCACATGGGACTAGTTTTTTAACTATCAGAATAACGGCACTTGCTGCTCGCCACAATTCAAATTCCCAACCTCGCAGACCTTAAAGAAGCTTTCATGGTACCAGCCTACCAGCTTTTGTGTGTGTTCGGCCGGTTCTGCATCGACGAGGATAGGGATATTGAGAGGATCCGCCGAGAATCGGCCTTGCAAGATCAGGACTGCTATCTGGATTGCTCAGATCATGGTACACATCATAGTCATAAACACGTTGCCCGTGTACTCTCTGCCCCTTCCCATCACCTCGCAGGGCCAAGAGTTCGTCATCACGCAGCTTTAAGATTGCTGGAGGGGTCTCACTTGGAAGCAAAGGCTGCAGTGTACAATTTTGATACTGTAAGTACGGCATGCCTCCATGTCAATTCATTATTGAGTCTTGCCAACATTAATAAAAAAGTTCCGAATTAATCCACATCTACAATCAGATGCATAGTTTCACTAATTGACCCATAAAAGTATATCCAGTTAACCATAAATCAAGCATCAGTGTACCGACTGTCACAAATGTGCAGATTTATGAGCATTATCTTGTATTAAAGCTTGAACTTCTGACACCAAGTTATAAATGCATAGCCATGGCAGCATGAAACCGGGAAACCTTACTAGCATAACATTGTGAAACTTACAGTAGCAATTACTTCATCATTCAGAAAGCAACAATGAGAGATTGAATCCTAAGCTCTAGCATATATATAAACCTGGTTAGAAAAGAACACTCGAGGCTTGCCAAAGTACAAGCGTGTGTGGTTAATCCATGTGTGGCATGGAAAATAAACTGTAGAGCTGTCCTGCAAAGTCAAAGTGATGGATTTGATATAAAACTCGTTAGAGTAGAAGCTCTCGAGCAGGATAGCAGCAGGCTTCCCAAAGTCCTCATCCACTTTGAATGAGATGGTAAGCAAAGAGTCAGGACCCTCATCCTTACTTCCCCACAACCTTAGCTTCGACACTGCGCTCACCTTTCCCGTATCTGTGTCTGCACCTCACAGAAGAGAAATATCATCCCTCATAGGAGCATGACAATAATAATGTGAAGACATGTGCATTCTCGACGAGATCATGTTGTCGGTGCAAACTAGATGCCAACCTCAGCTGCAATCACATTATGTATGCTTAGGACATATGCCACTACAAGTTTCAGACTTTTTTCCATCGCCAGCAAAAACGAAATTTGGACCCACTGTGTGAGAAACGCATTTTTCGCACGTGAAAAACTTGCATGTGCGTAGACAGTACTGCCATGCAAATTAAAATCTGAGTATGCCGTCCATGCGCATGCATTAGTGCTAAGGGACTGAATCTGCATCTCTATTTAGGCTATGAGATCATGGTGTCATGCAGGTGGGAACAAAGAGATGCCAATCTCAGCACACATAATACTGTATGCTCGACCGGACACATCTTACATGCACGCTGCTAGAATGTGCCATTCTAAATTTGAGTATGCTGTCCATGCAGGCGTATTGGTGCTAATGGAGTGGATATGCATCTCTGTGTGTGTGTGTCTGTGAGGTGCATGCTCAAACAAAAGAGCCTGCTTTTCTGCATCTCAGCCGTAGCTATCCAATGTGTGGATGTGTCAATGGGGGAAAATGCTAAATAGCAAACCATGCAATGCACATGCCTGGATCAACCACTTCACTGACGAGCTGGAGGTTCACTGAGTTTGCAAAGAGGTCATTGAACATATGGGTTACAATCTCAAGGAGGTTCTCATTGAGGTATCTGACAGTGCACTTGATGACATGAGTGTTCTTCATGGTGGGGGAGGAGTCAGAGCAGCTTTTAAATAAGTATAGCTTGCAGAAGATCAATGTCGAGAAGAAGATGAGGAGTTTTGGAGCCCAATATATAACAATATTGAGCATCATATCATTTTCCTGCATTAAAGAATATATAACAAGATAAATTAGAGGAGGAAGAAGAGATGATCAAGGCCGAATGAAGTAAAGCAAAAGCTGAGCTTTGGACTTACAATGCAGTGAGCATCATCATCTTAATCATATCACTAGGATTGAGATTTTCCTGCAGAAGAATTATGTAAGTAACAAGCTGAAGAAGAAGAAGAAGAAGAAGAAGAAGAAGGAGAGATGATGGAGGCAAGTAAAGCAAAAGCTGAGCTGGTGTATATAAGAACTATGAATTCAAGATATGTACAAATTATAAGCTGGTGACCGCACTGACCGGCACATGCACATGTCCTAAAACAATGATCAGAGTATGAGCTGGTGCACTATTTGATTCTTTTTAAAAACCTTCATTTGTCACATGGACCTTCGCCTTGCCCTAATCAACAAAAGCAGTACAGCATGCGCAGATCAGACAGCATATGCATCGTCATTTGTGACCCCTCTGATGAGCCCTCTTTCTCTCTCAAATGGGAAATAAAATACATATCAAAGAACCCATTTTTGCTTTTGCTTTTATCAGCAAAAAACAGTAAACAGAGACACCGTCGTTCGTGACCCCTCTCTCTCTCTCTCTCTCTCTCACCTTGGTATTGTTATCTCTCTCTTCGTCTCTCTATCGGAATCGCAGACGAACACACGCGCGCGCGGAAAATAGAAAATAAAATTCAGATCACATGGATGCAACATCTAATTGTCCAAATCAATCTCTCTCTCTCTGTCTGTGTCTCTCTCTCTCTCTCTCACACACAAAATAGGAAATAAACTACAGATCAAAGAACCCATTTGTGCTGTGCTTTATCAATATGAAGCTATATCTTGTCCAAATACACGGCGGCAATGGTGGGTCGTACTCGAGAGGGAAATGGTAATTGTATTATTGGGGCGATGGGTCAGGGAAGAGTTGATTTTGATTTTATCTAGAGGAGGGACTCAGAGAGAGAGAGAGAGAGAGAGAGAGAGAGAGAGTCTCTCAGTCGGAGAGACATCGTCTGCAATTTTTTATTGTGAATTGGTGGGAATCGAGGTTCAAAAAAACTGGAAGATACAGTGATACTAATGGTAAAGCCCCTTTTGCCGAGAAAACGATAAAATTTGGGTGCAAGTTGCTCAATTGAGGGTATGTACTAGGTCTATGTAGTCTTCCCACGTGGTTTGCAAATTGTCACTCCTCTTTTCTAGGCGACTCACGTCGTGAAACAATCCCAATGACTCCCCACATAGTTAATTAGAGCTGAGTCGCACCTCTGACGAGTGGGGGGAGTGGGGTGAACGGGTTTGCCACTAATAGAATATCCTGGTTCTTCTCCTGAAATGTCGAAACCCTGCAATAGTTCTACTAGCACGACGAAAAAGCAAGGGGCTACGCTATTTTTTTGTTGGATCTGTTACCTCCTTCATTCTCGTAGGTAACAGGAGTCAGCTCAGCTGATTCTTCTCAGTGACAACAACACGTGCAATCTCCTCCCCTTGGGTGCGACCTGCTTCACGGTGAATGCGTCCCTCAGACCTGCTGCCCCCGCTAGCACTAGGTGCGACTCAGCTCTTAGAGACCTCCACAAAATGATGGCACCTAAGTGTTAGGCTGGGATACACACTCAAACTCTGCCTGCCCATCACTTTTGCAGGCGGGCAAGCCGTTGTTACACACTGAAAACATCGCATTCTTCAAATGTGGTGATTTTATCAGCTTTGATCCGCAACATATTGACTCGACACTCCTTGCAAGAAGCGCTGTCAGCAACTGGTTCCCTGCCCAGGCTTGAGCAGAGAGTCTTGGCAGCCCACACTCTTGTCCGTAGCCCGTTTTGTGTTGCGAATCATTTTGTTCCAACTGGATTCCATGTCTCCACGCCCAAGCTCCGGTGGAAGGTGTGTAAGCAACCTTAGAGCGTAATCGCACGTTGGGAAGGCAAAGTTTGGAGTGACAAATGCGCTCTTGGTTTAAGAGAAGAGAGAGAGAGAGAGAGAGAGAGAGAGAGAGAGAGAGAGAGAGAGAGAGAGAGAGAGAGAGAGAGAGAGAGAGAGAGAGAGAGAGAGAGAGAGAGAGAGAGAGAGAGAGAGAGAGGCAAAGTTAACGTAACTCTGCCAATTTTGGCAGAGTGGCAAACCTTAGGCTTCATTTGTAGCTACAAGACAAAGAGCACATGGCGAAACGTTGCCACAACTCCTGTGCAAAGCCTACCTTACACGGTCTAAAATGTCCTGGATTGTGCAGGTCTGATGTTCGGGTTCACATATCCACACACAAGCAATGCCAACTTGAGCATTTGACGAGTTGATTGCATCACACTTTGGGTGTTGATGGGCCACCATGCTCAAGACTATCCAAAGATGGCATCGCATTTCCATGTGCATGATGTCTATCCATCATCCTATTTGACTTTATCTATCCCCGATGGCGCACACAAATTAACATACCTCTAGGTAGAAGAAGGCACCCGATAGGCCCTCCACGTTGAAGGATTGTTCAATGAACAGACAACCCTTACAATTTCAAGCACAAGGCCCATACGTCCTAGAAGCAAACGTTCAACTAAATTGCCGATTGACCACACTAAACTTGCCATGAAGATACTAAGGAACCTGCTATAGCCTACGACACAATGAAATAGTGGGTCCCTATCAAAAATGCAGGGCTATGCTTCAAACTTTTTGCAACGGCACCCTTCAAAAGCGAAAATATCTATGGGGATGTAGCTTAGCTGATTAAGGGCCCTCAATTTGTGCCGTTTAGCGTATGGAGGAGCTAGCTTCTAAGCATACCAATAGCTTGTTAATGCCCATCTATACATTGTTGCCCTTTCTTAACACTCGTAACACTTTGGATAAGTACATTCTATGTATGTGATTTTTGGCCTGCGGAAGGCCATAGGGTTTTAGGTGCAAACTTGTTGCAAAGCTCAGGCCGTTCGATATTGTTTCTGGATGATTGCCACGTGTTACTAGGTTTACTAAAGGTTCATTTGACACAATCTGCAAACCCTTTTCGTGCTGCGTCTCGTCCCTTTTTGCCCTGCTCCTACCAGAAAAGGTGGCGCGTGCAGCGGGTGCCGTCCTTCCAAGAAGGTGGCACGCAACAGGTATGATCTTTTCGTGCTGCTCTTGCCAGAGCACTAAGAGGTGTTTGATGTGCAGTTTTGTTGTTTAATGCCGAAGGTGGGGTTTTCAAGATTGTTGAAGGCGACTGCATTCAATGGCGTCGTTGTGCAGGCTCAGGTGGCGAGGACGTGGCACCAAGAGGTGTTTGATACGCAGTCCTGTTCGTTTAATCCTGAAGGCGGGGTTTTCAAGATTTTTGAAGGCGACTGCATTCAATGGTGTTGTTGTGCAGGCTCAGGTGACGAGCACTACTCGTGTTGTTCTTTATGCTACAGTGTACGTGTTGAAAGGCACGCGGGATGTAATGCTTAGAAGAATCCATGTGCTTATTGTAGCTTATATAAGAGGCCAGAAAGGCCAGAAAAATGCAGTGTAACAAGCCCTTGTCTCAGCTGGTTATCATTATACTGTGTCATGCTTTTATAGATGTAGCAGCAAGTCTATAGATTTGTTTTAATGTTTGAGCTTTTGAGCTACATTATATAGTGGAAGATTCTCTCTCTGTCCTGCTTTTGTACATGTGCCAGCAAGTCTCAATCTTTGTTTTGACGTTTGAGCTTTGACCTATCATTTTTTGGTGAAAGATTCTCTCTTGCTATTCAATTTGTATGTGTTGATATGTTGCAATTCCAAATTTAAATCAATCGAGTCACCATATGCAAACCAATGTTTTCTTCTACCAAATGTTGTTGAGGAAGTTGTTGTCGCTTGTGAGGAGTTGAAATTTGTTGAGTGTCTGTTGTAGATTAGTTTGAGGGTTTGTGTGTTGTGCCTTAAAGTAGCTGCATCAACATTTGTTTGGAGATCCTCTTTATCATGGCATCTAATGGTGGCATTGCTGGTGGTGGTGAAGGGAGTGCAAGCAATTCCTCACCCAGCGACGGTGAGAGCATGGACTTCTCTGGAGGTTTGTTTCTCTCGCTCGTCGACAGTTTCTTGTATGCTTATGTATGGCAACAATTGATTTACTTGCTCTATGCTGGTGTTGTTTTTGATTGTCGCTCCTGGTTTCTTCTTTCTTGCGAGCGATGCACTCGAAAACGTTTGTTGTGCTGGTGTTGTTCTCTCGGCATGGTGCTTGCTTTTTGTTCTGCTTGCAAGTGATGTACTCGTGACTGTTGCAGTGACATCATTTCATTCGCTGCTTTTTTGAGACGGTCCTGCCTACAGTGGCCTAGTGTTGCTCCATTTGCTTCTGTTGCATTAGGAGCACTACTGATTGAGTTGGTTGTATTCTCCCTTGGCGGCTAGGTTTGGCATGTGTTGACTCTGTTTTTGAGCTTAAATGCGTGTTCGATCATTGCCTCGTCAATGGTCTCTTGCAATGCTTACCTGTGGTGGTAATTGAATTACTTACTCTATACTATTGTTGTTTTTTTATTGCAAGTCCTGGTTTCTTTCTACTTGTGTGCGACGCACTCGAGAACATTGCCTTATGCTCGTATTGTCATCCTAGCTCCGTGGTGCTGGTTTTTTCACTGTTCTCGATTATGATGCAATCAAGATGTTGGCTGTGACTATTGTTTTTTTATTGCTGGTCCTGATTTCTTTCTACTTCCATGCGATGCACTCAAGAACACTGACTTATGCTGGTATTGTCGTCCTGGATCCTGGTGCTGGTTTTTTCCCCGCTCTGCAGGTGATGCTATTGTTGTTTTTTGATTGCTGGTTCTGGTTTTTTCTACTTGTGTGCGACACACTCGAGAACATTGACTTGTGCTGGTGTTGTCCTCCTAGCTCCTAGTGCTGGTTTTTTCCTTGCTGCAGGTGATGCAATCGAGATGTTGCCTGTGACTGTTGTTTTTTGATTGCTGGTCCTGGTTTCTTTTTGCTTCCGTGTGATGCACTCGAGAACATTGCCTTGTGTTGGTATTGTCGTCTTAGCTCTTGGTGCTAGTTTTTTCCTATTGTTGTTGCAAGTGATGGAATCGAGATGTTGGCTGTGACATTGTTCCCTGTTTTTTGTGAGGTAGTCCTGCCTGCCATGCTTGAGTGTTGTTCGCTTGCTTCTGTCACATTAGGAGAACCATTGACTGGGCTATTTTTTTCCCTCTCTGCAACCAGCTTTGGCATGTAGTGATGTTGTGTTTCAATTGAAATGTGCACTCGAGGAATGCTTTTTCTCCTTCGCAAACCTACTGTTGCACAACATTATTTTGCAGGTTTTGTTCTTGAGCTGAAGCGTGCAGGTTGTTATCTTCGATTGATGGGTGTAGCCAAGGCTTGGCGTGCATGGTGGGGAAGTGTCTTGCTAGTCTGCTGCATTATGGTGATGTGTGTAGGAGCCAGCTTGCTTTGCTTGCCGTTGTGGAGTGGCATCTTCTGACTGGTTGAGCCTGTTTTCGGCGTCAGGTATCCTTGTTCCAAGCCTACACAGTTAGTACTCTGGTCCCACGTCCAACGGGTAGCATGGTTGTCGCAAGCTGATTCAGCTCATTGACCATCGTCTACCTTATGTGTCAGCTGGTCCTTTCAAGGAATATTATCCATGTGCCAGATCTGGAGCATTACTCTGCATTTTTTGTTACGATTCCTGCTTGGGGTTGTTTGCACAAGGTCTGTTATGCGGGATTTCCCATGCTCACTCCCATGTTTTGGTTATGCTCTTACTATCTTGTACTTTCCAGCAGGCAGTCAGCTAGTGCCCTTGGTTTTTGTCACTTGGGATTCCGCCTGGCATCCCGGCGTGCTGCCGCAAGCTTCTCCGGATCCTCTCAAGAGCTTCGTTTCTGCGGCTCATTCTTCCTTGTCTTTTCCGAGTGTCTTGCATGTTGGACGTTTTTAACGTCCTCTTTGCTCTGCTCAACTAGTCAATGCTATGCTTAATTAGACGCTTCCTTTTCTTGTCCTCTTGCAGAGCTGCGCAGGTTCATTGAGTCTCCTCCATGTCCTACAAGCACACGTTCATCGCAGCTGGTGATGCCGAGCTCTGATGGGTCGCCCCCAAGTCCCCGAGCTTTGAGGAAACCGTAGCTAGGAAGAGATGTAGGTGTGCCTTGCTTCAAGGAAGCCCTACTAGCCATCCCGCTAGTAGTGCAGGTATGGTCAGCGTGCACATTCATTCTTTGTGGAATAGGCTTGGTGTGTCTGCGATGTTCTCTGTTGCAATGCACTCTTGAGTGTTGAGCTGCATTAAGATGGTGCTCTACTTTTTTTTGTAGGAAAAGGATACTCTCCACTAGGGGAGGAGTGCGCACAAGCACCGTCTTCGTCTCAACAGCAACTTCCTTGCCCAGCTCGCGACTAAAGCAAAGTTGTAGCCTCATTTTTTGAAACTGGCCAATCTTTAGCTGCTCACAATATCTTGGAATGTGGCAAGCTACTGGACAAAGGGAAAAGCCTGATAGTCAAGGAAACCTTGCCGCTATTCATGATTAGCGATATAGATGAGGGTAGTAAACCTTTCTCCATAGAGTAAAAAATCTTGAATTGGTACGGCACATACCGTTCCATCTCCCTTGGGCAAAAGAAAAATGCACGCTACTTCAAGTTCGACATCGTCGATGCCGATTGCACCGACACGATCACGGTCGTCGTTGTGGATCCCTTCATTGAGAGCTACACCAAGGAGCTCAAGATCGGCTTGTTCGTCAGGATTGATTGTCCTCTTGTGAGAGCTAAAAACCATAATGATGTTGGCTCAGCTTCGTTCTCCTTGCATGTCGATGCATCGACAACCATTCGACCTTGTGACCCATTCCATGTTTCTTTAGCTTTCTATCCTAAGACAAAGATAAGCACATTTCTTGCTAACGCTGCAATTTCTGAGACTACTAGCCCACGTGTGCCCTTGACGACACTGGCGTTTGTTGTCTTGCAAAGTGGTAATTTCCATGAGAGAATTGGCACTACATTCGGGGATTTGGTTGTTGCCGATGGCCTGACCCCAGACGACAAAGCAGTTGTACGTATCAGAAGCATTGGCTTCAATGTTCCTTTCTTTCTATGTTGACAAACCTTTTGTTATATGTAGGTGAGCTTTGTCAACTCTTGAAATCATGACTACGATCAAGTCATGGCGCAGATGGCTAGGGAGGACATTGTATGTTTGTGGCTAGGAATATTGGCCTCTTTGTTGTCACAGTGCGCACATTGTCTGTTCTAGACGTCACAACTTTGGTCCCCGTACGAGGATCACGCTTAAAACAAGAATTGACCACAGCATTTCATAGACAGTGTGAGATTCTCGGCTACAATAGAGAGGTGACTTTGCATGCTTTGTAGTCAACTAGATAAAGACATCTTTAGTGGTCTTTACACGTTTGTTTTTTTTTGTAGGTTGTGGGGACTTTGCGCTTTGTGAACTTCAATAGAGCTCTCTTGCATTCCCAGTGCTCAGTTTGTGACTCACCGAAGGTGAAGAAGGTTGAAGGCCGACTGCGTTGTTAGCTTTGCGATAAAGATCACGTCGTCAACCCGACTCTCAGACTAGAGGCACAAATCGGAAGCAGCATTGACAGACGTGTTGTGGCGGTTCAAGTGTCAGGGTCTATGGTGGATCGCTTTCTGGCCTTGCCAAGGAGCTTTAAGGAGGTGTACATGGAGAGCATTCCAGAGGCGAGAGATATTTTATCGACATCTGTTGTCGAGGGTGTGTTCAAAATTGGCACAAATGGTTCTATGATATCTTTCACTCCTCTGTTGGAAACCTAGATGCTTTAAGAGCATGGTTTCCGTAGCTTTTGGCCTTTCACCACAAATAACTATGCTTCCTTACCTAGACCCCTCTACAATCGATGAACTAAATTTTGGCTTTTCCATTGTATATCGAGTTTCATAAGAAAATGGTATCCTACTTTTGAGCCTTGTTGTCGTGGTGTCTCTCCATAACTCGCTTTCTACTCTTCCTTCCTCTCCATATTTTCAACCTTCCAAAGCACAGACTCTCTCTCTCTCTCTCTCTCTCTCTCTCTCTCTCTCTCTCTCTCTCTCTCTCTCTCTCTCTCTCTCTCTCTCTCTCTCTCTCTCTCTAACACACACACAAACAAACACACAAGACGGCTGAATATTTACAATCTTTGCATGCCTTTGCAATGACTCACTTGCCCGAACGTGATGTCGATACCATTTTTACGGCACAGTTTCCGAACAATTCATACATCTTTCTTGCTCTACACCATCTCCAAAACTCAACAGGTGCACCGCATGACCTTAGATCAAATTTGCTCAACGACTTGTTTGAGAGCTTCTTGCTTGAAAGACATGCTGTCGCGGGTGCATGCCTCTTCTTCCCTACTGATAGGGCCACTAGCGCAATGACAGCCACAGAATTCTCGTCTTTGTATTCAACATGCGCCAATTCACTTGCTCTTAGCCTCGATGTGTTAACGGCCTTTGCTTGCTTTGCGAGATGTAAGTTAAAAGTGTATTTGAAAAGAAATGGGACATTGAGAACAATCATCTTTCGGATGCCATCAAAACCATTTCTTGCAAAGGATTCTGCTCTTTGAAACAAGCAATGGCATCTCATACCTTCCCACCTTCACAACGTGCTCAAGCCGTGCACCTGTTGGATGGAAAGAAGATGAGGTGGCCACTTTGCATCGGCTATCCTTGTTGCATGAGGCTTTGCCTGATGTTGAGGTGGTCCGCATGTTCCAGGCCAAGCACCCACACACGTTGCACACAACCCAGGCTGTGAATTAATGCAAGCTTTCACGCCTGAAGATAGAGAAGGGCTTGGTCACTGGTGCTCAGATACGATGCACCCATGCCAGGTTGAGCAAGCCGATTAAGAGATACAACAAAAACATCAAGGACAAGCCCATTGGGTGTGTGCATGGTTAGGTGGACTAAATACCTATGTCCCGGACATTCCAGTGGTGGAGAGGTAGCTTCTTGCATATCAAAGCAGGAACCAAGAGAAGAGTTATAAATAAAACTTTAAAGTTTCAAAGCGTGGACATTTATGATTAAAATATTCCCACGACCTTTGGCAGTTTCGTAGTTCCATAGTTCCCTCCATGCCCCTGGAGAACTTTCAAACAAAATTAGTCAGATCTCTCTCTCTCTCTCTCTCTCTCTCTCTCTCTCTCTCTACATGCACAGGAGAGTGAGCATTGATAGTGTTGCAGAAACATTTGCACAGAAGCTTCTCTACAAACCAAACACAGAAGGGGAGTTTCTTACAAAGTTGGTAGTCTTGCAGGAGCATTTGCACATAAGATTCTTTTCCATGCAAAGACAAACAGAGAAGGGGAGTTTTGTAGGAGGTTTTGGAGAGAAGACGTTTTTCTTTTGTTTTACAATCGGCAAGTAGCTAGAGCAGTTTTTTGAGCTAAGCACAGAGGGTGTTGGTAGTGAAGCAGGAGGTTTCAAGCAACAAGTACAGCTACGACTACAACTACAACTTATACATTGCAGGAAGAGTGGTCAGCGTGTACTCTTTGCCACATATCAAGAAGACCATGGTGGGAAGATAGCCAGGTCTTGACCTTACAAGCGGTAGGACTTTAACTTCGGTCTACATGGCACCCACATCGAGCGGAGCAGCCTCAAGCATTGGATCAGCATTGGTTCCAGCACCCTTGGGTAATGGGTTTATTGGAGAAATAAACAGGAATGCATCTATGGAAACAACATTGATTGGGACATCGGCAAGTTTTGGAGCAAGGATAATAGATGGAACAGCATGTGTTGAAGCTCCCTCAAGTTTTGGAGCATGTGCAAGCCATGCCAGCATTTGTGAGTGTGCAAAATGTAGAAGGCCTGCTGCCAGTAGTTATGAAGCTCACAGAAAGAGAGAGTATCGTTGCAAGCTCAAGGAAAGTCAGAACCAATATCCATCTCGTCCGATTATTGAAAAACGCCAAGCTATCGCAAAGCGTATTGTCACATGTTTCAAACAGCACACAAGAGGCCTTGACAACGAGACAAAGGAATCCATCATGAAGGATGTGCTGAATGATGGTTGCATGCGTGGGCTCAAAATTGAGACGTGAGAGAATCCAGTGCTGGTGGGTTTCAGGGACACTCTTTCCACCATCAAGAAACCCAGGAGAAAGAACTATTTCTTAAGAGGGTGACTATCGTGATCGCCATGAGAGCACCGGCCCCAAACATTTTATGCAGTTTCAAAACTTCTCTCACAATCTCTCTCTCTCTCTCTCTCTCTCTCTCTCTCTCTCTCTCTCTCTCTCTCTCTCTCTCTCTCTTCGCGGAAAAGAAGGTGGGCAAAAACTGTAACATAAAACTACACCGTAACGGCTGAAAACCCAAACACAAGGCTGAAAATCACCGAGGTAAAACCCTTGAAATATTATATCACAGAAAAACCCCAAGGGGACGAGCCTCAGTGAGAACAGAAAAGACATAGGATTAGGATTATGGATCTACAACAGGAGCTTTTGGTAAGCAGTAGGAAGAACGAACATCCAAGAAGAGGATTAAAGTCTTCAGATGTTGGTTCCCAGAATGAGGCACAAAGCCTCATCATCAAACTCCAACCACGAATCAATTAAAAAATTGAAACTGTAAAACCAACATCCTCTCTCTCCCCCCCCCCTCCCTCTCTCTCTCTCTCTCTCTCTCTCTCTCTCTCTCTCTCTCTCTCTCTCTCTCTCTCTCTCTCTCTCTCTCTCTCTCTCTCTCTCTCTCTCTCTCCCTTTCATTTCTCTCTCTATCTCTCCCATGCACACAATCTTCTATTTCAAAATTGTCATGAGTATGAATCATGAGTCAGAGGGGGTAGCTACCATGATACAACAGGTAGCTACCATGTAGAAACAGGTAGTTATCAGAAAGAAATAGATAGCTGCCACATAGAGCTACCATGCAGATAAAGCTAGCTACCATGCTAATACTAGATAGCTACCAGTCATGAGCAGCTAGCTACCATGCTGAAAATAGATAGCTACCAGTAATAAGAAGCTAGCTACCATGCAAAAAACAGATAACTACCAATCTTACACAGGCAGCTACCATGCAAAAATAGATAGCTACCAGTCAAGAATAGGCAACTACCATGCAGAAAACAGAGCTAGCATTCATAAACACGCATCTACCATGCAAAAATAGAAATCTACCATACAACAAGATTTACAATGGTGGCATTTGCAAGGAGGAGACAACACAGTTGACTAAGCTTTAAAAATTTCAACTCAATTACAAATGACTTGAAGTACCGCACAAATGCCAAGAAGTATGAGATATCCAGTTGAGTATGAAGCCAGTTATTACAGATTCAAGAAGGTTGATATAAATAGGTCAATGATACAAAAAGGGGTTATCAACTCCCATTGGCTGTTTACACAAGTACATAGGCCCAAACCTAATTTTGGTCTCTTACGATCGAGTCGCTTTTCTCTGTGACCAATATTTGATAACATATTGAGAAACCTGGTCCTTCTCATTTGATCTTGAGGCGGTCCGGGGCGGGCAACAAGAAGAGCGGCCTCTAAACACCCTTCGAGGCTCCCATGCTGCTCAAATGGAGCTGGGGCAAGCACAATCAGAGACAACAACAACCCACAGCCAGAAACCAAACAAGAAAAGGGACACCACCTAGTTGTAGATGCGAACTAGGACGCACGTGATATCTCCTTGTACTCAAACTCACAAAGAGAGGGGAATGCAAGATAGCCACACACACCAAACACAAACATTCACCACGCCAGAGAGAGGTAAGAGCACAAATCAACTTGAGTTACTCAGTCTTAGCCTTAAAGGCTAGATGCACACAAAGCTTGATGAGAAATAGAGAGACAACACAAAACTTGACCTTGTTGCCAATACACAAATTGTCTTAGGGTCATGGGAGCCCTCTCACTGAGCACCCTCTTACAATTTACTTTTTAGGCAAACAATTCAACAAGCCCTCAAACCATCAAGCATGAAATAACACAACAGACTTCAAGGAAAATATACCTTCAACCACCTGATGAGCCAATTTATCAAGTCAATTTGGAAAGAAGAGTCGTAGTTGCAGCATACAATTGCACCCAAAACTATGAATCTTATTTATGGACAAGAGTAGGCTACAAGTGTGATGCAGAGTATGGTATCACTCCACTCCTCTAGATGGCATAACTAACTTCAAGCTTCTCCATGCACCTATGGGTAGTGATGGAATAGAGCACTCACAATGCACACACTCTACACAACTAGGCTTGAAGAGTGGTGTGTTATGTGTTGAGAATGGTGTGGTGTAGTGTGATCATGTGATCTACAAGGGAGAGAAGGGCTCTATTTATAGGTTTTAGAAGCCCCGATTAGGATTAGACCTAATCAAGTTTATTTGAAGAAATCAAAGATTATGAATATTTTATTTTTTTAAATGAGGATGGGTCTCTCTTATCCTTTGAGTCACATGGATGTGGGCTCAAGGGAAGAGAATTATTGAGGATGAAAGGTGAGAGGGATTGAGTGAATAATTTGGGAGTGCCTACTCTAGTAGAGGGTGCATTTTTTTAAATGAGGGTGGGTCTCTCTTATCCTTTGAGTCACATGGATGTGGGCTCAAGGGAAGAGAATTATTGAGGATGAAAGGTGAGAGGGATTGAGTGAATAATTTGGGAGTGCCTACTCTAGTAGAGGGTGCATTTTACAATAAGGTTAGTGGTTAGTAATCACTAAAAAATATTTACAAAATCATTCACCAAATGGTGAGATATATGATGAGAAAAGTTAGAGAAGGGATAAGCTTGTAAAGCAAGGTTGAAGCTTTGGAGAAGTTGACATTCACCTCTTTACAGCACCGATAGAAGAAGCGGTTAGCATGGCGAAGTAGCGCGTGTCGATGAAGCTATGTTATCCTCAAACCTTGGAATATTCATGATAAAAGCCTTCATTTGCAGAGGTTAATCCTGGATTTTTGTTGATTTTTTGAAGTTCTTTACAAAGGTGAAGAGGGTATGGTAATATGGACATATATGTAGAGAGAAAGGGGAGCACCTAGGGGTGTAGAAATGGAGGATGAAGGCTATGGAGGTGTGAGAGAAGTGGCAATGGTGAAGAGGGTGAATTAGGACATGGGAGTTGCAGGTTTGGGAGTGGGAAGGAGAGGGAGGAGTGTGTAAGAGTGAGTAGGTGTGTGGAAGGGTGAGAGAAATATGAAGATTTTTTGGGTGTATGAGGTGGCAATTTTGAAGTCGGCCATAAATTTCATGTAAAATCGCCCTTGACTTCAAAATTTTTGAAAAAATTATGAAAAATACTTCAGCTCACGAGCTACGTTTTGTCTCTTGGAAGTATCCTCAAATTCGGATCATAAAAAGGTGCCAAAATTCGAGCAAAAAGCTGTCCCTGCAGCACCTAATAAAGCTTGAAGTGGGCCACTATTTGATTCTTTTTCCTTTGTAGTCTTCCAAGTGAGCCCCCCCATACATCAACCATGACCTAATATTGCCAAGGAGCTTGCACACATGTATAGTATAGGATAAGTATCAAATATAATATATACTTGTGGGGTAAGAAGATAGGCTAGCTAGTCATGAAAAATGGACACATGGGATGCATGGTGGAAAAAAATATATAAAATAAAGGAGGAAAATCATGAGGGAAGGGACCCTTAGTTATTCTCTACTTTGAGTAATTCATGGAATTTATTTGAAGATAAAATCTATGTACTTGTGAATATTTAACTGGGAGGGATGAAAAAAATATATGACAGAGCCGATAAGGTTATTGGTGAATTTTTACAATGAAGTCACATAAAGGTTTTTTAAGGCTTGTGTGAGTAGAGCTTAAGGGATAGAATGATAGTAAAATATATATAAGGAATGACACGAGATGGAAGCTAGCATACTTAGGCCTGATAACGCACACCTAGGAATATATATTTATATAAATACATTTTATAAAAAAAAACCCTTTATATTTAGGTCCTTTATTTGATAGAAAATATTTACATGTAAAGAGGACCGTAATATTATAAATTTATTTTTTTGGTCTCCTAGCCCAATGACTCGCTCAATGATTTGATATAAAATAATATGATAAAAACCTAAACACACGCACACTATTTATAATGAAAAAGCGAGCCTAGTCATTGTGCTAGGGTGTTTTTGTGGGGTGAAGTGGCTTCTTAAAATTATTTTATGAGAGCCGAAAAAATGGCTATCAATATCATGTGCATCCTGACATACTGATCAGGATCTTACACACAGTTGCACCCCTTTAGCCACGGCAATAGAGTGTTCGTGAGGTAGCGAGGATCCTGTGATTCGTCATCCGGTTGAAATGTTGGTGGACATATCATTGTTGTATCACTGTTGAGAATATTTTTGTACCGTGTATCGTCCACCATAAGAATCGATGACCCCCTCCAGTCTGGTCTTTTTTTTAAGAGCTCCGATAATCCCTTTACAAAAATTGGTTTTGCTTCGCCGCCTTGCAGCTCTCTGATAATAGTAAGTCTGAAAGGCAATTTGACGCAGTCAGTTTGGCAGAATTGCTCTTTCCAGATTCTGGGGTGCATCCCACTCAGGCAACCCTTAAGTGTAATATTCATGTTTCTGTTAGTTCAGCTGGACCATATGCAAAGGTGAAAGATGTCTGCGCATTTAGGAAGAAATTGAAGCACATCTGGCCTGATTATGCAAAAGGTGACACGGTCACTGCCTCCCTTGAACACTTTTCGATAGAGAAAATCTTTGGTTCTCGGAGGGATCTCTAGATTGGGATATCTTCTCAAGAGAACCCCATTCATGTCTAATACCAGGACTTTTTGAGCAGGACGGGTTGGAGGTGGCGGACCCTCCATCAGCGGATCAGTCACAATGCTAATTGGGAAAGGCATTAGAAAATCCTTCCACCTTTTTGTACAGGAAATTACATCTTGCTGTAACTCTGGCGAATGCACTTCTTTCGGAGGCTCTGGATGCACATCTTGCCCCAGAGGGGAACCTTTCTGAGCATCACCGATAGGGGTGAAGTCTGGAGGGGCCGCTGGGTGCACATGCGTGGATGCCCCGGCAGTAGGATCATGCGATTCATCATTAGACATTGTACCACTCTTCATGTCAGTGCCTTCCTTGCCTGGAAAAATAGCAAAGATTGTATCAGCAGGAGCATCTCCTTTGGTTTTTTTGTTGTGATGGCAAAACCTGTGCGTTGTAAAGTAGACAAGATCTGCAAAACCCCTTTCAATCCTTGGGGCATTAACCATTTCCACTTGTTATAGCCCAAGGGTTTGAGTTCCTCTAAACAAACACAACGCAAGAGTCATAAAGTTGCAATATTAATTTTTTTAAAGAGAAAATGGATCTCACCTCAATGGACAAGGCATCAAAAGACACATGCACCACATCACAAGTCACATAAAAAAACACTTTGACAATGAAAGAGTAACTCCAAATTGATCCAAACGTTCTATTGTTACATTACGAAAGGATTGTGGTACAAAGAAGGATGGTGGTTTGATACAAAAAGGATGGTACAACCAAAAAGGCTCATAGAAGGGTTGGCTATAAAGTATCACTCATGGACACTAGGTAGAGTCTAAGTCAGGCATCTTTTTGCCCGTGTGTTTGCAGCACCTTTTTTGAGTTTTTCTCCACTTACTACACCGATATCCCCATCCACAACCACAGAATCCTTCTCTTTAGCACTCTCTGACCCTTTGGCTGCATCCAACCTTTCATTCTGGTCTCCCCTTGCCCCCTTTGCAGGAGCAGTAACAATTAATAAACACCCTAATCAAGCCATACAGATGCAAACATCTTAGAGACTACCCAGTTATACCTGAAGTCCCTTTGCATTTTTTTGCATTTCTTGCCCTGCAAAAGCCTCTGCAATATTAGAGCTTTTTGAGGAAGATTTCTCTTGGTTCACCGGCATGGATGTCAAGGGTTTGCTAGGATACTGGCTCTTGAAGAGCTCCACTTCTTCCCTGACAAGTGGCGATTCCGCAAGTATTTCATGCACAATGGGGAGCACATCACCATCCATTAATTGGGCTTCTTCTATATCAGGTACATCTGTTTCTGAAACATCCCAAAAATAAACTCTAGGTGCATTGTAAAAAAGAATGATGAGTAAACTTTGTACTAAACAAGTGCTTCGAAGGACCCAAGGAACTGTTGTTACCTTCTAGATTTCAATGTCTCTCTTCCTTATCGGAGAGAACACTGATCATAGCACCCACTTTGATCTCTTTGGAGATCACTTCGGTGTTTAGATCACCCTTTTCAGCATCTGATCAATAGATAGGAAGCTTAGGCAACATTTATTAACAAAACTATACAAATATTGTACGAATGTCCCCGAAGAGAGGGTTACCAAAACTTTCATCTGATTTAATTGAAAGGACCTGCGCCTCATTTTTTTTCTTGGAGGTAGATTCTGCACAAGCATTAGGCAATTTAGGTTATGACAAGCTAACCATCAATGATATAACCTTAAAGATTATGTCCCACCATGCTAGATAACATTGCATGAAAAAGGTAGCTATCCCTAGACTAGTAGCTACCACAATACTAGTGGGTAACAACATTGTGCTGGGGTGCTCAAACCATAGTAGCTACAATTCAGCTAGTACAACATTGGTGCCTAAAGATTGAATGTAAGACACATGATCATGGCAATAAAGTGGTAGTCACCCCCTACCATAGCTACCACCTTTGGAGTAGTTAGCACATAAGCCACTAGCCACCTAGACACCTACTATCCAACCAACAACCAAGTCAGCACTTGTGACTACGCAGGTCTAACTTGGGTGGGGTGGACCACCACCTACCATAGGTACTACCACCTTTGTAGAAGCTACCACATAGTCACTAGCCACCTAGCCACATACTACCCAGCCAGCTAGCAAGTCAGCATTTGTGGTCAGCTAAGACCTACCTAGCTAATATCTAATCTAGAACACCTATACATGGTACCACCTAGCCAACCACATTGCTACCACATGTACAAGAGGTACCACAGTTCTCTTGGAGGGAAACTGCCAGCCATTAAGAAATAGGCACCATAGCTACTGTCTAACAAGGTGGCTACCCTTCATGTCACACTATTAGATGTCTGCCCCAGTAAGCTCCACTTTTGAAGCTAGTACTTGTGGAGATGCAATTATAGGTATCCACTTTTGATATCATGCTCATATGACACCTACAAGTATGCACAGGCCTGAAGTTGTACTGGTAGTAGATTAATTCTACCACAAACACAACTACCTCTATGTTAGGTGCCTACCCATATGCTACCTAGGAAGATGGTAATAACAATGCACATTCTCCGCCACATTCACAGATACCATATGTAAATGATCAAAATGACTTGCTTACCAAACTTTAAGCATCCAAGAGATGTGTCGCCCCTGTTGTCTACAAACATTAATTCCTTGATATTATGTGGGATGAGACGACCACAACTTGTAGCCAAGCATTTTCCCTCTCTGCCAGCAAGGTTGTCAAAACAATATATGTGCTAAGCATGTATGCAGGGGAGTATGAATATCCCTAATGCCTCTTCATCGTACATGAGCAGGCCACATGCACTGCAGCTATCATGCACCTGCGATATCTCAGCATTAGGTGGTGGCACTTTGGGGGTTGGAACCTGCAAATGAACCGGGCTTTTCCTGCGTTGCATGGCGTTTACAAAATCGACACGAGCATTCAGTATGGGGAGAATTTCTTCATTCATCTCAATTTCCCTAGTAATCTCAAGTAACTCTGCATTGTAGTCATCATCCTCCAGCTCAGCTTGCAAGGTTTCTAGCATCATTTCGGGCTTGAAGACCCGTGCCTTCTCCCTTTCCACATTAGCACTGTCCGCCGCAGATGATTGCAGCTCCCCCAATCGATGTTTGGCTTTAGCAAGCTACATTGTCACACTATTAATGATTGACATTGCCCCCTCATTTCGATGCACATTTGCCTGCATGGCATCTCGTCTTTTACACGCTTCATGGTACTGCGTTAATGCCTTTGCTTGGCTAAGTGCCACAGCCATTCCAACATCATCAAGTTCACGAAGAGACAAATTTCCAAGCCTTGAAAATTTGGCCGCATTGGGCAAGCCATAACCCCTGCTGGCATCCCCATCATCTACATTCGTAACCATGGTCATGCGCCGCGAGATCTGCGGTGCACTTGCGCTGCCCATCTCTGTTTCTTCAGCTGCTGTAGCTTGCTAGATTCCATATTGGCTACAATGCTCTGAGAGAAAAAGCTGCCCAATTCACAACCCCTCTCAAATGTTCATAGAGAAAACCCCTGGCAAATGCCTTTGTTACCTCCATACCATAGTTTCTAGGAGGCTCCTGGTACACCGAAGTAAACATGGAGTAGAATTTTCTCTAGAATTCCTTCTTAACAAACCTACATTTGATTTTGCTACCTCTCTTTGGCACCTCAGTAAACACTTGCAGCCAGTCTTCATGTGAAAAATCCTCCTCATTAAGGAGCCTAGGATCCTGTCCAGCACAATTAAGCTTGTACACCTCATGGGCCTCTGCTTTTGTCATGCAAAACTGGCTCTTCCTCTCAAAGTTGACATGAGGAGGCTGCCACCTAGATATCAGTGCAGGAGAAGCGGGGGTTCCGACGTTTTGGTATGGTCAGGAACGATGAGCTTGCCTCTCCTCTATAGCAGGTGTTGCATGAGTAGGATTTGGCCTTCTCTTCTTCACCCTGCGTGTGTCATGGTCCTCCCCCTCAGAAGTAGAGTATGCAGCTCTTTTGTTTAGAGAAGCATGCACGACGTGCCTGGGTGGTGTCTTCCTCACCGGCTTGCTCTCCTTCGGCCTGGCTTCTTGCTCCTGCGACTTGTGCCTGTGTGCCTTCCTTTCTTTCCCCACCTGTTCCTTGACGTGTGTGGAGAGGACTGAGCCCGTTTGGTGCGCGACAGTAGCTCCATGCCCCCAGCTCTCCGAGTCATAATTCCCCCGCTCGTGGCTGTTACAAAGGGGCCCAAGCCACTCAAACTCACTTTTAAAAAAAAGACACTAATATGTATATATTGAGAGAAAAAACCCCCATGTTCTCAAATTTGGTACTACAAGTGACCTCCGCCACTTACAAACTTAGGTAGTAACATGAAGTGGCTAGCCCCCAAAAATCAAGTAGCTAGTGTACCACCTTAGCATACATATACCCCATTACACCCTGCAAAAAATGTGGACGCTTGCTATTCTGACTCCAGCTAACACGTCAACTTATGCCTTTAGTTGTAGAATCCACTTCGAGGAAGCAAAGATGCTATGGGGATGTGTATCTACAGCCAGTGCAAGAAACACTTGACAAGTGATAGCAATCGCCTATGGAGCATGCAAGAGACACGGTTCAATCCAGCGCTTCCCTTTGTGTCAGATCTAAAATCCGCAGAGGCACGCTTGGTCTCCATTCGTATCCCCTTCGCCAAGATACGCTTACTAACATATGATGGTCAGTATGGGCTTAGAGCGTTGTCAATGTGCTTGCCAACTTGGAGAAGAGCCAGGCTGTGCTGCCTCGCTTCATTGAGGATGAGGCCTCTGTGCTTGTGGGAATCAAACGGAAACTTGAACACGATAGATGTTACCTAAGCGGCGTTGTGCGACCCTTGCTCACAATGCGTTCAACCACTACGCTACTATCCACACCATTCTACAAGAGAGAAGGTGTCACCATCAACAACAAGTGGATTGCACACCTTTCTAGTCTAAGAGCTTCTTGCTGCACTAGAGAAGTTAGTCCCGCTGAGCCAACAGCTCGAGGAGATTCTGAGCTCGTACCAACGTCGCCTCACGATCCCATTATAATTTCTCGTTTCTACGTCAACAGGTTCAACGCAATGAAATGGTTGTTGCGGACTCATTCCTCCGTATGTGGCAAAATGCGAGACTTCTTTTTCATCACGGGTTTCCAAAGTCGCGGTAGCCAACATGATCATGGTTTGTTGTGGCTAGAAAATGCTCCATCACTCACAACACACTCAGATCAAGATATTGTAATGTTTTTAGATACCCACATTAGCATAGATGGATCCATCTTGCCCAATGACCTTTTTGAAGCTTACAAGCACAAGCACCATAAGACTTGCCAAAAGAAGAGCAAAAGTTGCCGTTTTGGATTTCCACGTTTCCTCATGCCATTCCACAACTATTATCCGGCAAGGAATACTTGAGGCAAACATAGCTAGACAAGGTAAGCTTTCTTGCAACAAGTTGAAAGAAAACTTAGCCAAATTGATTTACAAAATGCCCCTACATTTGAAGAATGGCTAGAACAAGTACAACGCTCCATGGAACAATACTTGCTTGCATTGCAAGCAACTATCTCAGGACCCACTATTTTCCTCAAGCGCAAACCAAGCGATATATTCACAAAAAACTTCAACAAGTCAATAGCTTCACTTTGGAATGCAAACATAGATATACAGTTCGTGCTAAACGCACATGGAGCTGCGAGCTATTGCACCTCATACATGACAAAAATGGACATTACATTAATAGGAGCAATCAAGGCACAGGTTGATCACTGTGTCGCAAACAATGCAACAATGTTGGAGAGACTACGAAAAGTTGGTAGTACAATCCTTAACACACAGCAAATTTAGCTCACAGCAAGCTGCTTACATATGTCTCTCACTTCCATTGCATAGCTCGTTTAGAGAATTCATATACATAAATACTAATCCACCTGAAGAGCGAGCTGTAGTCCTCAAAAAAAAGAATGCCTTGCAAAAAATGCACCCTGACACGACAGAAATCTTCTCTGCCTCCATCATTGACAAATATGCCTCCAGACCACACTCGTTCTTTGCCATGTGCTTGGCCCAGTTCGCTTCCACAACAAAAAATCCCTCCAGGCCTGACACGTTGCTACGGAGGGCACGCATCATACGGTACGTTAGATACAATAAATCCAAAGACGCTGATAACCACTACAGAGAACAATGCCTTCTCTTCTTGCCGTGGTCAAGCCATGAGAATGAGCACCTACCCGAAGGTTCGTCTTGGATCGATGTCTACACTTCAAACATTGAGACACTGAAAAACAATGAATCAGAGTTCGTTGTCAAACCAGCTCCACTCGACAAATTTGCAACAGCCGTCACAACCTCATGCAACACGCGAAGTGTAAGTTCCTTGAACGATTTCGACAATGCCAACATGATGATCAACACCCCATCAAAGCAACTGACAAAGAAACCATTTTCTTTGCATTTTTCCAAACATATTGGCATGACCAATGAGGATTTCCATGCATCAATAAAGAAGCTAAACCCACAATAGCGACTCATCATCGATGATGTCATGCTCAAAAAACGCATAGCGCCGTCAGAAAAGATATATCTCTTCCTCACAGGTGGAGTGGGCACTGGAAAAACATTCACGCTGCTCTTGCTAGTCGAAGCCTTCATTCGTTTCTACACACATAAGTCGGGCCACAATGTTGACTTTCCTAAGGCACTCCTGATGGCATACATGCAAGGCAACATTCAACATTGGTGGTACAACTATACACTCAGCTTTACATTTGCCTTTGATAACTACGGCACACACAAGCCTCGGAGCAGAAAAGCTAGATGCATTGTCCTTACTTTATCAAGATTTGGAGCTTGTAGTGTTTGATGAAGTCTCCTTGATAGGATCAAGTGTCTTCTCATTGGCTGATTCACTTCTTCATGCCATCAAGAGAAAACACGACCAACCTTTGGTGGCCTTGATGTCATACTCTGTGGTGACCTCTGCCAAGCTAACCCAGTCAAAGACTCTTGGATATTCACAAGCAAAGCAAGCTCTTCTCGAGGTGGTCGCACCTTTGTACTAGCATGAATTCCCTAAGTACTATGACCTAATGATCACAATGAGACAAACTGATGCACAGTTTATAGAGGTGCTCAACCGAATGAGAATTGGCTCGCACACCAGTAGCAACCTTGCATACATTAACAACTCCTTCCATAGAGAGTTGCATGTTGACATAACCATATCACACCTATTCTACTCTAACAAGGCAAAGGATGAACACAATGAAAAGGTCTTCGCACAATTGCCTGGTGAGCCACACATATTCAAAGCGATTGACAAGCGTGCCACTTCTTGTAGAAAAACAATAGCAATTCCATTGGATGCCAGGCAAACTGTGGGTCTCCAAACAACATTGTGTCTGAAGCCAAGGCTAGTGTTTGAGCTATGCGCTGGAAACCTAGACATTCTTGACGGCCTCGTCAATGGCACACAAGGCGTCTACAAGCTCTACACTACATTCTTCGACACGACATGCTGGATTCATTTCACCAACCCCAGCATACGGAAAAAACAAAGGTATGACCACCGTCATCTTCACAACCCACTCACATTGCCTGGTTGGACGCCAATTCTCCGCATCGCACGCGAATTCCAAATTGAAAAAAAAACTACTTCAACACCCTCACACGCAAGCAATTCTTAGTTCAGCCTGCTGCAACCCGCACAATTCATCGATCACAAGGGCTTACACTCAACACACTGGCTTTCAACCCCAAAGGAATTAGGTCTCATGGCCTCACATACACTACTTTCACATGGATTCGTGACACTGCAAATCTATATTTGATAGAGAGCTTGCTACCCTGCAACATTCGCACCGCGCATCTGTCCTCAAAGAGCTCCACAGGTTGAGAACGGAAGCAGCTTATTCCCCCATCCAGAAGCAGCTGCATCTCCACCAAGATACACATTACATTGTGCAATCACTGAACGTTGTTTCCCTTGGAAAGCATGCAAACGATATCATCCACAACAAACGCTCGATGGCCTCCGACGTCCTCTGGCTGCAAGAGACAACATGAGACAACCATTCAGGCTTCCACAGCATATCCTCAACACAACTACACGCCATCTCCATTCTCCATAAAAGCAACCTACTACCTACACAAATACACATGTGCATAAATCAAACGCTTGAAACGATCCATGCAACTTTCCATTGTGCCAACAAGTGCCTGGCGACAATCATTTCACGCTACAGGGCACCGACATCATCACTCCCACGATTCCTATAGAGCATCTCCAATCTTCTCGATTCAACCTGCACCATGTGACCACTAATCATAATGGGAGATCTCAACATTGACGCACTTGAGGAAACCAGCACATATAGAACCCTCTCCACCCTCATTCTCCAGCACGGGCTCCACCAACTGATACACCATCCAACCACAGTACACAATACGCTCGACCACATATGGGTTAGCAATGACTTGCCGCAAACCATGTCTGGCACCAACTACAACTACTGGTCCGACCACTCCACTACATACCTCCTCATTGCCAAAAACTAACCATCTCTTGCTTTCCACAAGCCATTGTGAGTTCTCACCTTGTTTTGTAAAAGTCGATGCCAAGATGTTAAAATCAAGAGAAAAGCAAGACTCGAAAGATTGGTCGAGGGCCACCCATGTGATGAATAAAGCCTAGAGATATAGCTCACCTACTCTCTTAAGCCAATGATGATATACCTGAATGAGAGGTGGTATTCATCCATCTTGTAATCATCAGCATCTCAAGGGACGATCTGCGCTTGAAGTTGGTTTGTAATTTTATGTTGTGCTTAATACAATTCATTGAAGTATTGTGAGTTTGGCAAAAAAACAAAAATAAAGAAAAAGGGAGTGTACATTGGAAGTAGAGTGCGCTAACCATTTTGGGTCAGTTTATTTAAACTAAGATAGTGCTTGGCATGAAATAAGAAAACAAAACAAGGTGAGAAAGCACTACGGCCTACTAAGTTAAGGGAGGGATGAGAATTATGCAAAGTAAGGCTAGACGAGTGCCCATGATCACATGACATTTTTGTTATGTTATAATATAAAATTGTATTATCAATTATACATACATAATCACAAATGGTTTATATATCGCGAAGGGTCTCACTTGAACAATAAGATGAAAGTGCACATTGCACATTAACATTTTAAAATAAAATAAAATAAAATAAAAATAATAAAGTAAAGAGATACATTGACAAATTGGAAAAAAAATTGTCATAAAAAAGATAGATTATAAGCATAGAAAATAATAAAATAGTTTAATGAAATAAATCTTTATAAAATCTTTGAATGAAAGGACTCTTTGCAAATTAAAATTTCTCAAAAAATTCATTAAGTCTAAGCTATACTTCACATCATGGGATCAAACTCCTATGAATGCACTCTTTAATCCTTTGTTTAAAAAAACATTTTTCACTATGTAAAAGAAATAAAGCCAAGAGATACAGTTTTGGGAAATAACATTTAACAGTACTTTTTTTTTCTTAAAGGCTTTCAAGGCCCCTTGGAGCGACACATGTTCAACAATTAGAATTCAACTATTTTCCCCATATATAGATATTAAGGCCTTTATTAGGCGAAAAATGAAGCAAAAGGGGAGGAGAGCTAGGTGTCGGATTAAGGTGAAATGCGAAACAATAATACAAAGTCAGGCTGGCATGTGGCGGTTGAATGCGAAGGGACACACAAGCGAGCTCTCACTTGAATTGACGTTTATTGTGTAGTTATGCAAACATTTTTTTATTGCACACGATTTGCTGCATAGACAGTCGCAGCTCGTCACCGAGTTGGTTAGTCGTGGCATTATTAATCCTCTTTGGCAATACAACACACGGCACAAAAATCGACACAGATATCAATTACTCAAAGCTTGTTTTAAAAGTAAAAAGCCTTGGAATAAGCATCGGAATAACCGTCAGCATCGTATCGTTGGTATATGCACAGATATATTCACCGAACGGAAGACATGCCGGTATTTGCATCCTTGTAGACGTCAAAAAATAATTTTTCTATACCAATGCCTGTTTTGAGGAGCATAATAACGCGCCAATACTTGTACTGATGGTAAAACCTGGAATAAAAATTAGGCAGAGAGAGCTGGGAATTGATGATGCATGTACTGCAGTAGTAGGAAACAGTCCTCTCTGCCCAAAGGAAGAGTGCACGAGCAATCGCACTCTACCTACAGTTTGACGCTAAAGAGTGAGTGAGTACATATTAGTAAAATTATACGCATAACAAAACCACAAAATGAAAAGCTTAAACATGACAAGTTCCCAAAAGCATAAGCATAACGTCGACTCCCAAACCATAGGCACAACGGCATGAAGATTTTCTAGCCATAATTAAAACATGACTTGAAAACCGCAAAACCGGAAACATAACCCACTTGCCATACCATAACCATAACCTGCTTTTCATACGATAGCCATAGCATGCTTGTCATTCCATAACCATAACAACAATACCATCATTGCAAAACCATAACATTAACATGAATGTCAAACCATAACCATAACATTGATGACCGATTTTTGAAAATCAAAGAAAAGAAAGAAAAAAAAACATTAACATGCTTGTCATTCCATAACCATAACAGCAATACCATCATTCCATAACCATAACAGCAATACCATCATTGCAAAACCATAACATTAACATGAATGTCAAACCATAACCATAACATTGATGACCGATTTTTGAAAATCAAAGAAAAGAAAGAAAAAAAAACTTATGTTTCCTGGCACCGCCTGGTAAACCCTACGACACCTCTACGGGCATGGCACACCCCCCCCCCCCCCCCCCTTCAATTGGCCGGACTTATCACCTCAGGCCCTCGCTTGTCTATACCCCAGCCTAGGCGGCCGAATTTGGTTTCCGATACCCCTTTTCTCTTCCCCCGTAGTTTATTCCCCCGGCGGTCATTGGATGAAATCTTCCCCCCCCCCTCTCTCTCTCTCTCATTTTCCCTACATACCTCTCTGTAATATCCTCTCTCTCTCTCTCTCTCACCCATTCCCCCCACCCCCCCCCTTACTGGCCACCCTCGGCCAGGCGCAAGCATCGAGCACTCACCCCAACCCCTCTCTCGCTTCCCCTCTCGCGCTCCCTCTGTGTCGAGCCGCATGTGAACTCTCGCTCTCCCATATTATTACCCTCACCCTCTCCCTCTCTCACACTCTTCCCCCCCCCCCCCCCCCCCCCCCCCCCCCCCACCATTGACTTCTCCCCCCCCCTCTCATCCTTGAGACACCATGCAAGACAGAGAATAAGAAACCCCCCCCCCTCACATACTCTCCCCTCCCCCCCCCACGGTGGGCACCCGCCCTATGGATTCCCTCTCTCTCTCTCCTATCCACTCCACCTCATCTCTCTCTCTCTCTCTCTCTCTCTCTCTCTCTCTCTCTCTCTCTCTCTCTCTCTCTCTCTCTCTCCTTCGTTTCAGCCCGAAGGCGCAGCGTAGAAGCCGGAGCCCACTCTCCCTCCACTCCACACACTCACTCACCCTCACCCTCTCACATCCTCATCCTCTCCCTCACTCACCACCGCAATCCCCTCTCTCTCTTTCGCGCTCTATTTCGGCACCAGCCCGCCCGCCATCTCTCTCCCTCTCGACATGTACAGGCACAGCGCACGGCTTTTTTTCTCTCTCTCTCACTACACACACACACCACACAGACACACACGCCATGCATACACGCACATACACACACACACACACCATCCCCCCCCACCCCAAGCACGCGTAGCTGCCGCTGGCCACCAACACAGAGAAAGAAAAAACATTATATAATATATATAGATATGCCACGTTCCCACCGCACGCTTGCGCACACATGCAATACACACACACACACACACACACACATGCGCATCTATATACATATATATATACACATCCGTCCACATACACATACATACACACACATAAATACAAGGAAAAACAAAGGATTCCACGACTACGACGACAATGAAAAAGAAGGAGGACTCAAATCACGCGCCGCCAGCAACAAAAAGGAGAAATGCGCCGAAGGCATGCCCCGGCTGACCCCGAAAAGAAGTACGCTCGACACCGACGCACCGTCAACACACCATTCGTCAGCAACACACAACCACGCTGCCAATTTTAGTAATTTATAGATTATTTTCATCATTTCTTCAGTTTTTACCCAAGCCATTGTAAAATCCCACTTTGTAAATTTCCTCTCTCTAGGTGATGGTCACAAAGGCCCACCTAGAGATTCTCATCTTTTAATAACCTCCCCAAAACAAAGCAAGGGTCAACCACACCGGGCCCACCACTTGCTTTGTCTCCCCGATTAAGCTTACCCTAATCACATCGGAACTACCATAATCCAAGCAACCAACACCTATAAATTGGCACTGAGAGGTCACTATCGGGGGGGGCGGGGGAGGCAGCTCATGAAAAGTCAGCACTTGGTAGAGTGTAGTGGGAACAGTTGACACTATCACCATCACAGGGAGGAGGGGGCTTGTGTGTTGGGTTTGCCTTGGGAATTGCACCATGCGAAGGGAGCCACGTCCATCTCTCGACTCCAGTGGTTGATGCACACATGTATACACGCTCTTGGTAGCAAGCTTCACAATCATTGAGTCGTCTTAGAGAACGCACCAAGTAGCTTGCACCACCTCCTCTCCCTACCTCTCTACCACCATGGCGTGCCATTTGTAAATACTGCAGAAATGATTCTCCCTCACACCCCCGAGGGTTTTCATCATTTGTAAAATCTCTCTCTCTCTCTCTCTCTCTCTCTCTCTCTCTCTCTCTCTCTCTCTCTCTCTCTCTCTCTCTCTCTCTCTCTCTCTCTCTCTCTCTCTCTCTCGCTCTCTCGGTGTGTAAGTTTGCGGTGTTCATATCATCGTGGTTTGCGTCCTAGCCGCTTAAAGCTAGGTGGTGCCCCCTGTTTGCTTTACCGTGACAGGCTCGAGGCGCACCATTCGGCCCCTGGCGTTTTAGAGGCCGTCGGGGTTTGGGGTCTGCTTTGCTCCCGTCATTTGGTGCCCCCACGGAGGAGGGCTTTCTAAGACCCTTCGGTTTACAATGCTGAAAGTGACGCCCACCATCAATCATGGACGAATGGCTGAAGGAATTTTATAACTGGAGGACGGAAGAAGAGGAGACGAAGGAGGCACTAGCCGCTTTCATTGAAGTGCTACTGCCAAGCTGCAGCTTCATCAGTATTCAAGAGGTAAATTCTCCATCCCGTGTTGCTCGTTCTAACCATAAGTTGAGAGCATCAGGTGGGAGGTCGGTGAAGTTCCATCACTGTTGTCAACCAAGACACACTGTCAATGAGTGCCAGCAACGAAGGCAGTGAAAGGGCTAAAATCGTCCATCGACATTCATCGCGAAGAAGTCATTCACATCAAGGAAGGGAAGAAAACGGTGAGGCCTCTTTTCCCTAAAGAAACTACAGTGAAAGTTATAACTCCAAAGTGGCCTAAAGGGGCTGCTCGAGCCAAAGGTAAGGAGAAGTTAAGCCAGTCTAGAAACACATGACCCCGAAGGGAGAAGCATCTGGCCAAGCAAGTGCTTCAAGCTCGAAAAACCGGGCTGTGCCCAGCTTGCCAAAGAGGAAGTCATCCGAAGCTAAGCGGCGGAAGGTCGCCTACCGATTTTCACGACGCATGTGCTACCAATCCACTTCGACAATACTGAAGAAGAAGTGGTAAGAAGATTCCCATGTCCTAGAGAAGAGTGGTTTGGCTACTGCTCTCGTTGTTTTGAAAAGCGAGTGGAGGATCTTCCTCCTCTCCCTGTACAACTTATCTTGAAGAAGCTCTCTACCACGGGTGAAACCCAACGGGCTTAGGACGAGTTGCAATTGAATGGAGTAGAATTCATGCAACACGCCGACTACAGAAATTACCTACAATTGCTACTAGCCAAGAGGCTGGGAGTGGTCAGATGCGTTGCCATCACCCCGTACGTGTTGAGCAACGAAGGAAAGATAGAGCCCATGAAAGACGACGACCTCTTGTGGATGTGCCGACTCATCAACACTAGAACGGTAAGAGTATAAGTAAGTATTCCACCCTCTGTGCATGATGAAAAACGGGTCGATGGCATTCCCATTCAGATTCCTGCAGCATATGCATGTGAATATCTATGTAGATAGGAAAGTCTTCTACCAACAGAGATCGTATACGTATTCGGTGCAGCGGTACTAGGATAAATCCTCAATTCCCCGAACCCTATCATTCTCCCCATATTAGATTACCATCATTCCTTTAATGTTTCTATCTTTATCATGTTTTAACATATCCACCCACCCCTGTAAAAAGCTGCTATGAGCCGCTACTATTGTTAAAAAAAAAAAGAGGTTTGTAATTCCCTGAGTCACTACCATGGCAAGTGTTTCTTTCCCCACGTTCAGTGGAAAGAAGGGAGAGGATCTCACCCCACCAACTTTTTGGATGATTTCAACATTGCTTGTGTCGTCTCCAACAAAGATGACGACGCTTTACGACTTATAATTTTTACTCTACTGATGAAAGTAGAGGCCAAGTCCTGGTATAATGCATTGCCCCAAGCTACCAAGAATGCATGGGATGTGTTAAGGGCTGCTTTTGTAAAGAGGTTTGGTGGAGGCACAACCTCGGAGAAGCTATGGCAACTACTAACAGAATTAAATCAGGAAGGTCTGTTGGAGTATGCCACCTACGAGTCAAAATTTGTGGACTTATGGGAGAGATGGGTTGCCTCACTGGAGGAAGGCGAAGGAGCACCTAATTTCCTAAAGAAGGACCATTTCATTGCTGGTCTATGGTCGCCGCTTAGAGAGAAGGTGAAGGGAAGGTTTCCTGCAACATATGAGTTGGCAGTCGAAGTAGCCCGCCTTAAAGACAAGAAGCTGCGCATGCAAGCCAGAGTAAACAAGACAGAGGAAACAAGCTCAGCCCGACCAACCCCTGTGATTGCAACAACCAATCATAGAGTCCAACCGCAGGAGGCATTAGAGAGCAGCAAGACCTGCTGAGTCGCATCACCACCCAACTAGAGAGTTTATCCATGCATCTGGTGCAGCAAGGGCATGCACCTGGCATGAATCCATAACAAGGAAGAGGACAACGAAGGCAGAACCAAGAGTACCACTGTTACAATTGCGAGGAAGACAGCCATGGAATGTACTACTACCCACACTCGAGGAGGCAGAATTTCAATAGAGGGGGGAGATAGAATCAGATCTCTCCGCCGAGGGCAAGACCACCACCACCTAGGCAACCAGGACCAATCCCATCGGTCCAAATCCTTCGACCACCTGTACAACACTAACCACCACCCCAACCTCTCATTCCACCGCTACCCCCACCACCGGCTATGAACCAAGCGGTGAGTGTTATTAGCTTGGAGGCTAAAGGGAAGGAAAAGGTAGAAGAATCAGTTCAAGAGAAGGAAAAAGGGAAAAGAGAAGGTAAAAGAAGTGGATGCTATGGGAGTGAAGCGTGCCAGGCCTGAAGAAGCATCTCAAAGAGAAGAAAAGATGAAAGGGAAGGCCGAGTCTAGCAAGCAAGCAGCTAAACCGTGGCGGAAGATAGACATCGTGGACTTCTCATTAGGTGAGTATGCAAAACCCTATAACTTAGTTCAAGATGTGTTAATGCAAGGCCCAAAGATAACTTGGCCCCAATTACTCCACCTTGCACCAAGGATGAGGAGGAAATGGACAAAAATAGTAAGTACCAGGAAATCAAGGCCCAGGATAGCTGGGGCTATCTCTGGAAGGGATCTTGATGACATCCTACCCACCATGGACGCTCACATCAAGCGGCAACGAATCTAAAACATCTACATAGATGGCAGCGTGTAAATATGCGTCATGAGTGAAAAGATGATGCACCATCTAGGTCTAGAGGTAAGTAGGCCGGCACCCTGCCGAGCCAAGAGGACAAGCAATGTAAGAGTGAAATGCGTGGGCATTGTAAATGCGGTCAAAGTAAAATCATTCAATACAAAAGTGGAGGTAGACATCTTCGTCATGCCACACAAAGGGGAGGGCTACCCGTCATTCTTGGGAGGCCTTGGCCTATGTCTATGGAAGCTAAACAAGACTGGAGCACCGGGATGATTCAGATGAAGGACGCTAAAGGGAAGTCCATATTCTACGACATGAGGAATGGAAAGGAGTGCAACATGATCTTGGTGGCTTCAGAAGATGAGTCCACCAGCGACTACTCATCTACCTCAAGAGAAGAGACGACCACCACCGACGGAAGTGACAGTAGCATCGAAGTGATGGGGGTCATTCTTAAAGACCCAAAAAGATTGACACAATCGGAAACACCCTTGACAAACCAAGAGGGATCATCAAGAATACAGTCCTTGGAGGATGCAGGTAAGTTACAAAAAATGCTCTCAAATGAGTTAACCAATGAAGAAAGGAAGGAGTATGTCTCCATGCTAGGTAACTTCACTACTTTGTTCATTGATGGCTATGATAAGATCACAGGAATTACAATAGTGCAACACCACATAAAACTCAAGGAAGGCAGTACACGCGTAGTGCAGAAGCTCAGAAGACTTGGAGTAATCCAACAAGAGGCACCACTGAAAGAAGTGAGAAGTTTGCTACAAGCAGGTTTCATCTACCCTGTCGAAGAATCAGAATGGGTCTCCCCAGTAGTAGTCACACCAAAAAAAAAAGGTAAGTGGAGAGTCTTTGTGGACTATAAACCTCTCAATGCAGCCACAAAGAGGGATCACTTTCCCCTCCCATTCCAGGATGAAATTCTCAATGACGTGGCGGGTCACGAACGATACAAAGTGTGCGATGGCTACTCAGGATACTTCTAGATTAGCATTGCGGAACAAGATAAGAAGAAGACAACCTTCATCACACCTTGGGGATGCTTTGCTTACAGGGTGATGCCTTTTGGCCTCATTAAAGCCCCAGCCACATTTCAGCGCTATGTGACCTTTGTTTTCCAACCCTACTTTGGAACATCAATACGGGTTTTCATAGATGATTTTTGCATCTATAGTTCACGAGCCCTCCATTTAAGCAAAGTCTATGATGGCTTAACCAGGTTGCAAACCTTGGGTGGCTAGCTCAATGTGGATAAGTGTCACATTGGTGAAATCAAAGTCACTCTCCTTGGCCATGTAATTTCAACAAAAGGGATTGAGGTTGACCCTAACAAGATTCAAGCCTTGGTATCTTTGTCGTCACCCACCACCGCTAAGCAATTGGTTTCGTTCCTTCAAAAGGTAAGATACTTAAGCAGGTTCATTCACTTGGTATCTCAAGTGATCCTCCCCCTACAACAAATCACCCAGAGGGATGTCTTCTCATGGAGTGAAGAAAATGAGCAGCAATTTACCGAGGTAAAGAAAATCCTAGCTAAGCTTCCCACCATTTCACCCCCTAAGTGGGACTAGTCATTTTATGTGAACCCTAGTGTAGGAAGTGATACACTCGGAGCTGTGCTAATGCAAAAGGACCCCCAAACTTCTTTCATGCGTCCTATTTACTTCTCTACTCATGTCATGACCCCATCAGAAAAGGGATTTACCGAAGTGGAACACATGGTTCTGGCACTAATGTTTGCTACCACAAAGTTCCGCTCCTATCTCTTGCCTAGACCCTTTGACAATGGAGGAGGTTTTCCCATATGTAATGCGACACATGGATGTCTCATCTAGGATCTCTAAGTGGATAATTAGATTACAAGAGTTTGACTACACCATGCAAGTAGAAAACTCCACCAGGGCTAGTTTAGCAGGAATTCTCACTCATCGCCACTATGAGAAGAAGCTGAAGGTCAACACGGAAGCAAAGGAAGAAACACCAATGGTAGAGAATCCTAGGCTAGAAAGAGATCACTCTCTATTCTTTGATAGAGCATACAAAAGAACAATGGACCAGTCTGCAGCTGGCATAGTCATTTTCAATGAGCAACAAGAAAGAGTATTCTCCATCGGCAGGCAGTTATTACACTCCCACTCCAACAATGAAGCAGAATATGCAACCCTAATTCTTGAGTTGGAACAATGTATTTCACAAGGAATTCAGTGCCTAAATGTGTCTGGCGATGCTTTGCTTTTAATAAGGTAGATAAATGGCACTTGGGTTTGTAAAAATCAGGTTTTACTTGGTCAACTACGCCAAGTTAAGGACCTTCTAAGGAAATTTGAAGCAGTGAAACTATTTCATGTCCCCAGAGCAAAAAATCAGGAGGTAGATGCTCTAGCCAAAGAAAGAATACAAGATGTTCCCGTAGGAGCAATCAAATTGAAGCTACCCCTCTTTCAAGGTAGTGATGCTATGCCTGATATCGTCAGCTTTCTAGATACAGGAGAATGTCCGAAAGGATACACCAAAGGCCAAAAACAGTGGCTGGTAAGGAAGGCTACCAGATACTGCCTTGTAAACGACCACTTGTATTGTAAGGGCAAGGATCAGATTCTCAGGCGGGTGTCAACCTCCAGTGAGATCACAGAGGTAATTTCAAGTTGCCACGATGGCGTCTGTGGTGGTCATTTTGCTCTAGATATCACCAATAGGAAGATTCTACAAGCAGGATACTCTTGGCCTAGCTTGAAGAGGGATGTGCACCATTGGTGTAAAACATGCAAGGCTTGTCAAGTGGCCAGTGATCGCACATTAACCTACGAGCCACAAACTCCTATCATCTCATATGGTCCATTTGAGAAATGGAGAATAGATGCAATCGGTCCTTTACCAAGGGCCCAATCAGGTGAACTGTACATCATAGTGGGTGTAGACTACATGACCCGATGGGCAGAAGCAATAGCCACCACCCGCATTACAACCCAAGAGGTAGCAAAGTTTATTTTTGAGCATATCTATTGCCGTTTTGGCACTCCTCTTGAGATAATATCAGATAGAGGACCAGGTTTTAGAGGCGATCTGGTGGGAGAACTGATGAAAAAGTTAGGTATCACACGCCGACACTCCACACCATACTATGCATAATGCAATGGTCTGGTAGAGAAGGTAAATGGAATGATCTGCAAAATCATCACAAATTAGGTGAACAATCACACAGGAGACTGGGATAAACATCTCATGGCAGCTTTGTGGGTCTACCGAACGACGTTCCGAACATCACTAGGTTTCACCCCTTTCCATCTAGTTTATGGGAAGGAGGCAATTCTACCCATTGAGGTACAGATAGCCAGCTTACGAGTCTTGGCTAGCCAGATACAACGCCCAATTATAAATCTCCAAAACCACATCCTGGATCTGGAGAGGCTTCAACTAGATAGGGAAGAAGCAATCAACCACTATGTAGCGCAGGCAAAATGACACCGCTCACTTTCAATCAAGGGCTTAAAGAGAAGGGCCTGGAAAAAGGTATGTTAGTGCTGAGATACGACAACAAATTTGACACCAGGAAGGACAAGAAATTTCAACCCAGATGGGAAGGACCATTCATCATCAAGAAACGCTATGACAACGGTAGCTATAAGCTGATGGAAGCAGATGGGAGAATTCACAAGACTAGAGTTAATTGATGGAGGCTGAAAAGGTATTTTCTTAGGTTTGATCCAGAGTTCATACTAGACATTCCAAAAGAGGGAGAACCCTCTAACTCCACAACTAAAGATGCAGAGGAAGGGCTAGAAGCATGAATGTCTCTAGCCAGATGGGAGGGCTAATGATTGTCGACTTTCGAAACCATGACCGTGAGAACCACACCCTAAGGAAGGGAAGGTTTGTTACCAAAAGAAGAAGAAGAAGAAAAAAAGAAGCCTTACCATTCACCATACCCTCTCTCTACTTGTCCACACTCCAGGCCCGACGGGCTGCTACAACCCCCCCCCCCCGCCCCCCTATCTTCACCTAGCTATAGCTCTAGCTCTCTCTCTCTCTCTCTCTCTCTCTCTCTCTCTCTCTCTCTCTCTCTCTCTCTCTCTCTCTCTCTCTCTCTCTCTCTCTCTCTCTCTCTCTCTCTCTCTCTCTCTCTCTCTCTCTCTCTCTCTCTCTCTCTCTCTCGGGAGCGGTCTCGTAGGTCTTAGAGGATCATCTCTCTCTCTCTATCCACTCTCTCTCTCTCTCTCTCTCTCTCTCTCTCTCTCTCTCTCTCTCTCTCTCTCTCTCTCTCTCTCTCTCTCTCTCTCTCTCTCTCTCTCTCTCTCCCCCCCCCCCCCCCCCCCCCCCCCCCCCCCCCCCCCCCCCCCCCTCACAACCCACACCCCCTTCTCTCCCTCTTTTTCCCTTGGTGGGAACCACCCCTAGTCATTTTCTCTCTCTCTCTCTCTCTCTCTCTCTCTCTCTCTCTCTCTCTCTTCTCTCTCTCTCTCTCTCTCTCTCTCTCTCTCTCTCTCTCTCTCTCTCTCTCTCTCTCTCTCTCTCTCTCTCTCTCTCATGCTCGCACCCCCGGACCCTGGCCCTCGCGGGCACCTTGGATATACACAACCACACACACACCACCCACCCCCTATCCTCTCACCACCCCTCTCTCTCCACACCCTCTCCCTCTCTCCTTACGCTCGCGAACTACAGGCGGCCACCCTCCCGCTCGAGCTCTCTCTCACGCAGCCTGTGCAGTGACGTCCCCAGCACACACACTCACACACACACCCGCTCACACACACACACACACACCATAGCACACACACCCCCCCCCCCCCCCCCTCTGTCTCTGCATTGCCAGGTCCGAAAAATAAATAAATAAATAAATATTAATACCCACCCCCCCGTTCCCACACACGCATACACACACACATATAAATACACATGCACACACATTATATATATACACATACGTGCACCCACATATACCCACATACATACACATGACACACATATACTCATGCACCTAAAAATACAAAAAAGAAGGAAAATCGAAAACGAAAACGACATCAGCAAAGAAGGAGAAGCCCGAATCACGCGACACCGACAACAAAAAGAGCAAATGCGCCGAAGGCATGTCCCGGCCCACCCCGAAAAGACGTACATGCTACACCGATGCACCGGCAACACACCATTGGCCAGCGTCATGCAACCACGACACCATTTTTAGTAATTCGTAGGTTATCATCATCCGTTTCTCAGTTTTCACTCAAGCCTTGTAAAATTCCTCTCTAGGTGATGGTCACAAAGGCCCACCTAGAGGTTTTCATTTTAAATAACTCCCAAGACAAAGCAAGGGTCAACCACACCGGGCCCACCGCCTTGCTTTGTCTCCCCCATTAGCTTACCCTAATCAAACCGGGATTACCCTAATCCAAGCAACCAACACCTATAAAAGGAAACTAAGAGGTCACTATCGGCGGGGGGGGGGGAGTTTATGAGAGGTCAGCATTTGGTAGAGTTTTAGTGGGAAGAATTGACACTATTGACATCACGGGGAGGGGGCTTGTGTGATGGTTTGCTTTGGGAATTGCACCATGTGAAGGGAGCCACGACCACCTCTCGACTCCAATGGTCCGATGTACACACACATACACGTTCTTGGTAGCAAGTTTCACAATCATGGAGTCGTCGTTAGAGAACGCACCAAGTAGTTTCACCATATTTTCTCCCTACCTCTCTATCACCACGGTGTGCCGCCTCACTGGAAGGAAGGTCATTGCAAATACTGCAGAAATAATTCTCCCTCACACCCCCAAGGGTTTTCATCATTTATCAATCTGTGTGTGTGTGTGTGTGTGTGTGTGTGTGTGTGTGTGTGTGTGTGTGTGTGTGTGTGTGTGTGTGTGTGTGTGTGTGTAAGTTTGTGGTGTTCACATCATCTTGGTCTGCGTCCTAGCAGCTCAAAGCTAGGTGCTGCCCCCTGTTCGCTTTAACGTGACCGGCTCGAGGCGTGCCATCGACCCCTGGCGTTTTAGAGGCCGTCGGGGTTCGGGTGTCACTTTGCTCCCGCTAGTATGTTTGCCAATTTCTGTACTGGGCAATTGCTCCAGACACCCATGATCAGGTGAGAATGTCTTGGAGTCAGAAGCCGTTTCTACTATCAAAAACTATCGACTTGTCATCAGATGACGAAGAGCCAGAAATCCAGACAACTCCTACTAGATTGAAAAGGAAGGTTAAACAAGATGAACCTAGCAATTCAAAGAAGCCAAGGACGACACTAACTAAGAGCAGCAATCACCAAACTAGGTTGATAAGGGCAAAGGACCAGCTTATCCAAATCCATTGGGCCTCGTCTACATCCCATACAGTGAAGAAGCCCTGCACTTGACCAAGAAAGACAAGTTACATCAGCTGCAAACTCATCCACTCAAGGGACGTCTCCTATTGTAAAAATCTGATTATGTTGCATTACCTTATATGGCTCCTCTCACAGTCTATGAGCCAACTGATTTTGACCCAGCAATAGTTAATGATGGTTGTTCAATACTCATTCAGTCATCATGGAATACTATTGTCAATTGTATGGGACAAATGCTGGATGCTGCAGGGTCAGAAAATAAAATAATTAAGGTAAAAGCTGAATTAGTGAGGTTGAGGAGAAGATTGAAAAGCTGGAGCAAGGGAGAGCAGCCCAGAACTTGCGCCACTCTCTCCTTGAAGCTCACTCAGATAGGACCATTCAGTAGTTACAAAATAAGCTAGCCAAGGTAGAGTGAGATGCAAACTATGCGGGAAGAAAAGGCTGAAGCACAATGAGCTGCTGATAGGTTCAAAACCCTGTTAAGAATGAAGCGAGTTGAGTTCAACTCTTTACTGATTCGCCACAATGCTCTGAAGACCACCCTAACAAAAAGATATATCTATAATAATCTGGCTGAGTTCATGAATCCAGTAGGCAATGCTGTTTTCAATATGGATAACTTGAAGTCTCTTATGGAGACGATGCAGAGTGATTTGCAGGATAAAGTTACTAAATATAATAGTGCTCTGACAAATCAAGCTATCCTTGATTACATTGAACATCAGACTACCATTGAAGAAGATGAGGATAAGGAAGAAGAAGCAGAGAAGGAGGAGGATTAACCAAACGAAGGGCATAATGATGATGATGCCTCTCCTCCATCTCTACGTGCAGGACCTGGTACTGGTGGTACAAGGCCAACTAGACGAAATCAGTCACACAGGTAGATTAGCCAGATCAGCATGAAGGGCAACGGTCGAGCAATCATCAACAGCTAGAAGAGAAACAACTTAGCAACACTTGGAATCCAACGGCACACCAGTCACAACATAGCAGGGATGTTAAAGGGAAAGGAAAATCTATGACTGAGGAACCAGTAGGTGATGAGCAACATTCATTACAGCTCATCACGCTAAATAAGAGATTGAGACATCAATAGGCTCCTATAACCATGCGGTATCTGGAGGATGATGATCTTATATCTGATCTGGAACGCTTTCAATGACTGTATGTCAGAGCCAGAGAAATGGTTGAGCATTGGAAATCAGTTGCTTTCCATGATCAAGAGGCCTGTCAATTACCTGTGAATCCCAGCACAATACAGCTGTTGGAAAGGGTGCCTGAATGGATACTAACTACTGAAGAGAGAGAGTAACCAATCCACATTGGAAACAACAGTCTACTGCAGATTGTCGCTCTCTAGCTATGGAATTAGAGATTCTGTTGGGAAACAAGCCAACATATAGATGCATGAAGGATGTCAGGAATCAATTGAAAGAGGTTGTAGTGCAAATGCAGATTGCTAGGGGAGTTCTGGATCAAAGGGTGCAAACCATTCTTGAAGACAACACTGCCACCAGCAAGGGACCTCAAACTAGAATGTCAGTGGGAGAACATGCAAGTGCTCTCCGACAACTGTTTCAATTGGTTAGAGTAACCAAAAAAATGATGCAGCAAGAGAACCAGGCTGTCCTTAACTTCTTAGAATTTGTGCCTGATTCCCCAGTTCTCTTGTATGCTTTACCAGCTAGAGAGGCAGAGTTGCCAAGATTTTTTCCAGCACTTTACCCTCAACATCTAGAACTAGTCGATCAGCTCACATATTTCAAGATTAATGATGAACTTTAGGATTGGTATGAGCGATCGACTCTGGAATGGAAAACTTCACAAACGCTGTTCAACAACGCTCTCCCACTGAATGATCTCTAAGAGCTAAAAGAGGAGGTGCAGAGGATCAAACTGTGTATGGGCCAGTGGAAAATTCAAATCAGAGGCCTCACTAAGATCATGAAGCAACCGTTGCAACTCACTGTTGAGTCCTCTAAAATACCTGAAAATGAAATTACGGCTAAACCAGGCCTAGGACCACAGTATAGAGAGATGGCTGAGATTCTTTTTGAAGATTAGATCAAAACCAATCAACCTCTCCCAGGAGGATGGATCCATACAGCCTCGCATTTTCACAAATTGGCAAGAACTGGGATCACCAAAGGCAGACGCACGCTCTATGATCCCGACACCAAAACCTATCATCCTCTCACACCTTATGAAATGGAGATGACCACAGAAAGGCGGGATCAACTTGAGCAGGAGGCCATTTACAGACTCATTTAGAAGGATAATGCTGGCACTGGGACTTCTCAGATGCCATCCATGCCAAAGGGTAAACGAAAGCGGGTTCAGTGGAAGGATACTCGGTAGTTCCATCTCAGAATTCCGTCAAGGATTTTTCCTTCTTCTCAGCTGGCACAGACTTTGAGTCCTCAAATCAGATGGTGCTTGGCACTAGTGGCATCAGCTGTAATAGACGAAAGGTTGATATCAGTCTGTCTGGATGATGAGAGCTCCACCTTGGCCTTTTCATCTACCTCTCGCAATCTTTGTATGGCCATTCTATCATTAGTCAAGTCTAATCCTTGGTCCTTCTTGAACTTCTGTACCAGATACTGTAGCGAATATTGTCAAAGTCTTCAAGGATTTTTCCACCAATTTTTTTTGCAGCAGACGCTGAATTTTTCTTTGATTAGTGCCTCTTCTTGGATTACCCCAAGTCTTCTGAGATTTTGCACTATGGGTTTACTTCCTTCCTTGAGTTTTATGCGGTGTTGTACTACTGTGATTCCTGTGATCTTATCATAACCATCAATGAACAATGTAGTGAAGTTACCTAGCATGGAGACATATTCCTTCCTCTCTTCATCTTCGTTCATCTTGTGTAACTGATGGTCCTTCTTGGTTTATCGGTGGTGCTTCTGATTGTGTCAATCTTTTTGGGTCTTTAAGGAGGACCCCCATCACTTCGATGCTACTGTCACTCTCTTCAGTTGTTGTTGTCTCTTCTCTTGAGGTGGATGAATAGTCACTGGTGGACTCATCTTCTGAAGCCTCCAAGATCATGTTGCGTTGCTTCCCAGTCCTCATGTCGTAGAATATGGACTTCCCTTTAGCGTCCTTCAGCTGAATCATTCCGATACTCCAGTCTTGCTTAGCTTCCATAGCCATGAGCCAGGGTCTCCCAAGAATGATAGGATAGCCCTCCCCTTTGTGTGGCATGAAAAAAATGTCTACCTCCACTTCTGTATTAAATGCCTTTACTTTGACCGCATTCACAATGCCTACGCATTTCACTCTTACGTTATTTGCCATTTTGGCTCGGCAGGGTGCCGACCTACTCACTTCTAGGCCTAGATGGTGCATCACTTTTTCACTCATGACGCATATTTGCGCGCCACCATCTATGTAGACATTTGAGATTTGTTGCCCCTTGATGTGGGCATCCATGGTTGGTAGATGTCGTCAAGATCCCTCCCAGAGATAGCCCTAGCTATCCTTGGTCTTGATTTTCTTGTACTTACCATCTTCATCCATTGCCTCCTCATCCTTGGTGCAAGATGGAGTAATTGGGGCAAGTTATCTTTGGGCCCTGCATCAACACATCCAAAACTAAGTCATATGGTTTAGTATACTCACCTAGTGAAAAATCCACGATGTCTATCTTCCATCATGGCTTAGATGCCTGCTTGCTAGACTCGCCTTTTCATTTCATTTTCTCTTCTTTTTGAGAGGCTTCTTCGTGCCTGGCACGCTTCATCCCCATGGCATCCACTTCTTCTACTTTTGCTTTCCCTTTGTGCTTCTCTCGAACCGGTTCTTATACCTTTGCCTTCCCTTTAGCTTCCAAGCTAATAACACTTACTGCTTGGTTTACAGCAGGTGGTGGGGGTAGTGGTGGTGGTTGTTGTTGTACAAGTGGTCGAAGGACTTGGACCGGTGGAATCGGCCCTCGTTGCCTGGGTGGTGGTGGTCTTGCCCTTGGCGGAGAATTCTGATTTTGTCTCCCTCCTCTATTCAAATTCTACCTTCTTGGATATGGGTAGTAGTACATGCCATGGCCGTCTTCCCCACAATTATAGCAGTGGTACTCTTGGTTTTGCCTTCGTTGTCCTCTTCCTTGTTCTAGATTTCTGACAGGTGCATGCCCTTGCTGCACCAAATGCACGGATAAACTCTCGAGTTGGGTAGTGATGCGACTCAGTAGGTCTTGTTGCTCTTCTGATGCCTCTTGTGGTTGGGCTCTATGAACGACTGTTGCAGTCACTGGGGTTAGTCGAACTGAGCTCGATTGCTCTGATTCGTTGACTCTTGCTTGCATGCACAACTTCTTGTCTTTAAGGCGGGCTACTTCCACTGCCAACTCATATGTTGCAGAAAACCTTCCCTTCACCTTCTCCTTAAGCAGCGACCACAGGCCAGCAATGAAACGATCCTTCTTTAAGAAATTAGGCGCTCCTTCACCTTCCTCCAGTGAGGCAACCCATCTCTCCCACAAATCCACAAACTTGGACTCGTAGGTGGCATACTCTAGGAGATTTCCCTGCTTTAATTTCGTTAGTAGCTGCCATAGCTTTTTTGAGGTTGTGCCTCCACCAGACCTCTTCACAAAGGCAGTACGTAATACATCCCATGTATTTTTGGTAGCTTGGGACAAAGCATTGTACCAAGACTCGGCCTCTACTTTCATCAGTAGAGGAAAAATTTGTAGCCATGAGGCGTCGTCATCCTTGTTGGAAACCACACAAGCGATGTCGAAATCATCCAAAAAGTCGATGGTGACGTCTTCTCCCTTCTTCCCACTGAACGTGGGGAAAGAAACACTTGCCATGGTAGTGACTCAAGAAATTACATTTTTTTTAAAAAAATATGATTAATGACAGTAGCGGCTCATAGCGGGTTTTTACAGGGTTGGGTGGATAGATTAAAACAGGATAAAGATGGAAACATTGAAGGAGTAGTGGTAATCCAATATGGGGAGAATGATAGGGTTTGGGGAGCTAAGGATTTCTCCTAGCACCGCAACACCGAAAAAATACACAATCTTCTGTATGTTGGTAGAAGATTTTCCTATCTACATAAATATTCACATGCATATGTTGCAGAAATCTAAACGGGAACGCTGTTGGCCTGTTTTCCATCATGCACAAAGGGTGAAGCACTTACTTATACTCTTACCGTGCTGGTGTTGATGAGTTGGCACATCCATAGGAGATCGTCGCCTTTTATAGGCTCTACATTTCCTTTATCGCTCAGCACGTATGGGGTGATGGCGACGCGTCTGACTACTCCCAACCTTTTAGCTAGCAACAACTGCAGATAATTACCGTAGTTGGTGCGTTGCATGAACTCCACTCCATTCAGTTGTAACTCGTCTCGAGTCCACTGGGTTTCACCCGTGGTGGAGAGCTTCTTCAGGATGAGCTGTATAGGGAGAGGAGGAAGACTCTCTACCCGTCCTCCAAAACAGTGAGAGCAGTAACCAAACCACTCCTCTTTAGGCCATGGAAACCTTCTTACCACTTTTGCTTCAGGATTGTCGAAATGGACTGGCAGTACTCACATGCGCCATGCAAATCGGTAGGCGACTTTCCGCCACTTAGCCTTGTATGACCTTCTTTGGCAAACTGGGCACGACCCGGCTTTCCGAACTTGAATCACTCGCGTGGCCAGATGCTTCTTCCTTTGGGGTCATGTGTTTCTAGAATGGCTTAGTCTTTCCTTACCTTTGGCTTGAGCAACCCCTTTAGGCCATTTTGGAGTAGAGCTTATACCTTTGATTGCAGTTTCCTTAGGGAAGAGAGGCCTTACCGTTTTCTTTCCTCCTTTGATATGGACGACCTCCTCGCGGTGAATGTCAATGTAGATGATTTTAGCCCCTTCGCTGTCTTCATTGCTGGCACTCATTGACAGTGTGTTTTGGTTGACAACAGTGATAGCACTTCATAGGCCTCCCACCTGATGCTCTCAATTTGTGGTTAGATGGGGAGATTACCTCTTAAATATTGACGACACTACAACCTGGCAGTAGTACTTCAATGAAGGCGGCTAGTGCCTCTTTAGTCTCCTCTCCTTCCGTCCTCCAGTTAGAGAATTCCTTCAGCCATTCGTCCATGATTGATGATGTGCGTTGCTTCTAGCATTGTAAACTGAGGGTTTTTGAGAAGCCCTCCTCCGTGGGGGCACCAAATGACGAGCGCAAAGCGCGACACGGACCCCGACGGCCTCAAAAATGCTGGGAGCGGATGCACGCCGCAAGCCGATCACGGTGAAGCGAACAGGGGGCACCACCTAACTTTGAGCGGCTAGGACGTAGACAACGGTGATTTGAAATATCACGGACTATCCACACACACACACACACACACACACACAGAAAATGACAGGTGATGAAAACCCTCGGGGGTGTGAGGGAGAGTTATTTTCTTGCAATATTTACAACAACCTTATTTTCGATGAGGTGGCAATTCATGGAGATAGAGAGAGAGGGAGAGATAGTCAGCCTACTTGGTGCGTTCTCTAGAGATGACTCACCGACACGAGAACCTTGCTAACATGAGTGTGTGTGCATCGACCATTGGAGTCAAGATGTAGACATAGCTTCTTTACATAGTACAAATTCCCAAAGAAAATGGCTACACTAAGTCCCCTCTCTTGTGATGCAAATGTTGCCAATTCCTCCCACCAAAATACTACCAAGTGCTGACCTCTGATGAACTTGCACCCCCCCCCCCGATAGTGACCTCTCAGTGCCTTTTTATAGGTGTTGGCTGCTTTAGATTAGGGTAATCTAATCAGGGGAGACAAAGCAAGGTGGTGGGCCCTGGTTGGTTGACCCTTGCTTTGTCTTGGGAAATATTATAAGGAAAACCTCTAGGTGGGCCTTTGTGACCATCACCTAGAGAGATGAGAATTTACAAAATTGGGATTTTTTTAACAAGATTTGGTTTTGAAACTGGAAAAATGATGGCAACCTACGGATCTTTACTGAAGAGGGCGTCGTGGATGCAATGCCAGTGAACGATGGCTTATCTGGTGCGTCGGTGTAGCGCATTCGCCACTTTCGGGGTCGACCCGACATGCCTTTGGCATCTTTTCTCATTTTGGTGTCAGCGACGCGTGCTTTTGGTTGTCCTTCCTTTGTGTTGGTGTCGTCATCGATTTCCTTCTCCTCTTTTACCCATTGTGGTGTGTAAATGTGTGCGTGTACTATGTGTGTACGTGCATGTGTGTGTATATATGTTTAAATGTGCGTGCACGTAGGAGTGTGTGCATTGAATGTGAGTGCATATGTTACATTTGTGTGTACGTGTGTGTATAGCTTGGGGTTGTGTGTGCCATGTGGGTGAGTGTGTGTGAACTAGAATGTGTGTGTGGGAATGAGGGTGTAATAAATTATATATTACTATAGTTTATATATATATATATTAAAAAAATATTTTTTTCTGGCTCGCAAGCTCGTCGACCGCACAGAGCGAGGGGCAGGGTGAGAGAACGTGAGTGAGCACGGGGGGGGGAATGGCGAGATACTGAGGGGATTGAGGTGTGTGTGTGTGCGTGTGTGTGTGTGTGTGTATGTGTAGGTGTGTTTAAGAGAGAGAGAAAACAGTTCGATATACTGTGCCCGCATGGGCTGAGAACGAGAGAGAGAGAGAGTGGGATGGCTACCTACGGGCTGTGGTGACACAGAGAGAGCGAGAGAGGGCGGGGTGAGTGTGAGGGTCTTGTCTGGTGTGAATAGCACAGAGAGAGAGAGAGAGAGAGAGAGAGAGAGAGAGAGAGAGAGAGAGAGAGAGAGAGAGAGAGAGAGAGAGAGAGAGAGAGAGAGAGAGAGAGAGAGAGAGAGAGAGAGCATTTTTGTGCATGCAGGGCGGCCTTCGGGCTATGGGATCGACACACAGAGAGTGCGAGAGGGTGGGGTGAGGTGGTAAGGGGGGGAGAATGGTGAGGGTGGATGAGAGAGAGAGAGAAAATTGTATCTGCACCTGCACATGCTTCAACCGGGGGAGAGAGAGAGAGAGAGAGAGAGAGAGAGAGAGAGAGAGAGAGAGAGAGAGAGAGAGAGAGAGAGAGAAGTCGGGCCAGCTTTCGACCGACAGAGAGCGAGGGAAAGGGGGGGGGGGGGGTTTGTCAAAAAAGTGGGGTAGGGAGGGTGCGGCTGAGGGAGGATTTGGAGGGGTGTGTGGGTGTGGTTGTAGAGGAAGAGAGGGAGAGAGAGCCCTGTACATGGCGGGTTCCTACACCAAGGGGAAGAGAGAGAGAGAGAGAGAGAGAGAGAGAGAGAGAGAGAGAGAGAGAGAGAGAGAGAGAGAGAGAGAGAGAGAGAGAGAGAGAGAGAGAGAGAGAGAGAGAGAGAGAAAGAGAGGGGTATGTGTGGGTGAATTGAGAGAGAGAGAGAGAGAGAGAGAGAGTGGGGGGAGAAAGAGAAGGGTATGTGTGGGTGAATTAAAGAGAGAGAGAGAGAGAGAGAGAGAGAGAGAGAGAGAGAGAGAGAGAGAGAGAGAGAGAGAGAGAGAGAGAGTGAGTGAGTGAGTGAGTGGGGGGGGGAAAGAGAGGGGTATGTTTGGGTGAATTAAGAGAGAGAGAGAGAGAGAGAGAGAGAGAGAGAGAGAGAGAGAGAGAGAGAGAGAGAGAGAGATTCTACTTCATGCATGGCAGGGCCGCTCACTTAGAGGGGGGGGGGGGGGGGGGGGGTTGTAAGAGCTAATTAAGGGAGGGGAAGATAGGGGAGGATAGAGTGGTGGTCCGCCAGTGGGAAGAAAACAAGAGGGGGGGAAGATGGGGGAGAGAGTGAAGCCGAGGGGGTGTGGATGAGAAGGAAAAAAAGGAGAGGTGAGGTACGGCGGCCCGCTGGGCTGGGATATGGACGAGCGAAGAGAGAGAGAGAGAGAGAGAGAGAGAGAGAGAGAGAGAGAGAGAGAGAGAGATAGAGAGAGAGAGAGAGAATTTACAAAATTGGTGGCCCGCCAAGGAATAGTGGAAATATTTTTCTTAATGCGCCCATTGGGCCGGGTGATGCAGCGGTAGGGTAAGTGAAAGAGAGTGGGTTGGGGGAGCCGAGCAGCAGGAGAGAGAGGGCTCTGTCTTCTGGAGATATAGAGAGATGTGGCCAAATTGGTGGTGCCCCGCCAGTGGTTAAGCCTAGAGGGGTGGTGAATGTTAAAGAAACGTTTCTTTTTTTGTTTTCCCTTGGTTATATGCTCTCCCCTTCTTGGGTTTAGTTCTCGCGGTCGTGGTTTTGAAAACCGGCCATCATTAGCCCTCCCGTCTGGCTAGAGGCATTCATGCTTTTAGCCTTACCTTTGATTCTTTAGTCGCGGAGTTGGAGGGTCCTCCCTCTTCTGGAATATCTAGCATGAACTCTGTATCAAACCTAAGGAAATACCTCTTTAGCCTCCATCCATTGACTCTAGTCTTGTGAATTCTCCCATCTGCTTCCATCAGCTTATAGCTACCATTGTCATAGCACCTTTTGACAATGAATGGTCCTTCCCATCAGCGTTGAAATTTCTTCTCCTTCCTTGTGTCAAATCTATTGTCGTATCTCAATACTAACATGCCTTTTTCCAGGCCCTTTTCCTTAAGCCCTTGATCGAAGGTGAGCCGGCATCGCTCTGCCTGCGCTGCATAGTGATTGATTGCATCTTTGCTATCTAGTTGGAGCCTTTCCAGATCCAAGATGTGGTTGCGGATATTTACAATTGGGCACTGTAATTGGCTAGCCATGACTCGTAAGCTGGCTATCTGTACCTCAATGGGCAGAATTGCCTCCTTTTCATAAACTAGATGGAAAGGGGTGAAACCTAATGATGTTCGGAACATCGTTCGGTAGGCCCATAGAGCGGCCATGAGATGCTTATCCGAGTCACTTGTGTGGTTATTCACCTACTTTGTGATGATTTTACAGATCATTCCGTTTACCTTTTCTACTAGGCCATTACACTATGGATAGTATTGTGTGGAATGTCTGCATGTAATGCCTAACTTTTTCATTAGTTCTCCCACGAGATCGCCTCTAAAACGTGGTCCCCTATCAGATATTATCTCAAGAGGAGTGCCAAAACGGCAACAGATGTGCTCAAATAAGAACTTTGCTACCTCTTGGGCTGTAATGCGGGTGGTGGCCTGCTGCTTCCGCCCATCGGGTCATGTAGTCTACACCAACTAGAATGTATAGTTTACTTGATTGGGCCCTTGGTAGAGGACCGATTGCATATATTCCCCATTTCTCAAATGGATCGTATGCGACGATAGGAGTCCGTGTTTCATAGGTTAGTGTGCGATCACTGGCCACTTGACAAGCCTTGCACGTTTTACACCAATGATGCACATCCCTGCTCAGACTAGGCCAAGAGTATCTTGCATGTAGAATCTTCCTACCGGTGATATCTAACACAAAATGACCACCGTAGACACCATCATGGAAACTTTAAATTACCTCTGTGATCTCCACTGGAGGTTGGTACTCCCCTGAGAATCTGATCCTTGCCTTCACAATACAAGTGGTTGCTTACAAGGTGGTATCTTGTAGCCTTCCTTACCAGCCACTGTTTCTGATCCCTAGTGTACCCTTTGGGACATTCTCCTGTGTCTAGAAAGCTGATAATATCAGGCATAGCATCACTACCTTGAAAGAGGGGTAGTTTTAGTTTGATTGCTCCTATGGGAACGTCTTGTATTCTTTCCTTCGCTAGAGCATATGCCTCCTGATTTTCTATCCTGGGGACATGAAATAATTGCACTGCTTCAAACTCCCTTAAAAGATCCTTAACTTGGCATAGTTGACCAAGTAAAACCTGATTTTTACAAACCCAAGTGCCGTTTATCTGCTTTATCAAAAGCAGAGCATCACCAAACACATTTAGGCACTGAATCCCTTGCAAAATACACTGTTCTAACCCAAGAATTAAAGCTGCATACTCTGCTTCGTTGTTGGAGTGGGAGTGTAATCGCTACCCGATGGAGAATACCCTTTCTTGTTGCTCATTGAAAATGACGATGCCAGCTGCAGACTGGTCCACTGTTCTCTTGTATGCTCCGTCAAAGAAAAGAGAGTGATATCTTTCTAGTTTAGGACTTTCTACCATTGGTGTCTCTTCTTTTGATTCCGTGTTGACCTTTAGCTTCTTCTCATAGTGGCCATGAGTAAGAATACCTGCTAAACTAGCCCTGGTGGAGTTTCCTACTTGCATGGTGTAGTCATACTCTTGTAACCTAACTAGCTAAATATTTTTCTTTGTTGCACCTCTTTAGCCTCTACCTCAAGATTAATATCCTCCTCAATCTTTGGAACCTCATTGGACTCAATGTCCTCATCATCTTGTTCATCAGGTGGTAGATCCTCCTCATCCATTACCTCTAAAGGATCTTTCAAAAGACTAGCAAATAGAGAATTTAAGAATAGAAGGAACTCAAAGGATATTTGATTAGCTTGCAATCTTGTTTGTGCATGGGACACCATGAGGGTCTATAGATGATAGGCAGCTGATGGTACTTCTTGTATGCCGTCTTGTGGAATCACAATCTTTTAAGTGCACCACCACCATGTCTGCAAGAACCACCTTGCCCCTCTGGACCTCAAGCTCAAACTTGTAGGCTTTCAGACTTGAGGAAATCACTGTGCTGAGCTATAAGGTCATCCAGAATGAATGGGGCATTGAAGATAAAAGAGACCTTGTTGAACATTTCAACAGCTGGAATTGGAGTTGATCCCTTCAAATAGCTAATTCCAATGTTAGAATTTAGAGCTACTAGTAAGTCATCAGTTCAGTCAGTGAAGCTGGAATAGAGACCAAAAACTAGAGTAAAATGGTTATCTGAACTGAAATAGCATATTGAAATGAGAGAGAGACTAGACAACTGGAAAAGTGGTTGCAGTTTCAACTTCATATTCAGGACAACCAGTACAAGGTGTAATGGTTTGAATCTCAAATGATTACAATAGTAATGCTGTTGGAATTAGGGTTGCAAAGAAACACACATAGCTTGGAGAAGACGAAGGAATCTTAAGGCACACAATAGAGAGTGTGTTACTTAGTGTGCAATGGAAAGATAGATAGCCCTAGAGTGATGGGTGTATATACAATTCACAGGGGAAAACACCTCCTAAAGAGGAAAAGTTGCCCCGATGGTCCTAGTGTGTTCACACACATCACTACCACATGTATATGGTAACAAATCCCCCCTGGAGTGATGCGGTGAATGAGAGCTGGCACATGAGTAAAGGGAAGTGCCATGCCCTGAGGACATGATCAGTCCACAAAGGGGAGTAAGCCCAAAGATTTGCGGAAATCTTTGAGCTTCTCACGAGACAATGCCTTTGTGAAAAGATCTGCAAGGTTGGCTTGTGCTGGCACATAGTCCAAGATGATCTCTCCTGCTGAGAGCCTCTCCCTGACATAGTGGTAATGCACCTCAATGTGCTTTGTGCGAGCATGAAAAACTGGGTTCCTCGAAACTACCAATGCGTTGTGACTGTCAATGTAGATAGTGTTGGTAGTGTCTGTCCACACCCAAATCAGCCATAAGGCGTCTGATCCATACACACTCAACCGTAGCTATGAAGACTACCCTGTACTCAGACTCACAACTCAAAGTGGCCACAGTAGCTCAACCATGATATACATGAACTGCCAAGCATGAAACACAAACCACTTGTGGACACTCGCGGGTTAAAACAACCAGTCCAATCTGAGTCCAAAACACCATGTAAATCTGGTGGCAATGATCCCCCCTTGGGATAAAACAAGCCAAGATGTAAAGTGCCACTAAGGTAGCAAAAAATACTCTTGACAGCCTGCCAATGCTTAGACCCTGGGCTATGCATAAATCTGCTGACCTCTGAGATTGCAAACTAAATATCTGGCCTCGTGTTGCATACATAAATGAGGCAGCCAACAACAGTTTGGTAAAGAGTGACATCAACAGGATTGCCAGCATCATGGAGACTCAACTGAAAACCTGTTTTCATGGGAGTGGTAATAGGTTTGCAATCCTCAAGTCCAAACTTACATAGCAATGTCTCTAAGTAACTTTTCTAACACAAGGCAATACCACCATCACACTGCTTAAACTGTATGCCCAAATAATGATGCAACAACCCCAAATCTTTCATCTTGAAAGTAGCATTCAAATCAGCCTTGAAATCTTTCATCTTGAAAGTAGAATATGTCTCTCATTTGGTCCAGTGAACAACAAATCATCTACATAAAGAACCACAATGAGAAGTACATCACCCTCACGCTTTACATACAATGTGCTTTCTGTTGGACTGTTTTACAAAAGCCTTGTTTGACCAAATGAGTGTCAACTTTCTCATAGCAAGCACGAGGAGATTGCTTCAACCCATACAAAGCCTTGTTACATTTACACACTTTGTCCTCTTGTCCTCTCTTGACAAAACCACGAGGCTGCGTTACATAAACTTCTTCAAATATGTCACCATTCAAGAAAGTAGTAACAATGTCTGATTGATGTACATCCCAACCAAAATGCGCTGCCAATGCACATAGAAAATGCACAGTAGTCATACGACAAGTGGGAGCAAAGGTCTCTTCATAATCTATGCATTTTGGCTTTGCATAACCCTTTCCAACAAGTCGATCCCTATGGCGATCGATCTCACCATCCGGCTTGCATTTCAACTTGTAAACCCACTTCGTACCAATGGCCTTTTTGCCAAGAGGCAAATCACATAAAGTCCATGTGTCATTTTGTATAAGTGCATCATATTCTGATTGCATGGCAGCCATTCAATTTTTTGAATTCTGTGCTTCATCAAAAGACAGAGGCTCCTCAACATCATGTAAGCTAGACATAGCCAAAGCATAACAATCTGATGCATAAGATGCATGGTGAGAGCCTGAACGAGTACAACTACACAAAGGTGCATCCAATCTACTGTCACAAGATTGTGCTTACTACTGCAAATGGCAGTTCTTTCACACTTGTTGATGCACTTTATGTACCTGGGATCAAGAAGAATATTCTGTCTGTATCTGCACTTGCTAGACTTGGACTTGCAGTCAAATTTGTAGATGATAGATGTACAGCCCATGATCTTAGTTTTGGTGATGAAATTGTTGCATCTGAGCTTTTGTGTCATGGGTTGTATAAGCTCACTTTGTATGACAAGTGTGGACAAAATTTTGCAAATGCATTTGTAGATTCAAAGGCTATTTCAGATACAAAACTTTGGCATGCACGTTTTGGTCATTTGAATTTTTCCAGTTTGCTACGTTTGCAGAAATTTGATATGGTTGCTTCTTTGCCGCCTCTTGAAGCACATGTCAAACATGTTTATGAAGGATGTATTTTGGGTAAGATGTAGCGTTCTAAGTTTCCAAAGGATGCTTCAGTTCGGGCCACATGCAGGTTGCAGCTTGTGCATAGTGATTTTTGTGGGCTCATGCAAACTCCGTCCTTGGGCAATTACCTTTACTTTGTGACTTTCATTGATGATTACTCCAGGGATGCATGGGTATTTCTGCTTAAAGCGAAGTCCGAAGTTTTTACGTTCTTCAAACAATTTCTGGCTATGGCTAAAAATGTCTTGAAATGTACTATGGGCACCCTCCGTTCCGATCGAGGGGGGGAGTATATGTCTCATGAATTCAATGCATTTATGGCTAGTCGTGGGATAAAACCCCAATGTACAGTGCCTTATACCTCTCAGCAAAATGGTGTTGCTGAGAGGAAAAACAAGTCACTTACAGAAATGGCACGATGTATGGTCAAAAGTCAAGCTTTGCCGCATTCCTTTTGGCTTGAGGCCATCATGTGTGCCACTTATGTACTAAACAGGTGTCCTACAAAATCTTTGCAGTCTATTACTCCATATGAAGCATGGCATGACACAAACTGTACACCAGCCATTTTGGCATACCTCTAGCCTGCTCATTTTCAGCCCTTTCCTCATCAAGTACATCATGTACATCTGCATCAGTAATAGTCTGATCTGTAACATTTTTAGAAACCCCCATAGGCTGTACATTTTCCTCATTGGAACTGACATTCGTATTTCTACCACTGAAAAGAGGCAACAAAGTGTCATAAATGTCCTGTGAGCTTACGTTACTATCTCTAGTACATGACAACAAGGACTGAACAGAATCTTCCACAAACACTACATCCCGTGAAACCAGAATTCGTTTTGTTTACGGATGATACAACTTGTAACCTTTTCTTTCAGTACTATAACCAACAAAAATACATTTGACAGCCTTATCATCCAATTTTCTGCGGTGTGTTTGTGGCACCAAAGCATATGCCAAACAGCCTAAAACATGCATGTGCTCAATAGAAGGCTTTCTATGCAGATTCACATGTGTGGTATTTCAATAGTGGTTCTCCAAAGCACATTACCTCACATTGGGAATTGTTCACCTCTCTTGAGTCTATCCCTCATGGGAATTTAGTCACTTGTGCCAACAATTCATCTTATCCAGTTCAGGGAGTTGGAAAGCAACTGACAAGCATGCATCATGGACAACATGATTGTAAGTGCACTTTGCGCTAAAAGTCCATTCTACATCAACATCAGCATTACAGTCTCCTTTTACAGAAGACTCAACAATGGATGCATTTGTAGTGGAACAAGCATTTGCAGTGGAACCACCCTCTTTCTTCTTAGCCTCTTTGGCCTTCAACTTAGGACATTGCTTGATCAAGGGATCATTAGCTTTACAATAATGGCAACGCATCTTCTTTTTGCCCTTATCACCAGAATTTCCAGACAAATTGCTTCCAGCAAAAGCATTAGGAACATAAGTTTTTCCACTCGCAGCAGAACCATAAGAAGTGGATGCATTGCTGCTACCACCCTTTCTTTGAGAAGAAATAAAAGCCTATTCAACTGCACGCTGCCTAGTCCTATTTTTTCTGGAAAGTGACTCTTACAAAAACAATGTGCGTAATGCATCAAAATTGACAACTTCAGGATTTCCTTGGGTCATCAGTCTCCAAGTACTAGCAAAAGTCTAGTAGGAATCTGGTAAGGCATCAAGAACAGTCTGCACAAGGGAACTGTCTAAAATGACTTTACCTGTAGAAATAAGTTTCTCATTGATATCCTTGACACCAGTAAGGAAAGTCTCCATATCATCTTCCTCATGCATAATCTTCAAATTCATTTCTGTATGTAGCAAAGAAATTTTAGCCTCATTGCGACTGGCATAAAGATCAACCAATATATCCGAAGCCTGTTTTGCAGATTTTACTAAACAAATGTGAGGAACAATGGTGGGCTTCATAGACAACGCAATCAATGCATGAGCCTGCACATCCTTTACATCCCAAGGAGATTGTTCTACCGTAAGCAAAACAACTTTAATAGCAACAATCCTTGCAGCAAGACCTGCAACATCCTCACCATCGGCTGCATCCTCAAAACGAGGACGTACATCAATGCCCTGCACAATATTCTAGATGCCCTTTGACACAAGAACATGTTGCATCATGTAAGCCCACATAGGGTAATTGTCCCCATCCAAGCATCAAAGATCTTGAACACATATGTGTTGTTGTCATCCATGGTAAATGTTGCACCTGATGTGAAAACTGCTCGAAGAGAGGAGAAACGAAGCGAAAACAACACATGCTATATAGAACAAACCATAGAAGACTCTAAGGCACATGTTATACAAAAAATGGCATTGACAGAAATTTTACACAAAATGACAAATAAGCCTGTGTAGACCTGCCTGCATTGGAAATGGAGGCCGAAATGAGCCCGAATGAAAAATTTGAGCAGACTACTTGCTCTATCAGGTCCCCAAAAGTTTTTGTCGACCTGTGAATGCTTGCCTAACCTCACTATAATCGGAGAAAGTGAGCAGGTGTGTGCTGGAGTAGCTGGCGACTAAGCCCAGGAGGACGTAACCTACTTTGATACCAATTATTGGAATTAGGGTTGCAGAGAAACGCACACAGCTTGGAGAAGATGAAGGCTCAAGGCACACAATAGAGAGTGTGTTACTTAATGTGCGATGGAAAGATAGATAGCCCTAGAGTGATGGGTGTATATATAATGCACGAGGGAAAAAACCTCCTAAAGAGGGAAAAAATGCCTCTACGGTCCTAGTGTGTTCACACACATCACTAACACATGTATATGGTAACAAATGATTATAAGGGTACAGGTGAAGAGAGCTAGGAAAATACTCAAGGGATAAGCCAAAAGGAACTCCAAAGTAAGAAGCAAGAAGCCCGATAACAATGTAATGGGTCCTATTTATAGCCTTCTAGAAGTTCATGTGGTAATTGCCGTGGTAATTACTGACTGCTCCACTGTTCAACTTTCCATGGAACGGTTCATGCCTGCTAAGACTGTCTTTGCCTTATACACTCTTCCTCCTTTCTTGAATTTTGGTATAACTCCAAAATTTCTAAAAAATCCACCGCCTGATTCTGAATTGATGTTGAAGAGCCCATCTGGATTTGTGGTTGAGGTCCAAACCCTAAATCCTAAACCCATATGTCTGTTTCTTGAGTCGGCCGATGTTCCTCCTGAGTAGGCCGATGTTCCCTTTGAGTTGGCCTATGTTCCTCATGATAGTACTCCTCTGGAGTTTCTGGCTCTCTTGGTATTGCTAGCTTTATACCATATCTCATGCTTGTTGAGTGCTTGACACCCCTATAATTGTAATTCCAAGGGTGTCCAACCAAAGAAATTCCAGCGCCTTACTGGGAAAATCCACCGTCTGATTTTGAGATGGAACTACCCAGTATCCTTCCACTAAACTCGCTTCCTCTTGCCCTTCTTTGATGCTGGTGCTTCAGAAGTTCCAATGCCAGCATTATCCTTCTGGATAAGTCGATAAATGGCCTCCTGCTCAAGCTAATCCTGCCTTGCAGTGGACATCTCCAATTCATAAGCCGTGATAGGATTATGTGTTTTGGTGTCGGGATCATACAATGTGCATCTACCCTTTGTCATATGGCATCTAGCCAATTTATGACAATGTGAAGCCGTATGGAGCCATCCTTCAGGGAGAGGCTGATTTGTTTTAATCCTATCTTCAAAGAGTATCTCAACCATTTCTCTATATTGTGGCCCCAAACCTGGTTTAGTCGTAATATTCTTTTCAGGGATCTTAGAAGACTCCACAGTAAGTTGAAGCAGTTGATTTGTGATCTTAGAGGACTCCACAATAAGTTGAAGCAGTTGATTTGTGATCTTGGTGAGACCTTTGAGCTGGATCTTCCATTGGCCCATACATAACTTGATTCTCTGCCTTTCTCCTTGCAATTCCAATACATCATCCAGTTGCAGAGCATCGTCGATCAGTTTCTGCCAGGTTTTCCATTCTACAATGGATTGCTCATACCAATCCTGAAGATCATCAGTAATGTTATAATATGTGAGCCGGTCCACTGGTTCTTCCGGCCTTCCAGTCAGCTGAAATGTTTGTTCCCAGAATTAAGTTCAGTGAACCGATCTAGAAATTGCTTCTTTTGCCTTTCAGCCTGATCTTTTTCTATTAATACTGCATTGAGATCTATTTCAACTAGTGGAAAAATATTTGTTGCCACCAGCATCCTCTCAATTTTCTTCACCTTATACTTCTACCAAAGCTCTTCTGGTCGCAGCTCCTTCCTCTAGCACCTAGTGTTGTTTGTCTGAATTTGAATTCTGCTACTACTGGCACCTTGTATAGTCAGAGTTTGATTGGCATAGCCGTGAACAGCTTGTGCCGTTCGCAACCCTAGGTGCCGCAGTAGCATCCCATATGCACCTTGCACATCCAGTACTAGGAAACTGGTCTTGAACTTTTCCTTTCCTACTCTTATCTTCATACTCTCTATTACCCCAGTTGCCTGCACGACTCGATGATCTGCCATTCACACTTTGAAAGGTGCTAGTTTCACATTTGTAAGACCGATTCTTTGCTGAAGGTGTGTCCCCAAGATATTTACTCCTGCTCCTCCATCCAGTATAACACCAGATAGTGGCTCCCACTGTCTCCTAACCTTATAGTCTACCTGGATCATCGGCACTTCATCATCTCGGACTACTGGAGGTGTTACTGGAATCAGAATTCTCAGTGGAAGAACTACTATTAATGGACCTCCTCTTCTTGTGACTCCTCTCCTTCTTTGCTTGATGTTCCAGCTTCAGGGCGTGCTACATCAAATCATTGAATTTCTTTGTTGGTGCAGGTACCTCTTGTTCCCTAAGCTTTTTACTGTGGAACCCATTTAAAAACCATGCACGCATCCTCTCTTGCAGCTGCCTGGTTAGCTCCTTGATTTTCACAACATAACTTTTGACTGATAATTTTCCTTGCTTTATCTTGTCTAGTTCACAAAGGATGTCCTCATCTCCTCTGTTGTCTAACTATTCCAGTCTAAAAGCTTTGAGCAATTTATTGTATGATCTAAGTTGGAAAGCTGGGTAATGGTAGTATTCTTCCTGCATCCTTTAATGTATGAGGAAAGTATTCACCCCAGTCATCTTCATGAATATTTTTCAACTCAACATATTGTTCAAAGACTTGGATATGAACATCTGGATCATCTTTCTTCCCACCCTTGAACACTGGAAAATAATTTTTTAATGAAGACGTCTAATCATGTCAGTCAGCATCTTCTTTGCCTCTTCTGACCTTCAGAACCTGACTCCGTCTTGAGGACTTTTCGTAATGGTCCGTATCAGCATCCCAATCAATTTCCTCATCAGTCTCAGTTTCTGTCTCCTCCCTGGATTTTCTACTGGAATTGTGGTGACTACCCTTGCTGTCTTTGGCCCCATCATCCTTATGTGTGGCTCAAGAACTCCTGGCCTTACGTTCTTCCCTCTCAGCTATTCTCCTTCTGGACAAAATGGAGTGCTGAGAGGCCTTGGCCTCATCAGCATGAGTGTGCTCCTCTTGAGCCTTAGTCTCAGTCACCGGGTCCTTCTTAGAATCAGAGTCATGTTCGGATTCCTCAGGGACAGGGTCAATGCGGTGTGATGGTTTCCGACCACGACTGGTTTTGGGTGCCATTATTCAACTGAAAATCCTAACTGAGAGAAGAGTTTTCTGGTCAACGAGCAACAACTCTAACCACCATGATCGCCAAAATGGAATTGGAGCTGATCTCTTCAGATAGCTAATTTCAGTGTTAGAATTTAGAGCTACTGGTAAGTCGTCTGTTCAGTCAGTGAAGCTAGAATAGACCAGAAACTAGACTAAAATGGTTATGTGAACTGAAATTGCAAACTGAAATGAGAGACAGACTGGACAACTGGAAAAGTGGTTGCAGTTTTAGATTCATATTCAGGACAATCAGTACAAGGTGCAATGGTTTGAAGCTCAAATTAATGATTACAGTAGTAATGATTACAAGGTTACAGACAAAGAGATTGTAGCTAGGAAAATACTCAAGGGCTAAGCCAAAAGGAACTCCAAAGTAAGAAGCAAGAAGCCCAATTACAATGTAATGGGTCCTATTTATAGCCTTCTAGAAGTTATTGTGGTAATTGCCGTGGTAATTACTGACTGCTCCACTGTTCGGCTTTCCACAGAACGATCTTGCCTGCTAAGACTGTCTTGGCCTTCGTCTTAAGCAGGTTCATTCACTTGCTATTTCAAGTGGTCCTTCCCCTACAACAACTCACCTAGAGGGATGTCTTCTCATGGAGTGAAGAGAATGAGCAGCAATTTACTGAGGTAAAGAAAATCCTAGCTAAGCTTCCCACTATTTCACCTCCTAAAGTGGGATGAGCCATTTTATGAACCCTAGTGTGGGAAGTGATACACTCGGAGCCGTGCTAATGCAAAAGGACCCGAAAACTTCTTTCATGCGTCCTATTTACTTCTCTAGTCGGGTCATGACCCCGTCAGAAAAGAGATTTACCGAAGTAGAACACATGGTTTTGGCACTAATGTTTGCCACCACAAAGTTCCGCTCCTACCTCCTGCCTAGACCCTTTGTAATCCTGACAATGGAAGAAGTTTTCCCATATGTAATGTGACACATGGATGTCTCATCTAGGATCTCAAAGTGGTTGATTAGATTACAAGAGTTTGACTACACCATGCAAGTAGAAAACTCCACCAGGGCTAGTTTAGCGGGAATTCTCACTCATCGCCATTATGAGAAGAAGCTAAAGTTCAACACGGAAGTAAAGAAAGAAACACCAATGGTAGAGAGTTCTAGGTTAGAAAGAACTCACTCTCTTTTCTTTGACGGAGCATACAAGAGAACAATGGATCAGTCTGCAGAGCAGGCATAGTCATTTTCAATGAACAACAAGAGAGAGTATTCTCCATTGGGCAGTTATTACACTCCCACTCCAACAATGAAGCAGAATATGCAGCCCTAATTCTTGGGTTGAAACAATGTATTTCACAAGGATTTCAACGCCTTAATGTGTTCGGCGATGGTTTGCTTTTGATAAGGCAGATAAATGGCACCTGGGTTTGTAAGAATCAGGTTTTACTTGGTCAACTACGCCAGGTTAAGGACCTTCTAAAGAAGTTTGAAGCAGTGAAACTATTTCATGTCCCAGAGCAGAAAATCAGGAGGGAGATGCTCTAGCCAAAGAAACAATACAAGACGTTCCCGTAGGAGCAATTAAACTAAAGCTACCCCTCTTTCAAGATAGTGATGCTATGCCAGATATCATCAATTTTTTAGATACAGGATAATGTCCGGAAGGATACACCAAAGGCCAGAAACAGTGGCTGGTAAGGAAGGCTAGTAGGTACCGCCTTGTACACGACCACTTGTATTGTAAGGGCAAAGATCAAATTCTCAGGCGAGTGCCAACCTCCAGTGAGATCACAGAGGTAATTTCAAGTTTCCATGATGGCGTCTACGGCAGTCATTTTGCTCTAGATATCACCAGTACGAAGATTCTACAAGCGGGATACTCTTGGCCTAGTTTATCGTGTGTACTCTCTCTCTCTATCTCTACTCTATAATCTCGTGTATATAAATTTGTCTCTCTCCATTAAGTAATCTACTCAATTATCTATTTAGCTACGTCTTATTTCCTAACAACTGGTATCAGAGCAAGGTTTGCTCGTAGCTAAATTATCTTAAGGAAAGGATTCCTTGAATTGAGTGGGAGTTATGGCGGAGGAAGGGAAGCTCAAGATTGAGAAGTTCAACGGCAAAAACTACCAACATTGGAAGATGCAGATTGAAGACTATCTCTACCAGAAGGACCTCTATTTACCACTAGGCGGTCTTGCGAAGAAGCCCGCAACAATGGTAGATGAAGCATGGATTGTCCTTGATCGAAAGGCACTGGGAACAATCCGGTTAAGCTTGGCGTAAACGGTGGCCTTCAATGTTTCTGAGATGAAGACCACGGAGGACTTGATGAAGTCACTTGACGACTTCTACAAGAAACCATCGGCATCCAATAAGGTATTTCTTATGAAGCGCTTGTTCAATCTAAAGATGGCAGAGAATGGTTCAGTTGCAGAACACCTAAATGACTTTAACACAAACATAAGTCAACTTCGATCAGTGAAAATCAATTTCGATGACGAAGTGCGAGCTCTCCTTATACTATCATCTCTACCGGATAGTTGGGACAGCCTTGTGATGGCTGTAAGTAATTCTATCTCTGGCACAAATACTCTTAAGTTTGATGATGTTGTGGGTGTTCTCCTAAGCGAGGAAATGCGAAGGAGAAGCACAGGAGAATCATCAAGTGCTGCACTATCAGTGGAAACAAGAGGAAGGCTTAAGGAGAGGTTCAAAACCCAAAAGGGTCGTGATCGCTCAAGGCGGAGCAAGTCACGCACAAAGTCGGTTCTTGAATGTTGGAACTGCGGCAAGAAGGGCCACGTCAAGAAGGATTGCTGGTCCAAGAAGAAGAAGGAGACAGAGTCTCAAGACAACAAGCCAACATCGGAGGCCAATGTGGCAGGTAAAGTAGAGCAAGATGCTCTAATTCTCTCATTAGACAATGTGTCTAATTCCTGGATAGTAGATTCCGGGGCTTCATTCCATGCGACACCACACAAGCAACATTTCCAAGACTACACCAAAGGTAATTTTGGGTATGTATACTTGGGAGATGATGAAGCTTGTGAGATTGTCGGCAAAGGTACAGTTTCTGTCAAAACTACTAACGGAAATGAATGGAAGCTTAAAGATGTTAGGCATGTTCCTTCTCTTCGCAAAAATTTGATCTCTACAGGACAATTGGACGATGAAGGTCACAACATTGCATTCGGAAACAAACGGTGGAAGATCTCAAAGGGATCTTTGGTGGTTGCCAAGGGTGAAAAAGTCGGTACACTTTACTTGTGTACTGTTAGCACGCAACCTTCAGCTTGTGTAGCAACTACAGAAGTTGACAGTGCAGTGTGGCACTACCGACTTGGGCATATGAGTTCCAAAGGAATGCAAATCCTTCAAACAAAGAAGCTTCTACCAGGTTTGAAAGAAGTGGACTTAGAGTTTTGTGAAGATTGTGTTTATGGTAAACAAAAGAGGGTAAAATTTCAAAAATCAGGAAATGAAAGAAAAAATAAAAAACTTGAGTTGGTTCATTCTGATGTTTGGGGTCTTGCAAGTACACCATCACTTGGTGGCTCATTGTACTATGTAACATTCATAGACGATGCAACTAGAAAAACATGGGTTTATGTCATGAAGAATAAATCCGATGTATTTTCCATATTTCAAAGGTGGAAAGCCTTTGTGGAGAATGAAACAGGTACCAAGGTTAAATGCCTCAGATCCGACAATGGAGACGAATATTGCAACCAAGCTTTTGAAAGCTTTTGTGCTAGCAATGGCATTCGGAGGCAAAGGACAACCCCAAGGACACCTCAACAAAATGGGATTTCGGAAAGGATGAACAGGACAATCATGGAACGAGCACGAAGCATGCGGCTACATGCAGGCCTACCGCTTGAGCTTTGGGCGGAAGCTGTAAGTACGTATGTGTACTTAATCAATCGGTCACCCTCAACGGCATTGGATGGGGGAGTTCCAGAAGAGGCATGGACAGGTAAACCGGTGAATTATGCATTTTTCAAAGTGTTTGGGTGTGAGGCTTTCATGCACATAGATAGAAGCCTAAGATCAAAGTTAGATGCAAAGTCCAAAAAGTGTTTCTTCATTGGCTATGGAGAAGGAGACTTTGGGTATCGCCTATGGAATCCTGAAGATGGTAAAATCTTAAGGAGTAGGGATGTAATTTTTAACGAACAAAATATTTCCAAAGATTACTTGGAAAGAAAACAAACAAAAGAAACAAGTGATGAGTACATGGAGCTTGAGGACGGTGAAGACTCAAGGACTGCAAACGGTGACAATGTGCAACAACGTCAACCAAATGAGGAGCCTCAACCTATTCCCCAAAGATCTACAAGAGCAAGTAGACCTCCAGAAAGGTTTGTTCCTTCCTTCAACCATCTCTTGATCTCAGATTCTGGAGAGCCGGAATCATATGAAGAAGCTATGCAACATGAATCCAAAGAAGAATGGACGAAGAGCATGCAAGTGGAGATGGACTCACTACATCGCAACCAAACATGGAAGTTGGTTGAGTTGCCTAAAGGTAAGCGGGCACTTCAAAACAAATGGGTGTACAAGCTAAAGGAAGAAGAAGGTGGGAAGAAAAGGTACAAGTCTAGGCTTGTGGTAAAAGGTTTTTTTCAAAAGAAAGGTATTGACTTCAATGAAATATTTTCTCCTGTTGTAAAAATGAACTCAATTAGGCTTGTCTTAAGCCTTGTGGCTGCTCATGATCTAAATCTCGAGCAAATGGATGTAAATACGGCATTCCCTCACGGTGACTTAGAGGAGGAAATCTACATGCTTCAACCAAAGGGGTATGAAGTAAAAGGTAAGGAGAAAATGGTTTGCAGATTAAAGAAGAGCTTGTATGGTTTAAAGCAAGCATCAAGACAATGGTACTTGAAGTTTGATCGATGGATGTTGGATCATGGATTCACAAGATGCAACTCGGATCACTGCGTCTACACGGAGAATTTGGGAGATGGGAAATTCATCATTCTAATGTTATATGTTGATGACATGTTGATTGCAAGTGCTAACATGCAGGACATCAAAGACCTAAAAGAGGAGCTGTCCAAATCTTTTTCAATGAAAGATTTAGGTGCTGCAAAGAGGATACTTGGTATGAAAATATCAAGGGACGGGACGAAGAAGACAATAAAGCTATCTCAAGAAGATTACATAAAGAAGGTACTAGAAAGGTTTGCAATGCAAAATGCAAAACCAGTTTCTACACCTTTGGCTGGTCATTTTAAACTAACGAAGGATATGTGTCCAAAGACACAAGAGGAGATAGCCTATATGTCTAAAGTTCCATATGTTGCAGCGGTAGGTTCTCTAATGTATGCTATGGTCTGGATAAGGCCAGACATTGCACATGCAGTGGGAGTTGTGAGTAGGTTCATGGACAACCCAGGTAAAGAGCATTGGTAAGCTGTGAAGTGGATACTTAGGTATCTAAAAGGGACAACAACAAATGCTTTGTATTTTGGAGGAACTGATATTTTTCTAGAAGGGTATGTTGATGAAGATATGGCAGGTGACAAAGATACTCGAAGGAGCACTACTGGCTATGTGTTCACGGTTGGAGGCACAACAATAAGCTGGGCTTCAAAGCTGCAGAAAGTGGTTTCACTTTCTACCATGGAAGCAGAGTATGTAGCAATGACGGAGGCAAGCAAAGAAATTCTGTGGCTTCACAGATTCTTAGAAGAGCTTGGATTCAAACAAGACAATTGTGTCTTGTACAGTGATAGCCAAAGCGCTATCCATCTTGCGAGGAACTCAGCCTTTCATTCAAGGACAAAGCACATTGAGGTGAGATATCACTTCATACGCACTCTTTTGGAAGAGGGACAACTAAAGCTAGGAAAGGTGCATACAAGTGAAAATCCTGCAAACATGTTTACAAAGGTGGTCAACAAGGAGAAGTTGAGCTTTTGCTCATCTTCAATCGGCATTCAAGGATAAGAAGCCAGAATGGAAAGCAGTCACAGGTTTGGTTTGGAGATCAGTCTCCAAGTGGGAGATTGTTAAATATGGAGCCTGATTTACCCTTGTAATTTTTTGTGGTAAAAGCGCACATTTGTAAGGCCCCCATTATGAGGAGAAGCCATCGTGCGTGAAGGAAAATCACTCAGTAGAAACCAAAATTTTCACGGACAAGAATCAGGGGCAACTTTAAAGGCCGGAATATTCTTTTTCGACAGAATATTATGGCCGGACGGTGGCCGGAAAGTGGTCGGAAAACAACCGGTCGGTTGGCCGGTGGCCGGTAGTCAATGACCGATGGCCGGTGGTCAAAAGTCAATGGCCAGTGGCCCGTGGTCGGAAGTCAATGGCCGGTGGCCGGTGGCCGAATTCAAAAGCGGACTTGTCTTCTCAAGGGCGTCCACACATGGGCGGATTGGAGGGTCCGATTTGGACTTATTCGCACAAGGGCGGCTACACATGGCTGTCTCTCATAAGAGAGGGCAGCCCTTTTGACCTATAAAAGGAGGCCATTTCTACACACATTCCATAGTGTGAAGTTGATGCAACAAGGTGAGTGTGAGGTGGTGAGAGTGAAGCAAGGCGGGAGCTCCATTAAGGGTATAATCCCTTTGTAAACTACTTCTTGTTTTGAAGTACTAAAGCCATTGAGTGGCTGCTTTCCCATGGACGTAGCCCACATTGGATGAACCATGTTTATCGTGTGTACTCTCTCTCTCTCTCTACTCTATAATCTCGTGTATATAAATCTGTCTCTCTCCATTAAGTAATCTACTCAATTATCTATTTAGCTACGTCTTATTTCCTAACATGCATTCCCTCTCTCTCTCTCCTATCCACGCCACCTCATCCTCTCTCTCTCTCTCTCTCTCTCTCTCTCTCTCTCTCTCTCTCTCTCTCTCTCTCTCTCTCTCTCTCTCTCTCTCTCTCTCTCTCTCTCTCTCTCTCTCTCTCTCTCTCTCGTCCGTTTCAGTCCGAAGGCACAACGTAGAATCCGGAGCCCACTCTCCCTCCACACCACACACTCACTCACCCTCACCCTCTCACACCCTCATCCTCTCCCTCACTCACCACCCCAATCCCCTCTCTCTCTCTCGCGCGCTCTGTTTCGGCACCAGCCCGCCCACCATCTCACTCTCTCTCCCCCTCTCGGCCTGTACAGGCACAACGCAGGGCTTTTTTTTCTCTCTCTCACTACACACACACCACACACACACACACACCACCCCCCCCCCCCCCCCCCCCCCCCCCACCCCAAGCAGGCGTAGCTGTCGCTGGCCGCCAACACAGAGAAAAAAAAAATATAAAAACATACATAATATATATATATATATAAGCCCCGTTCCCACCGCACGCTTGTGCACACATGCAATACACACACGCGCACACACATGCGCACCCATATACATATATATATATACACATCCGCCCACATGCACATACATACACACACACACACGCATATACGCACATAAATACAAGGAAAAATAAAGGATTCCACGACTACGACGACAACGAAAAAGAAGGAGGACTCAAATAACGCGCCGCCAGCAACAAAAAGGAGAAATGCGTCAAAGGCATGCTCCGACCGACACCGAAAAGAAGTACGCTCGACACCAACGCACCGGCAACACACCATTCGCCGGCAACACACAACCACGCCGCCAATTTCAGTAATTTATAGGTTATTTTAATCATTTCTTCGGTTTTCACCCAAGCCATTGTAAATCCCACTTTGTAAATTTCCTCTCTCTAGGTGATGGTCACAAAGGCCCACCTAGAGATTCTCATCTTTTAATAACCTCCCCAAAACAAAGCAAGGGTCAACCACACTGGGCCCACCACTTGCTTTGTCTCCCCGATTAAGCTTACCCTAATCACACCAGGATTACCATAATCCAAGCAGCCAACACCTATAAATTGGCACTGAGAGGTCACTTTCGGGGGGGGGGGCAACTCATGAGAAGTCAGCACTTAGTAGAGTGTAGTGGGAAGAGTTGACACTATCACCATCACGGGGAGGAGGGGGCTTGTGCATGTGTTGGGTTTGCCTTGGGAATTGTACCATGCGAAGGGAGGCACGTCCATCTCTCGACTCCAATGGTCGATGCACACACGTATACACGCTCTTAGTAGCAAGCTTCATAATCATTGAGTCATCTTAGAGAACGCACCAAGTAGCTTGCACCACCTCCTCTCCCTACCTCTCTACCACCACGGCGTGCCATTTGTAAATACTACAGAAATGATTCTCCCTCACACCCTCGAGGGTTTTCATCATTTGTAAAAAATCTCTCTCTCTCTCTCTCTCTCTCTCTCTCTCTCTCTCTCTCTCTCTCTCTCTCTCTCTCTCTCTCTCTCTCTCTCTCTCTCTCTCGCTGGGTGTGTAAGTTTGCGGTGTTCATATCATCGTGGTTTGCATCCTAGCCTCTTAAAGCTAGGTGGTGCCCCCTGTTCACTTTACCGTGGCAGGCTCGAGGCAGGCCATTCGACCCCCGGCGTTTTAGAGGCTGTCGGGGTTCGGGGTCCGCTTTTCTCCCGTCAACATGATTGCCAACCGTATTTGGAAAACCATAAGCATAATCTGCTTGTCATACCATAACCACAACAGACATACCATCATTGCAAAACCATAACCATAACCATAACCTAAAAGCAAAACAATAGCCATAACATGATTTCCATACCATCATTGCAAAACCATAACCATAAATTGACTGCCAAACCCTAACCATAACATGATTGCCATACCATCATTGCAAAACCATAACCATAACCTCTGTTCCATACCATAATTGCAAAACCATAACCATAACATGATTGTCATACCATAATCATAATCCTAAATGGAATGCAAAACTATAATCATAATCATAAATGGGATGCAAAACCGTAAACATAAGCGTGAAGTTGTATATGTATACAATGAATGAGTACAATTGTATCAAGAAGACCACAAACAAAAAAACATATATGGAGGATGTCACCCTCATGGTAATGCCTCCCAGTCGACGACACACTCCCTCCCCTTGTAGCTGGGTCAAAAGGGCCACAAGTCCAACTTGTACCTATAGTTCTCCTCTCGGTGTGTCGGAGGGCGCTTCATGGCAACTTCTTGCAAAATTATGGTTTAATCATAAGATAAATCTTCAAATAGCATATACATTTTGATAATTTAATGTATATGTATACTACTTACAAACTCATGCCAAAGTGTGCCAAGATGTGAAGCTCAGCAGACTCCAAACATGCTTTGGCTGCATTATCTACTTTTGAAATCTCTCAGGATTGTCTTGTGTCTCTGGTGCAGTCCCCGCCCACTCCTCTACGTCCAACTATGTCGGCTTTGGACTCTCTTCCATGAACCTATCTCTCGCCTCTGACTGATGGTGTGACATTGTGGCAATCGCCACGCTCAAATCCAGATATTCGAGACTGGGTCGTATCCCTCTACTGGCATGTACTCTCTGTAAATGGCCTCGATGATGTAATTCTTTCTTTCATCATCTTGATTATCCCAAATCTCCATCACAAAGTATCCAAACTAAATTGTATAGAGCTGCCAAATCCTCTATCGCATGGTCTTTCCGACCCTATCTGCCACAACAACCCCACCCTTGCTCGTGTACACCTTGCTAGGATCATGCTCATGTGATCCCCAAGGTGTACGTGGTCTGCCAATCAGTGAACTATCTACTGAAGAGAGTGATGGATGCTCTCTCGATGGTGTGGACGCATCGGTAGAACCGCTACCATAACAACCACCGCCTCCAGAACGACGCCCACCTCGTCTCGAAGATAAACCAGTCGTCGGTGTAGGGGGCACACTAGTCTTAGGCGTAGGGGCGATCTCAGTAGGTCTAGAAGAACGAGATGCCCAAAGGTTATGTGCGTAACTAACCTGCTCTGATGTGAACTATGACAAAAAGAAGCCCATCTGCTCGAGTCTAGTCGGAGTGACAAGAAAACTAAAACTAGGAGAGTATGTATCATCATCATCGGACATGGCTACAGATACACAAATAACACGATACAATACGTTAGTTTACAAAAGAAAAGCTTAAGCAATACAAATAACAAAAGAACGAAGCTGCAATACAACTCATTAAATCTATCCAGCATTGTAGACTAATTAAAAGAGTTTCTGGCAAAAGATCTCCTAGCAAAAATCAATAGTCAATCTCTCATCTTCTATGAGAGATAATACACCAAAGATATCTATCTCAATTTGTACTTCTGCATCTTCGTCATCAAACTCCACTCCTTTGTCGCTCTTCACATCAACTTTAGTATTTGAAAGCTCATTTCTAGGTTCAGGCATCTGCTCACCACTAATCTCCAACTCAAAATCCAAACTTACATCATCCGTTGGCCATGCACTTTGTTCATGAAGCTCTTTGACCTCAACTTCTAATCCTTCACACACTTGAACAACATAGAGCCGGTGTGGTTTAGATAGATCTTCTTCATCATTTTCTCTCCATTGTGGATCTATAGTGTGAACACAACTTGTTCACAATGTTGCAAAAGTACGAATGTATCCCGCGCATCTATCCACACCCGCCTAGAGTTCACTTGAATCAATTCACTCTTATCTTTGCACACGGTTGCATTAGGGCCGTTGGTAATAACTTTGAACCACTTTACATCAAAGATAAAAATATCAAACTTCCTAAAGCTAATCTTCAAGATGTCTTGTATGTAGACAAAGTATTGAAGCTGGCTAGTCTCTGTGTTCTCATCCCTACACTACTCCTACTTTCTTGGACGAAGCTTGCCCTAACACCACTATCGAAGGTGACCCTTTGTTCGTCTATCCGTTGCACTTTAAAATGTCTCCCATGTGACCACAAAGCTCCATATTTGTGATATTGCAGCCACAAAATTGAAACAAACTTAAAGTTTCTAAAGTAATGTGATCATGTGGAGTACATGCAAAATCGCAACCCCTTGACATCTCCTCAGTAATCAACACTTCGTTCCTCTTTGCCTTTGAGATTGTCGCATCTAACCACCGCCCCATTGGAAAGTCGGGCAATTTCTAAAGATGATCTGGAAAAGGAAGATTTCTAGTGGCATAGTTGCGCTCGAATTGCAAGCGATCTGTCAAGCATTGTTGCTTTTTTCCTTCATACCTCTCTAACCACTTTTGCATGATGTCCGAGTTTAGAAGGCAAAATCTCATAACCTTTTGTCGCATTGTGGATATCCATCTTCCTAATGATGCCTTGTCCCTGCGGCGCGGCCCATGTCACCTTAATGTTGACCTCAATAGTCCACATCCCGGGCATCTTTGGATCAATTAAGCCCAAAAATTCACTAATGAGGACAAGAGACTCTTGTACAAGCCATCCTTCAGCCATGCTACCCTTGGGGCGAGGCCTTTGATGAAAGAACCCCTTTAAAGTCTAATGAATCTCTCCAAGAAGAACATCCATCTGTTATGGACTACCCCAGCAATTGCAACTTCATCGATCACATGCACAAGTAGATGCATAAGGATAATAAGAATGCTTGACAGATCAATAGCATTTAAGCGTGTTGCATCGATGTTGTCTTTTCTTATCTCTTTTGAACTGATCTAGTGTACCAACTCACTAATTTTATAGATTGTTCTTCTAATGTCATCTGTCAGACAATCCTTTATGGCAATTGGTAAGATAAACTGTAAAAACATTTAGTGCCAATCGTGGGACTTAAGACCACTAAGATTTTCATCTCTTGTAAAAGCCGTTTTCAAACATCGCATGCACCTAGTGGGAGTCTTGAATGAAGATATAGTTTTCTTCACTTGTTGCTCTTCTGCACGACACAAAACCCATGGACCTTTGGTAAAGCAAAATTTCCATTGAGTTTAAGTCAATGCCACATCTTTGGCATTCGACCCACAGCCTGTAGTTCATCTCTTTGGGCCTTCCTCTCCCTTTTCTAGTGATGTTTTTCCATATGATATCCCCCACATTCTTGAAGATGTGCACCCGATGTGCATTGGATTGAGCAGATGATTACTCAGCATGTCACTCCAATACGAGAGTTTATGGAAAATAGAAAGTCTTTTCATTCCGGGTGGCATGAAATCTCCCCTCTCTAGCCATATGTTTTTCCAACGCTCGCTTTCAGTGGATGCATGTCATGTTTGCATATAATTGGTCCATGTAGCTCATGGCCTTCATGCAAAAATCTACCATGCTCGTCGTAAATTGTCTTGCTCAAATGATCAGAGTGGAAGAAGCCAAGTCAAGGACCACATTTTGGACATGCATGATTACCCGAGTAACTCAAGCCTGAAAAAACATAAAATTAAAATATAAAAGCATTGGCATAGCCAGGAATAGCATGTATATGAGGGTTTCAAAAGATACTTACTTGAACACTCATTGAAGCTTGGCCAATTGTGCATGGTCCACATGAGAATGCCTTGCACATGCACATTTTGTCATTCAATTGATTGGGATATAGCTACCAAATTGATCCCTGTTCACAAGATTTGGAGCTCTTCTATAAGGGTGCAAGATAGACGTCCATGTTCTTTGCTTTGTACTTTCCTGGGACAATCAATGAAAATAACATATGGACCTTTTTGATTACTAGCCATGGTGGAAGATTATAACTAACCAAGCAATTAGGCCATGTTTTCCATGATGAACTCCGTATGATCCAAATGGGTTTCATCCGTCCATTGCCAGACCCAAGCAAATACATTGAGGCTCATCCTTAAATGTAGGCTATCTTTCCTCTATGTGCTTCCATGCACAAGAGTTAGCAGGTACTCGCATCACATCATTTGTCGATCTAGTATTTGGATGCCATGTTATCAAAGCGGCTATAGACTTGCACATGAACATGCTCTTTATTCTTAAAATGATAGGGAAGTGTCAAATGACCTTTGGAGGGATAAATTTTCCTTGTATGTCCTCTTTATACCTGTTTGATCCACAATTGGGACACTATTCCAAATTTGCATACTCATTGCGAAAGAGTATCAATCTTTAGGACATGCATGTATTTTGTGATAATCCAAGCCCAAGTTAGTAAGAAGCTTTTTAGCGACTGGACAGGTAGGGGGCATGTGATTGCCTTCCAGCAAGATTTGCTCATTGAGCAACCTGTCGTTACATTAACAAGTGAGCACAACAATCATAATATTGAACTGTAATTTACAATTTGGCATGCTTAGAATACAATATATTTACCTCAAAAGATATGTGACGGAGGTGTCAAACCACCCGTAGACACACTGCAATTTAAGCATTGCCAAAGCGGTACGGAGAACTGAGATTTTTACACCATTGTAAAGCGGCATACATGCAAGAGTTTGCATCATCTCTCCCTCTTTATCGTTGCTATCCTACCACCGTTGATATGGACGGGATGACTGAGGTTGGTTCGTAGTGTGGTCTTGAATGTTGTCATCTTCTAGATTTTCAATGATGAAATCCATGTCAAAGAACGCGTCTAACATCTGCTCCATCTCTACTTCTTGAAATGTAGAATCAAATAATGGTGGGGTGGACTCAGCCAATGGTTGTTTGTTTGAAAATCATCTTCTCTGGGATGAAGTTGGAGCAATATCTACTTGTAGAGGTTGATCTACTCCCTCTAGACCATGAAATCCATAACGCAAATCTTGTAGTTGCTCTATGGGAAAGAGACCGTTATTGCGTATGTGCTGATTGCAGATTTTTTATGTTTAAAATATTTTATGTTTGCAATGCACACAAGTGTTACCATATACATGTGGTAGTGATGTGTGTGAACACACTAGGACTGCCAGGACATTTTTTCCCTATTTAGGAGGTTTTTTCCCTCGAGCATTGTATATACGCCCATCACAGGCTAGGGCTATCTATCTTTCCATTGCACACTAACTAACACACTCTCTATATTGTGCCTTGAGCTTCCTTTGTCTTCTCCAAGCTGTGTGCGTTTCACTGAAACCCTAATTCCAACAATTGGTATGAGAACAGGTTACGTCCTCCAGGGCTTAGTCGCCACCTGCTCCAGCACACGTCTGCTCACTTTCTCCGATTACAGTGAGGTTTGGAAAGTGTTCGCAGGTTGACAAATATTTCGGGAAGGCTCGTAGAGCTGCGTCTGCTCAGATTTTTTATTCGGGCTCATTTCGGTCTCCATTTCCACTACAGGAAGTATTGCACAGGCTATTTCATCATTTTGTGCAAAATTTCTATCAGTGCCGTTTTCTGCATAACATGTGCCTTACAATCTTCTACGGTTTGTGCTATATAGCACGTGTTGTTCCCACTTTGTTTCTCCTCTTTTTGGGCAGTTTTCACATCAGGTGCAGCATTTACCATGGCTGACAACAACACAGATGTATGCAAGATGTTTGCTATTGAGGACAGGGTGGATGGGGACAATTACCCTATGTGGGCTTACATGATGCAACATGTTCTTGTGTCAAAAGCCGACCGGAATATTGTGCATGGCATTGATGTACGTCCTGGTTCTGAGGATGCAAACATTGTTGAGGATGTTTTAGGTCTTGCTGCAAGGATTCTTGTTATTAGAGTTGTTTTGCCTACGACAGAACAATCTCGTTGGGATGTAAAGGATGCACACGCTCATGCATTGATTGCTTTGTCTGTGAAGCCCACCCTTGTTCCTCACATTTGTTCAGCAAAATCTGCAAAATAGGCTTGGGATATTTTGGCTGGTCTTTATGCAAGTCTCATTGAGGCTAAAATTGCTTTGCTGCGTAAAGAGCTAGAGTCGAAGATTATGCATGAGGAAGATGATATGGACACTTTCCTTGCTGGTGTCAAGGATATCAATGAGTAACGTTTTTCTGCATGTGAAGTCATTTTAGACAATTCCCTTATGCAGACTGTTCTTGATGCCTTACCAAATTCCCACCAGACTTTTGCTAGTACTTGGAGACTGGTGACCCAAGGAAATCCTGAAGTTGTCAAGTTTGATACATTATGCACATTGCTATTGCAAGAGTCACTTTCCAGAAAAAATAGGACTAGGTAAAGTGCAGTTGAACAGGCTTTTATTGCTTCTCAAAGAAAGGGTGGTAACAATAATGCAGCCACTTCTTATGGTTTTGCTGTGAGTGGCAAAACTCCTGTTCCTAATGCTTCTGCTGGCACAATTCGTCTGGAAATTCTGGTGATAAGGGAAAAAAGAAGATGTGTTGCCATTATTGTAAAGCTAATGATCACTTGATCAAGTCGTGTCCTAAGTTGAAGGCCAAAGAGGCTAAGAAGAAAGAGGGTGGTTCCACTACAAATGCAGCCATTTTTGAGTCTTCTGTGAAAGGAGACTGTGTTGCTGAGGTTGATGCAGAATGGGCTTTTAGTGCAGAGTGCACTTACAATCCTTCTATCCATGATGCATGCTTGTCAGCTGCTACAGATTCACATGTGTGGTATTTCAACAGTGGTGCTACAAAGAACATTACCTCACATCGTGAATTGTTCACCTCTCAAGTCTGTCCCTCATGGGAATTCAGTCACTTGTGCCAACAATGCCTCTTATCCGGTTCAGGGAGTTGGAAAGATTGTGCTTACTGCTGCTAATGGCAATTCTTTCACACTTGTTGATGCACTTTATGTACCTGGGATCAAGAAGAATCTCTTCTCTGTATCCGCACTTGCTAGACTTGGACTTGTAGTCAAATTTGTGGATGACAGATGTACAGTTCATTATCTCAGTTTTGTTGATGAAATTGTTGCATATGGCCTTTTGTGCCGTGGCCTGTATAAGCTCACTTTGTATGACAAGTGTGGACAAAATTTTGCAAATGCTGTTGCAGATTCAAGGGCTATTTCAGATGCAAAACTTTGGCATGCATGTTTTGGTCATCTGAATTTTGCCAGTTTGCTGCGTTTGCAGAAATATGATATGGTTGCTTCTTTGCCGCCTCTTGAAGCACCTGTCAGACATGTTTGTGAAGGTTGTATTTTGGGTAAGATGTAGCGTTCTAAGTTTCCAAAGGATGGTTCAGTTCGGGCCACATACAGGTTGCAGCTTGTGCATAGTGATGTTTGTGGGCCCATGCAAACTCCTAGGCAAGTAGCGGCTATCAATGCCTCAGTCAATCCGTTCATTTTGCCATTGATTCGCTACGATCTAAGCTTTGACGTTTATATTTTCATTCTACTTTGAAATTTGATTTTGCAACACAAAAAAGAAAAATAGAAAAAGAATTTTTTGAGTAAAACCAGCAACATGGATACAACTAGGCAAATGAGTGGCTACCCTTTGTTCTTTGGAGATCCTGGGGAGGATGCAGAATTATTCTTAGAAAATTTCAATATGTCTTGCCGTATCAAGAGGATAGTAACTGATCAGGAACGTGTAGAAATGTTCGAGTTAGTCCTTAGGAAAGATGCTAGCACTTGGTTTGACTCTTTGCCTGAGGAAGTTAAGGGGAATTACACGAAAGTGTTGAATCGTTTCAAGAAATACTTCTTTGATCCCCAAAACACTCAAAAACTATGGCAAGACATTGTTTCTCATAAGCAAAAAGACTTAGATGACTACTACTTGTACAAGCAAGAGTTTCTACGTCTTTGGGCTCTATGGATACGAAATGTTGCTAACCCTGGTGATGGTGCAGAATTTCTCAAGAAGGAGAGGTTCATAACCGGACTCTTTCCTGACCTTAAGGTAAAAGTTGAGGCGGGTGCACTTGCTACCTTTGATGCAATTGAAACTAGGGCTGCTGAGAAATATAGGAAACTCAAGTGCTTAAGGGGGGAGGTTCCAATAGAAGGTCTTAGACCCAAAGGTAAGTCACAAGCATCAACATCTAAGGAGCTTCCTGAGGTAACGGCGGAAGTGATTGAGAAGTTAAATGAATCTTTAAGCAGCCTGTCAATTCACCTTGCACAAGCTGTAGGTCCAAAGGGACAAGCAAAGAAGTCTGAAGAGTGAGATCCACGACCTAGGAGAGTCTTGCAATGTTGGAATTGCGGTGAGTCTGGACATGGGATGTATAATTGTCCTTGGCCCCGTGGGGAGCTAGGGAGACCTAACTTGAATTACCCAGTGATGAGTGCAGGTGAAGGAACTAGTCAACAACCACGGCTTCTACAAGGACAAATGGAGCAAGACCACCTCCACGAGGAGTGGAAGGAGTTCCACCTTTGCTAGACCCAAATGTGCATGTGGTAGAGGTGAAAAATTCCAATGAGGTTGACCTGGAAGCAAATGGCATTAAGCGTGGTCGAGGAAAAGGTGAGGAGAAAGGAGTTACGTCACAGAGTGACCATGGACGAGAAAAGAAGGCAAAGGAGACCAAGGAAACCAAGAGGATGCGACGTCGTATTAACCTCCAAGACTTTCCTCTTGGACATCGTCTGGCTCCGTACAACTTGTCCGCTTAAAGAAAAGTCCAAGGTTTTTATGTGCTTCAAACAATTTCTGGATATGGCTGAAAATGTCTCGAAATGTACTATGGGGACCCTCCGTTCCGATAGAGGGGGGGGAGTATATGTCTCATAAATTCAATGCATTTCTGGCTAGTCGTGGGATAAAACACCAATGTGCAGTGCCTTATACACCTCAGCAAAATGGTGTTGCTGAGAGGAAAAACAGGTCACTTACGAAAATGGCACGATGTATGGTCAAAAGTCAAGCTTTGCCGCATTATTTTTGGCTTGAGGCCATCATGGTGCCACTTATGTACTAAACAGGTGTCCTACAAGAGCTTTGCAGTCTATTACTCCATATGAAGCATGGCATGATAGAAAGCCTTCTATTGAGCACATGCGTGTTTTTGGTTGTTTGGCATATGCTTTGGTGCCACAAACACAACGCAAAAAATTAGATGATAAGGCTATCAAATGTATTTTTGTTAGTTATAGTGCTGAAAGCAAAGGTTACAGGTTGTATCACCCGCAAACAAAACGTATTCTAGTTTCACGGGATGTAGTGTTTGTGGAAGATTCTATTCAGTCCTTGTTGTCATGTACTAGAGACAGTAATGTAAGCTCACAGTACATTTATGACACTTTGTTGCCTCTTTTTCGTGGTGGAAATACGAATGTAAGTTCCAATGAGGCAAATGTATTGCCTATGGGGGTTTCTGAAAATGTTCAGATCAGCCTATTACTGATTCAAATGTACATGATGTACTTGATGAGGAAACGACTGAAAATGAGCAGGCTAGAGGTATGCCAAAATGGCTGGTGCACACTTTGCATGACAGTAAATTGGACATGCACCTTTATCTAGTCGTACTCGTTCAGGCTCTCGCCATACATCTTATGCATCAGATTGTTATGCTTTGGCTGTGTCTAGCTTACACGATGTTGAGGAGCCTCTGTCTTTTGATGAAGCACAGAATTCAGGAAATTGGATGGCTGCCATGCAATCATAATATGATGCACTTATAGAAAACGACACATGGACTTTATGTGATTTGCCTCGTGGCAAAAAGGCCATTGGTACAAAGTGGGTTTACAAGTTGAAACGAAAGCCGGATGGTGAGATCGATCGCCATAAGGCTCGACTTGTTGCAAAAGGTTATGCACAGCAAAAAGGCATAGATTATGAAGAGACTTTTTCTCCCACTTGTCATGTGACTACTTTGCGTTTTCTATGTGCATTGGCAGCTCATTTTGATTGGGATGTACATCAATCAGACATTGTTACTGCTTTCTTGAATGGTGACACATTTGAGGAAGTTTATGTAACGCAGCCTCGTGGTTTTTCCATACAAGGACAAGAGAACAAAGTGTGCAAATGTAAGAAGGCTTTGTATGGGTTGAAGCAATCTCCTCGTGCTTGGTATGAGAAAGCTGACACTCATTTGGTCAAACGAGGCTTGCGTAATAGTCCAACAGAAAGCACATTGTATGTAAAGCACGTGATGATTGGCTGTTTTGTTGCTGACGCTCTCGTTTGGGAACCCATACTTGTCCGTGATTCGTTTTTGTTTGAAGAGACTTCTTTGGGATCCACATTTTTGTTGTGTGAGTCGACAGTGGTCTTTGCTTTAGCCCTTCTATGCTTGGTTGATGACGGGATTCAGGCTTTGAAAGTTGATACTGTGGTTGTTTTGGAATCCAAATGAATTCCTGACTTTTTTGTGCTTGAATCAACTTCTTTGGAGCCCAAACCTGAGTTGTGAAAGCTTGCGACTTTGTGATATTCTTTCCCGTTCGTGCATGCTTTCCTTGTTTATGTTTTGGTGTTGGATCTTGTGATTTGTCATTAGAGATCTTTGTTTTCTTGATCCATATCTGTTTTTGGCCGATCTGGCTTTTTGGTATCCAGATTTGTCGAGCTTTTTGGCTTTGACTTGTTGTCCTGTTCTTTTGACCTGTCATGGTTGTTGCTGACGGGGTTGGTGATAGTGATGGCCTGACTTGATAATAGGGGATGTCGTAAGATTCATCACTATCGCTACTATCCTCAGCAAGGTTGACTTCTTGTACTTTCCCTTGATTTTTTGGCTGGTAGTGAAAAGTTATTGTCTGTTTGCTCGTGGGTGGTAGTTTCTTGGAGGACTTTTCTAGCCCATTGATTAGAGCATTGTTAGCTCGTTGCTCTGGTCGTATTCCTCCTAGCTGGGTCGTTGCATCCTTATTAGGAGCCCTGTATGAGGATGCTTGTGGTGGCTGTGTCTTCACCGAGGACTTTGGAATCCACTTTTGATGCACTTTATTCGTGTAGCAATGACATTGATTCCCGGGTCGTTGATCTTCTTGAAGCTTGAAGTGTTCTACAGAGTCATAGAACTCGTCGTCTTCTTCATCTTTTGATTCTCCACATTTCTTTGTTTGCTCCTTATTTCGAGAGCTTGTTGATGTCTGGCTCTCTTCGTTTTCCTGGATTACACTCACTGCAAAATAAGGAACGACATCATAGCCATTTTCATCACAAAACTTTGTTGTGGGAGCATCCTCCACGGCACACACGTCCAGAGTAGCCAAGATGTGTTCCCATCCAAAAGGCTCTAACTCTTCTTCAAGAAATGGTTCTGGGATATAGTCCTTATCCTCTATAACCCGCTCTAGGATACATTCCTCACGTTTCAAGCTACCACATTGTGAAGCTCCACACATCCATAGGTCTTTAGGCTTACCTAACCAAGCTGGCAGTTCTGATCCTGCTACTGTGGCAGAATCAAACTCCTCAATCGGTGTTCTCGTCACATCCCTATAGCTATGGTCCCTCAAGTTTATCTTTGTTATGGTTTCCATATGTCTCAGGTATATATGGTCATAACCCCAATCTTGGACCATTTTCAATTGTCGCATGAATGGTCTTCCCAGAATGATTTCATAATTGTTCTTCTTGCCAAAGTCAACAACAGCAAAAGTGTGTTCATATTCAATGCCACAAGAAGTAACAAGTACTTTTTCTAGCAGTCCTAGGGGCTTTTCCTTGTGTCCGTCTGCAAGCTGCAGGGCCATTCGTGTGGATATCAAGGCAAGTTTTCCCCATTTTTTCCAAGCCTCTTTGGTTGCAATGGCCACACCAGCTCCACTGTCAAGAATTGCCATGGTTTTTACACCATTGAATTCCACAGGAAGGGTGGTGTTTCCATCTTCTCCCTCGTAATACTTGCCTACCTTGTTTAATGGCACTGGCTTAGTATTTAGTTGAGGCATTTCAAGGTCTTTGATGCTCTCCTCAATTTGAGTCATTGGGGTTTTTACATCAAATTTCTCTAGACATTTACCCACATTAGCCCACATGTTTGGTCTTATTCTGAGCAACTCGGCTAACATTACTGTACAGGTGACTGGGGTAGATAGAATATCTACTAGCCCCTTTGAATCGATGGCCTTGTTGGGAGATAGTCTCTTTGATGGGATTGCAACCAGATCTGACTTGGTCTCGTACTCTCCCATGTAGGATGGTAGTGTTCTTAGCGAATGGCGTTGACTATTCATAGATTGTACAGATCCTTTTTCGCCCCAACACAATTGCACGTCTAGATTCATTTGAGATCCAGTCTCAAATTCCTCTATTGGTGGTAGAAACACTCCTCGTTCATCACCAGTCTTTTCTACTCGTCTTCTTAGGTCATCGGCTTCATTGGCCTCTCTGACTTGTTTCCACAATTCATCAAGACCATCTATCTCTTTACAATCCTCAGGTATAGCGTGGTGAAATCCCTCGGAAGAGTTATCCGTGGTATTCAGCACTATCCTTGGTTCTAATGCTGGGTCTTTGAGTTTTGGTCTGTGCTCATGACTAGAATCTAGCTCTTTTAGTTCCTGGGTTGGTGGGATTGCTTGTGTAGGCATGACACGGATCACATCCTCAGGTTTTGCAATTGGTGGTTCTAGTAAAGCTTAGGCTGTTTGAATCATTTTCTAGCACATGTCAAACCTGTGCTTTTCAAGCTCCGCATAGGGATATGTCATCCACCTTTGTTCTTGGGTTTGGTTTTTTTTTAGCCTCACATAATAAGCTTTCAAGAGGGCCTCTAATGTCTCATTAACCTTCTCTGCCAACACAGATCCTCCTGAACTAACACTTCTCGGTTTCTCATCCGTGGATGGTTCTTTTAGAGGTTTAACCATCTGTCTAAGAGAAGGTGCCTCCTTTTCCTCATCTTGTTTTATCTTCTCCTCAGATTCGGTAAGCTTCTCAGCTAGGGATTTTTGCTCTCGTTCCCTGCGTGCTTTCATCCTAGTCTTTCTAGCTTTCCAACTATTTCGTTTGCTCTTGGTTTTCTGACTTGGTGCGTCTATCTTTGGTCCACCATCTGTCTTTGGACTCGTGTCACTTTCCGTGTTCTTTGTCTCTGGATTCTCATCAGGTTTCTTTTGAGCTTGTGCTCTCGTAACCACTTGAACTGGTACGACATTTTCATTTTCTGAGCTACTAGGTAGCTGAACAATCCCTAATACATTTGTCGTGATTTTCCTGATTTGTTTAGGTTTTTTCGGGCAATCGGGGATCAAGTGAGTGATGCCACACTCAAGACAATAGGCATTTACTTCAGTGATCTCCGTATCAGGACATTGTTTGACCAAGTGGTTGTCACGACTTTTGTGACAATTTGTCTCTGGTTGAGGAGATTCTTTTAGCATTTCCTCTTGGCTATAAGCAAGCTTTGACCTAAATAAGCCGCCATTTGCAATGAATCGCAATGTCCTTTCGTCCATTTCACACCTTCTTTCTTTCGACTAAAACCCAGGAGGTGGAGGTTGTACCGGCCTCACCACTCCATGTGTTTCTCTCACATTTTGTTTCTCCGAAGGGTAGTACTCTCTTTGGTTGCTATACCACATTGTAGTTGGTATTGGCGTTGGTTTATTTGATGCTTCCATCATTGGCATGTATCTCATTTCTACCTGCATTCTAGCACCTGGCAGTAGCGGAGGTTGTTGTCCTAAGACAAGCTGTGGCCTTAAAACTCCTACTGGTCCTGGCACATTCCCCGTAATGTATCTAGGTGGAGTAGGTGCTTCTGGAACAGGTTGTACATACCTCTCCCTAGCATTTTCCATGCTATAATAGCACTCTTCCTCCGTATGGTTCGTCCATTTTCTCTCAATTTCACACCACTTCGGCTCTCCCGAATCAAACCTTACAAGAGGAATCAACCTCTTGACCAAGTCGTCGATAAGCTTTTCTTGATCAATAGGTGCCGTTGGCTTGGCAATGGACTCACTTATCTATGAAACACTGTGCTGAGAGGATGTGTCATCTCCTTGACTCTTTAAGTCCTTCTCTTTGTATGCCTCACAATTATCCACTAGATAAAGAGCTTCTTTGATCAACTCGTTTAGCGTCATCCTCCTTATCATATGCAGATCCTTCTGAAGGCCCTCATCTCTCATTCCCTGGATAAAGATCAGCATCATTCGTGCTTGCGTAGGTAATTCCGCTCTCGGACAGAGCTTAACATATCTCTTGAGCCGTAATGATGCATTGCGTACTGATTCATTCTCTTTCTGTTTGAATCTATGGATTTGCGAGACCGTGTTGTGAGCAATGCCTTTTGGCGATAATTCTTTAATAAACTCCTCAAACAACTCATCTAGGGTCTCAAAATCCCATTTTTCCACTGAGTCGAACCATGTAGTTGCATCATCTTCTAGAGTCAATCCAAATCCCGCAAACTGTGTCGCAAAATCTGAAACTTCCTCTGCTCTAATCACTCTTCTAAAAGCCGCTACGTGATCTCTCGGATCTTTATCTCCGGAGTATTTTCTGTTTACCCATTTCTGGACTTGGGATGGTCTAACTTGTCGATTGTCTACAAGTCTAACCAGAGACTCTCCCAATCCTTCTCTCGTTATCGCTCTTGAAGGGAATCCTGGTGGCTCTCTTCTTGGAATTCCTATAGGAATTCTCGTGTTTGGTGGAGGCATTTGTGGTCCTTCATTGACCAAATATCCACCTCTTTCTAGTACAGTATGTTGATTTATGCTTTCTACAACTCTGTATTCTCGTCCATACTTGTCGACAACTATAGATCTCCATTGACAGTCGAGTCCGTATGTGTATACATATAAGAGCTTGTAATCCGTTATCTCTTCTAGGTATGGATCTGAGCATCTATAAAGATTGACCTCATTGTCGTCAATGTATCTATATAGTCCTTCACTCTCATGACCAATCATCCAAACTCTCTCAACAAGATGGGTCTTTATCAATTGCAAGTTTGGAAGATCCATTGTGGGAGGATATTCCTCTATCGTCGGGATCTCCAAGCTTGTGTAAGCTACATTTGGATCTAGGGTAGACATGATTTCTGGGCTTAAGATCTTTTGCTTGGTTCAAGTACACTTAGTCCACTGTGTTCAAGTGCTTTGGTTAGGGAAAAGTCAAAACTATGTCCAAAACCGCAACCGTTTCATCACAATTCTCGCAAATTGTCGCTTTTAAACACCCCTGACTTCCGGATGAATTTTGAGGCCTCAAACGATGTTTTTTTCAAAGTTGAACTAAATGGTTGCCGTCGACATGCATTTAGTTCAAGTTTTGCTCTAAGATCTGTAGAGCTGCTCTCGGGCTACGTTTTGATATAAAAACTTTTCCGATCCGATACCGTTTGTGAAAGTTATGGCCAAAACAGTGAAATGCAGTTTAGACTGGTCAAAATGAGTCCAAATTCAATTTTAAAAGAAGATTTCGGATCTCTGTGACACTGTGAACACTCCTATATGGTCAAAATTACATTTGGTGGACCCTAAAACTGGTCTAGAGACATACTACGCGTAGGATGTCTATATGCTCAGAATTTAACAAAATTTGGTCCAAATACTCCCCTTGAGTCCAGCAACACAATGGTATGCTCAGAATTTCATTTGGATTTAAAAATGGCCTTGAGACATCCTACGCGTAGGATGTCTTTTTGCTCAGAATGACTTGAAATTTTCACCCCAGCTTCTCCTTGATGTGCTGATCACAGTGGTGTGCTCATAAGTTGGTTTGGAGTCCTAAATCAAGCTTGAGACATCCTACGCATAGGATGTCTTTTTGCTATGTTTCAGCTCAAACTTGCACTGTAGCTTCCCCTTGATGTGCTTAACTCACAGCTATTTTTACTTTTTGATTCTGACACATATAGGTTGGTCAAATGATCCAGTATCTGTTCCAGAAGCCTGATGTCTGTTCTGATGAATTCCCAAGTCAAATCAACTCCAAATTGGACCAAAATTGACTAGGAGGCTTGCCTAAGGCTATATGACAGCATGGTATGGTCACTGTAGAATTTTGGTTTTAGAATTATGCCTTAGACATCCTACGCGTAGGATGTCTTTTTGGCATGTTTGACCCTAAACTTGTCCCACAGCTTCCCCTTGATGTCAGTAACCCACTGGTATGCTTAGATTTTGGTTTGGATGTCAAAAGACCCCAAAACTAGCTATCCTTGCCTTTTTCAGTCAAAATTGCTAAAGTCTTCCTTTCACTGACCCAAATGAGATGAAATTTATCACATGCACTCAAAACATCATGTATAACATGCACATGAAGTCACCCTATGGTTTGGTCTCAAAAATTATGCCTTGGAACAATTTGGGTAGGATGTCTGGCAATTTCAATCTATCTGGCCTTATCCTGTCAAGATATGGTCAAGTTCCCCCTTCCAGGTGAAAAAAGGGTAAAACCTACCTTCTGAACACACTGGTCAACTCAGAATTTAAAAATTTCCACCAGATCACCCTGTAGACATCCTACGCGTAGGATGTCTACTGCAGATTTTTTGAGACTGAAGTGTCCCTGATGCTTCCTTATGCTCTCAGCAAGTACAAGTATGCTTCACAATTGCAAAAACATGCAAAAATCACTCAATTTAAGCTTTTTCTGAAATTTTACGTTTTCTGACTCCGTCTTTTGGCTTTTGGTCAACAAAAATAGGGAAAAACACCCAAGTCAATATGTTACTAGGGTAAAACCTACCCTCTAAACCCACTGGTGCATTCAAAATTTTCAAATTTGGTCTCTAGAACCCCCTTGAGACATCCTACGTGTAGGATATCTATGTTTACAGAATTGCAGGTTTTCTTCACAGAACCCTTGCAAATGCTGTTTTATATGCACAGCATCAGTCAGTCATACAAAAATATCCACAAAAGCTTGTTTAATGCATTTTTACCCTCAAAAGCACACTTTTCCGTGATTTCAAATGCAATCAAGTACTTTAGCAAATAATTCAGTGATGAATAGCTCTAGATCAGAATCGGATCACTTACCTAAAGCTACTCCTACAAATCATATGGGGTTTTGCATCTATGAGTAGAAAAACGCTTCAATGCCACACACGGACTAGTAAACGCTTTTATCACCTCACAAATCACTCGACCACCAACAACTACTCTAATCCACAGATCCTAACTGAACCTATCTAGTCGCAGACCCTCGACAAAACACACGCTTCCTGGCTATCCACTTGATCACGGAATATCCTCTTCCGGATCCACTTAAGAAAAACGCTTTCTTTAGCCGAAACTAAATCAAGCAACCATCACACGAGTGTTAGTAGGAAACCTACTTAGGTCCTTGTGTCCCCGGCAGCGGCACCGATGTTGGACGGGAAGCGACTCACACACCCATGAAGTGCATGCAAACACTACCTAGATCAACATAATATCAATCGAGGACACAGGTGACACGATAGGCACACGGAGGAAAACTCTTAAGCTTGTCAGGCTGAGACCATCCTACACATACAACACTCTGGAAGGCCAACTAAACCACAATCAAGAACCTCACTGCTCTCAACTACACCACCTAGCCACATACACACATACGGAAGGTAACTCACCTCATCATGCCAGATTCGTAGGAAACTTAAGGAACACCATCCCCTCACTAGGATACACCTGTCCCTAAGCTTCTACACTCAAAACCCTCACTCTAAACCCATCTGTGAAAAACGCATAGGATGACAGAGCAAAATTTTGAAAGTGCCCGAAACTGAAGTTTATGAGTACCTATGCGTAGCTTATGTCGCCACGATTCTATAGACTACTAGCACGCAGAAAACAGACATCGTTTGATACACTTACGGCCACAAATAGCTCGTAGATGCGTTGGCGTGTGCGCTTCGTCTCGCGTGGAATTCTTGGCGTCATCGCGTAGCTCTCCTCGAGCCTACAGCAATGGTGCAGTCGGATCTCCAATGTGTTGAGCGAGCCGGGCGTAGCGAGAGGATGAAGCTCACGCTCACTCTCTTTCTCTCTCACACACAGTAGACGGCAGCACTAAAGTTTTGATTATGATTAAAAGTCTTTTTACAAAATGACCTAGGTACCTTATATACTAAGGCTACCTTAGGTTTAACCAAAAATGGGGTTGAAAGGGTCAAATGGCTTTGTATTTACAATCTGGAAGTGCCATTGCACCCCGGCTTCTGAAACTAGAATAACTACTCATTACAAATGACGTTTATAGCCATAATCCGCAGCATTTCATAACTCGCAAAAGATAAGACTTTGGTACAAAACTTGAGTTATGTCGTGTTGTTGACCCAGCGATCAACAGGTGCTTAGTCACTGTCCAAGCTTGTGGGAGAGGATGGTGTTCTTTCTTGAAACAAGCTCATTAGATCCCTGGTCTCTCTAGTGAGAGCATGAGCATGTGCTTCCGTTATCTGTGCTGCAGCATCAGATGCTACTTGGAAACTGACTGTGATAATTACCTCGGTGACTTGAGCTACCCGATTCTTGAAGTAGAATAGTGTTGATTCTCTATTGTGCAGAGCTCCCTCCATCTTGTTGTTGCGGGTTGGTTGTAGGTTGCAGACATGGTCGCGACTTTCTCCTTGTTCTTCCTGGACCCAGCCTATGTATATCCACTGAGTTTGGCGTATTGGTTGACTCTCCCACTGCAAATTGATTATCGTTACGCCTGGCACTAGAGCTTCGATGGAGATGCGGAGTTCGTCTAGTTGTGCTTGGAGCTCTTCTTCTTCTGTCGTCCACTTAGCAAACCCTGCTAGCCATTCATCCATCCACAAAAGTTTAGGGGTTTTAGTCTTGTAAACTGGAGGGTTTCATGAAAGGATCCTTGGTGGGGGCGCCAAGAAAATGATAGTCGAAAATGACATGCCATATGGGGTGGCCTCTACACCACACATGGCCTGAACATCCCCAAGCATCATCTCAAGATAGGAGTAATCCTATAAGTAGAGAGGGGGCACCACCTAGCATAAGTGTCTAGGACGCAGATATACATGACCTAGGGTAGCAAAAGTGAGATGCCCTCTAGGTAACCAACATAAAATGGTGATACAGCAAACATCCACATGTAAAAAAATGCCTAGTCAACAGTCAGAAGTGTGTGTATGAGAGAGGTATGTGACAGGTCGGAATGGAGCATACTGACTGATTGGAGAGGCCACGTGTGATAGAGCATTAGGAAAAAAATGGACTCTCCATGGGCCTTGTAAGAATCCCTAATTTAAAGGAAGTCTGTCAAGATTAAGGGGGACAAAGGCTTCGAATGGGGCTATTTTGGTAGGGTCTCCTCCACCTTTGACCCCTAAAAAGGTAGGGGGGGAGGGGGTAACCATTTAAAAAGTAGGGAAGGGGGGGGTAAACCATTTGAAAAGTAGGGGGGTAGGGGGTCTTCTCTCTCTACCTTTTTGGCCAACTTGTAAGTGGCCTCTTAACTCTCCCATGCCACCTAAGCAAATCCGTGGGTCAAAGAGGTCAAAAAAATGACTTTTTTCAAAAACTTTCAAAAAAACTCTATTCCCCCCTAAAAAGTACCCCCAACATATACACATAATAAAAAAAAGTTTTTTAAGTTAAATTACTCAAAATTCAACATTTTTTGACTCCCTCCAAACTTTTAAAAAATTCCCCCCAAAATTGAAAACTCTCTCTCCTAATCTAAGCTCCTCTCCTACACCCATCCCCCTTGCACCTGCACCTGCTGTTGCACCTACGCACCCATCTCTCCATCCTTCAAGCTCCATCTCTCCATCCTACAAGCTCTATCTCTCCATCCTTCAAGCTCCATCTCTCCATCCTACAAGCTCTATCTCTCCATCCTTCAAGCTCCATCTCTCCATCCTACAATGCCTCTTGACGACGTGACCAATGTCCCATCAAGCTCTTCACGCGGTAGGTCTCCAGGGCTTTTCCTACGCCTACCTCAAGAGTATGTTCCGACAAAGAAAACATGCTTGGGTACATTACCTTCAGCCAACGAACGCCGCGCTCAAGGGGAGAAGAATGTGGATCTCTGGACAGACGGATGCTTGTATCCAAAGGATCCTTCTCTCAATGTTCATCCGTCTTTTACAAACATTTCATCACTGTTGCAATATGTTGGAAATGGAGAGCAAGGTTTGTTGGGCTACTGCAAGAGACTCAACAAACACGAGATTGTGCGGTCCGAAATCTACTTGCGTCATTGGCATTTGCTCAATGGGAGTTTCCACAATCTTCAAGCTCAGATGCAAACAGCTACTAGTGCGCTTGAGGAGGCAAAGAGCACCATCACAACTAAGGAAAATGTAATTAAAAAGCTTGAGGATACTCTTTCACACATGAAGAGTACTGCCATGGGAGGTAGGGTGAGGAAACGAGAGTTGTCTGAAATTCAGACTCTTGCACCACGTGGAGGTGCAAGAAAACGAACGGTGACAGCTATGAGGTAACATGTTCTATCCCTCATGTTGTTTAAGTTTAATACGGCTCATCATTGTTGTTTTGGGCAATAGGAACTTCGTCCAAGAAACGTGCGGTGGCGAGAATGCGTCAACTAGGGCTACTTTACTTCGTTCTTGTTTCAACAAAGAAGATTTTATTGGGATGCTTGATGCTCCAGAGGCAAAACACTTGAAAGACGCAATCACTAAGAGAGTTCTTAGAGATTTTTCTAATATTGTCACTGATCTAGATGTTCAGGATATTTGTGATGCTGTTGGGATTAGTACCAAGGGCTATCAAGCAATACATCAAGTGTTAAAAGATGCATTAAGAAGTCGAGGAGTCACGGAAAACCTATTCCCACTTCCTCACAGAGTGAAGATTGCCAAGAAGGTGTCAAATGAAGATGTTGTTCACCGATTAGGGGACTACTTGTATATTGAAGACACGATGCCTCTTCAGCCGCTCCGTAGCAAATCACAAGGAAGGAAGGGCCGCGGGAAGGGAAGTGGTGCTGTTTCTAATAGTGTGTTGCGGACCGAAGGGTTTGTTTACACCAAATTCAACAATATCTTTGTGGACTTGATACGATTGCAACAGTCCATCGTTGTTTTCTACAATTTGAGTGATGCAGGTTAGTTTAGAGTTTCCTACATGCTCTATGATGTGTCATAACATGCATTCTGAGGCTTTATGTTGTTGGCAGTTCTTGAAGGCAAGCTTGTGTTCGTGCTGAAGTTGGATGAGTGTGTAATTGTTAAAGGGAGAAAGTTGGAGAGAATGAGCATCACGCTTATGAATGAAGCCCTAGCTTATGCCAAGCAATCTTGCAGTTCGAGTGAAGCGACAAAGCCCTCTTTTAGTGTGCAATCAGAGAAGGATATATGGTGGCTTGGTGCAATTGAAGTTCCGAAAGAGACACATGAAGTCCTTGCATGGATTTTCAATAGAATCCCATGGGTCACAGAGGTCATTAAAGCTCAAATAAACGGTAAGAAGCTCATGGTTCCAGGACGTGGGGAGTTTGATGTTGAATGGCATTTAGGTGGTGATCTAAAGACCATAAAGTGCATGCTTGGATGCAAACAAGGTGCAAATTCTTTACTTCCCTGTCCATTCTGTACGAAAGGGCACAAGACAAGTCGAGCAACTCAAGTGGAAGGTCAGGACGATGATAATGATGACCATATAAATAGGGAGTGGCAAAGTTCAGTTCTTTCATGTGATATGCTGCAGGTGCCCAATAGGGATAGCAAAGATCCTTGGTGGAGCCCCATAATTCCCTTCTCCCTCAACAATGTTCACTTTTGCACATTGCATGCGTTTATGCGAATATTTGATAGGATCTTAAGGCATCACATTGATTATGCTTTCACAATGAATCCCCTTCAACGGTCAAAAGACTCCTTGCAGGGGGTGGAGACGCTCCTTAATGAGATTGGATGTCACCGATCAAGGGTGAACATTGTAGCAGAGACTTGTAGGGAGAAGACATATAAGGTGGCACAGAAGGTTTCCATGAATGGAGCCAAAGCACGTCGATTTTTCAAGAAGATGTCAAAGTCTCCAATGCAGGTATCCAAGGCAAGTGTCGATCTAGCAAGTGAGAAGCGGTGGGAGTTGTGGAAAGATTTGTGTTAATGCACGACGGACAAAGATCCCAATGTGGAGGTTGCTAACCAACGCAAGCTAGTATGGTCATCCTTTCAAAAGGTTGTGCAATTGATGAATCTTTTAAGCACCACCGTTGAGCAGTGAGAGGAGTTCAAGAAGGTGCTTTATGAATTCACAAAGGCCGCTAAGGACGGATGGCCTGAAAGCAAGATTACACACTACATGGTTTGTTTTAACGGACTTAATACATATACAATGTTTGAAAATGTAACTTTTCTATTCGCTTATCTCCTTTTTGGTTGTTTTAGCACATTCTCTATGTGCATGGTGCATACTTCATGGACCGCTATGGTTCGCTTGATATATGGAGTACACAAGGCATGGAGAAGTCCCACTATCGAGCAAAAGGAGTCTACTTCAAGAATACTCGGCATGGTGGTGGTAGTTCACACTCCAACTACCTCCAAGAGATGTTTAATTGGTTTTTTAGGCACACCTTTGGGAGAACTCGTACTATTGAGAAAGCAAGAGAATCGATGTTAGCAAAGCAGTTACGCAACGCTTCCCGTACTACAGCATCCGAGAAGTGGAAACGCTCGCGAGAGTCCCTCGGCCACGAAGCTTGGCGTGCAACTAAATATCGAAAAGGCAGTGTTTGGGCGTCGCGTCATCCGTCTGCATGATCCTGGTTTAGTTGTTCAATTCAATTGCTTTATTTGAGTTTCACTCAATTGGCCGCATAGTGTGAAAGGGCCCAAATCTCAAAAAACCTATTTAAAGGTTGAAGGGGCTCATTTTGTCATCTTCCCTACTAGGTGCAACCATGGCACGAACAAAACAAACGGCTAGGATTGCATATCCATAGGGGCCGGATGGCCAACGACTCAAAGGTACAGCAACAGAAGCTGGAACTTCACAAGCTCAAGGTGAAGTCCACACAGAAGAAGCTGGAGCTTCAAATCAGCATGGCCAGTCCTCTACAGCAGCAAAAGAGAGACGGAAGCATCGTCTTGTTGTCTATTCATCGGACTCCAACGATTCTGATGGCAACAGGGAGGATGAGAGCGACCAGGGCAAAGAAACAAACAGCCAAAAGCAGCTGTCAGAAGGCTCCGAAGAGACACAAACGGATGAAGATGCCCCATGGGTTGGCGTCCAAATACAAACTTATCAGGCTCACATGTCTATTGGGGGTAAGACACTTCCTAAAGGGAGTGGACCTACACCATCACATTCTGTTGATAGTGAAGAGCACGAATCAGATGGAGAGTGGGTGGAATCCGATTATGAGGTGTTGGAAGTGCCTATGCAGAAAAAAAAGAGAAAGAGCATTGTCTACAAGAAGAGGAAGCAAGCTGCCCCGACTCGTGCCAAAAATGCACCTCCACGTCGACCTCAGAAGGTACGAAAGCGCAGCCGTGCTTTTTCGGAGATTCGACACTATCAAAAGAGCACCGAGCTCTTGATTCGGAGGGCCCCTTTTGCAAGGCTATGCAGGGAGGTTTTGCAATTGTACAACACTCAGTTTCGGATGGGCGCCGTGGCCATAGAGGCAGTCCAAGAGGCAGCAGAGCAATATTTAACTGGCATATTCGAGGATTATAACCTCTGTGCCATCCATGCAAAGCGTGTAACCATTATGCCCAAGGATATGCAGCTTGCTCGCCGCTTGCGCCATGAGGAGTAGCTTGTAATTAGGCATCAACCTTTTTGTATTTACGGAACTCCAAGATTGGGAAGAATTTGAATACAAGCGTCTTTTGGTTCAATATCCCACTCTGTGCATTGTATTGGGAAGAATTTGAATATAAGCGTCTTTTATTGTATACCCCAGTGCGCAATGTATTGTTTTAATTCTGCACCATGCAATGTAGCAGTGGTTCAAGTTTTGTCTACCTTCTATTGTATGTATGTAGCCATTAGCTTGTTATTGTGAAAAATTGCCTACGTTTAGCACCTTGGCTAAGTGGGGCAGGCACTTCCTGATGTATCCATGCTATGTGACTCACTATTGCATGGAAAAAACATCTACAAAGTGTTCAAAATGGCTTGGAATGCCCCCAAGTTGGCTGCCACAAGGGCGCGCATTTGGGGCATCCAGAGGCCTATGGATGGACATAATGCGCGCCCTTGTGGTAGTCTCTCCTAGTGCTTTGATGACACTCTCCAGTGGTTTCGAGACAATTTTGACAAGCAATAAGTATGTTTTTTTTGCTTCAATGCTTCAATTAGCATAGATGCTGCTGGAATTCATCCCCCCTTAGTCCATGTCAGTCCTAAACTCCAGAAAGGGCTTAGATATTGCCACAAAGTTTACTCTTGTGGTTTGTTAATACAACTTTAGGTATCTGGGGCAAGATGGGCTTAAGGTTACCTGGGTATCCATGTCTTCCTAATTTGCAGCTGGGTATTATTGTCTTCTCACTTTGTTTTGTAACTGGATATGCTCCTATTCTCCAAGAAGGATTTAGATATTGCCACAGTTTTGTGGTTTGTTAATACATCTTTAGGTATCTGGGGCAAGATGGGCTTTAGGTTACCTGGGTATCCATGTGTTTCTCTTTTGCAACTGGGTATTAATGCCTTGAAACTTTGTTTTGTACTTGGGTATGCTCTTAGATGTGTCCAAATTCATCTGCCACAAGGGCGCGCATTTGCACACTTCATCTGCTGATGGAAAGCCCTAATGCACGCCCTTGTGGCAGCATTGTTTAGGCACTTCCAAGCCCTTTACTAGGCACATACATAACTTTGGAAGCCTAGAAATAACAAAGTATACATTTTTTAAATTTTAATGCTTGCCAAACCCTTTAGTAGTCATAGCAAAAATTATGGTGCTTCTCATACACAATGGAAGACCAACATATAAGAAATTCAAAACCTTGCAAGAAAGAGAGTCATAGACAGCGAAAAGTAGTTTCATTAAAGAAATCAATGCTTTACATGATATCCGGCTTTTGATTTAGGATCTTTCTAATTACAATTTTTTGGCGCTTGGCCTTTTGGGGTGGCTCCCTGTTAAGTAAAGTGGTTGTGATTTCTTGGGTGTCATTAACCCCTACAGCTTGGTTCATGCCGACATGGCCAATAAGGCGCCCGCGAAAGTTTACACTGAAAGTGGATATTGCAAAATCTTTCTTTACAAGCACTACAAGGTTGGCCGTTTGGGCAAGTGTTGTTAAACACAACGCCTTGGAGAGTGAACGGAGAGCAAAAATGTTGTAGCGACCATTGGGAGAGTAGTCGGCATGGACAACAACCACGACACCAGTGGGAAGTGTGCCGAGGTAGTGAGCAAGTGCCGCTTGAGGTCCGAACGGCGTCCTCCTCCCCCCCGACCGTTGCGCCCAGGCGTCAACCTCTAGAACATCCTGCAGAACATAGGTTTTCTGAGATATGGCACAGAATTATGATATAACATTAACAAAATCATTTGTAACAATCAAATGTAAGTGAGCATCTATACCTCTTGTCTACGATCCTCCTCATCGGCATCCGGGTGCAAGTAAAGATCCACGCTTGACTTTCCCTTTGGATCAAGCAAAACAGGTGTTGCAGCAGGTGGTGGTGAATCCACTCTTGCGCGTTTAGCCAAACACATGGCTTGCACGGCAACAAACTCCTCCTCAGAGACCTTGGCCTGCTCGGCCGCTACCACCTCGGCTTGTGCGATCGCTACTGTGTCCGCCAAAGTATTCCCCATGGGCAGTAGGAGATCATCATCATGGGAGGTGGTGGTATCAAGATCAAACTTTCCATGGGCATTGAGGATTGCGAAACACTCATCCATGCGAAGCTCAAAGGATTTCTCCAGATCGTGCATAAACACAAACTCCTCCCCACCCACCACAATGGAGGAGAAGCGGGTAATCTCTACCTCAGGGATGGCATCCCGAGTGGTGGTTCCTTCTACCGGTCCTGAGGATGAACCGACTGATGGAGAGGCCTCCAAGAGGCCTTGAATCCCTACAGGGTAGGTCAAGGCAAGCTTCCTCTCCTCTGCGGATGAGTCAATGGCCGCGGGCTTGGGGTCCTTCACATCAGCCAATACCCCGCCGATCTGCAAGTGAGGTAGCACTACGTCAGGGCCTGCTGGGCACTCGTGAAGGAGGAAGATCATTATGGCCTGAACAGAGAAAAAAGTGTTTCCGATCCTTCCCTTACGCATTGCTCGCACATCATCAGCTTTAAGCCGCACATATTGTCCGGCGGGTTGTGCTATGGTGGCAAAGCGTGCAAGCCGCTGATGAAATGGCCTGTCCCCTTGGTAGATGTGGTGGAGAAGGCCTTCAGGGACCCATTGCCCTGGTCGGTTTGGTAACTCAACAATGAATCTCCCCATGCACGTGGAAATGTATGAAGTAATGTGCTCAAGAGATTGAGAGTGGAGGGTCAAGATGGTTTCAAAATCGGGTTGGGTTGTGAAAAATGCTTGAAGCTCAGGGCGATTTGCATGCCCAACCTCAGTAAGGAATGCATCTAAAGCACTAGTAGCAGCCATGTCTTCTCTTTGCATGATTGGGTATGCTAGGTCTCTCTGCAATGCTGGGATGAAAATGGTGAAATGAGGAGGTGGTCCTCCTTATATAGACATATTCTATCTCGAAAAAAATAAAAAATATGGATTTAAAAAATAAATTTACACCACCTTAAAACTCAAGTACAAAATCAATTACAACACCTTAAAACTTTTCAAAATCCTTAATAAAATATCCAATATATAAACGATTAAAGTTACAAGCCAATTCACTTAGACAAGATGATTTCGTCTGTAGCCCAATCTTTGTAAACAAGCATAGTGGCCTCCATCCGCCTTCCAATCTATACAACCAAAAATGGGCAATCAAAATACAAAAAACCACAGAAAATAAGAAAAGGTAGCTAAGGAAGCACAAAGCAGACCTTGCGTTGTTCTAGTTTGAAACTGGCATTACCGACATCCTCGAATCCCATTATGACAAAGTGTTCCCGAAGATTGGCAAGAGTCCAATGCGGATTCACTGCAACCACCTCCACCTCGTTATTGGGCATGCGGATACGAATTTCAAAGGATTGAATCTCTTCGGCTGTCAGCTGCAAGGGTATCCATTTGCCACGTTTGTGCATCCACCACTCATAGCTAAACCGTGCATACAAGGTGCACCTTGCTTTCAAATACCAAAGGCAAAGCTGTGTGGGAGACACATTGCACTTATAACGGTCACCATCATGCAAATCGTCAACATAGACCCAATTGACACCTAGAATGGTGTCCATTGCATCTATGTCAACTTCTTTGCAAACAAACATTGTTGGTGTTTCTACAATCGGTAGAGAGCGGAATGCATGCACAAACAAATGAATGGGACAATGCCAACTGAGACCCACCGATCTGGTTGCCTTACCAAACTTTAGGGACCCTTGGAAATCTTGCAGCACCTTGCGCTTGAAAGAAAGCAAAGCCCAATGGTGTGGAGTTGGCCATTCTGCACTCTGCAATGAGGGTGTCTCCACGGCTTCTAACCTACCATAGCTTTGGCTTGACTTCGGCACCACGTACTTGTGGGAGTACATGAATATTCGCTGGTCGGTAAGTTTTTTCGATGAAACATTAGGAAACATAAGCTCCCCAATGTGAGCATGCACAACCATGAACGTGCTTGAGAGGCACTCAAGCGGCTGCTCCTCAACTAAGTTGGATGGAAAAACATCTTTACAAATGTCCTTAGTTAAACATAATGATCACATAAACGTAAACATGACATATGCATGGGTTAGCTAAACCATGAAAACTTACAATGAGGTGCAAATTGAGTAGAAGCTCTCTTGAGGTGGAGCTGAGCTGCACTGTAGACGCGTTGCACGATGGCCACCATTCCGGACTTTGTTTCTTTGAATGTCAATAGCCGGCCCTTCCAATGACATTCCAATACGCCTCGACACCGTACGCGATGAGGTCCAGCACGTGACAGTTGCATGTAGATCCATGCACCCTTCTTGAACACTTGTGGGATCCATACCCCCTCTGAGTCTTTTGTGTTGTGCAACACAATCTCCTCTATCTCTGGTTTGGGCCGTCTATGCGTGGACATGCTTGGGAAATTGGGCTTAGGAAGGGATTTGAAAGAGTTGAGTACTGTGGAGAGAGAATGAGGAGCTGAGGGGAGGGTGAGGTGAGTTGCCTATGGTGGCTATGGTGGCTTTGACAGTGGAGATAGAGAAAGAGAGGAGTGAGAGGTAGAGAGGTAGAGAGGATAGTGGAGCTGTGGGCTATGGAGTGCGGGACTGTAGAGGGTTGATGGAGGTGTGAGAGAAGGGGGAGCTATGGAGAGAGAGGAAGAGAGTGGTGGAAAGCTTTTGGCTATGGCTGCCTTGACTGTAGAGAGAGAATGGGAGGAGGGAGAAGAGGGAGCGTGTGGGAGAGAAAAGTAATGAGGGAGAGAGAGAAAAGTGAATTTTGGGGGGAAAATTTGACTTTTTTAAGTTAGTTTATGTTTTGGGACAGTTTTGGAGGCAAATGGGTCAACTTTGGAACTTTTGAAAAATTTTCAATATTTTGGGTTTTTAAGCATGCGCGTTTTTTTTTGGGGGTTCCCTCCCTCTTTTATGACACCTCTCTCCTCCTATTTACCCCCCCCCCCCCAGCCTACCTCCCACCTCTCTCTAAGAACCAAGCATTGAAGAGGGAGACAATTAGGCTGCACCCCTACCATTCCTCCCCCTCTAGGTGATATCCCAAGAGCCTTCTCATTGGTTCTCCCTTAAGCCTTCACTAATCAAAAAGGCCCAAGGAGAGTCCATATTTTTCCTAATGGCACAAGCAGAGTGATATACAAGAGACAAAATATCCCGCGAATGTGGGAAAACAAAACTAAGAAGAATAGAGAATGGACTCCAAAGATCAAGACAACATTGCACCCTTTTATTGGCCATGATGATACTTACAAATGGTGGTCTTGACTGTTACAAACCTGGCTCTCCGCACTAGGGATGCATGATGGAATGCAAGCACCATACGGTGCATGGAAAAGTTAAAGTTAGCGGGAGGGTTAGTTGAGGGAAAACATCAAGATGATGCAGCCACCGACGACATCAATCACCAACATCGAGAGCGGCCCAAGGTAGCATGGTGTGGATGCATTCAATCCTACCAAGCTCATGTTGCCTTGCGGGGGAGTAATGACTGCCTTATGTGCATGGAGTGGTCATGACTAGTAACTCTACCATGGTGTGGTGGATAATGGGGAAAATGGTGATGTTGCCAATGCTAAAATGCCCAAGCTTGCAACCAAACATGATGCCATGAGCTCTCTAGCTTGGGAGGGTGCATTATGTGCTTAGTGGTGCTTAAAATGTAGAGTGCATGGAGCTAGTGTGTTCATCCTTCACTTGTGCCTGCTTTGTGCTTAGCGGAGTCCTCTTTATATAGGCTTGAGAGGTGGTCCTTACTTAATGGTCCTTGCAAATATCCATTGGTCGCTGTAGAAGGTCTAGATGTCTCTCTAGTAAGAGAGATAGAGAGAGAGAGAAGGTAGAGATAGAGAGAGAGAGAGAGAGAAGGTAGACATAGAGAGAGAGAGAGAGAGAGAGGAAACAGAGGGGTGGGGAGAGTTTTTTTACAATCTACTAGCCATTGGCTAGGTTATTAGGGAAGAGTGGAGTTCGGGGAATTTTGTTGATGGTTCGGGTGGTCGTGTGAGGTTTAAAGCTGCTAGAATTGGTAGTTGTTGCGGGAAGCCGAGATGCTACGTGTTGCTTCCTCTCGGTGCTGGCCGGGGCATGCCTTCGATGCCTCTTCTTGTTTTGGTGTTGGCGACGTGCGAATTGGCCGTCTTATTTTTGTTGTTGGCATTGATTCCTTTGCTTTTTTTTATTATTCTCTGGTGTGTGCATATATGCATGCGTGTATTGTGTGTATGAGTGAGTGTGTAAGCGTGTCGATTGTAAGTGTGTATGTGTATGTGTGTGTGTGTGTGCGTGTGTGTGTGTGTGTGTGTGGATGTGTTTATATATGTGCGCTTGAGTGTATGTGTGCATATGTACAGGGTTGTGGATGTGTAGGGGTGTGTGTGTGGGAACGAGAGAGGGGGGGGTAATTTTTATAAAACATGTGTGTAATATATATATATATATATATATATATATGCTTGATGCGCAGGGAATCAGAGAGGGAGAACGAGATTGAGGGGGGAGAGAGAACGCAGCCGCTGGGGAGAAAGGGGGGGTGGGAGTGTGTGTGTGTGTGTGTGTATGTAGGTGTGTAGTGGGTGTGTGTGTGTAATTAGAGAGAGAGACAGAGACTCCGGTCCTGTATATTGCGCGCCTTCGGGCTTCACGACACAGAGAGCGAGGGAGAGACAGGGCGGGGGGGGGTGAGATGGTGAGGGAGGGAGAAGGTGTGTGGGTGTGGATGAGAGAGAGAGAGAGAGAGAGAGAGAGAGAGAGAGAGAGAGTGGCTTCGTATCTACGCCTGCACAGGCGTGCGAGAGAGAGAGAGAGAGAGAGAGAGAGAGAGAGAGAGAGAGAGAGAGAGAGAGAGAGAGAGAAAGAGAGAGAGAGAGAGAGAGCAAGCTTGTCGACAGGGAGTGTGTGAGGGTGTGTGTATGTGTGTGTGGATAAGAGAGAGAGAGAGAGAGAGAGAGAGAGGAAGGTAGTGTATCTGGCGCCTTCGGTCTTGTTGAAAGAGGGCGCGAGAGAGAGATAGAGTGCGGGCTCCTTGCTTTGCTGACAACGAGCGAGAGAGGGGGGGTTTTGTGTGTCAACGGGGTGGGTTAATGAGAGAGAGAGAGAGAGAGAGAGAGAGAGAGAGAGAGAGAGAGAGAGAGAGAGAGAGAGAATGAAAGAGAAGAGAGAGAGAGAGAGAGAGAGAGAGAGAGAGAGAGAGAGAGAGAATATGCTACGTGGCCCGCCGGTGGAAGGAAGATAGGAGGGGAGAGTGAGGTCGAGGGAGTGAGGTAAGAGAGAGAGGAAATAAAAAAATGTGAAGGGTGTTTGTGTATAAATAACGCAGAGAGAGAGAGAGAGAGAGAGAGAGAGAGAGAGAGAGAGAGAGAGAGAGAGAGAGAGACTGACTTTGGTTCATGCATGGCGGCCTTCCAATGGAAAAGAACCATGTAGGCTTGTTTTATTGGCTAGATGGTAGAGAATCAGGGTAAGAGATAGAGAGATGGTGGTTTAAAAGGGAAAACGCGGTAGCCTATTGCAAGCGTGTGAGCAAGGAAGGGGAAACTGGTGGAAGTAATAAGAGTAAAAAACTGTTTTTTTATTTGTGTTACCTCATGCTCTTGAATGTGGCTTATTCTTGCGGTTTGGGTTTCGAAAATTGAGAACTTTAACTCTCAGGCCGGGCTAGAGGGTGGTGTGGCTAACCCGGTATCAACGCATAGCAAGAGAGTACAACTCCATCTTCTGACTCATCATTGAATACTTAGCTTTAGCACCAAAAACCTTATCTAGATGCATCCAGGCAGTGTTGGTAGATTGCATGTCATCCAGATAATGAATAAAATCATCTTCGAGAGATGTCAGAATAATACCTAATGCTTGTTGCTCGACAAATAACGCTCGGGTAACTGCAGCGGATGTGCCTGCTTCGTTGACTGATAGCGGCTTCACGATGCTCCACAAATTCTTGCGCATCAGATATCCCTTCACTTTGATTTTCCAAGTTTAGAAGACGGATCCGTTGAATTTATCCACCTTTAATGCCATATTTGATATGCCAATGATAGCTTGGTCCTATTTGCTATGCTTGCAAAGACAAGTATACCTTGGCTAATAGAATTTTGAATTGATTTTTAACAAAAATTGGATGCGTAGCATATAAAGTCAAGGAAATCATGTTTTGACAATGTTGGTAGAAACACAATTGCTAGCCACTATGGGAGATAATGCCCAAACAACTGCCAATAGCTGCATCTCATGAATGGACTTCACAAATTTTGGCCGATAAATAATCACACTGTGTGAACCCTAGCTTCAATAGGAGACATCTAAATCAAAACTTTGTTTTGTTTTTTATAAAAAAATAATGATCTACAGGCAGTCGGCCGGCTCTTTGAAGAACTGCGAGTAGCGAGGGCTCTCTGAAGCACCGCGAGCAAGGAGGATGGCATCGCCAACCGGTTCTTATGCAGTAACCAACTTACCCTTCATCCTAGCAAGCTCTTGTAGTTGCACCTTCCTGCCCGCCTGAGAGCCTGACGCTTTGTGTGCCAGCCTTTCGAGATGCGAGGTTTGAAGCGCCACCGTATGCAACCGCAAGCTCTGATACCAGTTCATGGAGAGAGAGAGAGAGAGAGAGAGAGATTCGATACTGCACGATCAAAAACAACTCACGACATTCTATTTAGTTCAAAAGCTTTTACAATATATAAAGGATTGTAACCATGCAAGATCCAATTTTAGATGAGCCTTCTGCATGCTTCATAATGGGAGTTTCCCACAAGCATACAGACAAGGGCTTGAACCCAACACTCTGTGCCAAATTTGTGGTCTCAATTGCAAAACAAGATCAATCTTGGTCTATCATGATCCAAGGTATGATTGACAAGGCAAAAGTTTTCTCTAAAGGTGGGAAGTGGAAAGAGATCGAGGTGGTCCAGCTTGAGACTGGGTGGCATCACATGTGAATTGGTGCGAAAGTGTAATAGGGCAACAAGGGTTTTGGAATGGGGTGAACTGACCATGTACTTCGAGAAATCCATCTTGCAATGGTCCCGTTGACTGTCTAAAGCCGCTAGTGTAATTTTGAACCCTTATTGGAGTAAAATTGCGAAAAGGATGAACAATAAAGGACTCCAGTGGTTGATCCACTTTTGGATAATAACAACAAGTGCTGGAAATTGTCTCACCACTTGGCTGTCTAATTTCAACTCAATGGCATGGAGAAGCTGCTTGCCAACAAAGTGGTAGAAGGCCTAGAAAACATTTTGATGCCTCTGGGAATCTACTTTTGAGTGGAAAGCTTGGAAATGGCCCATGTGTGGCCATTTCTTTAAACCTCATATTATCAAGGTCATTTATCACGCGTTAATGCACGAGGTTGTTTGGTTCGGCCCTTTGAACAAACAATGAAAGAAACAATGGACACTTGGAGTCTACAATGGTCGTATTTTATGAAGGTATTTTTGTGGAAGGTGTTGTGGGAGGCTGTGCCACAACAAAAATCAAGATTCAGGCATCTGGTATTGGATTGGATAGATTTTCAGGGTGCAGATCGGCTAGCGAAGACCTCACCCACCTTTCCATGGAATGCTTGGCAATTAGAGGCCTGGCAGGACATGGGTACAAAGAACGTGTATGATGTGAGCGGGATGAAAACACACACAATGCCTCTATAATCACCCAACACACACTCTTGGGATGATACACACACACACACACACACACTATGGGGCACCACTCGGCTTACACAACCCAACTGGCCGAGACAGGGAACACACCAATGGAGTGAGAGGAGAGAGACTATCCATTTGCCCACTCAACACAAAGACACGCACACAGACACACACCCAAAAACTCAGCTCAAAAGAGAAAAAAAATTGATGTTTAGATACAATTGAGCTTGGGCAAACACCAATGGGGCAAATAGCTCACACAATATGGATGAAATACGCTAGATACAATCACAAATTTGAACAGAGGCTTCGTTCATATATAGGAGAAACTTACACAGACAAAAACAGCACAAAAAAGTGAGGAATTTGGCAAAATGGGCAGCACCATTGTGTCCAGAGCGGCCAAAAACCACAGTCGGCAATATCAAAGTGCTCAAATCCGACCTCGGATGAGTAGTTTATGGCCAAAACAAGCTCCAAAAACAACAAAAACTGAGTCGCGGCTATTCGTCCTCTTCTCTCCATGTTGTGCTGGTCTTTTTCTCAGGTTTTTCAGTGGCCACACTTCACTTTATCCCTTGGGCACCTTTGGCCTTTTAGTTGACCTCAAACAGACCCCAAACAGGCCAAAAACTAGCCACGCAGTGCATTTTTGTCACCCTTCTACATCCATCTGCACACCTCGCACTCAACTTTTTCCAATACTGCATCCCGCAACCACGTGAAGTGGACCCCAAATATAATCCTCATGATGACCTTTTTGCATAATCATCACAAGAAAACACCCACATTGTGTCCTCGTTTACCCACGTACAAGTATTGACCCCATTCGACCTCCTGCCGCCAATAGATGCCATCTGACGCACCTGCTTACCTCATGTCGTCGGCCCGCGGATAGCTTCCTCGAGAAGTTTTACATGCTACCAACTCCTTATTACTATACAAATAACACACGGGTACTGGTGATAATGAAAATCGATGTACTATGTACAGGCTGTCCTACTTGTACACATGTGGGTCCCATGTAACCACCTGGCTCTGGAAAATGGGCAATCCTTTATTCAATGCACGATGGATGTGTGTGTACATATGTGCAATCACTTCTTCCAAAAAAATCCTAACATAATTTGCTTATCCCCTAGCCTGCTAGATCATTCATGATCAACAACAGCAAACAGAGGTATGAGACTCGCTGCGTCACAGGTCTCCTTATCCCTCACAGACATTACTTGTTCTATAGATAGCTCATCTTGCTCCACCATCATCAATCTAGCATGATGCAATTTAAGATGCAGTCCATGTACCCTTATGTAGAATCCCATCCAGGTTAGCCAATTAATATGTACCATTCGGAAAACACTCCACTACCTTGAAAGAGCCTTCCCACTTAATTTGAAACTTCGTTTGGAATGCCTTGTCCAACTTACTATTGTAGTGCAAAACCAAGCTTGATACCCTTACTTTTGACTTTTTCATTTATCTTTGCTAAATCCTTATCTTGCATCTGTCCATATTGTTCCAATGCGCTCATTCTAACCAGCTGAGCCTCTTGTAATTGTAAGACCCTCTCTTTATGTGCATCACTAGACTGCCCAAGCAACTTCTCTAACATCTTGACCGCAGGAAACTCTACTTCCATAGGCAATAGTGCTTCATTTCCATATACCAAATGAAATGGAGTAAACCTTGTACTTGTCTTTACCGAAGTACGGTAAGCCCATAATGCACTAGGCAATTCCAAATCCCAATTCTTTCCTTGGTGCTCTATCACTTTCCAAAGAATTTGTACCAACTCACCATTGAATCTTTCATTTAAGCCATTACATCGTGGATAATATTAAGGAGTGGTATGTTGGTGCCTAATCTTCATCTTTGCGCATAAAAAGTATAGCAGTTTCTTTCTACTTACTGGCCCCTTATCCGAAAGTAGCTCCAGTGGCACCCCAAACTTGCAACATATTTCATCATACACAAATTTTGCTACATCCTTTGAAGTGATTTTTTTTATTGCTATAGCCTCTGCCCATTTAGAGATATAGTCCATTGCAGTCAAAATATAGCTTTCGCCCCTGCTTGTGATGGTAACGGGCCTATTGCATCAATCCCCCACTTTCAAACACATCAAACGCCATAATGGTTTTTTGTAGCTCTGGCGTCAACACTCTCTTCCCAAATGCTTGACACCTATTGCAAGACCTACACCAATGGTGAACATCCTTGTGCAAACTAGGCCATACATACCCCTCTTGCAAGATCTTATGCAAGGTGATCTTTAGAGAAAAATGGCCGCCACATGCGCCTTCATGATTCTCTTCCAACACTCTATAAAGCTCCTCCCTCCACGGTACACGTCTCAACACGAGATCAGCCCCTTTCATGTATAAGATATCACCAATCAATTTGTACCTATATGCTCTACACACAAAATCATACTTCTTAGACTTCTGAATGTCCTTCGGAATGATTCCTGTTAGCAAAAACTCCTCTTCTAGATCCAAAATTTCTCGGACATGATAAAGATGTACATTGGTCCTCAACACAAATAGCTCCCCGATCATGCTTTGAGCTGCTTCATGTGCCTCTCCATCTAGAGCACGTTCAATGTTTCCGATTCTCCATGCTTTGAACTTTTTTAATAGGCCTTTAATTTTGAAACACATTTCCTTCAATGACATGTTCTTGCTCTTCCACACACCCAACACACGCTTCGCAACTAGCAAGGAATCGCCTTTTATGATCAACCTTCTAATCCCATGCTTCAAACAAATGTGTAATCCGGCTTCCAAAGTAGCATATTCAGACTCATTGTTACTATGCGCATCCAATTTGAACCCCCTCTTGCATTCTAGCTTCCCCTCTGGATCATAAAGTGCTATACCCCCTGAAGCCGCATCATGGCTCTTTCTGTATGGACCATCAAATAACAAAAAATGTGCATTGATGATCTATGGCACTTCTTCAACTACCCTTCTCACCACCTCTTCCTTAACAGGAAGGGGATTCTCCTTGTAAGTCAACAAATCAGCTAGGGTAGCTCTTGTACTGTCTTCCACTAAAAAAGAGAACTCAAACTCTTGCAGCTCAATTACCCATTTCATGATCACATTGACATGTTAGTGCCGTTAATTAACTGTGGCAAAAAGGCGTAACTCGTTAAGAAAACAAAAGGTCGTGGTAGCAAGTAATGACAAAATCGTCGGTAAGCAAATATTACACTGGCCTCATATAATGGCTGCCCTTTCCATTTTGCAATAGCATGGCTCCAATCGCATCGTCCCCTACTGATGGATTTACATAAAACACTTGCTCGCAATCTCCAGCCTGCATGGCTTACAACCCCCCTAACACCTCTTTCACCTCTTGAAACACTTCTTCACACTTGTCATCCCATTGCAATGGGTCATGCTTTGTCACTTGTTGTAATGGATAAAGGAGTTGTGAAGAAAATGGAATAAACCATGCCATGTACTTCACTTTGCCAGTATAAAGGTTGCCAATTGCTTTGTACTGGTAGGTGATGGAAGAAGAATAATAGACTTAACCTTGTCTGATCAGCCTCAATTCCATTTTCTGACACCATATGGCCCAATAACTTCACCCTTGGCTATGCTAGATGAAATTTCTTGAATTTAGTTGTCCTCCACATTCATCATATCAAGCCAATACCATCTGGAGCTTCTCATGGTGTTTAGACCTACTGTTGTAGACACAGAAGTCGTCCATAAAAGCTTTAACACAACTACCAATGAATGGTGCCAATACCCAATTTGCTCTCTCTTGATAGAAGGAACGTCCATTTGTCAACCCAAATGGCAATACCGTGTAGCAATAACAACCCCATGGCGTAATGAAAGTTGTCTTTGTTCGGTCTTTAAGAACAATCTTCAATTGAAAATAGCCTGAAAAACCATCACACACATTGTACCTCTCATAACCTGCCACCACTGAATCCAAGATAGGATCGATGAATGGAAGAGGATATGGGTTCTTCTTATAGGCTGCATTTAAGGGTTTAAAATCTACACAAATTCTCCACTTTTCATCCTTCTTTGCGCTGACTACTACTGGACTCACCCATTCTGTGGTTTCCACTAGGACTATGAACCCTACCTTCAATAACTTATCCACCTTTTCCCACAAGGCTTCCATCTGCTTTTGACCCATCCTTCTTAGCCTTTGCTGCACTGTCTTAACACCTTCTTTCAGCTCTATATGCACCTCTTCTCCTTTGAACCCTCTAATCTCTTCATATGAAGTAATGAAAAAAAATCAGGAAAACTAGCCAGCATGTGCAAATATATCTCCTTCTCCATGGTTGAGAGGATCATTTGTGTGATCAGTTCCTGCTTCTTTGAAAATTCAACCTTGGTTTGCATCAACCTATTGACCACTTCATAAGGCCTTTCACTTTCATCTTCAATCTCATTTGCAAATGCAACTAAACCAGACTCATGGATTCTTTGTCCTCACAAGAAATAACATCAACATTCTCATCACTCTGTAGTACTATCATTGTCTCATCAGTCATTGTGGAATAGTCTTCATCACTAGACGCATCCTCATCTTCATAAATTCCTCAATACTTTCCTTGTGTCCTATTATATAGCTTCTTGGCACATGTCTTTCCATAGAGGCTAATCGTACCACATCGCCAATCTTGAACAGCTCCCACTGCACATAACCATGGTTTGCCCAGTATAATAGGTTATGCTCCCAACCCACTGGCATCACATGAAAATCAACCACCACCTTTGCATCATACGCCTCCACTTCTAAGCTCTTTACAACACCCAAACATTTTACTTTCTGATGGTTGCCAATTTGATCCGAAAGCCTGACACCCCAGTCACTGTAAGACCCATCTTCTCAACACAGGAGTCCGTTATGACACATATATGGGCTCCGACATCAACATAACCTTGTCCCAGATTTTTTCTTTTGTGCCACACATCTACTATTGGGCAAATGTCTGGTATCTCATCCATTGCCAATACTTCACTGAACCTCTCTTTGTTCTTTCTCCAGTGGGTTAACCATCCTCTTTCATTGTCGCTTTAGCTTAGGAACCATCTCTATAAGTTGACCAAAAGTAACATCTACTTTCCTGCTCATCAGATCGTCCTTCAAGTCATAGCTTAATTGCTTGGATCCCCTAGTGGAAAATCTGAAACATGAAACTTGCGACAAGCCCTTCTTTTCCTCTTGTCCTTGACATCCTCGTCTTCATGGCTCTTTCCCTTCTTCTTACTAGGACCTGGGTACTTCTTCCTTCCTTATCCTGTGTGGTCCTCTTCCCATAGGCATCACTAATGTAACCTGCAGCTTTGTTGCCTTCTCCAAGGTGACCACGCTTATCACTTTTGTCTTTCCCTTTTCCTCTTGGGTTAATCCATTGGTTCCTTCTTCTCCCTTAATTTCAATGCCATAATCATTTGACCTAGTTAGCACCTGCCTTGGCAATGGATACATGTCTCCCCCCATCCTTGGTGCTTATCACATTGCGGGCTGATGTGGCCCAACTCTCTCCAATTATAACGCATGGGTGTCTGCCTCCAAGCTCTACCATTGCTTTGTCCAACACCATTCCTGGGTCTTTCTTCACCTCCTAGATAATTTTCACACCTCCCCGGACCTCAATTATTTCCCACATTACCTAGCATGTTTAGGTTGAGATTCTTCATTAAATCTACCACTTGCCTCATGTCTTGCCTTAGCCCATCATCTTGCACTACTGTAGTGACCACTGCTGGCATAACCTGAGGAGTAACAGAAACATTGATTCATGATGAACCCCTGGCATGCGACCTTGCGAAGAATCCATAGGCGCAAACTCAGACCTCCTGGGAAAAGACTCTGTTCCTAGCTCACTCATTCTTCTCAGCTTCCACTCTTTGTTCCTTGCTACCTCTAGTGCATCTTCATATGTCCTAGGCTTCTTTAGCTCCACTCTCCAACGTATATTCTCCCAGAGACCAGCCAAGAACCTGTCCTTCTTCATCATGTCAGGTGGGGTACCTGTGGTGCTAAGGCCTTGCACATCCTCCCCATGCCATTGAAAACTTACGTATGTACACATCTACTGGCTCACCTTCCCTTTGTACCAAACCCTGTACTTCTTGCCACACTTTGTCAGGATATTCTGTCTTCACAAACTCCACTTCCAATCCATGCCGTAAATTATCCCAACTTAATCTGACAAGTGGATCGGCCACACGCAACTCCTCTTCAAATGATTTGGACCAAACTCGTGCATCACTCTTCAAACAAATTTGGAGAAGACATAACATCTGTGCAGGATCGTGAATTTGATTGCTAATGCAGGCAACCTCCATCTTTTCCAAAAAGTCTTTCACATCTTCATCACTTCTTCCAAATAAGAGAAAGCCATGGCTACCCAAGTTTCGATGCTTTGAGAACTGACTCAATTCCAAAAACTTCAATGGTGCTCCTCTTTAGATAAGGACAAACACATGTACATAAAATGAGTTTTCATAATTAATCATTGGAATTACAACATGCAAAGGGGATTCCAGTATCTCTCATAATCTTCTTGGCCCAAACATAAAGACTATGCGCTGTTGGAAAAAACTCTTCCTGGACACATGAACATTATCTAGATTCTTTGTATTTAATGAAAAGGATTCAATTGAGGTCCGTCGTGATTATCCATTAAAATCCATCCATGTAGCTTCCAAGAAGGCACACCTAACTTATCCTCTAATTTTGCCGGAATTTCAGCAGCATAACAGCATAAATGGCTCAAAAGACCAAAAAACCAGCCATCACAACTTGGAAAATTTTGGTAGAGTTTCCCAAAAGTAGAGCAATAAGAACCCAAAATATAGAATGTATATGTATGCATAACCTGCCAACAAAGAACCCGAGCATCAAGTAGGAATCACTAGTACATAGCCTATGACAAGGTCACGAAAAGGGTGCTCCATCCAACTGTATCACCGAAAGGATCTCACATTTGAAAATCCCCCAGCTCAATAAAACCTCACGCTATCGACCCTCGCACGAAAGCTTATGCAAATTTCGTATAGTCAAGTCTCAGAATGACTATCTTCCAGACCAAGTCTCAGAAATGCTGCCAAATAAAACCAAGTATGGCTCCACAAAGGCGTACAATGGCAGTAGCCACAAATAATGTACAATACAAGACAATATGCTCAAACAGGTTTCAAATGATGCATACCCATGGAAACTGCAAGTGACTTCCACTTGCGAGTGTATCACTCTACTCCAGCTACCTGACTCTGTCTGAATCACCTGTACCTGTCCCTATAACTATAACCTGTAATGCCAAAGCTACAAGTACTCAAAGAAGATCCTCCGTGGGGGGTGCCAAAAGAATGTGAGCGGGATGGAAACACACACAATGCCTCTATAATCACCCGACGCACACTCTTGGGATGATACACACACACACACACACACTATGGGGCACCACTCAGCATACACAACCCACCTGGCCGAAATAGGGAACACACCAATGGAGTGAGAGGAGAGAGACTATCCATTTGCTCACTAAACACAAAGACACATACCCAAAAACTCAGCTCAAAAGAGAAAGACACCTAATGTTTAGATACAATTGATCTTGGGCCAACACCAATGGGGCAAATAGCTCACACAATATGGATGAAATATGCCAGATACAATTACAAATTTGAACAGAAGCTTCGCTCATAGGAGAAACTTACAAATTTGAACAGAAGCTTCGCTCACAGGAGAAACTTACACAGCCAAAAACAGCAAGAAAAAGTGAGGAATTTGGCAAAGTGGACAAAGCCGTTGCATCCGGAGCGGCCAAAAACCATAGTCTACAATATCAAAGTGCTCAAATCCGACCTCGGATGAGCAGTTTATGGCCAAAACAGGCTCCAAAAACAACAAAAACTGAGTCGCGGAAGTTCCTCCTCTTTTCTCCCCGTTTTTCTTATCTTTTCTCAGGTTTTTCATGTCCACACTTCACTTTATCCATTAGGCACCTTTGGCCTTTTAGTTGACCTCAAACGAACCCCGAATGGGCCAAAAACTGGCCACACAGTGCATTTTTGTCACCCTTCTACATTTATTCGCACACCTGGCACTCAACTTTTTCCAATAATGCATCTCGCAACCACGTGAAGTGGCCCCCAAATATAGTCCTCATGATGACCTTTCTGCATAATCATCACAAGAAAATACCCACGTTGTGTCCTCGCTTACCCACGTGCAAGTATTGACCCGATTCGACCTCCTGACGCCACTAGATGCCATCTAATGCACCTGCTTACCTCATGTCATCAACCTGTGGGATAGCTTCCTTGAGAAGTTTTACGCGCTACCAACTCCTCATTATTATAGAAAAAATACACTAGTACTGGTGATAATGAAAATCGATGTACTATGTACACAGTGTCCTACATGTACACATGTGGGCCCCACGTAACCGCCTGGCTCTGGAAAATGGGCAATCCTTTATTCGATGCACCATGCATCTGTGTGTACATATGCGCAATCACTTCTTCCAAGAAACTCCTAACAACGATAAGATTTTTCGAGAAGGATCTGTGCCTTGGTGGGAAACAATTTCAAAGCCTTGCACTTCTAATCTACAAGCAAATTATCATATATTGTTTCTTAAATAATAAATGGAAGGCTAGGAATTTCCATGTCTTTGATAGTGTCCTCTGTGTGGCTAGCTTCTCCGAGATAGTGCAAGGAAGCAAGGAGTTCATATTTGTGTTAGAAAAAAGGCAAAGCTCGGATGAGTGGCTTAGAGCGACCTTTGCCATTCGCTCAAACCTTGCGGTGTGAAGGAATGGGCTTTCGATAATAGTACGTCAGTAGATACTTCTCTGATGTAACCATCTGGCCTTCAAGGCTCAACATGCGCAGGCTGATTTGTAAATTTTTGGTGGCTTTCTAATACAACTTACTCACAATTGTATTTAAATCTCAAAAAATTTACAAAACGGCCTCAAGCTCAAGCCGAACCTTGAGGTATTGAAGACTACACATTTATCCTCTCCCCAAGGCTACCAAGAACGAAGTAGGTGTACTAAAATAAGAAGCTTTTACTTATTGCAATTTGCCACAACGGCGTGGGTAGCCCTATACCAATAGTTCCAACTTGCATCTTATATTGACAATGACTATTGCAATGGCGGCCAGCATCAGGAGAAGCACAATTGGAGTTATGTTGCATCTCAACTATAAACTTTACAAATTTACAATAAGTGGGTGAGAAAATGTAACGTATGTAGCAACACACTAGTTATTGCCAAGGCGATAGCTCTCAGACTTGCCCCCCTCCTGAGTCAGATCATCTCTGCCCATCAACACGGGTTCATTAAAAAGAGATCCTATATATGACAATATCTTGGCAGCAATGGTAGGAATAGAGTATGCATCCTTCTCTAAGCAAGAGTGCATCTTGCTGCAGCTGGACCTCAACAAAGCCTATGATAGAATAGAATGGTCCTATATAGAAGAAGTCATGGGAGCTCTGGGCTTTGGGCCTCGCCTTTGTCGCCTCATACGCACACTAGGTGTTGGTAGCCAATCAGAGCTCCTATTTAATGACAGAATTGTGGGCTTTTTTGAGGTTAACAGGTCTAATAAGCAAGGATGTGCCCTGGCCCCCTTGCTTTTCTCCATCGGGTCGCATCCTCTCATTATGATCCTTGAAGCCAGTGCTGCGCGGGGAGAGATTCAAGGTCTGGCATTACCAGGCAACAACCAGCTAGTGGCCAAAATGTTCGCAGATGATTCTCTCATGTTCTTCACATTTGTTGTGGCCTTAGGATCCAAGTGCAATATAGAGAAGTCAAGACTTATCTCCCTGTCGAAGAACGACTCTTTTGGCCCTACAGTGTAAACAGGAGAGATTATCTCAAAAGGGAGTGTATTCAGACACCTGGGATCCCCGTAGAAGTGGACGTAACCCACAGGCAAAGATTTCAATGGGACCTTGAAAAAATAAGCTCAAAAATGAGAAGATGGGATTTTGTTCTCCTCCCCTTCCAAAGCCGGATTAGAGTGATTAATGGTTTTTATGATCCCGTATATTGCTTTCCTCAGCCCCATGCTCAAGATGGCTAAGTGTAGCTGGAAAGAATTTTTAAAACCGGTGAAAAGGTTTCTTTGGAAGAACAACACGAAAACCTCCCGGCCATGGCAGTGGGCTAGATGGGAGGTAGTTGCTCGCCCGATAGACCAAGGAGGGCTCGGCATTCTTCACCCTGTATCCATGCTAAGGCCCTGTTTTGAATTTGGCTAGCCAGTTAGAAAATTCCTTCAGCCATTCGTCCGTGATTGATGGTGGGCGTCACTTTCAGCATTGTAAACCGAAGGGTCTTAGAAAGCCCTCCTCCGTGGGGGCACCAAATGACGGGAGCAAAGCGGACCCCGAACCCCGACGGTCTCTAAAATGCCGGGGGCCGAATGGCGCGCCTCGAGCCTGTCACGGTAAAGCGAACACGGGGCACCACCTAGCTTTAAGCGTCTAGGACGCAAACCACGATGATATGAACACCGCAAACTTACACACACACACACACAGAAGGAGATTTTTTACAAATGATGAAAACCCTCGGGGGTGTGAGGGAGAATCATTTCTGCAGTATTTACAAATGGTACGTCGTGGTGGTAGAGAGGTAGGGAGAGGAGGTGGTGCAAGCTACTTGGTGCGTTCTTTAAGACGACTCAATGATTGTGAAGCTTGCTACCAAGAGCATGTATACGTGTGTGCATCGACCATTGGAGTCGAGAGATGGACGTGCCTCCTTTGCATGGTGCAATTCCCAAGACAAACCCAACACACAAGCCCCCTCCTCCCCGTGCTGGTGATGGTGATAGTGTCAACTCTTCCCACTACACTCTACCAAGTGCTGACTTCTCATGAGCTGCCCCCCCCCCCTCGATAGTGACCTCTCAGTGCCAATTTATAGGTGTTGGCTGCTTGGATTATGGTAATCCAAGTGTGATTAGGGTAAGCTTAATCGGGGAGACAAAGCAAGTGGTGGGCCCGGTGTGGTTGACCCTTGCTTTGTTTTGGGGAGGTTATTAAAAGATGAGAATCTCTAGGTGGGCCTTTGTGACCATCACCTAGAGAGAGGAAATTTACAAAGTGGTATTTTACAATGGCTTGGGTGAAATTGGCCGCGTGGTTGTGTGTTTCCGGCGAATGGTGTGTTGTCGGTACGTCGTTGTCGAGCGTACTTCTTTTCGGGGTCGACCGGGGCATGCCTTCGACGCATTTCCTCTTTTTGTTGTTGGCGGCGCGTGCTTTGGGTTCTCCTTCCTTTTCATTGTCGTTGTATTCGTGGAATCCTTCGTTTTTCCTTGTATTTATGTGCGTATATGCGTGTGTGTGTGTACGTATGTGCGTGTGGACGTATATATATATATATATATATATCTGTGTGTGTGTGTGTGTGTGTGTATGTATATGGGTGTGCATGCATGAGTGCATATGTGTGTATTTGTATGTGTGCGCAAGCGTACGGTGGGAACAGGGCTTATCTATATATATTATATATATGTTTTTTTTTTCTTTTCTCTGTGTGTTGGCGCCCAGCTACGCATGCTTGGGGGTGGGGGGGGGATGGTGTGTGTGTGTGTGTGTGTGTGTGTGTGTGTGTGTGTGTGTGTGTGTGTGTGTGTGTGTGTGTGTGTGTGTGTGTGTGTGTGTGTGTGTGTGTGTGTGCGCGCGTGCGTGTGTATGAGAGAGAGAGAGAGAAGAGAGAGAGAGAGAGAGAGAGAGAGAAGAGCTCTGCGCTACGCCTTCGGGCCGAGAGGGAGAGAGAGAGAAGAGCTCTGCGCTACGCCTTCGGGCCGAGAGGGAGAGAGAGAGAGAGAGAGATTGTGGACAGGGTGGAGCCGAAACAGAGCGCGAGAGAGGGAGAGGGGATTGGGGTGGTGAGTGAGGGAGAGGATGAGGGTGTGTGTGTGTGTGGTCAAGAGAGAGTGGGCTCCGGCTCCTTGCGCTGGGCCTTCGCGCTGACAAGAACGAGAGAGAGAGAGAGAGAGAGAGAGAGAGAGAGAGAGAGAGAGAGAGGAGAGAGAGAGAGAGAGAGAGGAGAGAGAGAGAGAGAGAGAGAGAGAGAGAGAGAGAGAAGGGGATGAGGTGGTGTGGATAGGAGAGAGGGGGGGCTCTGTGGCGGGTGCCCACCATGGCGGGGAAGAGAGTGTGTGACTGAGGGGGCGGGGGGGTGGGGAATAGAGGGTGGAGATAGCGGGCCAAGGGGAAGGGGGGGGGGGGGGGGGGGGGGGGGGGGGAGAATACGGGAGAGCGGGAGCTCACATGCGGCTCGACACAGAGGGAGCACGAGAGGGAAAACGAGAGAGGGGTCAGAGTGAGTGCTCGAGGCTTGCGCCTGGCCGAGGGTGGCCAGTAAGGGGGAGGGGGGGGGGAGGGGGGGGGGGGGGGGGGGGTGGGTGAGAGAGAGAGGATATTAGAGAGAGGTATGTAGGGAAAATGAGAGAGAGAGAGAGAGAGAGGGGGGGGGGGGTTATTTCATCTGATGCTCGTCGGGGGGGGAGAATATACTACGGGGGAAGAGAGAAGAGCATCTCAAACAAAGGCAGCCGGTTAGGCTGGGGTATAGACAAAGCGGGGGCCTAAGGTTGATAAGGCCGGCCAATCGAAGGGGGGGCGTGTGCCATGCCCGTAGGGGTGTCGTGGGGTTTACCAGGCGGTGCCGAGCCTTCCAACAGTGTCGCCAAAGCTCCAGCAGAGGAAAAATAAGTTTTTTTTTCTTTCTTTTCTTTGATTTTCAAAAATCGGCCATCAGTAGCAAGTAATGACCAAAATGTCGACAAAAAATATTACACTGGCCATCACTAGCTCTACTTCCGAGAACTTTCTCTCTGCTACCAACTTTCACTCGGCTTGCACAATACACTGGTCTCATATTAATGGCTGCCCCTTCCCCTTTTGCAATAGCATGGCTCCAATGGCATCGTCCTGTACTGATGGATTTACATAAAAAACTTTCTCCCAATTAGGAGCCTGCATGGCTGACAACCCCTAACACCTCTTAACCCCTCACCTCTTGAAACACTTCTTCACACTTGTCATCCCATTGCAATGGATCATGCTTTGCCACTTGTTGTAATTCATAAAGAAGCTGAGAAGACAATGGAATAAACCGCGCCATGTATTTCACTTTGTGTATAAAAGTTTCCAATTGCTCTGTACTCGTAGGTGATGGAAGAAGAATAATAGACTTAACCTTGTCTGGATCAGCCGCAATGCCATTTTCTGACACCATATGGCTCAATAACTTCACCCTTGGCTGTGCTAGATGACATTCTCTTTGATTTAGTTGTCCTCCACATTCATCATATCGAGCCAATACCATCTGCAACTTCTCATGGTGTTCAGCCCCTACTGCTGTAGACACAAAAGCTTTAACACAACTACCAATGAATGGTGCCAATACCCAATTTTCTCTCTCTCTGATAGAAAGATGGTCCATTTGTCAACCCAAATGGCAATATTGTGTAGCAATAACAGCCCCATGGCGTAATAAAAGTTGTCTTTGTGCGGTCTTTAAGAGCAATCTTCAATTGAAAATAGCCTGAAAAACCATCACACACACTGTACCTCTCATAAACCTGCCACCCCCACTGAATCCAAGATTTGATCAATGAATGGAAGAGGATATGGGTTCTTCTTAGTGGCTGCGTTTAAGGGTTTAAAATCTACACAAATCCTCCACTTCCCATCCTTCTTTGGACTTACTACTACTAGACTCTCACCATTCTGTGGTTTCCACTGAACTATGAACCCTGCCTTCAATAACTTGTCCACCTCTTCCCGCAAGGCTTCCATTTGCTCTTGACCCATCCTTCTTAGCCTTTTCCGCACTGGCTTAGCACCCTCTTTCAACTCTATATGCATCTCTTCTCTCTTTGAACCCTCATATGAAGTAATGAACAAATCAGGAAAACTAGCCAGCATGTGCAAATATATCTCCTTCTCCATAGTTGAGAGGTCTCCACTGATCATTTGTGTCATCACTTCTTGCTTTTTGACGATTCAACCTTGGTTTGCATCAGCACTTCAATCACTTCATAAGGCATTTGTGTTACCATATACATGTGGTAGTGATGTGTGTGAACACACTAGGACCACCGAACGGGCATTTTTTCCCTCTTTAGGAGGTTTTTTCCCCCGTGCATTGTATATACGCCCATCACTCTAGGGCTATCAATCTTTCCATTGCACTCTAAGTAACAACACTCTCTATTGTGTGCCTTGAGCCTCCTTCGTCTTCTCCAAGCTGTGTGTGTTTCTCTGCAACCCTAATTCCAACAATTGGTATCAGAGCAGTTCAGTCGTCCTCTCGGGCTTAGTCGCCAGCTGCTCCATCACACGCCTGCTCACTTTCTCGATTTCAGTGAGCTTTGGCGAGCGTTCGCAGGTTGACAAAAATTTTGGGTAAGCTCGAAGAGCTTGGTTTGCTCAGAATTTTGATTTGGGCTCATTTCGGCCTCCGTTTCCACTACAGGCAGTACTGCACAGCAGGCTATTTCATTTTTGTGTAGAATTTCTGTCAGTGACGTTTTCTACATAACATGTGCCTTATAGTCTTCTACGGTTTGTGCTATATAGCACAGGTTGTTCCCGATCCGTTTCTCCTATTTTCCGGCAGTTTTCACATCAGGTGCAGCATTTACCATGGCTGACAACAATAACACAGAAGTGTTCAAGATGTTTGCTGCTGAGGACAGGTTGGATGGGGACAACTACCCTATGTGGGCTTATATGATGCAACATGTTCTTGTGTCAAAGGGTGTCTGGAACATTGTGCAGGGCATTGATGTACGTCCAGGTTCTGAGGATGTAAGGGATGTTGAGGATGTTGTAGGTCTTGCTGCAAGGATTGCAGCTGTTAGAGTTGTTTTGCCTACGGCAGAACAAGCTCGTTGGGATGTTAAGGATGCGCAGACTCATGCATTGATTGCGTTGTCTGTGAAGCGCACCATTGTTCCTCACATCCGTTTAGCAAAATCTACAAAACAGGCTTGGGATATTTTAGCAGGTCTTTATGCAAGCCGCAGTGAGGCTAAAATTGCTTTGCTGCGTAAAGAGCTGGAGTCGAAGATTATGCATGAGGAAGATGATATGGACACTTTCCTTGCTAGTGTCAAGGATATCAATGAGCAGCTTATTTCTGCAGGTGAAGTCATTTGAGACAGTCTCCTTGTGCAGACTGTTCTTGATGCCTTACCAGATTCCTACCAGACTTTTGCTAGTACTTGGAGACTGATGACCCAAGGAAATACAGAAGTTGTCAAGTTTGATGCATTATGCACATTGCTGTGTGCAACAGTCACTTTCCAGAAAAAACAAGACTAGGCAGCGTTGCACTTGAACAGGCTTTTATTGCTTCTCAAAGAAAGGGTGGTAACAGTAATGCAGCCACTCTCTTATGGTTCTGCTACGAGTGGCAAAAATTTTGTTCCCAATGCTTCTGCTGGCAGCACTTCGTCTGGCAATTCTGGTGATAAGGGCAAAAAGAAGATGCGTTGCCATTATTGTAAAGCTAATGATCACTTGATCAAGTCGTGTCCTAAGTTGAAGGCCAAAGAGGGTAAGAAGAAAGAGAGTGGTTCCACTGCAAATGCTGGTTCCACTACAAATGCAGCCATTGTTGAGTCTTCTGTGAAAGGAGACTGTTTGCTGATGTTGATACAGAATGGGCTTTTAGCGTTAGAGTGCACTTACAATCTTGCTGTCCATGATGCATGCTTGTCAGTTGCTGCAGATTCACATGTCTGGTATTTTGACAGTGGTGCCAAATGCGTGGTTCACTACAAATGCAGCCATTGTTGAGTCTTCTGTGAAAGGAGACTGTGTTGCTGATGTTGATACAGAATGGGCTTTTTAGAGTAGAGTGCACTTACAATCTTGCTGTCCTGATGCATGCTTGTCAGTTGCGCAGATTCACATGTCTGGTATTTTGACAGTGGTGCTACAAAGCACATTACCTCACATCGTGAATTGTTTACCTCTCTTGAGTCTGTCCTCATGGGAATTCAGTCACTTGTGCCAACAACAGCCTCTTATCCAGTCAGGGAGTTGGAAATATTGTGCTCACTGCTGCTAATGGCAGTTCCTTCACACTTGTTGATGCACTTTATGTACCTGGGATCACGAAGAATCTCTTGTCTGTATCCGCACTTGCTAGACTTGGACTTGTAGTCAAATTTGTGGATGACAGATGTACAGTTCATGATCTCAGTTTTGGTGATGAAATTGTTGCATCTGGCCTTTTGTGCCGTAGGGCAGCATAAGCTCACTTTGTATGACAAGTGTGGACAAAATTTTGCAAATGCGTTGCAGATTTCAAGGGCTATTTCAGATGGAAAACTTTGGCATGCACGTTTTGTTATCTGAATTTTGCCAGTTTGCTGCGTTTGCAGAAATCTGTTACGGTTGCTTCTTTGCACCTCTTGAAGCACCTGTCAAACATGTTTGTGAAGGATGTTTTTGGGGTAAATGCAGCGTTCTAAAGTTTCCAAAGGATGGTTCAGTTCGGGCCACAGCATGCAGGTTGCAACTTGTACATAGTGATGTTTGTGGGCCCATGCAAACTCCATCCTTGGGCAATTACCTGTACTTCGTGACTTTCATGGTTGATCTACTCAGGCATGCATGGGGTATTCTTCTTAAAGTGAATCCGAGTTTTTATGTGCTTCAAACTATTTCTGGCTATCGCTAAAATGTCTCGAAATGTACTATGGGCACCCTCCATTCGATCGAGGGGGGGGAGTTTATGTCTCATGAATTTAATGCTTTTCTGGCTAGTCGTGGGAAAAACACCAATGTACAATGCCTTATACACCTCAGCAAAAATGGTGTTTCTGAGAGAAAAAACAGGTCACTGACGGAAATGGCACGATGTATGGTCAAAAGTCAAGCTTTTCTGCATTCTTTTTGGCTTGAGGCCATCATGTGTGCCACTTATGTACTTAACAGGGTGTCCTACGAAAGCTTGCAGTCTATTACTCATATGAAGCATGGCATGAAAGAAAACCTTCTATTGAGCACATGCGTGTTTTTGGTTGTTTGGCATATGCTTTGGTGCCACAAGTGCAACGCAGAAAATTGGATGATAAGGCTTTCAAATGTATTTTTGTTGGTTATAGTGCTGAAAGCAAAGCTTACAGGTTTGTATCATCCGCAAACAAAACGTATTCTGGTTTCTCGGGATGTAGTGTTTGTGGAAGATTATGTTCAGCCCTTGCTGTCATGTACTAGAGACAGTAATGTAAGCTCACAGGACATTTATGACCACTTTGTTGCCTCTTTTCAGTGGTGGAAATACGAATGTAAGTTCCAATGAGGCAAATGTACAGCCTATGGGGGTTTCTAAAATGTTTTATATCAGCCTATTACTAATGCAGATGTACTTGATGAGGAAAGGGCTGAAAATGAGCAGGCTAGAGGTATGCCAAATGGCTGGTGCACACTTTGCGTGACAGTAAATTGGATGCACCTTTGTCTAGTCGTACTCGTTCAGGCTCTCGCCATGCATCTTATGCATCAGATTGTTATGCTTTGGCTGTGTTAGCTTACATGATGTTGAGGAGCCTCTGAATTTGATGAAGCACACAAAATTCAAAAAATTGGATGGCTACCATGCAATCAGAATATGATGCACTTATAGAAATGACACATGGACTTTATGTGATTTGCCTCCTGGCAAAAAGGCCATTGGTACGAAGTGGGTTTACAAGTTGAAACACAAACCGGATGGTGAGATCGATCGCCATAAGGCTTCGACTTGTTGCAAAGGGTTATGCACAGCAAAAGGCATAGATTATGAAGAGACTTTTGCTCCCACTTGTCGTATGACTACTGTGCGTTTTCTATGTGCATTGGCAGCTCATTTTGGTTGGGATGTACATCAATCAGACATTGTTACTGCTTTCTTGAATGGTGACATATTTGAGGAAGTTTATGTAACGCAGCCTCGCGGTTTTGTCATAAAAAGACAAGAGGACAAAGTGTGCAAATGTAACAAGGCTTTGTATGGGTTGAAGCAATCTCCTCGTGCTTGGTATGAGGAAAGCTGACACTCTTTTGGTCAAACAAGGCTTTCGTAACAGTCCCAACAGAAAGCACATTGTATGTAAAGCGTGAGGGTGATGTATTTCTCATCGTGGTTCTTTATGTTGATGATTTGTTGATTCACTGGACAAATGAGAGACATATTGCAGACTTTAAGGCTGATTTGAATGCTACTTTCAAGATGAAAGATTTGGGACTATTGTCATTATTTGGGTATACAGTTTAAGCGTGTAATGGTGGTATTGCCTTGTGTCAAAAAAGTTACATAGAGACATTGCTATGTAAGTTTGGACTTGAGGATTGCAAACCTATTGCCACTGCCATGGAAACAGGTTTGAAGTTGAGTCGACATGATGCTGGTGATCTGCTGATGTCACTCTTTACCAAACTGTTGTTGCTGGGCCTCATTTATGTATGCAACATGAGGCCAGATATTCAGTTTGCAGTCTCACAGGTCAGCAGATTTATGCATAGCCCAGGGTCTAAGCATTGGCAGGCTGTCAAGAGGATTTTTCGCTACCTTAGTGGCACTTTACATCTGGCTTGTTTTATCCAAGGGAGGATCATTGCTGCCAGACTTACATGCTTTTTCGGACTCATATTGGGCTGGTTGTTTTGACACGCGAGTGTCCACAAGTGGTTTTTGTTTCATGCTTGGAAGTTCATGTATATCATGGTTGAGCAAGAAGAAACCTATTGTGGCCACTTCGAGTTGTGAGGCTGAGTACAGGGCAGTCTTCACACATACGGTTGAGTGTGTATGGCTCAGACGCCTTATGGCTGATTTGGGTGTTGGACAGGACATTGCCAACACTATCTACACTGTCAGTCAGAGCACATTGGCAGTTGCAACAAACCCAGTTTTTCATGCTCGCACAAAGCACATTGAGGTGCATTACCACTATATTAGGGAGAGGCTCTCAGCAGGAGAGATCAGCTTGGCTTATGTGCCAACACAGGACAACCTTGCAGATCTTTTCACAAAGGCATTGTCTCGTGAGAAGCTTGAAGCTTTCCACAAAGCTTTGGGCTTACTCCCTTTGTGGACTGATCCTGTCCTCAGGGCATGGCACTTCCCTTTACTCATGTGCGAGCTCTCGTTCACCTCATCACTCTAGGGGGGATTTGTTACCATATACATGTGGTAGTGATGTGTGTGAACACACTAGGACCACCGGGGCATTTTTTCCCTCTTTAGGAGGTTTTCTCCCTCGTGCATTGTATTACGCCATCACTCTAGGGCTATCAATCTTTCCATTGCACACTAAGTAACGCACTCTCTATTGTGTGCCTTGAGATCTTCGTCTTCTCCAAGCTGTGTGTGTTTCTCTGCAACCCTAATTCCAATAATTTTGTAAATGCAACTAAACCAGACTCCTGGATTTCTTTGTCCATCAAAAGAAATGCAACATCAACATCCTCATCACTGCTGGTAATACTATCATTGTCCTCATCAGTCATTGTGGAATAGTCTTCATCACTAGACTCATCTTCATCTTCATAAATCTCTTCCAATCGTTTCCTTGTGTCCATATTGTATAGCTTCTTGGCACCTATCTTTCCATCGAGGCTAATCGTACCACATCTCCAATCTCCAATAACAAAGTATACATTTTTTAAATTTTAATGCTTGCCAAACCCTTTAGTAGTCATAGCAAAAATTATGGTGCTTCTCATACACAATGGAAGACCAACATATAAGAAATTCAAAACCTTGCAAGAAAGAGAGTCATAGACAGCGAAAAGTAGTTTCATTAAAGAAATCAATGCTTTACATGATATCCGGCTTTTGATTTAGGATCTTTCTAATTACAATTTTTTGGCGCTTGGCCTTTTGGGGTGGCTCCCTGTTAAGTAAAGTGGTTGTGATTTCTTGGGTGTCATTAACCCCTACAGCTTGGTTCATGCCGACATGGCCAATAAGGCGCCCGCGAAAGTTTACACTGAAAGTGGATATTGCAAAATCTTTCTTTACAAGCACTACAAGGTTGGCCGTTTGGGCAAGTGTTGTTAAACACAACGCCTTGGAGAGTGAACGGAGAGCAAAAATGTTGTAGCGACCATTGGGAGAGTAGTCGGCATGGACAACAACCACGACACCAGTGGGAAGTGTGCCGAGGTAGTGAGCAAGTGCCGCTTGAGGTCCGAACGGCGTCCTCCTCTCCCCCCCGACCGTTGCGCCCAGGCGTCAACCTCTAGAACATCCTGCAGAACATAGGTTTTCTGAGATATGGCACAGAATTATGATATAACATTAACAAAATCATTTGTAACAATCAAATGTAAGTGAGCATCTATACCTCTTGTCTACGATCCTCCTCATCGGCATCCGGGTGCAAGTAAAGATCCACGCTTGACTTTCCCTTTGGATCAAGCAAAACAGGTGTTGCAGCAGGTGGTGGTGAATCCACTCTTGCGCGTTTAGCCAAACACATGGCTTGCACGGCAACAAACTCCTCCTCAGAGACCTTGGCCTGCTCGGCCGCTGCCACCTCGGCTTGTGCGATCGCTACTGTGTCCGCCAAAGTATTCCCCATGGGCAGTAGGAGATCATCATCATGGGAGGTGGTGGTATCAAGATCAAACTTTCCATGGGCATTGAGGATTGCGAAACACTCATCCATGCGAAGCTCAAAGGATTTCTCCAGATCGTGCATAAACACAAACTCCTCCCACCCACCACAATGGAGGAGAAGCGGGTAATCTCTACCTCAGGGATGGCATCCCGAGTGGTGGTTCCTTCTACCGGTCCTGAGGATGAACCGACTGATGGAGAGGCCTCCAAGAGGCCTTGAATCCCTACAGGGTAGGTCAAGGCAAGCTTCCTCTCCTCTGCGGATGAGTCAATGGCCGCGGGCTTGGGGTCCTTCACATCAGCCAATACCCCGCCGATCTGCAAGTGAGGTAGCACTACGTCAGGGCCTGCTGGGCACTCGTGAAGGAGGAAGATCATTATGGCCTGAACAGAGAAAAAAGTGTTTCCGATCCTTCCCTTACGCATTGCTCGCACATCATCAGCTTTAAGCCGCACATATTGTCCGGCGGGTTGTGCTATGGTGGCAAAGCGTGCAAGCCGCTGATGAAATGGCCTGTCCCCTTGGTAGATGTGGTGGAGAAGGCCTTCAGGGACCCATTGCCCTGGTCGGTTTGGTAACTCAACAATGAATCTCCCCATGCACGTGGAAATGTATGAAGTAATGTGCTCAAGAGATTGAGAGTGGAGGGTCAAGTGGTTTCCAAATCGGGTTGGGTTGTGAAAAATGCTTGAAGCTCAGGGCGATTTGCATGCCCAACCTCAGTAAGGAATGCATCTAAAGCACTAGTAGCAGCCATGTCTTCTCTTTGCATGATTGGGTATGCTAGGTCTCTCTGCAATGCTGGGATGAAAATGGTGAAATGAGGAGGTGGTCCTCCTTATATAGACATATTCTATCTCGAAAAAAATAAAAAATATGGATTTAAAAAATAAATTTACACCACCTTAAAACTCAAGTACAAAATCAATTACAACACCTTAAAACTTTTCAAAATCCTTAATAAAATATCCAATATATAAACGATTAAAGTTACAAGCCAATTCACTTAGACAAGATGATTTCGTCTGTAGCCCAATCTTTGTAAAAAGCATAGTGGCCTCCATCCGCCTTCCAATCTATACAACCAAAATGGGCAATCAAAATACAAAAAAACCACAGAAAATAAGAAAAGGTAGCTAAGGAAGCACAAAGCAGACCTTGCGTTGTTCTAGTTTGAAACTGGCATTACCGACATCCTCGAATCCCATTATGACAAAGTGTTCCCGAAGATTGGCAAGAGTCCAATGCGGATTCACTGCAACCACCTCCACCTCGTTATTGGGCATGCGGATACGAATTTCAAAGGATTGAATCTCTTCGGCTGTCAGCTGCAAGGGTATCCATTTGCCACGTTTGTGCATCCACCACTCATAGCTAAACCGTGCATACAAGGTGCACCTTGCTTTCAAATACCAAAGGCAAAGCTGTGTGGGAGACACATTGCACTTATAACGGTCACCATCATGCAAATCGTCAACATAGACCCAATTGACACCTAGAATGGTGTCCATTGCATCTATGTCAACTTCTTTGCAAACAAACATTGTTGGTGTTTCTACAATCGGTAGAGAGCGGAATGCATGCACAAACAAATGAATGGGACAATGCCAACTGAGACCCACCGATCTGGTTGCCTTACCAAACTTTAGGGACCCTTGGAAATCTTGCAGCACCTTGCGCTTGAAAGAAAGCAAAGCCCAATGGTGTGGAGTTGGCCATTCTGCACTCTGCAATGAGGGTGTCTCCACGGCTTCTAACCTACCATAGCTTTGGCTTGACTTCGGCACCACGTACTTGTGGGAGTACATGAATATTCGCTGGTCGGTAAGTTTTTTCGATGAAACATTAGGAAACATAAGCTCCCCAATGTGAGCATGCACAACCATGAACGTGCTTGAGAGGCACTCAAGCGGATGCTCCTCAACTAAGTTGGATGGAGAAAAACATCTTTACAAATGTCCTTAGTTAAACATAATGATCACATAAACGTAAACATGACATATGCATGGGTTAGCTAAACCATGAAAACTTACAATGAGGTGCAAATTGAGTAGAAGCTCTCTTGAGGTGGAGCTGAGCTGCACTGTAGACGCGTTGCACGATGGCCACCATTCCGGACTTTGTTTCTTTGAATGTCAATAGCCGGCCCTTCCAATGACATTCCAATACGCCTCGACACCGTACGCGATGAGGTCCAGCACGTGACAGTTGCATGTAGATCCATGCACCCTTCTTGAACACTTGTGGGATCCATACCCCCTCTGAGTCTTTTGTGTTGTGCAACACAATCTCCTCTATCTCTGGTTTGGGCCGTCTATGCGTGGACATGCTTGGGAAATTGGGCTTAGGAAGGGATTTGAAAGAGTTGAGTACTGTGGAGAGAGAATGAGGAGCTGAGGGGAGGGTGAGGTGAGTTGCCTATGGTGGCTATGGTGGCTTTGACAGTGGAGATAGAGAAAGAGAGGAGTGAGAGGTAGAGAGGTAGAGAGGATAGTGGAGCTGTGGGCTATGGAGTGCGGGACTGTAGAGGGTTGATGGAGGTGTGAGAGAAGGGGGAGCTATGGAGAGAGAGGAAGAGAGTGGTGGAAAGCTTTTGGCTATGGCTGCCTTGACTGTAGAGAGAGAATGGGAGGAGGGAGAAGAGGGAGCGTGTGGGAGAGAGAAAGTAATGAGGGAGAGAGAGAAAAGTGAATTTTGGGGGGAAAATTTGACTTTTTTAAGTTAGTTTATGTTTTGGGACAGTTTTGGAGGCAAATGGGTCAACTTTGGAACTTTTGAAAAATTTTCAATATTTTGGGTTTTTAAGCATGCGCGTTTTTTTTTGGGGGTTCCCTCCCTCTTTTATGACACCTCTCTCCTCCTATTTACCCCCCCCCCCCCAGCCTACCTCCCACCTCTCTCTAAGAACCAAGCATTGAAGAGGGAGACAATTAGGCTGCACCCCTACCATTCCTCCCCCTCTAGGTGATATCCCAAGAGCCTTCTCATTGGTTCTCCCTTAAGCCTTCACTAATCAAAAAGGCCCAAGGAGAGTCCATATTTTTCCTAATGGCACAAGCAGAGTGATATACAAGAGACAAAATATCCCGCGAATGTGGGAAAACAAAACTAAGAAGAATAGAGAATGGACTCCAAAGATCAAGACAACATTGCACCCTTTTATTGGCCATGATGATACTTACAAATGGTGGTCTTGACTGTTACAAACCTGGCTCTCCGCACTAGGGATGCATGATGGAATGCAAGCACCATACGGTGCATGGAAAAGTTAAAGTTAGCGGGAGGGTTAGTTGAGGGAAAACATCAAGATGATGCAGCCACCGACGACATCAATCACCAACATCGAGAGCGGCCCAAGGTAGCATGGTGTGGATGCATTCAATCCTACCAAGCTCATGTTGCCTTGCGGGGGAGTAATGACTGCCTTATGTGCATGGAGTGGTCATGACTAGTAACTCTACCATGGTGTGGTGGATAATGGGGAAAATGGTGATGTTGCCAATGCTAAAATGCCCAAGCTTGCAACCAAACATGATGCCATGAGCTCTCTAGCTTGGGAGGGTGCATTATGTGCTTAGTGGTGCTTAAAATGTAGAGTGCATGGAGCTAGTGTGTTCATCCTTCACTTGTGCCTGCTTTGTGCTTAGCGGAGTCCTCTTTATATAGGCTTGAGAGGTGGTCCTTACTTAATGGTCCTTGCAAATATCCATTGGTCGCTGTAGAAGGTCTAGATGTCTCTCTAGTAAGAGAGATAGAGAGAGAGAGAAGGTAGAGATAGAGAGAGAGAGAGAGAGAGAAGGTAGACATAGAGAGAGAGAGAGAGAGAGGAAACAGAGGGGTGGGGAGAGTTTTTTTACAATCTACTAGCCATTGGCTAGGTTATTAGGGAAGAGTGGAGTTCGGGGAATTTTGTTGATGGTTCGGGTGGTCGTGTGAGGTTTAAAGCTGCTAGAATTGGTAGTTGTTGCGGGAAGCCGAGATGCTACGTGTTGCTTCCTCTCGGTGCTGGCCGGGGCATGCCTTCGATGCCTCTTCTTGTTTTGGTGTTGGCGACGCGCGAATTGGCCGTCTTATTTTTGTTGTTGGCATTGATTCCTTTGCTTTTTTTTATTATTCTCTGGTGTGTGCATATATGCATGCGTGTATTGTGTGTATGAGTGAGTGTGTAAGCGTGTCCATTGTAAGTGTGTATGTGTATGTGTGTGTGTGTGTGCGTGTGTGTGTGTGTGTGTGTGGATGTGTTTATATATGTGCGCTTGAGTGTATGTGTGCATATGTACAGGGTTGTGGATGTGTAGGGGTGTGTGTGTGGGAACGAGAGAGGGGGGGGTAATTTTTATAAAACATGTGTGTAATATTTATATATATATATATATATATATATATATATATATATATATATATATATATATATATGCTTGATGCGCAGGGAATCAGAGAGGGAGAACGAGATTGAGGGGGGAGAGAGAACGCAGCCGCTGGGGAGAAAGGGGGGGTGGGAGAGTGTGTGTGTGTGTGTGTATGTAGGTGTGTAGTGGGTGTGTGTGTGTAATTAGAGAGAGAGACAGAGACTCCGGTCCTGTATATTGCGCGCCTTCGGGCTTCACGACACAGAGAGCGAGGGAGAGACGGGGCGGGGGGGGGTGAGATGGTGAGGGAGGGAGAAGGTGTGTGGGTGTGGTGGATGAGAGAGAGAGAGAGAGAGAGAGAGAGAGAGAGAGAGAGAGAGAGAGAGAGAGAGAGAGAGAGAGAGAGAGAGAGAGAGAGTGGCTTCGTATCTACGCCTGCACAGGCGAGAGAGAGAGAGAGAGAGAGAGAGAGAGAGAGAGAGAGAGAGAGAGAGAGAGAGAGAGAGAGAGAGAGAGAGAGAGAGAGAGAGAGAGAGAGCAAGCTTGTCGACAGGGAGTGTGTGAGGGTGTGTGTATGTGTGTGTGGATAAGAGAGAGAGAGAGAGAGAGAGAGAGAGAGGAAGGTAGTGTATCTGGCGCCTTCGGTCTTGTTGAAAGAGGGCGCGAGAGAGAGATAGAGTGCGGGCTCCTTGCTTTGCTGACAACGAGCGAGAGAGGGGGGGTTTTGTGTGTCAACGGGGTGGGTTAATGAGAGAGAGAGAGAGAGAGAGAGAGAGAGAGAGAGAGAGAGAGAGAGAGAGAGAGAGAGAGAGAGAGAATGAAAGAGAGAGAGAGAGAGAGAGAGAGAGAGAGAGAGAGAATATGCTACGTGGCCCGCCGGTGGAAGGAAGATAGGAGGGGAGAGTGAGGTCGAGGGAGTGAGGTAAGAGAGAGAGGAAATAAAAAAATGTGAAGGGTGTTTGTGTATAAATAACGCAAGAGAGAGAGAGAGAGAGAGAGAGAGAGAGAGAGAGAGAGAGAGAGAGAGAGAGAGACTGACTTTGGTTCATGCATGGCGGCCTTCCAATGGAAAAGAACCATGTAGGCTTGTTTTATTGGCTAGATGGTAGAGAATCAGGGTAAGAGATAGAGAGATGGTGGTTTAAAAGGGAAAACGCGGTAGCCTATTGCAAGCGTGTGAGCAAGGAAGGGGAAACTGGTGGAAGTAATAAGAGTAAAAAACTGTTTTTTTATTTGTGTTACCTCATGCTCTTGAATGTGGCTTATTCTTGCGGTTTGGGTTTCGAAAATTGAGAACTTTAACTCTCAGGCCGGGCTAGAGGGTGGTGTGGCTAACCCGGTATCAACGCATAGCAAGAGAGTACAACTCCATCTTCTGACTCATCATTGAATACTTAGCTTTAGCACCAAAAACCTTATCTAGATGCATCCAGGCAGTGTTGGTAGATTGCATGTCATCCAGATAATGAATAAAATCATCTTCGAGAGATGTCAGAATAATACCTAATGCTTGTTGCTCGACAAATAACGCTCGGGTAACTGCAGCGGATGTGCCTGCTTCGTTGACTGATAGCGGCTTCACGATGCTCCACAAATTCTTGCGCATCAGATATCCCTTCACTTTGATTTTCCAAGTTTAGAAGACGGATCCGTTGAATTTATCCACCTTTAATGCCATATTTGATATGCCAATGATAGCTTGGTCCTATTTGCTATGCTTGCAAAGACAAGTATACCTTGGCTAATAGAATTTTGAATTGATTTTTAACAAAAATTGGATGCGTAGCATATAAAGTCAAGGAAATCATGTTTTGACAATGTTGGTAGAAACACAATTGCTAGCCACTATGGGAGATAATGCCCAAACAACTGCCAATAGCTGCATCTCATGAATGGACTTCACAAATTTTGGCCGATAAATAATCACACTGTGTGAACCCTAGCTTCAATAGGAGACATCTAAATCAAAACTTTGTTTTGTTTTTTTATAAAAAAATAATGATCTACAGGCAGTCGGCCGGCTCTTTGAAGAACTGCGAGTAGCGAGGGCTCTCTGAAGCACCGCGAGCAAGGAGGATGGCATCGCCAACCGGTTCTTATGCAGTAACCAACTTACCCTTCATCCTAGCAAGCTCTTGTAGTTGCACCTTCCTGCCCGCCTGAGAGCCTGACGCTTTGTGTGCCAGCCTTTCGAGATGCGAGGTTTGAAGCGCCACCGTATGCAACCGCAAGCTCTGATACCGCGCACTGCAGTCATCATGCAGAGAGAGAGAGAGAGAGAGAGAGAGAGAGATTCGATACTGCACGATCAAAAACAACTCACGACATTCTATTTAGTTCAAAAGCTTTTACAATATATAAAGGATTGTAACCATGCAAGATCCAATTTTAGATGAGCCTTCTGCATGCTTCATAATGGGAGTTTCCCACAAGCATACAGACAAGGGCTTGAACCCAACACTCTGTGCCAAATTTGTGGTCTCAATTGCAAAACAAGATCAATCTTGGTCTATCATGATCCAAGGTATGATTGACAAGGCAAAAGTTTTCTCTAAAGGTGGGAAGTGGAAAGAGATCGAGGTGGTCCAGCTTGAGACTGGGTGGCATCACATGTGAATTGGTGCGAAAGTGTAATAGGGCAACAAGGGTTTTGGAATGGGGTGAACTGACCATGTACTTCGAGAAATCCATCTTGCAATGGTCCCGTTGACTGTCTAAAGCCGCTAGTGTAATTTTGAACCCTTATTGGAGTAAAATTGCGAAAAGGATGAACAATAAAGGACTCCAGTGGTTGATCCACTTTTGGATAATAACAACAAGTGCTGGAAATTGTCTCACCACTTGGCTGTCTAATTTCAACTCAATGGCATGGAGAAGCTGCTTGCCAACAAAGTGGTAGAAGGCCTAGAAAACATTTTGATGCCTCTGGGAATCTACTTTTGAGTGGAAAGCTTGGAAATGGCCCATGTGTGGCCATTTCTTTAAACCTCATATTATCAAGGTCATTTATCACGCGTTAATGCACGAGGTTGTTTGGTTCGGCCCTTTGAACAAACAATGAAAGAAACAATGGACACTTGGAGTCTACAATGGTCGTATTTTATGAAGGTATTTTTGTGGAAGGTGTTGTGGGAGGCTGTGCCACAACAAAAATCAAGATTCAGGCATCTGGTATTGGATTGGATAGATTTTCAGGGTGCAGATCGGCTAGCGAAGACCTCACCCACCTTTCCATGGAATGCTTGGCAATTAGAGGCCTGGCAGGACATGGGTACAAAGAACGTGTATGATGTGAGCGGGATGAAAACACACACAATGCCTCTATAATCACCCAACACACACTCTTGGGATGATACACACACACACACACACACACTATGGGGCACCACTCGGCTTACACAACCCAACTGGCCGAGACAGGGAACACACCAATGGAGTGAGAGGAGAGAGACTATCCATTTGCCCACTCAACACAAAGACACGCACACAGACACACACCCAAAAACTCAGCTCAAAAGAGAAAAAAAATTGATGTTTAGATACAATTGAGCTTGGGCAAACACCAATGGGGCAAATAGCTCACACAATATGGATGAAATACGCTAGATACAATCACAAATTTGAACAGAGGCTTCGTTCATATATAGGAGAAACTTACACAGACAAAAACAGCACAAAAAAGTGAGGAATTTGGCAAAATGGGCAGCACCATTGTGTCCAGAGCGGCCAAAAACCACAGTCGGCAATATCAAAGTGCTCAAATCCGACCTCGGATGAGTAGTTTATGGCCAAAACAAGCTCCAAAAACAACAAAAACTGAGTCGCGGCTATTCGTCCTCTTCTCTCCATGTTGTGCTGGTCTTTTTCTCAGGTTTTTCAGTGGCCACACTTCACTTTATCCCTTGGGCACCTTTGGCCTTTTAGTTGACCTCAAACAGACCCCAAACAGGCCAAAAACTAGCCACGCAGTGCATTTTTGTCACCCTTCTACATCCATCTGCACACCTCGCACTCAACTTTTTCCAATACTGCATCCCGCAACCACGTGAAGTGGACCCCAAATATAATCCTCATGATGACCTTTTTGCATAATCATCACAAGAAAACACCCACATTGTGTCCTCGTTTACCCACGTACAAGTATTGACCCCATTCGACCTCCTGCCGCCAATAGATGCCATCTGACGCACCTGCTTACCTCATGTCGTCGGCCCGCGGATAGCTTCCTCGAGAAGTTTTACATGCTACCAACTCCTTATTACTATACAAATAACACACGGGTACTGGTGATAATGAAAATCGATGTACTATGTACAGGCTGTCCTACTTGTACACATGTGGGTCCCATGTAACCACCTGGCTCTGGAAAATGGGCAATCCTTTATTCAATGCACGATGGATGTGTGTGTACATATGTGCAATCACTTCTTCCAAAAAAATCCTAACATAATTTGCTTATCCCCTAGCCTGCTAGATCATTCATGATCAACAACAGCAAACAGAGGTATGAGACTCGCTGCGTCACAGGTCTCCTTATCCCTCACAGACATTACTTGTTCTATAGATAGCTCATCTTGCTCCACCATCATCAATCTAGCATGATGCAATTTAAGATGCAGTCCATGTACCCTTATGTAGAATCCCATCCAGGTTAGCCAATTAATATGTACCATTCGGAAAACACTCCACTACCTTGAAAGAGCCTTCCCACTTAATTTGAAACTTCGTTTGGAATGCCTTGTCCAACTTACTATTGTAGTGCAAAACCAAGCTTGATACCCTTACTTTTGACTTTTTCATTTATCTTTGCTAAATCCTTATCTTGCATCTGTCCATATTGTTCCAATGCGCTCATTCTAACCAGCTGAGCCTCTTGTAATTGTAAGACCCTCTCTTTATGTGCATCACTAGACTGCCCAAGCAACTTCTCTAACATCTTGACCGCAGGAAACTCTACTTCCATAGGCAATAGTGCTTCATTTCCATATACCAAATGAAATGGAGTAAACCTTGTACTTGTCTTTACCGAAGTACGGTAAGCCCATAATGCACTAGGCAATTCCAAATCCCAATTCTTTCCTTGGTGCTCTATCACTTTCCAAAGAATTTGTACCAACTCACCATTGAATCTTTCATTTAAGCCATTACATCGTGGATAATATTAAGGAGTGGTATGTTGGTGCCTAATCTTCATCTTTGCGCATAAAAAGTATAGCAGTTTCTTTCTACTTACTGGCCCCTTATCCGAAAGTAGCTCCAGTGGCACCCCAAACTTGCAACATATTTCATCATACACAAATTTTGCTACATCCTTTGAAGTGATTTTTTTTATTGCTATAGCCTCTGCCCATTTAGAGATATAGTCCATTGCAGTCAAAATATAGCTTTCGCCCCTGCTTGTGATGGTAACGGGCCTATTGCATCAATCCCCCACTTTCAAACACATCAAACGCCATAATGGTTTTTGTAGCTCTGGCGTCAACACTCTCTTCCCAAATGCTTGACACCTATTGCAAGACCTACACCAATGGTGAACATCCTTGTGCAAACTAGGCCATACATACCCCTCTTGCAAGATCTTATGCAAGGTGATCTTTAGAGAAAAATGGCCGCCACATGCGCCTTCATGATTCTCTTCCAACACTCTATAAAGCTCCTCCCTCCACGGTACACGTCTCAACACGAGATCAGCCCCTTTCATGTATAAGATATCACCAATCAATTTGTACCTATATGCTCTACACACAAAATCATACTTCTTAGACTTCTGAATGTCCTTCGGAATGATTCCTGTTAGCAAAAACTCCTCTTCTAGATCCAAAATTTCTCGGACATGATAAAGATGTACATTGGTCCTCAACACAAATAGCTCCCCGATCATGCTTTGAGCTGCTTCATGTGCCTCTCCATCTAGAGCACGTTCAATGTTTCCGATTCTCCATGCTTTGAACTTTTTTAATAGGCCTTTAATTTTGAAACACATTTCCTTCAATGACATGTTCTTGCTCTTCCACACACCCAACACACGCTTCGCAACTAGCAAGGAATCGCCTTTTATGATCAACCTTCTAATCCCATGCTTCAAACAAATGTGTAATCCGGCTTCCAAAGTAGCATATTCAGACTCATTGTTACTATGCGCATCCAATTTGAACCCCCTCTTGCATTCTAGCTTCCCCTCTGGATCATAAAGTGCTATACCCCCTGAAGCCGCATCATGGCTCTTTCTGTATGGACCATCAAATAACAAAAAATGTGCATTGATGATCTATGGCACTTCTTCAACTACCCTTCTCACCACCTCTTCCTTAACAGGAAGGGGATTCTCCTTGTAAGTCAACAAATCAGCTAGGGTAGCTCTTGTACTGTCTTCCACTAAAAAAGAGAACTCAAACTCTTGCAGCTCAATTACCCATTTCATGATCACATTGACATGTTAGTGCCGTTAATTAACTGTGGCAAAAAGGCGTAACTCGTTAAGAAAACAAAAGGTCGTGGTAGCAAGTAATGACAAAATCGTCGGTAAGCAAATATTACACTGGCCTCATATAATGGCTGCCCTTTCCATTTTGCAATAGCATGGCTCCAATCGCATCGTCCCCTACTGATGGATTTACATAAAACACTTGCTCGCAATCTCCAGCCTGCATGGCTTACAACCCCCCTAACACCTCTTTCACCTCTTGAAACACTTCTTCACACTTGTCATCCCATTGCAATGGGTCATGCTTTGTCACTTGTTGTAATGGATAAAGGAGTTGTGAAGAAAATGGAATAAACCATGCCATGTACTTCACTTTGCCAGTATAAAGGTTGCCAATTGCTTTGTACTGGTAGGTGATGGAAGAAGAATAATAGACTTAACCTTGTCTGATCAGCCTCAATTCCATTTTCTGACACCATATGGCCCAATAACTTCACCCTTGGCTATGCTAGATGAAATTTCTTGAATTTAGTTGTCCTCCACATTCATCATATCAAGCCAATACCATCTGGAGCTTCTCATGGTGTTTAGACCTACTGTTGTAGACACAGAAGTCGTCCATAAAAGCTTTAACACAACTACCAATGAATGGTGCCAATACCCAATTTGCTCTCTCTTGATAGAAGGAACGTCCATTTGTCAACCCAAATGGCAATACCGTGTAGCAATAACAACCCCATGGCGTAATGAAAGTTGTCTTTGTTCGGTCTTTAAGAACAATCTTCAATTGAAAATAGCCTGAAAAACCATCACACACATTGTACCTCTCATAACCTGCCACCACTGAATCCAAGATAGGATCGATGAATGGAAGAGGATATGGGTTCTTCTTATAGGCTGCATTTAAGGGTTTAAAATCTACACAAATTCTCCACTTTTCATCCTTCTTTGCGCTGACTACTACTGGACTCACCCATTCTGTGGTTTCCACTAGGACTATGAACCCTACCTTCAATAACTTATCCACCTTTTCCCACAAGGCTTCCATCTGCTTTTGACCCATCCTTCTTAGCCTTTGCTGCACTGTCTTAACACCTTCTTTCAGCTCTATATGCACCTCTTCTCCTTTGAACCCTCTAATCTCTTCATATGAAGTAATGAAAAAAAATCAGGAAAACTAGCCAGCATGTGCAAATATATCTCCTTCTCCATGGTTGAGAGGATCATTTTGTGTGATCAGTTCCTGCTTCTTTGAAAATTCAACCTTGGTTTGCATCAACCTATTGACCACTTCATAAGGCCTTTCACTTTCATCTTCAATCTCATTTGCAAATGCAACTAAACCAGACTCATGGATTTCTTTGTCCATCACAAGAAATGAAACATCAACATTCTCATCACTGCTGGTAGTACTATCATTGTCCTCATCAGTCATTGTGGAATAGTCTTCATCACTAGACGCATCCTCATCTTCATAAAGTTCCTCAATACTTTCCTTGTGTCCATATTATATAGCTTCTTGGCACATGTCTTTCCATAGAGGCTAATCGTACCACATCGCCAATCTTGAACAGCTCCCACTGCACATAACCATGGTTTGCCCAGTATAATAGGTTATGCTCCCAACCCACTGGCATCACATGAAAATCAACCACCACCTTTGCATCATACGCCTCCACTTCTAAGCTCTTTACAACACCCAAACATTTTACTTTCTGATGGTTGCCAATTTGATCCGAAAGCCTGACACCCCAGTCACTGTAAGACCCATCTTCTCAACACAGGAGTCCGTTATGACACATATATGGGCTCCGACATCAACATAACCTTGTCCCAGATTTTTTCTTTTGTGCCACACATCTACTATTGGGCAAATGTCTGGTATCTCATCCATTGCCAATACTTCACTGAACCTCTCTTTGGTTCTTTCTCTAGTGGGTTAACCATCCTCTTTCATTGTCGCTTTAGCTTAGGAACCATCTCTATAAGTTGACCAAAAGTAACATCTACTTTCCTGCTCATCAGATCGTCCTTCAAGTCATAGCTTAATTGCTTGGATCCCCTAGTGGAAAATCTGAAACATGAAACTTGCGACAAGCCCTTCTTTTCCTCTTGTCCTTGACATCCTCGTCTTCATGGCTCTTTCCCTTCTTCTTACTAGGACCTGGGGTACTTCTTCCTTCCTTATCCTGTGTGGTCCTCTTCCCAATAGGCATCACTAATGTAACCTGCAGCTTTGTTGCCTTCTCCAAGGTGACCACGCTTATCACTTTTGTCTTTCCCTTTTCCTCTTGGGTTAATCCATTGGTTCCTTCTTCTCCCTTAATTTCAATGCCATAATCATTTGACCTAGTTAGCACCTGCCTTGGCAATGGATACATGTCTCCCCCCATCCTTGGTGGCTTATCACATTGCGGGCTGATGTGGCCCAACTCTCTCCAATTATAACGCATGGGTGTCTGCCTCCAAGCTCTACCATTGCTTTGTCCAACACCATTCCTGGGTCTTTCTTCACCTCCTAGATAATTTTCACACCTCCCCGGACCTCAATTATTTCCCACATTACCTAGCATGTTTAGGTTGAGATTCTTCATTAAATCTACCACTTGCCTCATGTCTTGCCTTAGCCCATCATCTTGCACTACTGTAGTGACCACTGCTGGCATAACCTGAGGAGTAACAGAAACCATTGATTCATGATGAACCCCTGGCATGCGACCTTGCGAAGAATCCATAGGCGCAAACTCAGACCTCCTGGGAAAAGACTCTGTTCCTAGCTCACTCATTCTTCTCAGCTTCCACTCTTTGTTCCTTGCTACCTCTAGTGCATCTTCATATGTCCTAGGCTTCTTTAGCTCCACTCTCCAACGTATATTCTCCCAGAGACCAGCCAAGAACCTGTCCTTCTTCATCATGTCAGGTGGGGGTACCTGTGGTGCTAAGGCCTTGCACATCCTCCCCATGCCATTGAAAACTTACGTATGTACACATCTACTGGCTCACCTTCCCTTTGTACCAAACCCTGTACTTCTTGCCACACTTTGTCAGGATATTCTGTCTTCACAAACTCCACTTCCAATCCATGCCGTAAATTATCCCAACTTAATCTGACAAGTGGATCGGCCACACGCAACTCCTCTTCAAATGATTTGGACCAAACTCGTGCATCACTCTTCAAACAAATTTGGAGAAGACATAACATCTGTGCAGGATCGTGAATTTGATTGCTAATGCAGGCAACCTCCATCTTTTCCAAAAAGTCTTTCACATCTTCATCACTTCTTCCAAATAAGAGAAAGCCATGGCTACCCAAGTTTCGATGCTTTGAGAACCCCTTTGAATACACGTGCAAGAACCCAAAACTTTGGACTGACTCAATTCCAAAAACTTCAATGGTGCTCCTCTTTAGATAAGGACAAACACATGTACATAAAATGAGTTTTCATAATTAATCATTGGAATTACAACATGCAAAGGGGATTCCAGTATCTCTCATAATCTTCTTGGCCCAAACATAAAGACTATGCGCTGTTGGAAAAAACTCTTCCTGGACACATGAACATTTATCTAGATTCTTTGTATTTAATGAAAAGGATTCAATTGAGGTCCGTCGTGATTATCCATTAAAATCCATCCATGTAGCTTCCAAGAAGGCACACCTAACTTATCCTCTAATTTTGCCGGAATTTCAGCAGCATAACAGCATAAATGGCTCAAAAGACCAAAAAACCAGCCATCACAACTTGGAAAAATTTTGGTAGAGTTTCCCCAAAAGTAGAGCAATAAGAACCCAAAATATAGAATGTATATGTATGCATAACCTGCCAACAATAGAACCCGAGCATCAAGTAGGAATCACTAGTACATAGCCTATGACAAGGTCACGAAAAGGGTGCTCCATCCAACTGTATCACCGAAAGGATCTCACATTTGAAAATCCCCCAGCTCAATAAAACCTCACGCTATCGACCCTCGCACGAAAGCTTATGCAAATTTCGTATAGTCAAGTCTCAGAATGACTATCTTCCAGACCAAGTCTCAGAAATGCTGCCAAATAAAACCAAGTATGGCTCCACAAAGGCGTACAATGGCAGTAGCCACAAATAATGTACAATACAAGACAATATGCTCAAACAGGTTTCAAATGATGCATACCCATGGAAACTGCAAGTGACTTCCACTTGCGAGTGTATCACTCTACTCCAGCTACCTGACTCTGTCTGAATCACCTGTACCTGTCCCTATAACCTATAACCTGTAATGCCAAAGCTACAAGTACTCAAAGAAGATCCTCCGTGGGGGGTGCCAAAAGAATGTGAGCGGGATGGAAACACACACAATGCCTCTATAATCACCCGACGCACACTCTTGGGATGATACACACACACACACACACTATGGGGCACCACTCAGCATACACAACCCACCTGGCCGAAATAGGGAACACACCAATGGAGTGAGAGGAGAGAGACTATCCATTTGCTCACTAAACACAAAGACACATACCCAAAAACTCAGCTCAAAAGAGAAAGACACCTAATGTTTAGATACAATTGATCTTGGGCCAACACCAATGGGGCAAATAGCTCACACAATATGGATGAAATATGCCAGATACAATTACAAATTTGAACAGAAGCTTCGCTCATAGGAGAAACTTACAAATTTGAACAGAAGCTTCGCTCACAGGAGAAACTTACACAGCCAAAAACAGCAAGAAAAAGTGAGGAATTTGGCAAAGTGGACAAAGCCGTTGCATCCGGAGCGGCCAAAAACCATAGTCTACAATATCAAAGTGCTCAAATCCGACCTCGGATGAGCAGTTTATGGCCAAAACAGGCTCCAAAAACAACAAAAACTGAGTCGCGGAAGTTCCTCCTCTTTTCTCCCCGTTTTTCTTATCTTTTTCTCAGGTTTTTCAGTGTCCACACTTCACTTTATCCATTAGGCACCTTTGGCCTTTTAGTTGACCTCAAACGAACCCCGAATGGGCCAAAAACTGGCCACACAGTGCATTTTTGTCACCCTTCTACATTTATTCGCACACCTGGCACTCAACTTTTTCCAATAATGCATCTCGCAACCACGTGAAGTGGCCCCCAAATATAGTCCTCATGATGACCTTTCTGCATAATCATCACAAGAAAATACCCACGTTGTGTCCTCGCTTACCCACGTGCAAGTATTGACCCGATTCGACCTCCTGACGCCACTAGATGCCATCTAATGCACCTGCTTACCTCATGTCATCAACCTGTGGGATAGCTTCCTTGAGAAGTTTTATGCGCTACCAACTCCTCATTATTATAGAAAAAATACACTAGTACTGGTGATAATGAAAATCGATGTACTATGTACACAGTGTCCTACATGTACACATGTGGGCCCCACGTAACCGCCTGGCTCTGGAAAATGGGCAATCCTTTATTCGATGCACCATGCATCTGTGTGTACATATGCGCAATCACTTCTTCCAAGAAACTCCTAACAACGATAAGATTTTTCGAGAAGGATCTGTGCCTTGGTGGGAAACAATTTCAAAGCCTTGCACTTCTAATCTACAAGCAAATTATCATATATTGTTTCTTAAATAATAAATGGAAGGCTAGGAATTTCCATGTCTTTGATAGTGTCCTCTGTGTGGCTAGCTTCTCCGAGATAGTGCAAGGAAGCAAGGAGTTCATATTTGTGTTAGAAAAAAGGCAAAGCTCGGATGAGTGGCTTAGAGTGACCTTTGCCATTCGCTCAAACCTTGCGGTGTGAAGGAATGGGCTTTCGATAATAGTACGTCAGTAGATACTTCTCTGATGTAACCATCTGGCCTTCAAGGCTCAACATGCGCAGGCTGATTTGTAAATTTTTGGTGGCTTTCTAATACAACTTACTCACAATTGTATTTAAATCTCAAAAAATTTACAAAACGGCCTCAAGCTCAAGCCGAACCTTGAGGTATTGAAGACTACACATTTATCCTCTCCCCAAGGCTACCAAGAACGAAGTAGGTGTACTAAAATAAGAAGCTTTTACTTATTGCAATTTGCCACAACGGCGTGGGTAGCCCTATACCAATAGTTCCAACTTGCATCTTATATTGACAATGACTATTGCAATGGCGGCCAGCATCAGGAGAAGCACAATTGGAGTTATGTTGCATCTCAACTATAAACTTTACAAATTTACAATAAGTGGGTGAGAAAATGTAACGTATGTAGCAACACACTAGTTATTGCCAAGGCGATAGCTCTCAGACTTGCCCCCCTCCTGAGTCAGATCATCTCTGCCCATCAACACGGGTTCATTAAAAAGAGATCCTATATATGACAATATCTTGGCAGCAATGGTAGGAATAGAGTATGCATCCTTCTCTAAGCAAGAGTGCATCTTGCTGCAGCTGGACCTCAACAAAGCCTATGATAGAATAGAATGGTCCTATATAGAAGAAGTCATGGGAGCTCTGGGCTTTGGGCCTCGCCTTTGTCGCCTCATACGCACACTAGGTGTTGGTAGCCAATCAGAGCTCCTATTTAATGACAGAATTGTGGGCTTTTTTGAGGTTAACAGGTCTAATAAGCAAGGATGTGCCCTGGCCCCCTTGCTTTTCTCCATCGGGTCGCATCCTCTCATTATGATCCTTGAAGCCAGTGCTGCGCGGGGAGAGATTCAAGGTCTGGCATTACCAGGCAACAACCAGCTAGTGGCCAAAATGTTCGCAGATGATTCTCTCATGTTCTTCACATTTGTTGTGGCCTTAGGATCCAAGTGCAATATAGAGAAGTCAAGACTTATCTCCCTGTCGAAGAACGACTCTTTTGGCCCTACAGTGTAAACAGGAGAGATTATCTCAAAAGGGAGTGTATTCAGACACCTGGGATCCCCGTAGAAGTGGACGTAACCCACAGGCAAAGATTTCAATGGGACCTTGAAAAAATAAGCTCAAAAATGAGAAGATGGGATTTTGTTCTCCTCCCCTTCCAAAGCCGGATTAGAGTGATTAATGGTTTTATGATCCCGTATATTGCTTTCCTCAGCCCCATGCTCAAGATGGCTAAGTGTAGCTGGAAAGAATTTTTAAAACCGGTGAAAAGGTTTCTTTGGAAGAACAACACGAAAACCTCCCGGCCATGGCAGTGGGCTAGATGGGAGGTAGTTGCTCGCCCGATAGACCAAGGAGGGCTCGGCATTCTTCACCCTGTATCCATGCTAAGGCCCTGTTTTGAATTTGGCTAGCCAGTTAGAAAATTCCTTCAGCCATTCGTCCGTGATTGATGGTGGGCGTCACTTTCAGCATTGTAAACCGAAGGGTCTTAGAAAGCCCTCCTCCGTGGGGGCACCAAATGACGGGAGCAAAGCGGACCCCGAACCCCGACGGTCTCTAAAATGCCGGGGGCCGAATGGCGCGCCTCGAGCCTGTCACGGTAAAGCGAACACGGGGCACCACCTAGCTTTAAGCGTCTAGGACGCAAACCACGATGATATGAACACCGCAAACTTACACACACACACACACAGAAGGAGATTTTTTACAAATGATGAAAACCCTCGGGGGTGTGAGGGAGAATCATTTCTGCAGTATTTACAAATGGTACGTCGTGGTGGTAGAGAGGTAGGGAGAGGAGGTGGTGCAAGCTACTTGGTGCGTTCTTTAAGACGACTCAATGATTGTGAAGCTTGCTACCAAGAGCATGTATACGTGTGTGCATCGACCATTGGAGTCGAGAGATGGACGTGCCTCCCTTTGCATGGTGCAATTCCCAAGACAAACCCAACACACAAGCCCCCTCCTCCCCGTGCTGGTGATGGTGATAGTGTCAACTCTTCCCACTACACTCTACCAAGTGCTGACTTCTCATGAGCTGCCCCCCCCCCCTCGATAGTGACCTCTCAGTGCCAATTTATAGGTGTTGGCTGCTTGGATTATGGTAATCCAAGTGTGATTAGGGTAAGCTTAATCGGGGAGACAAAGCAAGTGGTGGGCCCGGTGTGGTTGACCCTTGCTTTGTTTTGGGGAGGTTATTAAAAGATGAGAATCTCTAGGTGGGCCTTTGTGACCATCACCTAGAGAGAGGAAATTTACAAAGTGGTATTTTACAATGGCTTGGGTGAAATTGGCCGCGTGGTTGTGTGTTTCCGGCGAATGGTGTGTTGTCGGTACGTCGTTGTCGAGCGTACTTCTTTTCGGGGTCGACCGGGGCATGCCTTCGACGCATTTCCTCTTTTTGTTGTTGGCGGCGCGTGCTTTGGGTTCTCCTTCCTTTTCATTGTCGTTGTATTCGTGGAATCCTTCGTTTTTCCTTGTATTTATGTGCGTATATGCGTGTGTGTGTGTACGTATGTGCGTGTGGACGTATATATATATATATATATATATCTGTGTGTGTGTGTGTGTGTGTGTATGTATATGGGTGTGCATGCATGAGTGCATATGTGTGTATTTGTATGTGTGCGCAAGCGTACGGTGGGAACAGGGCTTATCTATATATATTATATATATGTTTTTTTTTTCTTTTCTCTGTGTGTTGGCGCCCAGCTACGCATGCTTGGGGGTGGGGGGGGGATGGTGTGTGTGTGTGTGTGTGTGTGTGTGTGTGTGTGTGTGTGTGTGTGTGTGTGTGTGTGTGTGTGTGTGTGTGTGTGTGTGTGTGTGCGCGCGTGCGTGTGTATGAGAGAGAGAGAGAGAGAGAGAGAGAGAGAGAGAGAGAGAGAGAGAGAGAGAGAGAGAGAGAGAGAGAGAGAAGAGCTCTGCGCTACGCCTTCGGGCCGAGAGGGAGAGAGAGAGAAGAGCTCTGCGCTACGCCTTCGGGCCGAGAGGGAGAGAGAGAGAGAGAGAGAGATTGTGGACAGGGTGGAGCCGAAACAGAGCGCGAGAGAGGGAGAGGGGATTGGGGGGTGGTGAGTGAGGGAGAGGATGAGGGTGTGTGTGTGTGTGGTCAAGAGAGAGTGGGCTCCGGCTCCTTGCGCTGGGCCTTCGCGCTGACAAGAACGAGAGAGAGAGAGAGAGAGAGAGAGAGAGAGAGAGAGAGAGAGAGAGAGAGAGAGAGAGAGAGAGAGAGAGAGAGAGAGAGAGAGAGAGAGAGAGAGAGAGAGAGAGAGAGAGAGAGAGAGAGAGAGAGAGAGAGAGAAGGGGATGAGGTGGTGTGGATAGGAGAGAGGGGGGGCTCTGTGGCGGGTGCCCACCATGGCGGGGAAGAGAGTGTGTGACTGAGGGGGCGGGGGGGTTGTCCTATTCTCTGTCTTGCACGGTGTTTCAAGGATGAGAGGAGGGGGGAGCAGTCAATGGTGTGGGGGGAATAGAGGGTGGAGATAGCGGGCCAAGGGGAGGGGGGGGGGGGGGGGGGGGGGGAGAATACGGGAGAGCGGGAGCTCACATGCGGCTCGACACAGAGGGAGCACGAGAGGGAAAACGAGAGAGGGGTCAGAGTGAGTGCTCGAGGCTTGCGCCTGGCCGAGGGTGGCCAGTAAGGGGAGGGGGGGGGGGGGGGGGGGGGGGTGAGAGAGAGAGGATATTAGAGAGAGGTATGTAGGGAAAATGAGAGAGAGAGAGAGAGAGAGGGGGGGGTTATTTCATCTGATGCTCGTCGGGGGGGGAGAATACACTACGGGGGAAGAGAGAAGAGGCATCTCAAACCAAGGGTAGCCGGTTAGGCTGGGGTATAGACAAGCGGGGGCCTAAGGGTGATAAGGCCGGCCAATCGAAGGGGGGGCGGTGTGCCATGCTCGTAGAGGTGTCGTGGGGTTTACCAGGCGGTGCCGAGCCTTCCAACAGTGTCGCCAAAGCTCCAGCAGAGGAAAAATAAGTTTTTTTTTCTTTCTTTTCTTTGATTTTCAAAAATCGGCCATCAGTAGCAAGTAATGACCAAAATGTCGACAAGAAAATATTACACTGGCCATCACTAGCTCTACTTCCGAGAACTTTCTCTCTGCTACCAACTTCACTCGGCTTGCACAATACACTGGTCTCATATAATGGCTGCCCTTCCCCTTTTGCAATAGCATGGCTCCAATGGCATCGTCCTGTACTGATGGATTTACATAAAAAACTTTCTCCCAATTAGGAGCCTGCATGGCTGACAACCCCCTAACACCTCTTTCACCTCTTGAAACACTTCTTCACACTTGTCATCCCATTGCAATGGATCATGCTTTGCCACTTGTTGTAATTCATAAAGAAGCTGAGAAGACAATGGAATAAACCGCGCCATGTATTTCACTTTGTGTATAAAAGTTTCCAATTGCTCTGTACTCGTAGGTGATGGAAGAAGAATAATAGACTTAACCTTGTCTGGATCAGCCGCAATGCCATTTTCTGACACCATATGGCTCAATAACTTCACCCTTGGCTGTGCTAGATGACATTTCTTTGGATTTAGTTGTCCTCCACATTCATCATATCGAGCCAATACCATCTGCAACTTCTCATGGTGTTCAGCCCTACTGCTGTAGACACAAAAGCTTTAACACAACTACCAATGAATGGTGCCAATACCCAATTTTCTCTCTCTTGATAGAAAGATGGTCCATTTGTCAACCCAAATGGCAATATTGTGTAGCAATAACAGCCCCATGGCGTAATAAAAGTTGTCTTTGTGCGGTCTTTAAGAGCAATCTTCAATTGAAAATAGCCTGAAAAACCATCACACACACTGTACCTCTCATAACCTGCCACCCCCACTGAATCCAAGATTTGATCAATGAATGGAAGAGGATATGGGTTCTTCTTAGTGGCTGCGTTTAAGGGTTTAAAATCTACACAAATCCTCCACTTCCCATCCTTCTTTGGACTTACTACTACTAGACTCACCCATTCTGTGGTTTCCACTGAACTATGAACCCTGCCTTCAATAACTTGTCCACCTCTTCCCGCAAGGCTTCCATTTGCTCTTGACCCATCCTTCTTAGCCTTTTCCGCACTGGCTTAGCACCCTCTTTCAACTCTATATGCATCTCTTCTCCTTTGAACCCTCATATGAAGTAATGAACAAATCAGGAAAACTAGCCAGCATGTGCAAATATATCTCCTTCTCCATAGTTGAGAGGTCTCCACTGATCATTTGTGTCATCACTTCTTGCTTCTTTGACGATTCAACCTTGGTTTGCATCAGCCCTTCAATCACTTCATAAGGCATTTGTGTTACCATATACATGTGGTAGTGATGTGTGTGAACACACTAGGACCACCGGGGCATTTTTTCCCTCTTTAGGAGGTTTTTTCCCCCGTGCATTGTATATACGCCCATCACTCTAGGGCTATCAATCTTTCCATTGCACTCTAAGTAACACACTCTCTATTGTGTGCCTTGAGCCTCCTTCGTCTTCTCCAAGCTGTGTGTGTTTCTCTGCAACCCTAATTCCAACAATTGGTATCAGAGCAGTTCACGTCCTCTCGGGCTTAGTCGCCAGCTGCTCCATCACACGCCTGCTCACTTTCTCCGATTTCAGTGAGCTTTGGCGAGCGTTCGCAGGTTGACAAAAATTTTGGGTAAGCTCGAAGAGCTTGGTTTGCTCAGAATTTTGATTTGGGCTCATTTCGGCCTCCGTTTCCACTACAGGCAGTACTGCACAGGCTATTTCATCATTTTGTGTAGAATTTCTGTCAGTGACGTTTTCTACATAACATGTGCCTTATAGTCTTCTACGGTTTGTGCTATATAGCACAGGTTGTTCCCGATCCGTTTCTCCTATTTTCCGGCAGTTTTCACATCAGGTGCAGCATTTACCATGGCTGACAACAATAACACAGAAGTGTTCAAGATGTTTGCTGCTGAGGACAGGTTGGATGGGGACAACTACCCTATGTGGGCTTATATGATGCAACATGTTCTTGTGTCAAAGGGTGTCTGGAACATTGTGCAGGGCATTGATGTACGTCCAGGTTCTGAGGATGTAAGGGATGTTGAGGATGTTGTAGGTCTTGCTGCAAGGATTGCAGCTGTTAGAGTTGTTTTGCCTACGGCAGAACAAGCTCGTTGGGATGTTAAGGATGCGCAGACTCATGCATAGATTGCGTTGTCTGTGAAGCGCACCATTGTTCCTCACATCCGTTTAGCAAAATCTACAAAACAGGCTTGGGATATTTTAGCAGGTCTTTATGCAAGCCGCAGTGAGGCTAAAATTGCTTTGCTGCGTAAAGAGCTGGAGTCGAAGATTATGCATGAGGAAGATGATATGGACACTTTCCTTGCTAGTGTCAAGGATATCAATGAGCAGCTTATTTCTGCAGGTGAAGTCATTTGAGACAGTCTCCTTGTGCAGACTGTTCTTGATGCCTTACCAGATTCCTACCAGACTTTTGCTAGTACTTGGAGACTGATGACCCAAGGAAATACAGAAGTTGTCAAGTTTGATGCATTATGCACATTGTTGTTGCAACAGTCACTTTCCAGAAAAAACAAGACTAGGCAGCGTGCACTTGAACAGGCTTTTATTGCTTCTCAAAGAAAGGGTGGTAACAGTAATGCAGCCACTTCTTATGGTTCTGCTACGAGTGGCAAAAATTTTGTTCCCAATGCTTCTGCTGGCAGCACTTCGTCTGGCAATTCTGGTGATAAGGGCAAAAAGAAGATGCGTTGCCATTATTGTAAAGCTAATGATCACTTGATCAAGTCGTGTCCTAAGTTGAAGGCCAAAGAGGGTAAGAAGAAAGAGAGTGGTTCCACTGCAAATGCTGGTTCCACTACAAATGCAGCCATTGTTGAGTCTTCTGTGAAAGGAGACTGTGTTGCTGATGTTGATACAGAATGGGCTTTTAGCGTAGAGTGCACTTACAATCTTGCTGTCCATGATGCATGCTTGTCAGTTGCTGCAGATTCACATGTCTGGTATTTTGACAGTGGTGCTACAAAGCACATTACCTCACATCGTGAATTGTTTACCTCTCTTGAGTCTGTCCCTCATGGGAATTCAGTCACTTGTGCCAACAACGCCTCTTATCCAGTTCAGGGAGTTGGAAATATTGTGCTCACTGCTGCTAATGGCAGTTCCTTCACACTTGTTGATGCACTTTATGTACCTGGGATCACGAAGAATCTCTTGTCTGTATCCGCACTTGCTAGACTTGGACTTGTAGTCAAATTTGTGGATGACAGATGTACAGTTCATGATCTCAGTTTTGGTGATGAAATTGTTGCATCTGGCCTTTTGTGCCGTAGGCTGCATAAGCTCACTTTGTATGACAAGTGTGGACAAAATTTTGCAAATGCTGTTGCAGATTCAAGGGCTATTTCAGATGGAAAACTTTGGCATGCACGTTTTGGTTATCTGAATTTTGCCAGTTTGCTGCGTTTGCAGAAATCTGATAAGGTTGCTTCTTTGCCACCTCTTGAAGCACCTGTCAAACATGTTTGTGAAGGCTGTATTTTGGGTAAGATGCAGCGTTCTAAATTTCCAAAGGATGGTTCAGTTCGGGCCACATGCAGGTTGCAACTTGTACATAGTGATGTTTGTGGGCCCATGCAAACTCCATCCTTGGGCAATTACCTGTACTTCGTGACTTTCATTGATGATTACTCCAGGCATGCATGGGTATTTCTTCTTAAAGTGAACTCCGAAGTTTTTATGTGCTTCAAACAATTTCTGGCTATCGCTAAAAATGTCTCGAAATGTACTATGGGCACCCTCCATTCCGATCGAGGGGGGGAGTATATGTCTCATGAATTTAATGCATTTCTGGCTAGTCGTGGGATAAAACACCAATGTACAATGCCTTATACACCTCAGCAAAATGGTGTTTCTGAGAGGAAAAACAGGTCACTGACGGAAATGGCACGATGTATGGTCAAAAGTCAAGCTTTTCTGCATTCTTTTTGGCTTGAGGCCATCATGTGTGCCACTTATGTACTTAACAGGTGTCCTACGAAAGCTTTGCAGTCTATTACTCCATATGAAGCATGGCATGAAAGAAAACCTTCTATTGAGCACATGCGTGTTTTTGGTTGTTTGGCATATGCTTTGGTGCCACAAGTGCAACGCAGAAAATTGGATGATAAGGCTTTCAAATGTATTTTTGTTGGTTATAGTGCTGAAAGCAAAGCTTACAGGTTGTATCATCCGCAAACAAAACGTATTCTGGTTTCTCGGGATGTAGTGTTTGTGGAAGATTATGTTCAGCCCTTGCTGTCATGTACTAGAGACAGTAATGTAAGCTCACAGGACATTTATGACACTTTGTTGCCTCTTTTCAGTGGTGGAAATACGAATGTAAGTTCCAATGAGGCAAATGTACAGCCTATGGGGGTTTCTAAAAATGTTTTATATCAGCCTATTACTAATGCAGATGTACTTGATGAGGAAAGGGCTGAAAATGAGCAGGCTAGAGGTATGCCAAAATGGCTGGTGCACACTTTGCGTGACAGTAAATTGGATGCACCTTTGTCTAGTCGTACTCGTTCAGGCTCTCGCCATGCATCTTATGCATCAGATTGTTATGCTTTGGCTGTGTCTAGCTTACATGATGTTGAGGAGCCTCTGAATTTTGATGAAGCACAAAATTCAAAAAATTGGATGGCTACCATGCAATCAGAATATGATGCACTTATAGAAAATGACACATGGACTTTATGTGATTTGCCTCCTGGCAAAAAGGCCATTGGTACGAAGTGGGTTTACAAGTTGAAACACAAACCGGATGGTGAGATCGATCGCCATAAGGCTCGACTTGTTGCAAAGGGTTATGCACAGCAAAAAGGCATAGATTATGAAGAGACTTTTGCTCCCACTTGTCGTATGACTACTGTGCGTTTTCTATGTGCATTGGCAGCTCATTTTGGTTGGGATGTACATCAATCAGACATTGTTACTGCTTTCTTGAATGGTGACATATTTGAGGAAGTTTATGTAACGCAGCCTCGCGGTTTTGTCATAAAAAGACAAGAGGACAAAGTGTGCAAATGTAACAAGGCTTTGTATGGGTTGAAGCAATCTCCTCGTGCTTGGTATGAGAAAGCTGACACTCATTTGGTCAAACAAGGCTTTCGTAACAGTCCAACAGAAAGCACATTGTATGTAAAGCGTGAGGGTGATGTATTTCTCATCGTGGTTCTTTATGTTGATGATTTGTTGATCACTGGACCAAATGAGAGACATATTGCAGACTTTAAGGCTGATTTGAATGCTACTTTCAAGATGAAAGATTTGGGACTATTGCATCATTATTTGGGTATACAGTTTAAGCAGTGTAATGGTGGTATTGCCTTGTGTCAAAAAAGTTACATAGAGACATTGCTATGTAAGTTTGGACTTGAGGATTGCAAACCTATTGCCACTGCCATGGAAACAGGTTTGAAGTTGAGTCTACATGATGCTGGTGATCCTGCTGATGTCACTCTTTACCAAACTGTTGTTGGCTGCCTCATTTATGTATGCAACATGAGGCCAGATATTCAGTTTGCAGTCTCACAAGTCAGCAGATTTATGCATAGCCCAGGGTCTAAGCATTGGCAGGCTGTCAAGAGGATTTTTCGCTACCTTAGTGGCACTTTACATCTTGGCTTGTTTTATCCCAAGGGAGGATCATTGCTGCCAGACTTACATGCTTTTTCGGACTCATATTGGGCTGGTTGTTTTGACACGCGAGTGTCCACAAGTGGTTTTTGTTTCATGCTTGGAAGTTCATGTATATCATGGTTGAGCAAGAAGAAACCTATTGTGGCCACTTCGAGTTGTGAGGCTGAGTACAGGGCAGTCTTCACACATACGGTTGAGTGTGTATGGCTCAGACGCCTTATGGCTGATTTGGGTGTTGGACAGGACATTGCCAACACTATCTACACTGTCAGTCAGAGCACATTGGCAGTTGCAACAAACCCAGTTTTTCATGCTCGCACAAAGCACATTGAGGTGCATTACCACTATATTAGGGAGAGGCTCTCAGCAGGAGAGATCAGCTTGGCTTATGTGCCAACACAGGACAACCTTGCAGATCTTTTCACAAAGGCATTGTCTCGTGAGAAGCTTGAAGCTTTCCACAAAGCTTTGGGCTTACTCCCCTTTGTGGACTGATCCTGTCCTCAGGGCATGGCACTTCCCTTTACTCATGTGCGAGCTCTCGTTCACCTCATCACTCTAGGGGGGATTTGTTACCATATACATGTGGTAGTGATGTGTGTGAACACACTAGGACCACCGGGGCATTTTTTCCCTCTTTAGGAGGTTTTCTCCCTCGTGCATTGTATATACGCCCATCACTCTAGGGCTATCAATCTTTCCATTGCACACTAAGTAACGCACTCTCTATTGTGTGCCTTGAGATTCCTTCGTCTTCTCCAAGCTGTGTGTGTTTCTCTGCAACCCTAATTCCAATAATTTGTAAATGCAACTAAACCAGACTCCTGGATTTCTTTGTCCATCAAAAGAAATGCAACATCAACATCCTCATCACTGCTGGTAATACTATCATTGTCCTCATCAGTCATTGTGGAATAGTCTTCATCACTAGACTCATCTTCATCTTCATAAATCTCTTCCAATCGTTTCCTTGTGTCCATATTGTATAGCTTCTTGGCACCTATCTTTCCATCGAGGCTAATCGTACCACATCTCCAATCTTGAACAGCTCCCACTGCACGTAACCATGGTCTACCCAATATAATAGGATCTGCTCCCAACCCCGCTGGCATCACATGAAAATCAACCACTGCCTTTTCATCATACACCTCCACTTCTAAGCTCTTTACAACACCCAAACATTTTACTTTCTGATGGTTTGCCAAACTGATCCGAAACCCTGACACTTTAGTCACTGTGAGACCCATCTTCTCAACGCATGAGTGTGTTATGACACATATTTGGGCTTCGACATCAACATAACCTTGTCCCAAATTTTTTCTTTTGTGCCACACATCTACTATTGGGCAAATGTATGGTAGCTCATCCATTGCCAACACCTTTACTGAACCTCTCTCTGGCTCTTGGGTTAACCATCCTCTTCCATTGTCACTTTAGCTTAGGCACCATCTCTATAAGCTGCCCAAAAGTAACATATGTCTTTCTGCTTGTCAGATCATCCTTCAAGTCATAACTTAATTGCCCATCCCCTAGTGGAAAATTTGAAACATGAAACTTGCGAGGAGCCCCTCTTTTCCTCTTGGCCTTGACATCCTCGCCTTCATGGCTCATTCCCTTCTTCTTACTAGGACCTGGGGCACTTCTTCCTTCCTTGTCCTCTGTGGTCCTCTTCCCAATAGGCATCACTAATGTATCCTCTAGCTTTGATGCCTTCCCCAAGGTAACCACACTTAACACTTTTGTCTTTCCCTTTTCCTCGTGGGTTAATCCATTGGTTCCTTCTTCTCCCTTAATTTCAATGCCATAATCATTTGACCTAGTTAGCACCTATCTTGGCAATGGATACATGTTTCCTCTCATCCTTGGTGGCTTATCACATTGCGGGCTGATGTGGCCCAACTCTCTACAATTATAATATGTGGGCGTCTGCCTCCAGAACCTACCATTGCTTTGTCCAACACCATTCCTAGGTCTTTCTTCACCTCCTGGCTGATTTGCAAACCTCCCTCGACCTCGATTATTTTCCACTTGACCTAGCATGTTTAGGTTGAGATTCTTCATTAAATCTACCACTTGCCTCATGTCTTGCCTTAACCCATCATCTTGCACTGCTGTAGTGACCAATGCTTGCATAACCTGAGGAGTAACAGCAACCACTGGTTCATGATGAACCCCTGGCATGTGACCTTGCGAAGAATCCATAGGCTGAAATTCAAACATCATGGGCAAAGTCTCTACTCCTAGCTGGCTCATTGCCCTCAACTTCCACTCTTTGTTCCTTGCTACCTCTAGTGCATCTTCATATGTCCTAGGCTTCTTTAGCTCCACTCTCCAATGTATATTCTCCCAAAGACCAGCCAAGAACCTGTCCTTCTTCATCATGTCAGGTGGGTGTACTTGGGTGCTAAGGCCTTGCACATCCTCTCCCATGCCAATGAAAACTTACGTATGTACGCATCTACTGGCTCACCTTCCTTCTGCACCAAACCTTGTACTTCTTGCCACACTTTGTCAGGATCTTCTATCTTCAGAAACTCCACTTCCAACCCATGCCGTAGATTCTCCCAAGTCAACCTTACGGGTGGATCAGCCCAAGGCAACTCCTCTTCAAATGCTTTGGACGAAACTTGTGCATCACTCTTCAAACAGATTTGGAGAAGACGTAACATCTGCGCAGGGTCATGAATATGGTTGCTAATGCAGGCAACCTCCATCTTTTCCAAAAAGTCTTCCACATCTTCATCACTTCTTCCATGAAACTCCGGATAAGATAAATCCATGGCTACCCAAGTTACGATGCTTTGAGAACCCCTTTGAACACACGTGCAAGAACCCAAAACTTTTGACTGACTCGATTCCCAGAAACTTCAATGGAGCTCAACTTTAGATAAGGACAAACACATGCACATCAAATGAGTTTTCATAGTTAATCATCGGAACTACAACAGGCAAAGGACATTCCAATATCTCTCTTAATCTTCTTGGCCCAAACATAAAGACTCTGGGTTGCTGGAAAAAATTCTTCCTGAACACATGAACATTTATTTGGATTCTTTGTGTTAAATGAAAAGGAGTGAACTGAGGTCCATCGTGATTATCCATTAAAAGCCATCCATGTAGCTTCCAAGAAAGCACACCTGTCTTATCCTCTGATTTTGCCAAAATTTCAGCAGCATAATAGCATAAATGGCTTAAAAGACTAAAGAACAACCATCATAACTTGGAAAATTTTTTACAAAGTTTCCCTAGAAGTAGAGCAGTAAGAACCCAAAATATAGACTGTATATGTATACATAAACTGCCAACAATAGAACCTGAGCATCAAATAGGAATCACTAGTACATAGCCTATGGCGAGGTCACGAAAAGGGTGCTCCAGCTACCTATATCACAGAAAGGATCTCACATTTGAGAATCCCCCAATTCAATAAAACCTCACGCTATCGACCCTCTCACAAAAGCTTATGCAAATATCGTAAAGTCAAGTCTCAGAAATGACTATCTTCCAGACCAAGTCTCAAAAATGGATGGGACTGCCAAATAAAACCAAGTATGGCTCCACAAAGGCATACAATGGCAGTTTCCACAAGTAACGTACAATACCAGCAGACAATGCGCTCAAGCAGGCGCCAAATGATGCATACCCATGGCAACTGCAAGTGACTCCCACTTGCCAGTGTATCATGTTGGGGTATAAAGCCCAATGTGGTCGCCCAGGTAAGTGGGCGGGCCGCCAGGTATGTACACATATTCTTTTGTAAAAACCTAATGAGAACTCACTATGCTCTACACATTACAGTAGAGCGAGTTCACCATATCGTCGTGCTCTTCTTCTCGCACTCTCTCTCGTGTCGCACTTCCGCTCGTACTCCTTCAACTGGTATCAGAGCTCAGATCGAGGCTAGGGGAACCACTGCAGGAGGCTAGAGTCACCAACTCAGATTGGAGTGAAATTCGAAAGGCGAAGACACGGCCCCAAATCTCGTGGGCGAGCCCAAGGGGCGAGGTGTTGTCAGAATTTCATTCTGAGGTCATCTCGGCCACCGTTCGGCTTCGACAAAGGTCTGCGTAGGCCATTTTTGACTACGTGGTCTTGACGGGTGCAGATCCGACTCTGCAAATTTGGGGTTTTTGGCCTACGACTGCAGGTGCTGAGGATATCGACACTCCCAGAGTGTTGATTTGTGGTTGTCTACACATCGAAGGACGGCTCACAGTTCTTGGAGACGTGTCACATACGACACGGACGTATCTACACCCAGACTGTAGGCGACATCCACTAGTTCATCAGGTAGCTTGTGTTTGCTGCTTGATATTCCAGATTTCATCCTGACATTGCAGGTAATTCCACATGGGATGTATTGTCAGAGATGATGTATGTTTGTTGAGGGTTTGCTGGCTGTGAGTCACGCAGCAAACAACCGCCGCAGCGGTTACAGCATATAGTGGGAAATTTGTGGATGTATGACTTTGTGGGAAGTCTATGTACTGTCAGATTTATTGCAGCCTTTGTTGAGGGTCGAGTGAGGTTTTATTGAGCTTGGGGATTCTCGAATGTTGAGATCCTTTCGGTGATACAGGTCTTGGAGCAATCCCTCGAGCACCCTTAGATAGGCAGCTAGGATGTATTGACTGTGAGTTAGACAGTTGGGATTGCATCTTTGCTTTACTGCCGTTGAGGCATTGTCGCAGTCTATGCTTACAGGACAATGACAGGACAGTCAGAGACAGTACAGGTGCAGGACAGGTTTACCCACAGCTTACAGTGTTAGAGAGACAGTGGTTTTTGGAGCTGTTTTTTGGTCTGTTTTTAGTACACCAAAGCCATTTTACAAAGGAGACTCTGCCAAAATTTCTGCAGAATCTGAAGCTTTCTTGGTTCATTTGACAGGTTGATATTGGTTCAAAGTTCAGTTTACAGGGGAACTCTGCCGAATTTTTCCCTGGAAAGTAAACTACTGTGAAGCGTAGCTATGGCTGGATCACAGGACACTGCTCTTTACAATATCAAGAAGCTGGATGGAACCAATTTTCCATTGTGGAAGAAGCAGATTTGGCACGTGTTGGTACAAAAGAAGCAGATAAAACCTATAAAGCTCAAGGGGATAAAACCAGAAGATATGGACGAAGATGAATGGAGCGAAATGGATCAATTGGCACTTTCTACCATTATGCTGACTTTGGCAGAAATCATTTACTTCAATGTAGCAGATGAGATGTCGGTTTATCAAGCATGGTTAAAGCTGAGTGATCTTTATGAGAAGCAGAGTGTAGCTTCACAAGTATACTGGCTTAAGAATCTTGTTGACTTGAAGATGAACGAAGGGACACCTATGTCCAATCATTTGAATGAATTCAACACAATCTATAGTCAGTTGTCAGCTCAAGGTGTCAAGTTTGATGAACCTGTTAGAGCTATGTTCCTGTTGATCACATTTCCGAAAAGTTGGGACACTTTTCGCACAGCTTTGAGTAATTCTGCACCTCAAGATGGTTTGAACATAGCAGGTGTAGAAGGAAGTCTGCTTACTGAAGAAACCAATAGAAAGACAATGGACAAAGGCAAAGGAACAGCCTTCATTGTCAGGGGAAGGACCAAAGAAAAGTACAAAGGTGGAAAGAGGAATCACTCTCGTAGCAAGTCCCGCAGTGCTAAAGGAAAGAGTGACATAGAATGCTACCATTGTGGCAAGAAGGGTCACATGAAAAGAGACTGCAGAGAATGGAAAGCAGAAAAAGGCAAAGAGAAAGCTGAAGACCATAGTGAGAAGAACAAGTCCTCAGTGAAGATTCAAGAAATAAATGTGACAAACATTGTTGCAGAGGATGACAGTCTAGTGTCAGGAGACATCTACTTCTTGAAGAATACAATGGACTCAGCTCTTCTTACAGCATCTGATGAAAATGCACTGAGTGTGGATTATAGACTCAGGGGCATCACTTCATGTGTCTCCAAAAAAAGGGTGGTTTACCTCTTATGTGACCACTAAAGATCATGTTTGGCTAGGCAATGGGCAGACATGTGAGATCTTAGGTGTTGGAGATGTTCAATTGAAGTTTCAGAATGGCTCTTCTTTCACGCTGAAGAATGTGAGACATGTTCCTGCAATTACAAAGAGCTTAATCAGCACAGGTTTACTTGATGATGCTGGCTACGTCACCACTTTTGGACAGAACATGTGGAAGATATCCAAGGGTTCTATGACAGTAGCACATGTAGTAAAGTCTGGAGGACTTTACATAATTTATGTATCAAATGTCTCTAAAAATGTAATCAATGTAACCGAGCAGCCGAACGTTTCTTTGTGGCATAGCCGGTTAGGACATATGTCCAAGAAGCGAATGGAAATCTTGTCTCGTTCTGGTTATTTGCCTGGCTTTTCATTTAATGATTTTGAATTCTGTGAACATTGTCTGTATGGTAAGCAAACACAGCAGCCACATAAGCATAGAAGCAGTAGAAGAGATACACAGTTGGCACTTGTTCATAGTGATTTGTGTGGACCTATGCCTAACCTATCTCTAGGGGGAGCTTCTTACTTTATGACATTTATAGATGATTACTCGAGGAAAGTATGGGTTTACTTTCTCAAGCACAAGGATGAAGTGTTTAGTGTTTTCAAAACGTTTGTGACACTTGTGGAGAATCAGAGTGGCAAGAAGCTTAAATGCTTACGCACTGACAATGGTGGAGAGTATGTTTCAAAGGCCTTTCAGGACTTTTGTGAGTCAAAAGGTATAAAACGTGAACTTACTGCTCCTTACAATCCTCCTCAAAATGGTGTTGCTGAGAGGATGAATAGGACCATACAAGAGAAGGTCAGAAGTATGTTGTCTAATGCACAGCTGCCAAATGGGTTTTGGGCTGAAGCTGTATCAACAGCTGTTCATCTTGTAAATAGATCTCCTAGCAAGGTTTTGCAGAAGGATTAAGTGCCAGAGATGGTATGGTCACGCAAAATGCCCTCATACAAGCATCTCAGAGTCTTTGGCTGTGAGGCATATACTCACGTTCCAAAGGAATTTAGGAACAAACTTGAGCCAAAGAGTAGAAAGTGCATCTTTCTAGGCTATGGTAATTCTGGTGAGATGGGGTACAGACTTTGGGATCCCGAATCCAGAAAGGTTGTCCGCAGCAATGATGTTCACTTTAATGAATCCAAATATCATTCTAAACCAGAGAGGGTTGAGGAGATTAGAAGAGTTGTCTTCCAAGAAGATGGACCTGCACGTGCAAGACAAAATGTCACAGCTCAAGAGGAGCAAGGACAGGATAGAGTGGAACCACAGGTTGTGTCTGAGCCTGAGCCACCTATTGTGTGTAGATCTGGACGTGTCACGTGACCTCCTGATAGGTTTGTTCCATCTATGAATTAAGTCATGTTGACTGATTGCAATGAGCCTTCATGTTACAAGGAAGCAGTGCAAATGAAGGACTCCGGGAATTGGCAATTGGCCATGCAGTCAGAGATGACAGCTCTGCATAAAAACCAGACATGGAAGCTAGTTAAATTACCACAGGGCAAAAAGGCTATACCTTGTAAATGGGTTTACAGGTATAAGATCACCGCTCATGATAGTCAGCCAAAGTACAAAGCAAGGCTTGTTGCCAAGGGCTTTAAGCAAGAACAAGGCATTGACTTTGATGAAGTCTTCTCTCCGGTGGTCAAGATGACTACATTGAGATGCTTTCTTGCATTGGTTGCCATATTAGATTTGGTGTTGCACCAAATGGATGTCAAGACAGCGTTCTTGCATGGTGATTTAGATGTGGAAATTTACATGCAGCAGCTAGAAGGGTTTGTTGAGAAAGGCAAGGAAGATTGGGTATGCCAGTTGTTAAAGAGTCTTTATGGCTTAAAACAATCACCGAGGGCATGGTACCATAAATTCCACAAGTTTATGCTTTCTCAAGGCTACAAACGTAATGAGTTCGATCACTGTATATATACAAAGAAGGCTAAGGATGGCAGTTGGCTGATCCTTATTTTGTATGTGGATGACATGTTGATTGCTGGCAAGCACTTGGAAGAAATTTCAGCTTTGAAGTCAAAGATGGCAAAATCATTTGACATGAAAGACATGGGTGAGGCAAGTCATATACTTGGTATGCTCATTGAGAGAGACAGATCAAAGCAGTTGATTTGGTTATCTTAAACAGAGTATATTGACAAGGTTTTGCAACGTTTCAATATGGAGAAGGGAAAGGCATTGAGTGTTCCATTGCCACCATATGTGAAACTTAGCAAACAAGATTGTCCTGTGTCTGAGGAAGAACAGGCTGAAATGGATAAGATTCCATATGCGTCTGCAGTGGGTAGTTTGATGTATGCAATGATTGCTACCCGCCCAGACATTGCATCTGCAGTGGGAGTAGTAAGTTGATACATGTCAAACCCAGGCAAGAAACATTGGGAGGTAGTGAAAGGAATATTGAGATACCTGAAAGATACAAAGAGTATGCGTATATGCTATGGGAGTTAGGAGCTAAGTGTAAAGGGTTTTACAGACTCAGATTATGCAGGTGACTTAGACAACCGAAGGTCTACGTCAGGGTATGTCTTTACATTGGCTGGTGGAGAAGTATCATGGCGTTCTAGATTACAAGATTGTGTTACTCAGTCTACTACAGAGGCTGAATATGTTGCAGCATCAGAGGCATGCAAAGAATCAATTTGGCTTAATCGACTAGTAACAAATTTGGGAATCAAAGAAGAGATGCCTGTGTTATATTGTGATAGTCAAAGTGCTATACAATTCGCTCGCAATCCAGTTTATCACTCAAAGACAAAGCATGTGGATGTGAAGTATCATTTCATCAGGGAAATGCTCGAGGATAAGCAGCTTCATCTTGTCAAAGTTCACACCACAGAAAATCCTGCTGATCTACTTACAAAAGGACTTCCCTCAGAGAGCTTTGCGCATTTTCGCAAGCAGTTAGGTGTAGGGTAGTACATCACTTCTCTACATCTCTTGTATATTAGCTTGTATAGTAGCTTCTCTCACACTTAAAGTACCACATTGGACTTTAAGTGGGAGGTTGTTGGGGTATAAAGCCCAATGTGGTCGCCCAGGTAAGTGGGCGGGCCGCCAAGTATGTACACATATTCTTTTGTAAAAACCTAATAAGAACTCACTATGCTCTACACATTACAGTAGAGCGAGTTCACCATATCCTCGTGCTCTTCTTCTCGCACTCTCTCTCGCGTCGCACTTCCGCTCGTACTCCTTCATATCACTCTACTCCAGCTACATGTACCTATGTGAATCACCTGTTCCTGTCCCTGTAACCTGTAACCTGTAATCCCGAATCTCGAAGCTTGAAGCTCGAAGCAGAACGTACTCGAAGAAGATCCTCCGTGGGGGCGCCAAAAGAATGTGAGCGGGATGGAAACACACACAACGCCTCTATAATGACCCGACACATACTCTTGGGATGATACACACACACACTATGGGGCACCACTCGGCTTACATAACCCACCTGGCCGAGACAGGGAACACACCGATGGAGTGAGAGGAGAGAGACTACCCAATTACCACTCCACACAGAGACACACACACACACACCCAAAAAACTCAGCTCAAAAGAGGAGAATTTGTGATATTTAGATACAATTGAGCTTGGGCCAACGGTAATGGGACAAATAGCTCACACAATATGGGTAAAATATGCGAGATACAATCACAAATTGAAGCAAAAGCTTCGTTCATAAGAGAAACTTACACAACCCAAACAGCAGAAAAATAGTGAGGAATTTGGAAAAATGGACAACACCATCGCGTCCGGAATGGCCCAAAACCTCAGTCTACAATGTCAAAGTGCTCAAATCCGACCTCGGATGAGCACTTTACGGCCAAAACAGGCTCCAAAAACAGCAAAGACAAAGTTGCTGCTGTTCCTCCTCTTCTCTCCACGTTTTTTCTAGTCTTCTCTCTTTTTTTTCAGTTCCCACACTTAGCTTTATTACTTGGGCACCCTTGGACTTTTAGTTGACCTCAAACGGACCCCGAACATGCCAAAAATTGACCTCGCAGTGCATAGTTGTCACCCTGTTGCATCCATCCGCACACTTGGCACTGAACTTTTTTCAATAATGCATCCCGCAACCACGTGAAGTGGCCCCAAAATATGGTCCTCATGATGATCTTTCTGCATAATTATCACAAGAAAACACCCATGCTGTGTCCGTACTTATCCACGTGCAAATATTGACCCCATACGACCTCCTGACGCCACTAGATGCCATCTGACGCACTTGCTTACCTCATGTCGTCGGCCCGTGGATAGCTTCCTCGAGAATTTTTACGTGCTACCAACTCCTCATTATGATAGAAAAAACACACTAGTACTGGTAATAATGAAAATCGATGCACTATGTACACCCTGTCCTACATGTATACATGTGGGCCCCACGTACCCCCCTAGCTCTGGAAAATGGGCAATTCTTTATTTGATGCACCATGCATGTGTATGTACATATGGGCAATCCCTTGCTCCAAAAAACTCATAACAACGGCTTAACCACGATTGAGATATTAGAAGCTTGACTGGAGCCGGGGCTGTTTTGGTGTGAAAAGACCCTCTCTTCTATTCCTTACAATTAATGATATTCAAGCCACAGGTACAGTAGCTTGAGTGCTTTTCTGAAGGGGTAAAGAGGAGTAGCAACTAGGGCTTGAAGTGCCAAAGTATACCTAAAAAATTTTACACCTAAAAGTTGTTAGAACGGCTGACAATAATAAAGAGAGTGAAATTAATGTTGATGGCTTTGATTTTGCTAATGAGCAGGCTACTAATGATGCCCCTATGCTTATTAATTACCCTGTTTCTAGGCTTCAACAAGCCATGGGCAATCCATCCCTCCAAATTTAAGTGCAACGGCAACTTCATGCTCATGGGATTCTCCAAACTCCCCACCATGACGAGAGAGTACCTAGGAAGCCTCGTTGTGAGACTCCCAAAAGAGGCCTCTCTCCGATTCGGGAAGAAGAAGAGGATCCATACAAAGGGCTCAAAAATTTGCTTCTTGATGACGCATCTCCTTCCCAAAGGAGAATTCAAGAGTCCCCACTGACGGGACAAGAAAGAAGTGAGTCTCCTGCCACCTCGGCGGAGATGGCTCCGTGAAGACGACGGGCAAAACGCTCTCCGTCACCTCCTAAACGGAGAAGACCATTGCACACCTCTTCACACCATGATTCAAAGAGAGACGATAAAAAGCAAGAGAAGAAAAAGGCAAGAAAGAGGTCACCCTCTTCTCCATCTTCTTCATCCTCTTACTCTTATGAAAGAAAGTGATTGTGCGGACAAAGAGAACCAAGGCAAGAAAGAGGTCACCCTCTTCTCCATCTTCCTCAAATTCTTCATCTTTTGAAGAAAGCGATGGTGCAACTTTTGAACCATCAAAAAGAAGAGGCCATAGGAAATCCTATGCCGCGTGGAAGAGGTTGTCCAAGCTCAAGAAGTTCAAAGAGGGAGGAAAGAGCATCTCTTTCCTTACCTACGATGGCACCTTTGCTGCTACGGACAAAGTCTTGGCTTTCATCCAACAATTCGATGTGGCGTTTGGAGATGAGGGCTTCATGGAGTCCTCTAAGCTACATCATGTAGCTATGCATTTTCAAATGTCCGCCAAGCAATGGTGGTCTAGCCTACGGGCCAACGATGAAGCTCCATGAACATGGAAAGTTTTAAGAGCTTCCAATAATGAAGCAGTTTTTGGTTACCGATGCCAAAGACAAAGTACTCACCGAATGGAGAAGCTTGAGCTCTCTCCCTACAAATCCATTCATAAATATATAAACACGTTTTGGGACTTACATCTCAAAGCCATTGTCTTTAAAAAAGATGGATTTTGGAGAGCAAAAACAACAATTTTGTACGGGGTTAACTGAAAAAATGGCGGAGTATGTCAACTCCCAAAGGCCACGCACCATATCTGTGGTTATACACCATACTATGGTGGCTTCTCGAATCGATTTCCAAATAGGGGCTAAGAGAAATATTAAGCCCACAGAAAACAAAGGTTCTAATGAGTCTAAGGGGAAGGACAATGTCCAAAAGTCTCCTAAGGGCAATTCCAATAACAACAAAGCTAAGGAGAAGGGAGTTTACAAAGGAAACTCTCTCCTGAAAATCTTGAGCGTTATCGTAAGGATAACCGTTGTTTTGAGTGCGGCGAGCAAGGGCATGTGTACCGTGCTTGTCCCCAAAAGTACACCCATCATGAGCCTCCTAGAGCTACCATGGTCGAAATCCAAGAAGAGGAAGCTCACCGCAAAGGATCTCCTCTATGCCATGCTTGGGGAAAGGTAAGAGAACATGATGCTTTTATTCTCTTTGACCCTGGTTCTACTCACAATTTCATATCCATAGAGTTGGCCACCAAGCTAGGCATTCAAGCTTATGAGATGGGAGATGTCTTACCCGTAGATGGTGCTTTCAAGGGGCAAGAAGCTTCAGTCACTCCCTTAATTGGGAAATTGAGGCTCCATGTCCAAAGCTATGTGGACAAAGAGGACTTATTCATCTCTCCTCTCAAGCACAAGGATGTAATCCTAGGGGCACCATGGTTTGATTGCATGGCTGCCAATGTTAAATTCCCTGAAAGGAAAATCTACTTTAAGTACCGGGAAAAAAATATGTACATAAATGCCAAAGACATGGGTAACACCATATCCATTGTACATACGCAAGCTTTCAATAAGTCAATAAAGAGCTCTATTTTTGTGTACATGATTTTTGTTAAAGATTCTAATGCTTTAGCAAAAGAAAATATAAACAATTACAAAGAATTAGAGTTATCCAATTTTCTCAAGGGGTTTCAAGATATCTTTATTGATGACATCCCTTGTGAACTACCTCCTAAACAAGGCAATGATGACCATGCAATTGAACTTCTTTGAGGAAGCTCACCACCTAATAAACCTGCTTATAGAGTTTCTCAAGCTCAACAAGAGGAGATTAGGTGGCAAGTGCATGAGTTAGTTGAGAAGGGCATGGTTAGGCCTAGCTCATCTCCATTTTGCTCACCTATGTCATTAGTGCAAAAGAAAGACAGCACATATCGTATGTATGTCGATTATAGAGCACTAAATAGGATCACTATCAAGAATAGGTTTCCTGTTCCACGGGTAGAAGACCTATTTGATAAGCTACAAGGGTCAAGATACTTCAGTAGGATTGACCTAAAAAGTGGCTACCATCAAATAAGGATAGTTGATCAAGACATTGTAAAGACCGTATTTCTCACTACGTTTGGTCTTGTTAACCCTCACACACATTTCTATCACCTACAATGGGCACTGTATTATTTATTTGGTAGTGTCAGGTATCGGGCCTGTCGGTTCAATAGGAAAAGGGTAAGAGTGATCGCCAATGAGAGGCGTACTCTAACTGGAACATTCAAGAAATTAGTTGGCTAAGCATGGGTGCCCAAGTGTGAATGGGGCGAGCTCATATAAAAGTCAACTAAATTCAAAATTCACTTATTCTCTCATTTGTGCAATGGAAGAGTGCTCTTGCTCCATCTCCATCTTCTTCTTCTTCATCTCCTTGTGTGTGTGTGTGTGTGTATGCGTGAGAGAGAGAGAGTGTGTGTGTGTGTGCGATCGACCATTGTGACGATAGCACAGGGGCGACGAAGTGGTTGAGCGCGGCGCAGCGACGGCTCCTTCTTCTTCACGACGAGGAATCCTCCACGACAGCAAGCGTGGAGCGGTGAGTGGCACACCATCGTCATCTTTGAGCTAACTAGTTTAGGCTAGTAGCTTGCTTGCAGCAATTTGTGGCTCGCACACAATGTATTGGCAAGTTCCTTGCATTGACACATGCGATAGACGCGCGCATCTTTGGCTCCGTTTCCGGGGAAATTCCATACACTAAGCTTGAATGGCACTCTGTGCTTCTTTGTGGTGCAATTTCAATTGTAGGAAAGGTAGGGAAGGAAGGTGTGTGTGTTGAGAAAGAGTTTGTTTTGCTATTGAGGTTTTGAAAGGTACTGTGTTTTCTCTGTGATAAGGTGTTAGTATTAAGATTGTAGACCATAATGTTAGTTGTAAAGTACGGTAAGTAGGAAGTAGATCTGTTAGAGCTAATGAAGTGTGTTAGTGTGTAAGAGTAGGTGTATTAGTTGTAAGTAGGTAGGTAGAGTGTCTCTACGCTCGCGCGCAGGCCGCGGCGACCTTCTCCCAAAAAAAAAAATTTAAGGTAGGACCAAGATCGAGAATATCTCCTAGACCCAAGCCCAAGCTCACGCTCAGGCTCAGCCGCCCTTTAAAATTATGTATTTTAGCCTCACACGTAGCTAAAAATTGACCTTTTTGAGGACCATTGGAGCTTCAGGTGACCGAACGTTGTGCTATAAATCACACCGCGACCCTCTCAGTGATACGCTCGTTTCAAGCTATCATACACTTTAATCAAAAAACTGATCATTAAAAAATATTTAAAAACATCAAAAAACTAGTGAAAACGAGCGCGTAAAAAAGTAAGCAATTAACCTTCGAGGTTATTCGCCCACGCTTGTGGGGTGCCAAAGGCACATGCATCTGCGCTCTGGTTGTGTGCTAGAGACGGAGCAACTAGAGAGAATTTCGACTTACGCAAGTTCTCATTATCCACCTACCTTAGGTTCCGAGCCTAGGCGGGGACCCAAGGTAGTACAAACCAAGACCAGAACATAGCGGCTAGTGACTCTTCCTCTGACTACGACATCATAGAGGATTTCCCAATGCCTAATACCAATAGCTCAAGCCAAGGCATGCATGCCATGGGCCTGCTGTCCGGCCGAGCGTGCTTAGCCGCTTGAAGGAAACCTTTAGTAGATCGAGCCACTCGCTCCGAACATGGAGCTAATGATGTAAATGAGAGGGGTGGGGAAGTAAATTCTCCCTTTATGAACAACGTAGACCCTATCCCCTTAGAGAATGTGCACGTGAATACTCCATTCACTACACCCCTTGACTCTTCAGAACTATTCCTCTCTGAGGTTATATTACCTAATGGTAGAAGCCTTGCCGAAGTGCAAGAGATTGAGTGGTATATCCTTGCAGCAAGGGAAAAGGAAATTGAGAGCTTACGCAAGGTGGAATGAAGAGAGTTAAAATCGAAATCCCCTATGTCAATATCCTTGCTAGGAGAGCAATCAAGTGCTCCTGACTTAGCAGCCGCTAAGGGCCAACACCTAGAAAGCAACATTGCATCTAGTTCAAAGGACACCCCTAGCACCTCAAGCTTAGATGGACGTTCCTAAATGAGAACTGGGAGTACGAACTACAAACGGAAACTCTAATCAATCTATACACAGGTCACACCTATCACGTGGGTTGGTTAGATGTCATACAATCCACAATGGGTGCTACTAATGTGGAGGATCAACAACAAAGAGTTTGTGAGGTCACCCATAAGGTCATGCACAACATCGTACCCAACATGGAACCCAAGGGCTTCCTATGCGCCAAGCCCAATGCCAATACCTACTCCACATGCAGTCTCTGGAGCGCCTTCACCCACGGTGCCTACTCACTTAGCTGACTTGGCAACATTTGCTCAAGCTATTGGTCGATCTACTGCTGAGAATATGCGTACCACGCCTGATAGAGAGCCTAGAAGTAAGGCAGTACAAATAGCCAAGCTCACACAAAAATTTAGTGGAGACGGGGATGTGAGAAAGCATATCGAAGTGTTTGAACAAATATGCGATTCTATAGGAGAACACAATGACCTGCATAAGAGTAATTCTTTAAGCCTAACCTTAACTGGAAAGGCTGGGGATTGGTATAGAACCCTAAGGATGGAAGAAAAAATGATTCACCCTACTCTTAGGAGACTGTTCTTGAAAGAATACATACGAGAGGGAGTGCTTTGGGGTGTAGTCTCTCAGCTCTAGAAAGCCCAACGAGAGGAAGGAGAGTCCGTAAGAGACTTTATTAGTCACTTGAAGCATTTGAATTCTCGTTGTAATCCAAATGAGCGCTTCAATAATAATCAATTTCTTGATAGGTTCATTAGGGGATTACGACATGAGGATATCTACAATGTTCTAGTCATTAGAGGTATCTCCACTTGGGAAGCAGTCCCCACCAATGCGATCCAATTGGAGGATAATTTAATGATTCAAGGAGAAAGAGTGTCTGTTGAGCCTAAATCTATTAGGTCGCAAGCATCAAGGCATCAGCCAATGACCCTAAAGCCTATTGCTAAGGAGCCAAAAATATTTGAGATGACTTTAGCAGATCTCACCAAGGCTATTCAAGAGATTCTTAGAGACAATAGTGCTCCGCAAAACAACCATATGTATCCAAGAAGGGAGCAACAATGGTGCTCAGTATGCTATGGACCGCATGGTACCAGTGAATGCCCTACTTTTAGAGTAAAATTCAATGGGAACTGTAATGCCTGCGGGAGGTATGGTCATCAAGCTAAGGATTGCATAGTATTTAAGCGTGCGATGGCAAATAGACCAACCTTAGCATGGACAGATACACCTTGAGTGCCTGCATTGATGCCGGCCCCACCTCTTGAACAAACAGCACAACACATGGTCCCTAGGGCCCAAAATGTTGTTCAAACAACACCCTTACCACCTCCAATGCTAGGACCGCAACCACCACATTTGAGAATCACTTCAATGAATCAAGTGGGTTGTGAGTCATCTATTGCTTGTTTGGAAGGGTGTGAGGAGGATATAGATCCTAATATTGCCTATGGGATGGATATGCTTGAAAAAAGTCCCAAGTACTTCATGGAGGACAAGTCAAACCTGTTTATCAAGTAGCTGCTCTTGCTGCAAGAGGCCAAAATATCAATTACACTGCTAAGAGACCACCTCTTCAATGCTATGAGTGTGGAGGTCCACATCGTGTGGCTGAGTGTCCTATTCGGCTACAAAAGAACGCCACACTAATGCAAACCAATCAAGCGAGTACGTCTACAATGCTGATACTCATGCGTAATCGATGTGGCATAGATCATTTGATTGCCCAATGTCCAAATAATCCAAATGCATCAAAGATCACGCCATTAAACTTGATTGAGGTTACCGAGGAGCCATCACAAAGTACACATGTGGTACCGGTAAACGTACTCACACGATCACTGCTCCAAAAACCAAATCATATTCTTGAGGAAAGAGACACGGCATCAATTGCCCAATCTCAGAAAAAGAAGAAAACACGAAGGAAGAGATCGCAAAAAGCAGCGAAGTCAACCCCAGTTCAAAGACCAACATAGGGACTGGTGACGACCCCGTATATATGAAGGATGCTGAAGAATATTTTGATTCAGGTGAAACCATGGAAACCAAAACAACCACTAAGATAGAAACCAAGAAGGAAGATCTTCATGAGCCACAATGGCAGGGATCCAAGAAGAAGATAGGACCTTATACAAACCCTACAGAGGAGATCGAGCGAGTCAAGCAATTAAGGAGTTTGGTAGAAGATACCCAAAGGGATCTAGAACCAGCACCTAGGCAGATCAAGATTACAGACACCGTGTTCCCTACGCAACAACAAACTCACCAAGTCCATAGACCCTTAGCCATACCTAGTGTCATCCAAGAAGAAAGTGACTTAAAGTCATGGGAAAGTGGGTGTACTCACTTCTTGATGGAAAGATTGTTTACAGAGGGACTACCTGATCCTATCGAAGAAATGGAGATCCCATCTTTCCCATGTCAAGGGAGTGAAGCCCAAAAGGTTCCGGTAAACATTGCCAAATTGATGGATTTCATGTCTTCAGAAGTTAGAACCACCATCATGTCCAAACTATATAAAGACCCTGAGCTAGTCTTAGCTCTTCGAGCCTTCCTCAATGGAGAACTGAAGTTTGGGCTACCACAATTTGCACAGATGGATGGAGCTGGGGAGATGCCAATAGAGGAGGAACACTTAGATCCACAACCCAACCTAGATGAGAACCTTGTTATAGAAATACATGTTAACAAGTTGGGACAATACTTTAAGGGTCATGAATCCAATGCGACCATACCAATCACTACTAAGGGATTAACTGTGAAGGGAATCCTTGATGGTGGCATTGGGGTTAGCATTGTGACTAAAAATTGCTAGGAAATTATGGGAAGACCTCACCTTGCGACCACAACCATAGTAGTGAAGATGGCCAATGGGTCTATTGTTAAACCTATTGGATGCTAGAAGATCTTAAGATCAAGGTCTTTGGACATAAACCTTCATTGTTATGGATTTCTCCAAACACACTATGGCATCGGAGATGATCTTAGGACGTCCTTTCATGAGGGAAGCAAAAATGGTGCATGACTGGTCTAAAAACCATGTCTACTTGCAGTTCCAAGATTCTGTCATTCGAGTGGATCTTGTAATTGGTCAAGCACATCCTCTAGGAAACAGGTTTATAATTGATCATAGATCTGACACCACATTTCACTTGGCCCCATTGTAGTATTGTTACACATGTAAAGCAGACACTGATGTTGGGGAATATACTCCTTATATGGATGTACTACCTGGGATGATTGAGTCTAACAATGTGGATTGGGTCCACCTAGCAGCAACCATAGACACTTGGGGAAATAGGGGGACAACCTGGGTAACACCTGAGGGGGATGAAATGCCACCACTCGTACCCTTAAATATGCTAGAAGCACTACATATAGCTTCTGACAAGACTCGTCCTAATATAACGAAGAAAACATACAAGTGGGTCTCTAAAGCTTCTTTAGCGACCATAGCTAGTGCTAAAAAATAGAAGCCTTGTAAGAAACGTCTCACTCGCTCCAAAAAATGTAAGGAAACGTGGTGGTGGATTCCTAAACGACTATTGGAAGCCCAAAACTACTATCAAGGAAATGATCAAATCTGGGTGCCAAAGCATATATTGTGTTCTTACCTGTCACCTGACCCATGTGCGCCCAATCCTGTAGCTCCAACACAAACTGACGATCGTGGAAAGAAAAAAATCATTGAATGCTACACACCCGCTCCAGAGCTAGTTTGGGTACCAAAGAAAGAACAATTTGTTCCACCTAGCTCAAGAAGGGGGGAGTCCCATGAAGCTTCTAGCTCCTCATGTAATGCATCCATAGAGGTAAAAGCTTCTCCACAACTACAAGAATCCACACCTCTCAGTATTCAAGAATCACCTGATGAACCACTTCAAGTTCGATCCTAAGAGAGTACCTTACCACCCTTGCAACTAGATGAAACGCATAGGGCGGTCGAAAACTATTGGTTAAAGCATTCACCCATAACAACTTGAAACAATTGGTTTCAAAAGGTGACGACATCATTCCAAAAAGTATGATTTACCCAAGAAAGGGGGGAGTGTTTGCTGACATCCATCATTCACTTGCTTCCCTCTCAACCTTCCTCCCTGACCTCTCAATCTCCAATCTTAGGGAATGTATATATAAAGCCTTATACTCACAAAAACAAAAATAATAAAGAGCAAGAGCAATTAGCAAACGAGTATGCACAATAAAAGTCAAAACATTGACCCAGACCTACACATTCACATCCGGTACACTGAAACAGAAACCTATGTCATAAAACACCTTTGATCCTCATCACTCGGGTGATGGAGGGTAGGTAGGATTAGTACGATAGGAGTGTTTCTGTTTTAGAGTTGATTAGCAAAGTTCTTTCTTCCCACTGATGTGCCTCCTAGAGGTATTCTTTGTGTTTCCTCGTATGTACAAGAACGTGTTGTTGTTGTTAGGATTTGGACCTTCATGGAATCTTTCTCTCGTTCACACTTCAAATCAAGCACGACCATCAACACAAATAGGTGTTTCTTGTCCATTAGCATTGCCCCTTATCTTTTTGCATCCATGATTTTCTGCTCTAATTGTGATTGGCAGCATAATATCCAGCACATTTGCTTAGTATCAAACATTAAATTCAATGTAATTTTTTATCATAATCACTTGTCTAGGTTTAAAAATCAAGCAGCCCGATTAATCTAGTTTGACCAAGCTAGGCGTTAGAGATCTTCTCTTAATACCATGGGGAATGCCTTCCTAATTATCAATGGTTACTTAGGTTCTTAATCCAATTTAGGCAGCATTGTGTGAAATGTACTAGGGCTTTCTAGTGGGCTTAGTCCCTGGGCTTAGTCCCTATTGACCTTTAGCTTAAGTATTATAAAGGGAGTTTACTAGTGGGATGAGCCTGGGGAGGGTAACAGTGTTATATTTCCCCCCAAAGTTACAAAATTAATGAGCCTGGGGAGGGTAACAATGTTATATTTCCCCCCAAAGTTACAAAATTAAAATGCTAAAAACGAATAAACAAAAAATCAAAGTGCCACAATGTAAAATCTTAAGCTGGAAGAGAAACCTCAGCTTGATTTGGTACTCCACTTACATGTATCACCTATGGTACTAGAGCCTTAGAGGTTCCCAGTGTGGGCGCTTTTCCTTGAAAAGCTGTTCCAAGGACGAGTGCTCTTGCTCCATCTCCATCTTCTTCTTCTTCATCTCCTTGTGTGTGTGTGTGTGTGTATACGTGAGAGAGAGAGAGAGGGAGAGAGTGTGCGATTGAGCATTGCGACGACGGCACGGCGATGAAGCGGTTGAGCGCAGCGCAGCGGTGGCTCCTTCTTCTTCACGGTGAGGAATCCTCCACGACAGCAAGCGTAGAGTGGTGAGTGACACACCATCGTCATCTTTGAGCTTACTAGTTTAGGCTAGTTGCGTGCTTGGAGCCATTTGTGGCTCGCACACAGTCTATTGGCAAGTTCCTTGCATTGACACGTGCGACAGACGCGGACATGTCTTTACAAATACATTGTCATGCTTTTGACTTGACCAATGCACCAGCCACATTTCAACCGCTTGATTGAGAAGCTATCCAGGCGTCATTGAACCTTTAATGAAGAGTTCTTTGATGATATTATCATCTACTCTAATTCACTAGATGAATACAAGCAACAACTCCAGGTAAAATTTCAAGTCTTAAGAGAGAATAAACTTTATGTTAATCGAAAGAAAAGTCAACTTTTCTTACAAGAAATTCAATATTTAGGTCACGTTATCTCTCAAGATGACATACGAATGGATCCATCAAAGTTAGAGGTAATAAAAGGATGGCCTAAACCAAGGAATCTTCATGAACTATGGATCCATCAAAGTTAGAGGTAATAAAAGGATGGCCTAAACCAAGGAATCTTCATGAACTAAGAAGCTTTGTAGGTAGGTGTGCATACAATAGACGCTTCATAGAAAAGTTCTCACAAATCGCGGGACCATTGCATGACCTAACAAAGAAAAACATTACATATACATGGTCTACCAAGGAGAACAATGCTTTCAAAAACCTTAAAGAAAAGCTTATCTCTCAACCTGTGCTTGCACTGCCTGATCTCATAAACCCATTTGAGGTCCAATGTGATGCTTGTGATTGCATTGGAGTTGTTTTGCTCCAAGAAGGGCACGCCATAGCCTATGAAAGTCGAAGGATCGACCCTGTTGAGCAAGCTCTGGGCATATTTGAAAAGGAACTCCTCGCAGTTCTACATGCCTTAGACTCATGGAAGCACTATCTATTGGGGACTCCTTTCATTCTGCGAACGGATCACCAATGCCTTAAGTACTTCATGACGCATACCAAGCTCTGTGACAAACAAATGAGGTGGGAAAATTTCCTTTTGCAATTTCATTTTCATATTGCTCACATTGCTGGCAAGCATAATCAAGTAGCCGATGCACTCTCAAGACGGCCGAGAGTGAATGCAATTTCCATAGCAACTCACAATGATCTATCTTCTATGATAGATGAGTATGCTATCGATCCCGATTTTAGAGATATGATTTCAGCCCTTGCACTAGAGAAGAAAGAGGAACCATTTACTTTACAAGAGGTTATCTTCTCTATGGCAATAGGCTATGCATTACCAGCTCACAATGTGAGAAAGTAATGTATGAATCTCATGCTCCTCCTTATGCGGGGCATAGAGGGATTCAATCTACCCTAAAAGGGATTGAAACATATTTCTATTGGCCTACCATGAAAGAAAACATACAAGAGTATGTTTCTAAATGTGTGGTATGCCAAAAGCCGAAGTTTGATAGAGAGAAGCAACCTGGATTTCTTCAACCATTGCCAATCCCTAATTACCATGGGAGAGCATATCCATGGATTTTATCTTTGGATTGCCTAAGTCTATCCATGGGAATACGGGAATATGGACAATAGTAGATACATTTAGTAAACAAGCTCATTTTTATACCTGTCAAAAAGACTATCAAAGCCCATCAAATGGCAACCCTCTTCATATCACAAATCTTCAAGTACCATGGCTTGCCAATGTCCATATTGTCGGATAGAGATCCAAAAATGACCAGTAATTTTTGGAAGGGTCTCTTTGAGAACTTAGGGACAAGGCTAAATTTCTCTTCGGCCTATCACCCACAAACAGATGGCCAAAGTGAAAAAGCTAACCTAACAATTCTTGATCTACTAAAAGCCTATGTAACGGAAGTAGATCAAAGATCCCAATGGGAGAAGTACTTACCCTTAGTGGAGTATGCCTACAATAACACTGTACATACTTCCACGGGAAAATCACCTTTTGAGGTAATAGAGGGAAGATCAAAAAGTCCCCTGCTAGTTAAGGTACACTGGGAGATCTTCGCTGCAGATGAGTATAGCCGAGACCTACAAGAATCTTTCCAAAAGATTAAGGATGCTATCTCTATCTCACAACAAAGGCAAAAGGCTGCTGCTGATAAACACAGAAGAGCCCAAGCCTTTAAAGAAAATGATTGGGTCTTACATAAATTTCCCAAGGCTCGATTAAGGCACACGACAGGCAAGAATCCTACTGGACACCAAAAGTACTATGCTAAGTTAGCAAAAAGGTACTATGGTTCCTTCCAGATTCTTAGACCAATCAATAAGATGGCCTATCAACTCAAGTTGCCCAACCATTAGCTCATACACAATGCTTTTTATGTGAGTCTACTAAAGCCTTACAAAGGAGAGCCACCTTGAAAACCAACTATTAAAGACCCACAGGAATCGAAGACCAAGAAGAGGTGTTGCAGCCCGAGTCCATTCTCCGACATGAAGACAAGGTATTAAGAGGTGGTAAGACTATCGAACGGTATCTTATCAAGTTTAAAAATTATCCTTTTGAAGATGCTAGATGGATACAAGGTATACAATTAAAGGATAACATAAACCTTGTCAATGCTTATAATGCTTTCCTAGAGAAAGAAAATGTACAAATGTTTAAAATGAGCAAAGTTTTTGTCTTATAAAACTCTCTTTTTCTTATTGTGCACGAATGTGAATTAGTATGCATGCTTAGAATCAAGTTTGTGGACATGATGTCTCCCAAACACCAAGTAGAGCTTGTCACTCTAGTATGCACATTAGTCCTATCAATCTTCCATACTAGAGTGACAAGCTCTACTTGGTCGAGGACGACTATGATTTCAAGAGAGAGGTAATGTCATCATGACTAAATCTAATTCTCCTAAATGATTTTCTCAAGTTAAATTGATCATTTAATATGGGAAAGTGCCAGGGGAGAAAAAGCTAGTATATTGGTTAAGCTGGCAGACCGGCCACAGTAGGGATCCAAAGGAGGGAAAATAGGGATCCAAGGGGGGGGCATCTTCAAAAGAGCAATGTGCAACAATGGGCTCCAAAGACCTTAGGATTTAGCCCATTTATACTTCCAAAATGCTAAGGTTCCAAAATTCAAAGGTAAGTCCAAATGGTCAAGCTTAGTGGAATTGGATGCTTTGTGAGTGTACAAAAAGTCTTCAAGTGGTCCTAGATTGATGGGGGCAAGCCCTTTTAGTAGGAGATGAGAGAGAATCACACACACACACACACACACACACTCACAAGCTTCCTTTACACAAAGGGAACGAGGGACACATGTCAACTCCCTAGCCCAGATGCCCACAAGGTGCACTCAAATCCTATTGTATGGCCATGGAGGTGGACCAATGAGAATTAGGCTAGAGTAAATCTAGTTTAATTCATTAAAAAACACTTGATAAAGAACCAATAAGAATTGAGCTCTCTAGAAAACTATTGGACAGTCTCCCAAGGGGTCCAATGAGCATTCAACAGCCCAATGGCTTGCCTGATTCCTTCCAATTGGTCAGAAGACAAAGGGGTCCAATGAGAGTTTAGTTGCATTAATTAATTACCTAAAGCTCTCAAAAAAGGGGAAAGGGGTCACATGTCGCAAGACTATCACTTATGCCTCTTAATTCCTATTGGCTAAGCTTGGAAAGGTCCAGTGGGAAGCCAGCAGGACGAATTAGCAAGAGGGGTCGACCAAGATGAGAGAGGGGGCTGATTTGTGAAGGCATTATCACACTCACACTCACACAAGCTCATGTGTGAAGCAAGAAGACTCTCTCTCTCCTTCTCAAGCTTTAATAAAAAGCTTATCACCTACTCCCAGCTTGTGAGAAGGGAGGCCTACACCAACGACTCTTGGCTTTGTGATGCAAATCCAACCAAGAGCCAAGCTTCAATGCATGCACATCTCCTCTACCATGCTAATTACTAAGCTATGCTAAGCTTTTATGAGTGATTATGTGAGGAGTATATTTCTTTCTTGTAAGACTACTCCTTCTTCCTCTCAATCTAGTCTCATACCCCGCTAGCTCTCACCATCTTCGAAGGTATGTGAGGTTTTGGGTCTGAGACCGTGAGGGAATTGATGTTGTGTTTTATAAAGGTTTTGCTTAGTGCTTGAAGCTTCCATCCTTATTGCACTAGCTAGTTATTGAAGGAACACACAAAATTGTATCGTAAAATGTCTCTCTTGATGGGGTAAACCTATAATACAAAGCCTTTTGGAGGGGGGACCGGCTCCATGTAAATCCGGTCCTCAACTATTGTCAATAGCTTAATTTCTCTCTCTTTTGAAGTATTTTTCATGCCTATCTAACTACGTGTTATGCTTTTTGTTGCTCTCTCCACCCAAGCACTCTTGTTATGCTCATTAGGAATCTATTCTAATGAAATGCTCACTATGTTCATGTTATTTTCCACTACACACAAGTTACTACGCCATTAAATGTAACATTAGGGGGGCAAGGTGAGACCATTGTCTGACCCGCCATGTCATGACCTTCCTTTCTCTTATCATTGCGTCCTTCGTTCCATGCCGCCAATCCACCTGCCTTGTTGGTTGTCCCTTGGTTTGGTCGTCGCCTAACCACTCCAGCTTCCTTGGTTCGATCTCATCCATGATGGCTTCGTTGCCTTGCCTGTTGACCTCTTGCTTGCAAGAGTTTGGCCTGTTGCTCTTGGCCACGACCTCCTGTGCCACCTGTGACACACCCCCTTGCATAACACCTGTCATCATGACACGCCCTACTTGCCAGGCTTCCCCGAAAATCTTGAACAATCCTCCCCTACTCACAAACATGCACGTGGATGGATGCCTGATTTTCTATTCAAACTAAAATAATTAGCTTTACTTTTACATCCCTTGAAACAAAGGTATCTCCTTGGATTCTATCAAAACTAATGAAATCCAAAATTGGCACTTCCTATGTCAACAATTGATAATCTCTCTAAATTTTTCTCTCCTAGTCCCATGCCCTTCTACATTTGATCCAAAGTAGCCTTACATCCTAAAGTTTTTGCAATGGCCAGAGCACTACTCTCATTCTTTTCGTGAGAATAAGTATTTACCTTGCCTGTCGTCAAGATGTTCAAAGATGATCAAGGTACTTCCTATGAAAACTTTTTTTTTTCCAAAACTCACAATTGGGAGTGATTGTATTATAAAGCACTTATCATGAAAACCTTATCACATGACGGAGAGTCCTTATAAATGAAGGCAGGAAAGCATTCAAAGCCATGTATAGTGAAGAAATCTCTCTCTCTCCACACACATACAACCCCCACAACCAGAACATGTTAGGTGCTAAAATAATTCAAAGATTGAGTTGTTTTAGTACAACCTCTTGTCACTTGTTTAAAGCCAGTTGTCTTTTGAACTACCAGGTGGGTCACAATGTTTTGTTAAAAGTTATCTCAGAATATGCAGCTTTGCGATGGAGTGGAAGGGAAAGGAAAAGGATGGCTTTTGAGTAAAAAAATGGGAAGGAGGCCACTAAGAAGTTGGAGGGGAGAGAGAAAGAGAAAGAGAAAGAGAGATTCGTTTGCAGATAGAGTGTTGCATTGATTGAGCCAGACGTAGACAACTCGCTCTTTTTTCAAGGCATTAAATCTGCATGCTTTGTAGATTTGCGACAGTACCTCTCTCTTGATCTCCAACTTCGCTCCTCTTGTAGCGAGAAGATGTACTGTTGCAGAAGCGTTTATGCCAGTGTGTCCATGCGCGCGTACAATTTTGGTAAGGTCATGGGGGAGGTAGGCTACCCTAAATGACTGCAGTAACCAGTTGGGAGGCGAGGAGAGAAAATTTGTTTTTTTAATATTGTGTGTCCACTGTCACGGTCTGCGCAGAGAGACAGGGATATATTTTTGTATGCAGGACCAAAAGAGATGGGATGTTGGGCATCACAAGCAGCGCAAAGAGAGGAGTGCATCCCATTCGGATTGAACTGCAATGAGCAATGGGGGCTAACATGCTTCCAAGAGGGACGCAAGGAGAGAGGAACATGGATAAGAGTCACAAGTCAAGACAAAGAGGGACTCTCTCTCTCTCTCTCTCTCTGAGTGGGAGTTTGGCATGCCTCTAGCTTGGCCGTTAGAGGAAGACGAACATCTTTTGCGCGATGCTTTAGGTGGAGAAGCAAGGTGAAATTGAGCCGGCTGTGTTGCAATCCGGTATGTGCTGATGAGGTGAGGGAGAGTAGGATGTAGGTGATGGTTTAATTGAGCTCTTTTGTGGGGGTGATGTGGTGAATGACTCCAAGGTTTTGGAGTTCCCCTTGTTTTAGAGTTGGAATCTGGAGAAAATTCCACCTAATAATAGAGAGTGGACCCACCTGTCTTTTGAACTATTATACATTCTTTTGTAATAGGCCAGTATCATAATTCATTTTTAAAGATTTTTTCATGGAATTAGTGTTTTGAGTCATGTTTGATGAAAAAAAAAAAATCCTAGGTTTTTTCACTTTGTTGAGCACCTATTTTGCGCACTTTCAAAGTTAGAATTTGAAGAAGTTTTGTATGAGTGACATATTTGCTTTGTTATGTAGGAAAAGTTTGTCTCTTTGAGCATTTTATAACTCAAATAGTTGATGGTTTGGTACTCTAAAAATGAGTGGTTGTGTAGATTGAAGTGTTTTTAAGCCTCTTTAGAGCTATTTTAAAATTCTAGGGTGGTGTCTGAGAAAGGGATCATGATTTTGCCTGTGGAGTATCTCACAGTAGTTGTTGAGTTTCTAGAGATGAACATTTTGATATCTCACAAGCTTGAGGTAAATCTCTTTTGTTTTTGAGTTATAGGTCTCTGAAAAGGACCAGTAGGTCCTCTCAATTTTGGAAAAAGAAAAACATTTATGCAATTTCGTTTAGATTCCAATCAGCCTTTCTAATTTCCCCTCATGTATGCTATTTTTGTTGTGTGCATGTTGAAAGGTGGGCATGGGAAACACCTCTACACATGTATAGCTTAGAGTTTTGGCATTTGGCCTCTGAGCTATTAGGTTTTCTATATGGCTATGTGTAAGCCAAGTTGAGGAGTGCCACTCGGATATTTATTAAAGGCTTATAAATAAAGCACTCTATACATATTTTATGTTAGTGTGTATTTTGCAATGATATCTTGAGCCTAAATTACAAGCACTCCTCTCTCTCTCTCTCTCTCTCTCTCTCTCTCTCTCTCTCTCTCTCTCTCTGTATAAACCATGTCTCTGACTGTATCTGAACCTCCTTGAACACATACACACACTATCCCCAACAATTGGTATCAGAGCTCGGTTGGCTTCATGCTTCTCGCTTCCATCTCGAGTGTGCAGCCCTCCAAGTCCAAGCAAAAGGATTTTTGAAGCAGGTGAATTGAATCAAGGAGGAATCGGGAAAGCCAAGTTGAGCAGGTCAAGCATTGGAAGAAATTGAACAATGCACTCAATACTGAGTGTGCTTCGGGAGCAAAAGAACAAGCTTGCGGGCTTGGAAGAAAGCGAGTTGCAACGCTAGAAAATTGAACCTTTTTGGGCAACCTCGAGCGAGTGTCATATTGACGCAAATCGAGTGTAAAGAATCGAAGGATTGCAAAATTTTGAGCAAAGCACCGAGAAGCGACTTGCATCTCGTCAAGCAAGTCAAAGGAGTTTACGAAGCTCCCTCGCCTGTAGCAAAGCAACCATTGTTCTCTAGCACTCGCTCGAAGAGCTGCACAAGGAAAGCCTTCAATTCAACTGCCATCTGCATCGGGTGCCCTGGCCCAGCTGAGAACTCATCAAACTCGTCCTCCTCTTTCTTTTTTTTTTCTTTAAGCAATACAAAAAAAGAGGTTTTAATTTATTCCCTCTTAAGAAAAGTTCTTGCATGCATCTTAACTCGGTATAGCCCCACTTTGAGAGGCTTTCCCACATGCATCTTACCTTCTCTTGCAATGTTTCTCACCTGCTTCGAGCTCTAAAGACCACAAAGAGCATTCAAAAGACTACTCCATTAACTTCAAAAGCAACTCTTGAAAGAATGTTGTTAGGAGTTTTTTGGAGCAAGGGATTGTGCATATGTATATACACATGCATGGTGCATAAAATAAAGAATTGCCCATTCTTCAAAGCCAGGTGGTTACGTGGGGCCCACATGTGTACAAGTAGGGCAGGGTGTACATAGTGCATCGATTTTCACTATCACCAGTACCATTGTGTTTTTTCTATAATAATGAGGAGTTAGTAGCACGTAAAACTTCTCGAGGAAGCTATCCGCGGGTCGACGACGTGAGGTAAGCAGGTGCGGCAGATGCCATCTAGTGGCATCAAGAGGTCGAATGGGGTCAATACTTGCACGTGGGTAAGCGAGGACACAACGTGGGTGTTTTCTTGTGATGATTATGCAAAAAGGTCATCATGAGGACTATATTTGGGGGCCACTTCACATGGTTGTGGAATGCATTATTGGAAAAAGTTGAGTGCCAAGTGTGCGGATGATGCAAAAAGGTGACAAAAATGCACTGCGTGGTCAGTTTTTGGCATGTTCGGGGTCCGTTTGAGGTCAACTAAAAGGCCAAAGGTGCCCAAGTAATAAAGCTAAGTGTGGAAACTGAAATACTATAGAAAAAGACTAGAAAAAACGTGGAGAAGAGGAGCAATATCCGCATCTCAATTTTTGCTCATCTTGGAGCCTTTTTTGGCCCTAAACAGATCATCTGAGGTCCGATTTGAGCACTGTGACATTGTAGGGTGGGATTTTTGGCTGTTCGAACGCAATGGCGTTGTCCATTTTGCCAAATTCCTCACAAATTCTTTGTTGTTTTTCTGTGTAATCTTCTCTGGTGATGAGTGAAGCCTCTACTTAACTTTGTGGTTGTATCTGGTGTATTTCCTCAATATTGTATAAACTATTTGTCCCATTGGTGTTGGGCTCAGCTTCATTGAGTTTAAACAACAACAATTTACCTCCTTTGAGCTAAATTGATAGTGCGTGTGTGAGTGTGTATGTATGAGTGTTGAGTGGGCAAGTGAAAAATCTCTCTCTTCTCACTCCATCTGTGTGTTTCCTGTCTCGGCCAGGCGGGTTGTGTAAGCCGAGTGGTGCCCATAATGTGTATGTGTGTGTGTTATTCCAAGTGTGTGTGTCGGCTTATTATAGAGGCTTTGTGTGTGTTTCCAAACAGCTCACATTCTTTTGTGCCCCCACGGAGGATCTTCTTCAAGCACCTTCAACTTCGGGATTATAGGTTGTAGATTACAGGTTACAGGGACAAGTACAGGTACATGTGATTCACACAAGTACAAGTAGCTGGAGTAGAGTGATACACTTTCAGTGGAAGTCACTTGCAGTTTCCATGAGTATGCATCATTTGATGCCTGTTTGAGCGCATTGTCTTGTATGGTACGTTACTTGTGGATACTGCCATTGTACGTCTTTGTGGATCCATACTTACTTTTATTTGGCAGTCCCAGCCATTTCTGAGACTTGGTCTGGAGATAGTCATTTTTGAGACTTGATTATATAAGATTTGCATAAGCTTTTGTGGGCGGGTCGATAGCGTGAGGTTTTATTGAGCTCGGGGATTCTCACATGAGATATCCTTTCGATGATACAGGTGGTTGGAGCACCCTTTTCGTGACCTCGCCATAGGCTATGTACTAGTGATTCCTACTTGATGCTCGGGTTATATTGTTGGCAGGTTATGCATACATATACAGTCTATATTTTGGGGTCTTACTGCTCTACTTCTGGGGGAACTCTGCCAAAATTTTTCCAGGTTGTGATGGCTGGTTTTTTGGTCTTTTGAGCCATTTATGCTGTTATGCTGCTGAAATTCTGGCAAAATCAGGGGATAAGTCAGGTGTGCCTTCCTGGGATCTGCAGGGTTGGCTTTAATGGATAATCAAAACGGACCTCACTTCACTCCTTTTCATTTAACACAAAGAATCCAGATAAATGTTCATGTGTCCAAGAAGATTTTTTTCCAACAGCACATAGTCTTTATGTTCGGGCCAAGAAGATTAAGAGAGATATCGGAATGCCCATTTCCTGTTGTGATTCTGATGATTAACTATGAAAACTCATTTGATGTGCATGTGTTTGTCCTTATCTAAAGACGAGCTCCATTGAGGTTTTTGGGGATTGAGTCAGAAAAAGGTTTGGGTTCTTGCACCTGTGTTAGAAGGGGTTCTCAAAGCATTGAAACTTGGGTAGCCATGGCTTTCTCTTATCCGGAATTTCATGGAAGAAGTGATGAAGATGTGGAAGGCTTTTTGGGAAAGATGGAGGTTTCCTGCATTAGCAACCAGATTCATGACCCGCCGTAGATGTTACGTCTTCTCCAGATTTTTTGGAAGAGTGATGCACGAGTTTGGTCCAAAGCATTTGAAGAGGAGTTGCGTGTGGCTAATCCATCTATAAGATTGAGTGGGGACAAATTAAGGCATGGATTGGAAGTGGAGTTTGTGAAGACAAAAGATCCTGACAAAGTGTGGCAAGAAGTACAAGGTTTGGTGCAAAAGGAAGGTGAGCTAGTAGATGCGTACATACGTGAGTTTTCATTGGCATGGGGGCGGATGTGCAAGGCCTTAGCACCACAAGTACCCCCACCTGACATGATGAAGAAGGACAAATTCTTGGCTGGTCTTTGGGAGAATATATGTTGGAGAGTGGAGCTAAACAAGCCTAGAACATATGAAGATGCATTGGAGGTGGCAAGGAACAAAGAGTGGAAGCTGAGGAAAATAAGCCAACTAGGGGTGGAGTCTTTGTCCAGGAGGCCTGAGTTTTAGCCTATGGACTCTTTACAAGGTCGCATGCTAGGGGTTCATCATGAACCAGTGGTTTCTATTACTCCTCAAGTTATGCCAGCAGTGGTCACTATCGCAGTGCAAGATGATGGGCTAAGGCAAGACATGAGGCAAGTGGTAGATTTAATGAAGAATCTTAGCCTAAGTATGCTAGGTAATGTGGGAAATAATCGAGGTCAGGGGAGGTTTGCAAATCAGCCAGGAGGTGAAGAAACACCCAAGAATGGTGTTGGACAAAGCAATGGTAGAGTCTGGGGGCAGACGCCCACATGTTATAATTGTGGAGAGTTGGGACACATTAGCCCGCAATGTGATAATCCACCAGGGATGGGGGGAGACATGTATCCATTGCCAAGACAGGTGCTAACTAGGTCAAATGATTATGGCATTGAATTAAGTGAAAAGAAGGAACCAGTGGATTAACCCAAGAGGAAAAGGGAAAGACAAAAGTGATAAGTGTAGTCACCTTGGAGAAGGCAGCAAAGCAAAGCTGGAGGATACACTAGTGATGCCTATTGAGAAGAGGACCATAGAGGACAAGGAAGGAAGAAGTGCCCCAGGTCTTAGTAAGAAGAAGCGAAAGAGCCATGAAGGCAAGGATGTCAAGGCCAAGAGGAAAGGATGAGATCGTCGCAAGTTTCATGTTTCAGATTTTCCACTAGGGGATGGGCAATTAAGCTATGACTTGAAGGAGGATGTGACGAGCAGGAAGGCCGATGTTACTTTTGGGCAACTTATAGAGATGGTGCCTAAGCTAAAGAGCCAATGGAAGAGGATGGTTAACCCAATGGAGAAAGAGCCAGAGAGAGGCATAGTGAAGGTGTTGGCGATGGATACATTTGTCCAATTGTAGATGTGTAGCACAAAAGAAAAAATCTGGGACAAGGTTATGTTGATCGCGGAGCCCAAATATGTGTCATAACACACTCATGCTTTGAGAAGATGGGTCTTACAGTGACTGGGGTGTCAGGCGTCTGGATCAGATTGGCAAACCATCAAAAAGTAAAATGTTTGGGTGTTGTAAAGAGCTTAGAAGTGGAGGCGTATGATGCAAGGGCGGTGGTTGATTTTCATGTGATGCTAGCGGGGTTGGGAGCATATCCTATTATACTAGGCAGACCATGGTTACGTGCAGTGGGAGCTGTTCAAGATTGGCGGCATGGTACAATTAGCCTCTATGGAAAGACAATTGCCAAGAAGCTATATAATATGGACACAAGGTATTGGAAGAGCTTTATGAAGATGAGGATGAGTCTAGTGATGAAGACTATTCCACAGTGTGACTGATGAGGACAGTGATAGTACTACCAGCAGTGATGAGGATGTTGATGTTGCATTTATTTTGATGGAAAAAGAAATCCAGGAGGCTGGTTTAGTTGCATTTGCAAATGAGGTCGAAGATGAAAGTGAAGCGCCTTATGAAGTGATTGAAGGGCTGATGCAAACCAAGGTTGAATTGTCAAAGAAGCAGGAATTGATGACACAAATGATCAGTGGAGACCTCTTAGCTATGGAGAAGGAGATATAATTGCACATACTAGCTAGTTTTCCTGATTTGTTCATTACTCTATATGAAGAGATTAGAGGGTTCAAAGGAGAAGAGATGCATATAGAGCCAAAAGAAGGTGCTAAGCTAGTGCGGCAAAGGCTAAGAAGGATGGGTCAAGAGCAAATGGAAGCCTTGCGGGAAGAGGTGGACAAGTTATTGAAGGCAAGGTTCATAGTCCCAAAGGAAACCACAGAATGGGTGAGTCCTATAGTAGTCAGCCCAAAGAAGGATGGAAAGTAGAGGATTTTTGTAGATTTTAAACCCTTAAATGCAGCCACTAAGAAGAACCCATATCCTCTCCCATACATCGATCAGATCTTGGATTCAATGGCAGGTTATGAGAGGTACAGTGTGTGTGATGGTTTTTCAGGCTATTTTCAATTGAAGATCTCTTAAAGACCGAACAAAGAAAACTTTCATTACGCCATGGGGCTGCTATTGCTACACGGTATTGCCATTTCTATTATTCTTCTTCCATCACCTATGAGTACAAAGCAATTGGCAACCTTTATACAAAAAGTGAAGTACATGGCGCGGTTTATTCCATTGTCTTTGCAGCTCCTTTATCCATTACGACAAGTGGAAAAGCATGATCCATTGCAATGGGATGACAAGTGTAAAGAAGTGTTTCAAGAGGTGAAAGAGGTGTTAGGGGGGATGTCACCCATGCATGCTCCTGATTGGGAGCAAGGGTTTTATGTAAATCCATCAGTAGGGGATGATGCCATTGGAGCCATGCTATTGCAAAAGGGGAAGGGCAACCATTATGAGGCTAGTGTATTGTGCAAGCGGAATGAAGTTGGTAGCAGAGAGAAAATTCTCGGAAGTAGAGCTAGTGATGGCCAGTGTAATATTTGCTTGTCAACAATTTCGTCATTATTTGCTACCACGACCTTTTGTTTTCTTGATGAGTTATGCCTTTTTGCCACAGGTAGTTAATGGCATAACATGTCAAATGTGGTCAAGAAATGGATAATTGAGCTGCAAGAGTTTGAGTTCTTTTTTTTAGTGGAAGACAGTACAAGAGCTACCCTAGTTGATTTGTTGACTTACAAGGAGAATCCCCTCCTTGTTAAAAAAGAGGTGGTGAGAAGGGTAGTTGAAGAAGTATCCAATGTCACAATCACATGTCTTCCACATTCATATATTACTTTCCTCAAATTTGGAGACGTAAACAAAAATTTCTTTGATTTCCTCATGGCATATGTATGCATTTCTTTCCATTGAAATTTTTGGTTCTTTCTGAAGAGCTAATACAAAGGCTCTACCACATGCGCATAATGTGGAATCCAAATAACATAAAACACAGATGCACCCAAGAACCTTTGAACCTCAACCACATTGATACATTTCATTCACACCAAACACTGACTTTTTCCTATGCAAGGTAAGGTTCACTTCTTGCAATCTTGACAAGATCTTATCACAATCAGTGATATGATTTTCTATATCACTAACAATTGTCACATCAACAAGAAAGGACATCATAATTTGAGGTATGAAGCCTTGTAAAACTTTGTTCATACCATTCATCATAGGTGCAACTCAATTAGTTGCTCTCTATGATAAGGTGCACATCCTTACTAAACCCAAAGGTGTCCTCATGGTAGTCAAGTCCTTGTTTTCTATTACTAGTTGGAGATGATCATACCATGAGTACAAATCCCCCATAGAATATATTGCCCTTCTTGTAAATGCCTCTGAAAACTTATCTACAATTGGCCTTGTACCCACATATTTTATTTTTACCTTATTGATAGGTTGCAAATCCTTGATAAAACATAAAGAACCATTTTTCAAGCTCTCATGGAATGGGCCGCAAGTACCTGAGGGATAGTGAAGGTTATGATAGGAGAAACAATGAAAGGATCAACATCAACACACCCTATCTCATGCGGCTCAAATGCAAAAGACTTTCCATGTTTGGAGAGCATCTCTTCAAAGCATGTATTTTTAGCTTCTATCGAATTGTCCTTGTAACCAACCTTTAGCTCCTTCAATGAGTCATGTGTAAACTATGCCCAATCTTACTCGGGTCACAAAGAATTGGTTGCAATAAGCTTGCTCCATCTTATCCTTGTAGTCTTTTGGTAGAGGTAATGCCACTAGTTTCAATTTCTTTGCCACAGACTTATACTTAGTCTCCACTCGTACATTAACACCTTGACCATTTTTTAAATCCTCAATGACTTTGTACATTTCTATATATCCTACTTTCACAACCGCATTTTCAATATACAAATTGCAGTCCACCAAAGACTTCAAATCTTGCATATTATCCAAAAATGAACACTCATCAAAACGCATTCATCATCTTCTAGCAACCATTGCTCCTCAAACCTTTCTACACACTATCTACATGTCCCCTCTTCAAGTCCTGACATTTTGTAAAGAGACGAATCCATAGTCTGTTGATCCTATAAATCCTGCTGAAAACACCTCCTTTGCATATACAACATGTGAGAACTTTTCTCTTCGTGTACCACTGCAATCCCGCTCTACAATGGTACATGCCCAAACCCCCTCATATCCCTATAGTCCTTGAATTATTTGTTTGTCTTTGGCAAGAGTTTCTCTCTGAGATTGTCACAATTCCTTTCATGGTCAACACAAACAATAAGGAATTGGACCTCACGCTTCCCATCCCTACTTCTTATCCTAAGATAAGCTAATCCGTCATCCATCACCTTTTTTTCCATGTGAGTAGTAGTGATGTACAACTTCCCAAGGATAAAAGGCTATGTAGACATCTCTTGTACAAAGAAGTTTTTGTCATCTTTCACATCCCCTATAGTCACCCTTTACATTTTGACAAGCTCCATATAGCTCCCTTGATGAGTTATTTGATGCATAAATCATCCATCCATGATTTATATCGATTGGCCAATTTCCTTTTAGGTAAAGACTCTCGGGCGTGAGGTTAATCTCTACACCATGATCTATTAGTGCAATGTATGGCTCTTCTAAGTCTTTCACTTTTACTAGAATCTCATTCGTTGCTCTTGCCCAGTGACTCTTGGAGTAATTACTCTTGTGTGCGGTCTCAATTTCATCTTCATCATCCAAGAAGTGAACCTATTTTACTCCTCCTCTAGACTTGTAGCATCCAACAAGGGTTTCATCACCTTGCTTACCATAAGCATGTACTCCTTGTGCACTTAATGTTTCTTCTTCACTGTGTACATGGATAGCCTCAGTAAGAGATTGTCACTTTCTCTTGATAATGATTTCTTTGTGGGACTCCACTACTGGTCAATATCTAAAACCTTTTTGAGATTTCTTGCTCTATCTATATCGGATTGGAGCTTGTATGCTAGACACTTTGCTTTAGCTTTTGTTGCTTCCTACTTCTTTTCTTTAGAAGCTTCCTGCATAGGCGTTTTAGGGATAGGAATCCCTTGTGGAGAAGTTGATCTAGGAGACACTGTGTCATTTCTTCCTGCAAACCTTGTGGCCCTTTTTGAAGGTCCTTCATCTCCATTATCATGCCTACATTTCTCTTCAACAACCTCCTCATTGGCTTGAAATTTGGCAATGTATGCATGCATTGTCAAAGAGTCTATGGGGTGCATACATTGACAAAGAGTCTATGGGGTCATCCCAACTTGTTTCTAGCTGAATGCAATCTCTAGCTTCATACAAAAAATATAGAAGGTTATATTATGCATGGCCACAAATCTCCAATATCATTAGATGCTTCTTCTCGAACCTTGACTCCCTTATGGATAATAGAATCCACCTCTAACCCATATGTGGCTATCTCATTGGCCATTGAGATGGCATGGCTAGTAGCCATGGCATCAACTAGCTTTTTGATCCCTCCTTTTCCAAATTTTGTCCTCAAGGGCATACTTGTTCTAAGTGAATCCTGCCATCTTTAAAAACAACAAGCTCTTTCACCAAAGCATTTTAAAAGCTTTCACAATCCCTCCTTGCATGGTCTATACTATCACACCATATGTATCTATGCTTTGTCCTCAAGTAGTAGCTTCAACTTCTCTTGAATATCTTTCCCTATAGCCTGTAAAAAGAGCTCTATTTTCTTTAAGTTTAGGGTAGCCTTTTTTATCCTATTTAGTTCTAGACAGTTGATGATAGCGCCTTACAAATTCGCGAAGAAGTTCGGTAGGTGAAAGTCCCTCTTTTGGCTGAACTACGCACTTCAAAAAAGTTCTCTTTGTCACATTTCAAAGTCCTCCATAAAATAATATTCCTTCAAGACTAATTCGAATGCTTCCCAAGTTCCTCCATGTTCATTTCTAATTCCCCTTACATTCTTTCTGATCTCAAGAACCACAACTTACTCAAAACTTTGTACCATCTCTTCTTCAGGTATTTGATTGTTGGAATTAGGGTTGCAGAGAAACACACACAGCTTGGAGAAGATGAAGGAAGCTCAAGGCACACAATAGAGAGTGTGTTACTTAGTGTGCTATGGAAAGATGCTTAGCCCTAGAGTGATGGGCGTATATACAATGCACGGGGGAAAAAACCTCCTAAAGAGAGAAAAAATGCCCCGGCGGTCCTAGTGTGTTCACACACATCACTACCACATGTATATGGTAACAAATCCCCCCTGGAGTGATGCGGTGAACGAGAGCTGGCACATGAGTAAAGGGAAGTGCCATGCCCTGAGGACAGGATCAGTCCACAAAGGGGAGTAAGCCCAAAGCTTTGCGGAAAGCTTCAAGCTTCTCACGAGACAATGCCTTTGTGAAAAGATCTGCAAGGTTGTCCTGTGTTGGCACATAAGCCAAGCTGATCTCTCCTGCTGAGAGACTCTCCCTGACATAGTGGTAATGCACCTCAATGTGCTTTGTGCGAGCATGAAAAACTGGGTTCCTCGCAACTGCCAATGCGCTCTAACTGTCAGTGTAGATAGTGTTGGCAGTGTCCTGTCCAACACCCAAGTCAGCCATAAGGCGTCTGAGCCATACACACTCAACCGTAGCTGTGAAGACTGCCCTGTACTCAGCCTCACAACTCGAAGTGGCCACAGTAGGTTGCTTCTTGCTCAACCATGATATACATGAACTGCCAAGCATGAAACAAAAACCACTTGTGGACACTCGCGTGTCAAAACAACCAGCCCAATCTGAGTCCGAAAAAGCATGTAAGTCTGGCGGCAATGATCCCCCCTTGGGATAAAACAAGCCAAGATGTAAAGTGCCACTAAGGTAGCGGAAAATCCTCTTGACAGCCTGCCAATGCTTAGACCCTGGGCTATGCATAAATCTGCTGACCTGCGAGACTGCAAACTGAATATCTGGCCTCGTGTTGCATACATAAATGAGGCAGCCAACAGCAGTTTGGTAAAGAGTGACATCAGCAGGATTGCCAGCATCATGTAGACTCAACTTCAAACCTGTTTCCATGGGAGTGGCAATAGGTTTGCAATCCTCAAGTCCAAACTTACATAGCAATGTCTCTATGTAACTTTTCTGACACAAGGCAATACCACCATCACACTGCTTAAACTGTATACCCAAGTAATGATGCAACAGCCCCAAATCTTTCATCTTGAAAGTGGCATTCAAATCAGCCTTAAATTCAGCAATATGTCTCTCATTTGGTCCAGTGATCAGCAAATCATCAACATAAAGAACCACAATGAGAAATACATCATCCTCACGCTTTACATACAATGTGCTTTCTGTTGGACTGTTACGAAAGCCTCGTTTAACCAAATGAGTGTCAGCTTTCTCATACCAAGCACGAGGAGATTGCTTCAACCCATACAAAGCCTTGTTACATTTGCACACTTTGTCCTCTTGTCCTTTTATGACAAAACCGCGAGGCTGCGTTACATAAACTTCCTCAAATATGTCACCATTCAAGAAAGCAGTAACAATGTCTGATTGATGTACATCCCAACCAAAATGAGCTGCCAATGCACATAGAAAACGCACAGTAGTCATACGACAAGTGGGAGCAAAAGTCTCTTCATAATCTAGGCCTTTTTGTTGTGCATATCCTTTTGCAACAAGTCGAGCCTTATGGCGATCGATCTCACCATCCGGCTTGCGTTTCAACTTGTAAACCCACTTCGTACCAATGGCCTTTTTGCCAGGAGGCAAATCACATAAAGTCCATGTGTCATTCTCTATAAGTGCATCATATTCTGATTTCATGGCAGCAATCCAATTTTCTGAATTCTGTGCTTCATCAAAAGACAGAGGCTCCTCAACATCATGTAAACTAGACACAGCCAAAGCATAACAATCTGATGCATAAGATGCATGGCGAGAGCCTGAACGAGTACGACTAGATAAAGGTGCATCCAATTTACTGTCACGCAAAGTGTGCACCAGCCATTTTGGCATACCTCTAGCCTGCTCATTTTCAGCCCTTTCCTCATCAAGTACATCATGTACATCTGCATCAGTAATAGGCTGTTCTAAAACATTTTCAGAAACCCCCATAGGCTGTACATTTGCCTCATTGGCACTTACATTCATATTTCCACCACTGAAAAGAGGCAACAAAGTGTCATAAATGTCCTGTGAGCTTACATTACTGTCTCTAGTACATGACAGCAAGGGCTGAACAGAGTCTTCCACTAACACTACATCCCGTGAAACCAGAATACGTTTTGTTTGCGGATGATACAACCTGTAACCTTTGCTTTCAGCACTATAACCAACAAAAATACATTTGACAGCCTTATCATCCAATTTTCTGCGCTGCACTTGTGGCACCAAAGCACATGCCAAACAGCCAAACACACGCATGTGCTCAATAGAAGGTTTTCTATCATGCCATGCTTCATATGGAGTAATAGACTGCAAAGCTTTCGTAGGACACCTGTTAAGTACATAAGTGGCACACATGATGGCCTCAAGCCAAAAAGAATGCGGCAAAGCTTGACTTTTGACCATACATCGTGCCATTTCCGTTAGTGACCTGTTTTTCCTCTCAGCAACACCATTTTGCTTAGGTGTATAAGGCACTGTACATTGGTGTTTTATCCCACGACTAGCCAGAAATGCATTAAATTCATGAGACATATACTCCCCCCCTCGATCGGAACGGAGGGTGCCCATAGTACATTTTGAGACATTTTCAGCCATAGCCAAAAATTGTTTGAAGCACATAAAAACTTCGGACTTCGCTTTAAGCGGAAATACCCATGCATGCCTGGAGTAATCATCAATGAAAGTCACGAAGTACAGGTAATTGCCCAAGGACGGAGTTTGCATGGGCCCACAAACATCACTATGCACAAGCTGCAACCTGCATGTGGCCCTAACTGAACCATCCTTTGGAAACTTAGAACGCTGCATTTTACCCATAATACAGCCTTCACAAACATGTTTGACAGGTGCTTCAAGAGGCGGCAAAGAAGCAACCATATCAGATTTCTGCAAACGCAGCAAACTTGCAAAATTCAGATGACCAAAACGTGCATGCCAAAGTTTTGCATCTGAAATAGCCCTTGAATCTGCAACAGCATTTGCAAAATTTTGTCCACACTTGTCATACAAAGTGAGCTTATACAGCCCACTGCACAAAAGCCCAGATGCAACAATTTCATCACCAAAACTGAGATCATGAACTGTACATCTGTCATCCACAAATTTGACTACAAGTCCAAGTCTAGCAAGTGCGAATACAGACAAGAGATTCTTCTTGATCCCAGGTACATAAAGTGCATCAACAAGTGTGAAGGAACTGCCATTAGCAGCAGTGAGCACAATCTTTCCAACTCCCTGAACTAGATAAGAGGCGTTGTTGGCACAAGTGACTGAATTCCCATGAGGGACAGACTCGAGAGAGGTAAACAATTCACGATGTGAGGTAATGTGCTTTGTAGCACCACTGTCGAAATACCACACATGTGAATCTGCAGCAACTGACAAGCATGCATCATGGACAGCAGGATTGTAAGTGCACTCTGCGCTAAAAGCCCATTCTGCATCAACATCAACATCACAATCTCCTTTCACAGAAGACTCAACAATGGCTGCATTTGTAGTGGAACCAGCATTTGCAATGGAACCACCCTCTTTCTTCTTACCCTCTTTGGCCTTCAACTTAGGACACGACTTGATCAAGTGATCATTGGCTTTACAATAATGGCAACGCATCTTCTTTTTGCCCTTATCACCAGAATTGCCAGACGAAGTGCTGCCAGCAGAAGCATTAGGAACAGAATTTTTGCCACTCGCAGCAGAACCATAAGAAGTGGCTGCATTACTGTTACCACCCTTTCTTTGAGAAGCAATAAAAGCCTGTTCAACTGCACGCTGCCTAGTCCTGTTTTTTCTAGAAAGTAACTCTTGCAACAGCAATGTGCATAATGCATCAAACTTGACAACTTCAGGATTTCCTTGGGTCATCAGTCTCCAAGTACTAGCAAAAGTCTGGTAGGAATCTGGTAAGGCATCAAGAACAGTCTGCACAAGGGAACTGTCCGAAATGACTTCACCCGCAGAAATGAGTTGCTCATTGATATCCTTGACACTAGCAAGGAAAGTGTCCATATCATCTTCCTCATGCATAATCTTCGACTCTAGCTCTTTACGCAGCAAAGCAATTTTAGCCTCATTGCGGCTTGCATAAAGACCTGCTAGAATATCCCAAGCCTGTTTTGCAGATTTTGTTGAACGGATGTGAGGAATAATGGTGCGCTTCACAGACAACGCAATCAATGCATGAGCCTGCGCATCCTTAACATCCCAACGAGCTTGTTCTGCCGTAGGCAAAACAACTCTAACAGCTGCTATCCTTGCAGCAAGACCTGCAACATCCTCAACATCGCCTACATCTTCAGAACCAGGACGTACATCAATGCCCTGCACAATGTTCCAGACACCTTTTGACACAAAAACATGTTGCATCATATAAGCCCACATAGGGTAGTTGTCCCCATCCAACCTGTCCTCAGCAGCAAACATCTTGAACACATCTGTGTTGTTGTTGTTAGCCATGGTAAATGCTGCACCTGATGTGAAAACTGCCCGAAAATAGGAGAAATGGAGCGGGAACAACTTGTGCTATATAGCACAAACCGTAGAAGACTATAAGGCACCTGTTATGCAGAAAACGGCACTGACAGAAAATCTGCACAAAATGACGAAATAGCCTGTGCAGTACTGCCTGTAGTGGAAACGGAGGCCGAAATGAGCCCAAATCGAAATTCTGAGCAGACCGAGCTCTTTGAGCCTTCCCAAAATATTTGTCGACCTGCGAACGCTCGCCAAAGCTCACTGAAATCGGAGAAAGTGAGCAGGCGTGTGCTGGAGCAACTGGCGACTAAGCCCGGGAGGACGTGACCTGCTCTGATACCAATTGTTGGAATTAGGGTTGCAGAGAAACACACACAGCTTGGAGAAGATGAAGGAATCTCAAGGCACACAATAGAGAGTGTGTTACTTAGTGTGCTATGGAAAGATGCTTAGCCCTAGAGTGATGGGCGTATATACAATGCACGGGGGAAAAAACCTCCTAAAGAGGGAAAAAATGCCCCGACGGTCCTAGTGTGTTCACACACATCACTACCACATGTATATGGTAACATTGATGTAGCTCCATCTTCTTTACAAACCCACAAAGATACTTTGTTACATATTTACCATCAAATTGGTCCATTATCTTCCCCACTGATTGAAGGGATTTGGTTGATGAAATATCCCTTCTTTCTGCAACTTGCCACTATCGCATAAACATAGCAAAGGCTTGAAACATTTTCATTTTAACGGAATCAAGCCGCATCCCCTATTGCTCTTGTTGGTCCATAGCTTCAAAGATTTATGCTAAGAACTTCAATGAAGAATTTGAACCCTCATCCTAGCCTACTTCACATTGATTCACTAAAAATGTGTAAAGAAGTGCGCAATGCGGCTAGGAAAGTGTGAGGCCTCTAACTGCGAAGGTTCAAAGCAAAATCAAGTGATTTGTAGAACCTTTGAAGCTAAAGACACTCTTAAAAAAAACTACAGTCATGAAGTCATAATTCTAGGAAACAACCAATATCAACTTAAAACTCTTGTATGCATGATGATTTAGTGTAGCCTCGCTCCCAATCGCACAGATACAGTGCTCTTTCGCCCTAACAAAAAGCTTAAATTTACGCTTCAATTCTTCGTCGTTAACATTTCATGGAAGCTTCAAAAATTCATTAGAGAAACCCAAGTGATTATTTGAAGAGGGGAAACCCTAATTCATGGCCTCACAACCTCGAACATGTAGTGGAAACAACATGGGGTTGGACTAGCACCCTGACTTGGAACAATAGTATCTCCCTTGTTAGATGTCCAGAAGAGCTTCTTTTTGGCTCTATAAAATCACCCTCAAATTGGACAAGGATGAACCATTTTTTATGTGGAATTTGAGCTATTTCATGCTAGTTTTGGGATATTTGTGACCATTTTTTTCCTTTTTTTTTAGCACAAATCCCTTTTTTTAATCGTAAAAAGCCAATGCAACTGGGAAAAATCCCTAAATTTATGGAGAGATCTTCTTAGGTTCAAATTTCTTGTTGAACCTCATTTTTCCACTTGGAAAGGACTTTGGACACATCTTTATGACCATGCATGGAACTTGCTATTTATGATCGAGATCGCACGCATTGAACGTTCTAGGCAAAACAAGGGTGCCACTTCAAAAAACTTGACATTTGTACATTTTCAAGAAAATTAGGCATATTTTATTAAGTGAAGACATTCCATAGTGCCACGTCTAGGGCCTCACCTCCCTGATAGGGTATGTACATAATTACAACCGTGGCATCCATTTCTGCATATATCACACTATGTACATTGTAGCATTTGGTCTTATATATCAATTGCATTAAGATTAAGGTAGATATCTTAGTTTCACATTACACGCATACCACTCTACGACAATGCTCACACACACTCGAGCTTACGAGCAGCAAGAAGATGTGGAAGAGAAGGAGAGCGAGAGCAATGCATTAGACTTTCAGAATGAAGAAAAAACTAAGTTACAAGCCTTTTATGTGGGTCATCCCTTTCAAAATGGACACCCACACTCGGCCAATCAACATCGATATTTTATCTAAATAAGTTTGTGGTGTGTCTCTCATTAGTGATCACCCAATCCCTCATCATGCACTCACGGGACTAACAAACCCGGTGTCGGGGGATAAGTGTGCGAAAGGTGAGCCGAGAAGGCACCTGGCCCCCGGCTGTGAGAGGTGCGGGGAAAAGAGGTGCAGTAGACACAACTAGCAAAAACAGAGCTCAAAACAAACAATTCTCTTAATACCAGTTAATCAACAGTATCCATGACTAATCAATCACTAATGGAGGCTTTATTCTCCTTACAAGGGTGAACCTGGCTTAATCCACGTGCTAATCAAGAAAATTATCAATGACCTGTTTGTAATGCCTTCTGCTTCTTCCCGCAAAGGCATAGGAGTTTCTTCTTCCAATGGCCGTCTGATTTGGCTTAAGATTGGGATGAATTGGCTTAGGATTAGGATGAATCGGTTTAGGATTATTGGGCTTCAATGAGATTCGAATCACTAGGGAGGTTTACTTTAGGATTATCACGGGTTATGGATGGTTTGCTTCCCGATTTGAATGGCTAATGAGGCTTAGAAGCTTTGGTTTGGCTTAGGGATATTAAGATTAGCTCGGCTTATGAGAATTTAGGATCGGATAATGAGTGTTTAAGAGCTTTGGCTTGGTTTAAGGATCTTAAGATTAGCTCGGCTTATGAGAGCTTAGGATCTTTGGCCTCTTCTCCTCAGAGAAAGAAATTTCAACAAGATGATGAGGAGAAAGCCCAAGAAATCACGCGAGATCTCTAGAGAGCTTCCCCTTTTTCTTTTATAATAGCCCTTTTGGCTGCATGGGCATCTCTCATTCTAAAAATAGCCTACCCATTAGCGACGTCGCTAGTGGGTAGCCACCCTATGATGTGGCAGGTGCGATTTTGGACCAGCACGAACACCCACGCAGGTGGTTCCAAATGGGGTCGCCCCGAGCTCGCCATCATTTCTTCCTTCTTTATCTTACTCGTTCGAGCCTTCTGCAGCCCCCGGCGCGAGCTTCCCTTCGTTTCCTGTGTTCGTCAACTGCCGCAGCCCGCCATGACCTCCTTGGTTTTCTTTTGCTTACACACTAAAAAAGCCCTTTTTGCCCTTATTGGGCGGGCGCCCTTTAATTATATGTATTGGGCGGCCTCTTAATGCTTCATAGTGGGCGGCCTTAGGTTAAATGGGCCCTTGGCCATGGCTAGAAGGGCATCACATTTGGCTCTCATATTGGCAAAGCATTGCCAAGCACGACAACTTACTTCAGCATTCCTTGATTAACAATATTGTCGAGAATTTTAATGCCCTTACCAATTTCTTAGTGCAATTACGCCTCCAAAATGCAGGCATAGGTGATTGCTTTGGCTGAGACCACTCCCTTCGCACTTGTTGAAAATAGCCCGAAGGTTCTTACAGCATCCGTGTTGGGCACTTTTCGCAATCATTGCATTTCAAAACCTGGATAAAGCTCAAAAATTCTCAGATAGCACTCCGACCGAGCCGACCAGACTGGTACAAAACCGGCCCCCGATGCATCTTAAACAATCAATAACTTGACAACCGTAAATCCGATCACTGATCTGAAAAGACCGACGCGCTCCTCAGAGTGAGCACTTTAGGCCCGTACATTCATTTCAATTCTGTCACCTTAGCTGCAGTTGTCCAATCCGGTACAGATTTGCAATAGACTCAACTTAAAACTGTCATAACTTCTTATCCGTAGCTCCGATTAACGAGCCGTAAAGACAGGCACGTAGAGCCCTTCAAGTACTTTGACTTTGATTAATAAAACCCGAGCTATGACCACTTCAATCATACTCACTGTTCAGCATTACCAAGTCATGTTTTGGCCCTTAGAGCCGCATCTGGCATACTTTTAGCTTACAATTGGCTTGTTAGCAAGCCAGTTATAATGGCTTGTTAGCAAGTCATTAACTGCTTCTTAATCATGTAGGATTCAAATACACCTAATTGGCTTTCCTTTTCTCATTTTCTTGTCATGGGAGCGGAGTGGCAGGACATCCGCCCCCTCTGAACCTGCACAGCCTCCGGTCTGTGCCAACCGGTCTTCAAGGTGCATCTTCTATAAATACCTTAAGTTACTTGTCATCAAGCTCATGTAGTTGGTAAAGACATGTAGAACAACAGAAGGTTTAAATCATAGCATCAATAATCTAACTCAATTATTTGGTAGTTGTCCCATCACAAATCTTTGAACTGTAGTGGTCGTATCTCCACAGCATTCAATTATGAAAAAAAATTTAGTGAACCCCGCCAGACTCAAGTGCTCCAGTTAATTATGCACACAGAATGGTTGTCAAGTCCTTTACTTCAAGTTCTGGTAGTAGAACCATCTCAAAAGATGTGAAGATATTGTAACAATTATCCAAAGATGTCAACTGGAAGCTAGCCATGTAAGCTTATTGATCATATAACCAAAAACACTCCTGCCTTATCATACATCCAAAAACAAAATCTACTGCCAAGTAATCTGCTACAGGAAAATAAATGATATTCTTAAACCTGCAAGTTGCTCTTCAATAGCTCCCAGGATCAAATGGGATAATAAGGAATTGCCCCAATAGTGGAGCATCATAATGTCCACATAAGCACACACATCTTGTATCAATCACCTTCAAGAATTTTTGCTCCAAATATGCTATTCCTGGATCTAGCAGAAAGAAACCACAATATATACCCAAGAATACCCATCCATAGTGAACGTGCTTTTAAAGATCTATCAAATCTCCTGGATCAAATACCATTAAGATCACATAGCATTTATGGGCTCTGCAATATACTAGAGCTTCACCTGAAGCATATTGCAGCACCCACATCTCATAACCTTTTGGTAACTTAAGGTCATTATCAGCAAGAATCAAAGAATTCTGACTCCCTTTTACTAGTAGCCAGGACATCATTGACATAAGAATTACTAAGAATAGTATCCAAATCCAGCCACATTTGGCACATTGTCCAAGAAAATGAAACATCTTGTGCACTTTCTGTTGTATCAAGGATGATTTAGCAGCGTCACCCCCTCTGGCTTCATAGCCATCACGAAAAACCTTAGGACTTTCTAGACTTGTATCATCAGAGAGATTTTTACCTGGTTTTTGAGGTTGATAATGAATAATAACTTTATCCTGAAGATCTTCATCCATAGCATCCTTGGGAAAATCACTCTTGGAAGTCTCAGCATTCTTCAAAGCTATAGGAGTTGGCTCCTCTTCCAGCCCATATATAAGCATAGATGTAAAATCCATGTCAATATCCTGCTCATAATCAGCATGATGTAGGCAATCTTCAATCATCCTCTGCTTCCTCATCTGCATCCATGCTACTTAACAAACCATTAAAACTTTGAAAAGGTTCATCAGGCATCCCCTCTAAAGGGGTACATGCATTACAAAGCTCTTCTATACTTCTGTAACCTTCTTCTTCAGTTTGGGCCAAAAAACCATCAATTAGGGAATCTGCTTCTGTGATAATAGAATCGGCAAACATATTGCCAGAAGAAATTATAGGTTCATTGGCATTATCAGGTACATCCGTGTTAGGTCTGCAACCTGAGCCACTTCATCAACTATCGTGTATATAATGGCCTTATTTATGCAATCATCTGTAGTAAATTTGCTACCCTGCTCAGCTACAGTGCCGATAGATCCATTAGAAGCCTGTAGTGGCTCACCTTCTTGATAGACTTGTTGAGAGCATCCCATGCCAAGGACAGTAGCTTGAAAAAATCTTGTTGTACAGTCTGGCTCTTCACTAGAACCATTATTCCAGGTGACTTCCATGCCAGTAATCTTTGAAAAAAAATGATATATTTGCGTTTCAGTAGTAAATTCATTATGGACCTTTGCTTGGTTGCTCAAAATATGGTCCTTTGTCGTTGAATCTGCTACTTCCAAAGCTGTATTTGCCTTGGCTTTACTTCTTGCAGAAATATGGTCCCAAAATTGATCATAATTAAGGAACAGCATGGCTTCTTTCATTAATCTCCTTCATTGCTAACTCGATAATTCTTGAGCTTTCATGAACAAAACCATCTGCAAAATAGCCCCACTGTGTGGGGTATGTCTCTGCCAGTTCTCGGACCGTATTTTTAAACTCAGAGGTTACCACTTCTTCAAATGTTGAAATCATCCGATCTTCTAGAATTCCTCGGCTCTTCCTCTCCGCTTGATAGCATGCAAGGAGTCCATCTAGATCATGTCCTTGAAAAATTCCATATTGTTCATGTACGGCATCAAGTGCCATCTCCACTACATCATCAATCTGCTCTTTAATCTTCATAGCTTTTACTTCTTGCAAACATCGCTGAACTAAGCCCATCATTTTTGACAGATTTGTTGCTGCTAGATTTTTATCAAATCTATTGAGGTTGTAATCTTCAATAAACTGCTTCAACTTTGCTGGAATCTCCATCTTTACCTCCCACCCCGGCTCGTTTCACGTCGACTTCACCAAGAATGTCGGGGATAAGTGTGCGAAAGGTGAGCCGGGAAGGCACCGGGCCCCTGGCTGTGAGAGGTGGGGGTAAAAGAGGTGCAGCAGACACAATTAGCAGAAACAGAGCTCAAAACAAACAATTCGCTTAATACCAGTTAATCAACAGTATCCATGACTAATCAATCACTAATGGAGGCTTTATGCTCCTTACAAGGGTGAACCTGGCTTAATCCACGTGCTAATCAAGAAAATTATCAATGACCTGATTTGTACTGCCTTCTGCTTCTTCCCGCAAAGGCATGGGAGTTTCTTCTTCCAATGGCCGTCTGATTTGGCTTAAGATTAGAATGAATCAGCTTAGGATTAGGATGAATCGGTTTAGGATTATTGGGCTTCAATGAGATTCGAATCACTAGGGAGGTTTACTTTAGGATTATCACGGGTTATGGATGGTTTGCTTCCCGATTTGAATGGCTAATGAGGGTTAGAAGCTTTGGCTTGGCTTAGGGATATTAAGATTAGCTCGGCTTATGAGAGCTTAGGATCGGTTAATGAGTGTTCAAGAGCTTTGGCTTGGTTTAGGGAACTTAAGATTAGCCCGGCTTATGAGAGCTTAGGATCTTTGGCCTCTTCTCCCCGGAGAAAGGAAGTTCAACAAGATGATGAGGAGAAAGCACAAGAAATCACACGAGATCGCTAGAGAGCTTCCCCTTTTTCTTTTATAATAGCCCTTTTGGCTGCATGGGCATCTCTCATTTTAAAAATAGCCTACCCATTAGCGACGTCGCTAATGGGTAGCCACCCTATGACGTGGCAGGTGCGATTTTGGACCAGCATTGTTACCATATACATGTGGTAGTGATGTGTGTGAACACACTAGGACCGCCGGGGCATTTTTTCCCTCTTTAGGAGGTTTTTTCCCCCGTGCATTGTATATACGCCCATCACTCTAGGGCTATCTATCTTTCCATTGCACACTAAGGAATACACTCTCTATTGTGTACCTTGAGCTTCCTTCGTCTTCTCCAAGCTGTGTGTGTTTCTCTGCAACCCTAATTCCAACAATTGGTATCAGAGCAGGTCACGTCCTCCCGGGCTTAGTCGCCAGCTGCTCCAGCATACGCCTGCTCACTTTCTCCGATTTCAGTGAGCTTTGGCAAGCGTTCGCAGGTCGACAAATATTTTGGGAAGGCTCAAAGAGCTCGGTCTGCTCAGAATTTTGATTTGGGCTCATTTCGGCCTCCGTTTCCACTACGGGCAGTACTGCACAGGTTATTTCGTCATTTTGTGCAGATTTTCTGTCAGTGCCGTTTTCTGCATAACAGGTGCCTTATAGTCTTCTACGGTTTGTGCTATATAGCACAAGTTGCTCCCGCTCCATTTCTCCTATTTTCGGGCAGTTTTCACATCAGGTGCAGCATTTACCATGGCTGACAACAACAACACAGATGTGTTCAAGATGTTTGCTGCTGAGGACAGGTTGGATGGGGACAACTACCCTATGTGGGCTTATATGATGCAACACGTTCTTGTGTCAAAAGGTGTCTGGAACATTGTGCAGGGCATTGATGTACGTCCTGGTTCTGAAGATGTAGGCGATATTGAGGTTGTTGCAGGTCTTGCTGCAAGGATTGCAGCTGTTAGAGTTGTTTTGCCTACAGCAGAACAAGCTCGTTGGGATGTTAAGAATGCGCAGGCTCATGCATTGATTGCATTGTCTGTGAAGCGCACCATTATTCCTCACATCCGTTCAGCAAAATCTGCAAAACAGGCTTGGGATATTCTAGCAGGTCTTTATGCAAGCCGCAATGAGGCTAAAATTGCTTTGCTGCGTAAAGAGCTAGAGTCGAAGATTATGCATGAGGAAGATGATATGAACACTTTCCTTGCTAGTGTCAAGGATATCAATGAGCAACTCATTTCTGCAGGTGAAGTCATTTCTGACAGTTCCCTTGTGCAGACTGTTCTTGATGCCTTACCAGATTCCTACCAGACTTTTGCTAGTAATTGGAGACTGATGACCCAAGGAAATCCTGAAGTTGTCAAGTTTGATGCATTATGCATATTGCTGTTGCAAGAGTCACTTTCTAGAAAAAACAGGACTAGGCAGCGTGCAGTTGAACAGGCTTTTATTGCTTCTCAAAGAAAGGGTGGTAACAGTAATGCAGCCACTTCTTATGGTTCTGCTGCGAGTGGCAAAAATTCTGTTCCTAATGCTTCTGCTGGCAGCACTTCGTCTGGCAATTCTGGTGATAAGGGCAAAAAGAAGATGCGTTGCCATTATTGTAAACCCAATGATCACTTGATCAAGTCGTGTCCTAAGTTGAAGGCCAAAGAGGCTAAGAAGAAAGAGGGTGGTTCCACTGCAAATGCTGGTTCCACTACAAATGCAGCCATTGTTGAGTCTTCTGTGAAAGGAGATTGTGATGCTGATGTTGATGCAGAATGGGCTTTTAGCGCAGAGTGCACTTACAATCCTGCTGTCCATGATGCATGCTTGTCAGTTGCTGCAGATTCACATGTGTGGTATTTCGACAGTGGTGCTACAAAGCACATTACCTCACATCGTGAATTGTTTACCTCTCTCGAGTCTGTCCCTCATGGGAATTCAGTCACTTGTGCCAACAACGCCTCTTATCCAGTTCAGGGAGTTGGAAAGATTGTGCTCACTGCTGCTAATGGCAGTTCCTTCACACTTGTTGATGCACTTTATGTACCTGGGATCAAGAAGAATCTCTTGTCTGTATCCGCACTTGCTAGACTTGGACTTGTAGTCAAATTTGTGGATGACAGATGTGCAGTTCATGATCTCAGTTTTGGTGATGAAATTGTTGCATCTGGGCTTTTGTGCCGTGGGCTGTATAAGCTCACCTTGTATGACAAGTGTGGACAAAATTTTGCAAATGCTGTTGTAGATTCAAGGGCTATTTCAGATGCAAAACTTTGGCATGCACGTTTTGGTCATCTGAATTTTGCCAGTTTGCTGCGTTTGCAGAAATCTGATATGGTTGCTTCTTTGCCGCCTCTTGAAGCACCTATCAAACATGTTTGTGAAGGCTGTATTCTGGGTAAAATGCAGCGTTCTAAGTTTCCAAAGGATGGTTCAGTTAGGGCCACATGCAGGTTGCAGCTTGTGCATAGTGACGTTTGTGGGCCCATGCAAACTCCGTCCTTGGGCAATTACCTGTACTTCGTGACTTTCATTGATGATTACTCCAGGCATGCGTGGGTATTTCCGCTTAAAGCGAAGTCCGAAGTTTTTATGTGCTTCAAACAATTTTTGGCTATGGCTGAAAATGTCTCAAAATGTACTATGGGCACCCTCCGTTCCGATCGAGGGGGGGAGTATATGTCTCATGAATTTAATGCATTTCTGGCTAGTCGTGGGATAAAACACCAATGTACAGTGCCTTATACACCTCAGTAAAATGGTGTTGCTGAGAGGAAAAACAGGTCACTAACGGAAATGGCACGATGTATGGTCAAAAGTCAAGCTTTGCCGCATTCTTTTTGGCTTGAGGCCATCATGTGTGCCACTTATGTACTTAACAGGTGTCCTACGAAAGCTTTGCAGTCTATTACTCCATATGAAGCATGGCATGATAGAAAACCTTCTATTGAGCACATGCGTGTTTTTGGCTGTTTGGCATATGCTTTAGTGCCACAAGTGCAGCGCAGAAAATTGGATGATAAGGCTGTCAAATGTATTTTTGTTGGTTATAGTGCTGAAAGCAAAGGTTACAGGTTGTATCATCCGCAAACAAAACGTATTTTGGTTTCACGGGATGTAGTGTTTGTGGAAGATTATGTTCAGCCCTTGCTGTCATGTACTAGAGACAGTAATGTAAGCTCACAGGACATTTATGACACTTTGTTGCCTCTTTTCAGTGGTGGAAATACGAATGTAAGTTCCAATGAGGCAAATGTACAGCCTATGGGGGTTTCTGAAAATGTTTTAGAACAGCCTATTACTGATGCAGATGTACATGATGTACTTGATGAGGAAAGGGCTGAAAATGAGCAGGCTAGAGGTATGCCAAAATGGCTGGTGCACACTTTGCGTGACAGTAAATTGGATGCACCTTTATCTAGTCGTACTCGTTCAGGCTCTCGCCATGCATCTTATGCATCAGATTGTTATGCTTTGGCTGTGTCTAGTTTACATGATGTTGAGGAGCCTCTGTCTTTTGATGAAGCACAGAATTCAGAAAATTGGATTGCTGCCATGAAATCAGAATATGATGCACTTATAGAGAATGACACATGGACTTTATGTGATTTGCCTCCTGGCAAAAAGGCCATTGGTACCAAGTGGGTTTACAAGTTGAAACGCAAGCCGGATGGTGAGATCGATCGCCATAAGGCTCGACTTGTTGCAAAGGGTTATGCACAACAAAAAGGCATAGATTATGAAGAGACTTTTGCTCCCACTTGTCGTATGACTACTGTGCGTTTTCTATGTGCATTGGCAGCTCATTTTGGTTGGGATGTACATCAATCAGACATTGTTACTGCTTTCTTGAATGGTGACATATTTGAGGAAGTTTATGTAACGCAGCCTCGCGGTTTTGTCATAAAAGGACAAGAGGACAAAGTGTGCAAATGTAAGAAGGCTTTGTATGGGTTGAAGCAATCTCCTCGTGCTTGGTATGAGAAAGCTGACACTCATTTGGTTAAACGAGGCTTTCGTAACAGTCCAACAGAAAGCACATTGTATGTAAAGCGTGAGGATGATGTATTTCTCATTGTGGTTCTTTATGTTGATGATTTGCTGATCACTGGACCAAATGAGAGACATATTGCTGAATTTAAGGCTGATTTGAATGCTACTTTCAAGATGAAAGATTTGGGGCTGTTGCATCATTACTTGGGTATACAGTTTAAGCAGTGTGATGGTGGTATTGCCTTGTGTCAGAAAAGTTACATAGAGACATTGCTATGTAAGTTTGGACTTGAGGATTGCAAACCTATTGCCACTCCCATGGAAACAGGTTTGAAGTTGAGTCTACATGATGCTGGCGATCCTGCTGATGTCACTCTTTACCAAACTGCTGTTGGCTGCCTCATTTATGTATGCAACACGAGGCCAGATATTCAGTTTGCAGTCTCGCAGGTCAGCAGATTTATGCATAGCCCAGGGTCTAAGCATTGGCAGGCTGTCAAGAGGATTTTCCGCTACCTTAGTGGCACTTTACATCTTGGCTTGTTTTATCCCAAGGGGGGATCATTGCCGCCAGACTTACATGCTTTTTCGGACTCAGATTGGGCTGGTTGTTTTGACACGCGAGTGTCCACAAGTGGTTTTTGTTTCATGCTTGGCAGTTCATGTATATCATGGTTGAGCAAGAAGCAACCTACTGTGGCCACTTCGAGTTGTGAGGCTGAGTACAGGGCAGTCTTCACAGCTACGGTTGAGTGTGTATGGCTCAGACGCCTTATGGCTGACTTGGGTGTTGGACAGGACACTGCCAACACTATCTACACTGACAGTCAGAGCGCATTGGCAGTTGCGAGGAACCCAGTTTTTCATGCTCGCACAAAGCACATTGAGGTGCATTACCACTATGTCAGGGAGAGTCTCTCAGCAGGAGAGATCAGCTTGGCTTATGTGCCAACACAGGACAACCTTGCAGATCTTTTCACAAAGGCATTGTCTCGTGAGAAGCTTGAAGCTTTCCGCAAAGCTTTGGGCTTACTCCCCTTTGTGGACTGATCCTGTCCTCAGGGCATGGCACTTCCCTTTACTCATGTGCCAGCTCTCGTTCACCGCATCACTCCAGGGGGGATTTGTTACCATATACATGTGGTAGTGATGTGTGTGAACACACTAGGACCGCCGGGGCATTTTTTCCCTCTTTAGGAGGTTTTTTCCCCCGTGCATTGTATATACGCCCATCACTCTAGGGCTATCTATCTTTCCATTGCACACTAAGGAATACACTCTCTATTGTGTACCTTGAGCTTCCTTCGTCTTCTCCAAGCTGTGTGTGTTTCTCTGCAACCCTAATTCCAACAAGCATGAACACCCACGCAGGTGGTGCCGAATGGGGTCGTCCCGAGCTCGCCATCATTTCTTCCTTCTTCATCTTGCTCGTTCGACCCTTCTGCAGCCCGACGCGAGCTTCCCTTCATTTCCTGCGTTCGTCAATTGCCGCAGCCCGCCATGACCTCCTTGGTTTTCTTTTGCTTACACACTAAAAAAACCCTTTTTGCCCTTATTGGGCGGGCGCCCTTTAATTAAATGTATTGGGCAGCCTCTTAACGCTTCATAGTGGGCAGCCTTAGGTTAAATGGGCCCTTGGCCATGGCTAGAAGGGCATCACATTTGGCTCTCATATTGGCAAAGCATTGCCAAGCACAAAAACTTCCTTCAGCAGTCCTTGACTAACAATATTGTCGAGAATGTAATGCCCTTACCAGTTTCTTAGTGCAATTACGCCTCCAAGATGCAAGCATAGGTGATTACTTTGGCCTGAGACCACTCCCTTCGCACTTGTTGAAAATAGCCCGAAGCTTCTTACCGCATCCGTGTTGGGCACTTCCCGCAATCCTTGCATTCCAAAACCTAGATAAAGCTCAAAAATTCTCAGATAGCACTTCGATCGAGCCGACACTTCTATGATACCCTATTGAGCTAAATAGTGTCTATGGAAAAGTGCTATATAACGCCTTATTAGACACGGGTGCTAAGTATAATCTATTATCATATGGGGTGTGGCGTCAGTTGGGAAAGCCACCTCTATCTGAGAGTATTATCCAAGTCAAGGGTGTCAACAAGAAAAAACTACGGTTTTTGGAATATGGCACACTTCTGTCAGTTATGACAATGGGGTTGTAGCTCAAGACTTTTTTGCCATGCCTACTAGAACTATGGAGGGTAATATAAACCTAGGATGCAAGTGGATGATAGCCACCAAATGCACTATTGATTGGGGTACTGGGAGTGTCACAACGCAGAAACAAACTCTTAGCCCTACCACTCAAGCCATAGTCCCTGAGATATTGCCTCTTAAGGAAATAAAACCCAAAACATTGCATGTCCAAGAGGTTGAACCATATGTCCCCATAGCCCAACTCTCTAGAGCTTCAATCGATGTAGTTGAAATAAAGCTTGTGACACACAAGACCCATCCCAATATAGCAAAGAAAACATACAAGTGGGGCCTGAAACCTTCTTTAGCGACCATAGCTAGTGCTAAAAGACAGGAGCCTGGTAAGAGATGTCCCACTCGTCCCAAGAAATGTAAAGAAATGTTGCGTTGGATTCCTAAAAAACTATTGGAAGCCCAAGGCTACTGTGAAGGAAATGATCAATCTGGGTGCCAAAACGTAAATTGTGCTCTTACTTGTCACCTGGCCCATGTGAGCCCAATCATGTGGCTCTGAAACGAATTAAAGATCGCAGAAAGGAAAAAATCAAGGAATGCTACACACCCACTCCAGAGCTAGTTTGGGTACCTAAGAAAGAACAATTTGTTCCACCTAGCTCAGGAACAGGGAAGTCAAATGAAGCTTCTTTCTCTTCATGTAGTTCCTATACGGAAATAGAAGCTTCGACACAACCTACACCTACCTTTGTACATATCCATACAAACAAGGAAGAGTTTGCACCTTCCGTTGTAAATTCACTACCTACAACAACGTTGCAAATAAAATCATGGGAGAGTACCTTACCACCCTTGCAACTAGATGAAATGCATAGGGCGGTCAAAAACTATTGGTTAAAGCCTTCACCTATGACAACTTAGAACAATTGGTTTCAAAAGGTGACGACATCATTCCAAAAGATATGATCTACCCAAGGAAGGGGGGAGTGTTTGCTGACATCCATCATTCACTTGCTTCCCTCTCAACCTTCCTCCCTGACCTCTCAATCTCCGATCCTAGGGAATGTATATATAAAGTGTTATACTCACAAAAACAAGATAAAAAAGTAAAAGAGCAAGAGTCACTAAACAATAATGTGGAAACTTACAAGTTCTATACATAACACAAAATCATGAAAACACATTACGCACAAGAACACGACCCTTGCAATATTTGCACTCTAACCATCATCTATCTATGTGTAGAGATATGGCTAGTACGCTTAGAGTCATCCACTCCTGCCTTGGGTGAGAGGTATCCTCGTTACTTTTCACAAGTGTTTCACATGGTCTTTCCGGTGCTTGCCTATGAATGGGATTTGGTAGGTACGCTAGCATGTGAGAGGAATTTGGAGGAGTTCGAATGGTTGATATGTCTCTTGACCACGATTGATCCATACTTAGTAGAGAGCGTTTCTCCCATTGCACAAGCCTACCCTTTTGACCAAGATGACTATAGGTGTCTAGTGACCTTCTTAGTAAACATTGGTGCCTCTGATGAAGAAGAAGATTTACATGATTACACGGATGGCACATATGGTCTCACGGATGATGACTTTGTTTTTCTCGACGATGAGGAAAAGGGGTTTAGCTTTAGGGTTCCCCCCCAATCTCTGCAATATCCTATTCCCTTGACTCTCTAGGGGGAGTGCAAATAATCATGTTAGGGTTCCTTATGTTTTTGAATTGTATTCAATAAGTGTTGGTACCTTTTCCCACTAATGTGCCTCTGGAAGGTGGATGTTTGGTGGTGACTATTGTGCAATTTGTGACTACATAAGGATGCCTTCAAAGGGCAACGGCAATGGATGTTTACATGTTACAATGAATTCTCCATTATATCATGTGTACTACTTCTTTTTATCTATGCTTTCCACAGTTACATGTTTGCATCTTGTCATTTAAGTTTCTAACAATGCATAAAATTTATGAAGTTGTGACATTGCCAATTTAGATGCTATAATTTTTTCAAACTTCTAGTACCTTGTTCTTCTCTTTGAGTTTGGTCTATTAGTTGGCTTTAAGTAGGTATCAGGACCTTAAGCTAAACTAGGCCACTTAATTACTGACTTTAATTCCTAAATAGTCTATTAATTGTAGTAACTTTAATAATGTTTTAGGTTATGAGGATATAGTTCTCTCTAGCTTATTACACCTAATGTGACTTGTGTTGTGGAAGTTCATGTGTTAAGCTGGTATTTGAGACCTTGAGTCTTTCGGCTAGTTTATGCTCAAGCTGGTATTTGAGACCTCGAGTCTCCGAGCTGCTAGTATTTGAGACCTCAAGTCCCCTAGTTACTTGTAGCAACTATGACAACAACAAAAAAGGAAACAAGAAAAAAGAGAAAAAGAACAAAAGAGAAAGAAAATAGACAAACTTCTTTGTATTTTATGTTGATCACACTTAAGTGGTATAAGTTACAAGATCACTAGTCTTTAGACCCCGACGAGCATTCCTATGGTTAGCTACTCTTTAGTCAACAATTTTTTAATTAACATTGGTCAATCTAGTACTTACTTTAGCCCTAGCTCTTGTGTACTTATTTAGAGTCAACCTAATATACCTTAACTCAATTTCATTTTATTCATGTACTACACTCGTTCTAGTTGGCAAAGTTACAATTCATGATTTTTTTCGCATTTCCTAGAATATCATGTATGCATCTCACTTATTGCATGCCTGCACATGCTGCCTTTGAGCTTTCACAATGTTGCTTTTCTTCTAACACAGGTACTCCTATCGTGGATCCCGATGTTGTGTTGTTATATTCCGAGGGCGGAATCTACATCAGGAAGGGGGGAATGTTAACCCACCAACGTCCACTTCTAGTAGTCATGGGCCAGGCTTGTCGGTCCAATAGGAAAAGTGTAGAGTGATCACCGATGAGAGGTGCACTCTAACTGGAACATTCAAGGGTTAGTTGGCTAAGCATGGGTACCCAAGTGTGAATGGGCGAGCTCATATAAAAGTCACCTAAACCTAAAAATCACGCATTCTTTTATTTGTGCAATTGAAGAGTGCTCTTACTCCATCTCCATCTTCTTCTTCATCATCTCCTTGTGTGTGTGTGTGTGTGTGTATGCGTGAGAGAGAGAAAGAGACAGAGAGAGAGAGAGAGAGTGTGTCATCGAGCATTGCAACGATGGCACGACGGCGGCGAAACGGTTGAGCACGGCACGGCGGTAGCTCCTTCTTCTACGCGGCGAGGAATTCTCCACAAAGGCAAGCGTAGGGCGGTGAGTGACACACCCTTGCTCTTTTGAGCTTGCTAGATTAGGGTTGTGTGCTTGCAGTCATTTGTGGCTCACACACAATGTACGGAAAGTCTTTTTCATTGACAAGAGTGATAAACGCACACAATAGAACACAGTGATCAAAGTAGAGAGAGAAGAGGCCTTGTGGAGAGCTCAGAGCAGGTGAGAGAGAGAGAGAGATCAAACACTTGTCCGCATCACGTGCGCACATTTTCAAACCGGATTTCAATTTCAATTGTTGTTACAACTTCCTTGTCATGCCAAGAGTATTTTCACCAGGTGTCTTGGGGTTTTACCCCCATTCAAAGCCATTTCTACCCTCAAAATCTCCATTAGAGCAACGCAACATAAGCTAGTTTTCAGTTGGCATTTTTAGCATCAAATTTGACTCGACACTTCTTGGCTTAGGACCGATTCAGTTTTAAACAATCAACCTCCTTGTATCCCACTGATCCCTTATGTCCTTGCCATCAACTATCTAACTCTGACAATCATCATATGACATCAACATCACACTTGCAATAGGAGTGTATTTTTTGCTCTTATAGAGTTTCCCAAGAGATTATTTTCTCGAGCACATTTCTCAAAGGCAAAGTTTTTAGCATCAGCATCACAGATGGTGCTAGCGTTGTAGTTTTGATCGAGGTCTCCATCTTAGTCGAGGTGTAGATTTTGGTGATGACTTTATAAGTGGATTATATTTTCCAAGGACAACTACTTTTGCATAGACAGATGTCTTGGGCTCTCTATGCATGTTGAGAGTGGTTTATATTGTCATATGCATTTGTTGGCACTCATGTCTACACTTGTAGAGACATCATAGACCTTGAACTCCTCCAAATTGTTAGGCACTTTGGGCACAAGGATTATAGATTCATTAGATATAGGTACAATGTTTCACAGGCATGTTTGGTAGCAACTTCACTACGGGATTTTTATGAGCACTTAGAGTGACATTGAGCTCTTTTGAGAGCAAATATCCTCGCATGGATTTGAAATACTTCTTACATGAGTTTTTGGTGCCTATTTGTGTTTGGTTCTTTACTCATGTACATTGAGTTGCAAACACTACCTATTTGATCTACTTCTTGCATGAGTTTTTGGTGCCTATTTGTGCTTGGTTCCTTACTCATGTACACACTAAGTTGCAGACACTGCCTACTGTATATCTTGTGGAGCCATTTTTTGGCATTTTTTGGTAGTTTCCTAGCCATTTATGGGACTTGGACTGAAAGAGCTCTTTCTATGACAGAGAGGGGATTGGCACATGCAAATATCCACCCAACCATGCTCTACATAAGCCCTGGACCCTACTATTTATTGGACCCCCTTCGTCGCATGTCCATCCTAGCCTTTGGCCTGCCTGGTCTTAACCTAGGCCTGACATTATTCCCCCCTTAGAGAAGGGTTTTTTCCCTCAAAAACAAAAGTGGTGATATCTTCATAAGAACGCTAATGTTTTCGATAGTGGCATCCTTCATGGATCCAACTTTCCATTTGACGAAACATGGTTCAATAGGTGGTTCAATGAAATCAAGAATAAAATCTTGATTCCACATTGTTGTCCTTTTACAACCATTTTATGTAATCCGCCTATATCCAAAATAATTTGTAAACTCTATTTATAACTCATTAGAGTATGCTAAGCGAGTTACCACAACTAAGAGGTGTTTAAAAGAATATCTCTTCTTACTTTCCATGAAAGTAACATGCTGATATAACTCATCAGCCAAGGTTAAGTCCTTAAATTTTTATCATTTCTCATCAATATACAACCCCACCATAATTGGTGTTCTAGGTTGAGAACCTGACCTAAGCATGAAGGGACTAAACTGGATCCTCCATGCTTTTCCTCGAGATAAGAAACCTCCAACTAGAGAGATAACCTTTCTAATTAGATTGGTTTGTGCTAACGTACATGCTAAACATATCCTTTAGCACAAGATTAACACTTGTAATCTACATATCCTCTCTAGATGACTAGCAGTATTAAGGTGTGTTTCTCCACCATTTACAACAGTCCTCCCAAATGACTATTGAAATAGGATCACAATTCCTCACAACATTTATGAGTAATCAGCAATGTTATGAACAACCAACTTGGTTAACGTTAGTCAAACGATCTACAAGGACTCTGTCACGATACATAAATGAAATAACGGTTGGCAACATCAGTCCTAGAGACTCATATTCTCCACATGTGGAAAGGATGTCCAAAAAAATGACATCCTTCAAGTACAATATGTACTTGTGTGTGCAGGTAATTGTCAACACTCAGCGACATGAGTGAGAGGGACCCTCATCAACTTTTCTCCACACTGGCTAAACCAAACTCCTTGAGTTCCTAGACCATGTTGCTCCTCTTTGACAAAATGTACCAAACAAAACCCTACCATGTAGGTCCATAACTACATAATGCAAAAATGTATGAGTCTTACTATAGCTTGAGTGAGATTTCTCAAGCGAACTAAAACCCAAGAGAATAGCTAAATGGAATCTACCCATGTTGTGCTATGTATGCTCGTAATGTTTTGCTTTATTATATTTCTTTTCAATGTCTTGAACATATATTCGGGTCAATTTTTGTAGAGAGGGTATGAATAATAGCCATCAAAAGTTTCCCAAGGTTGCGTATGCAAGATGGATGACACCTTGAACATGATCTTCTATACAAAGGTCCCAATGAGGGACAATGGTGGAAGGCAAGTGTCATGCATCAAAGAAAAAATAAAAAATATGAGGTTACTAACCCGTAAAATGGTCCTATAATTATGTTGGGCCATTAATAAATCTCCTTATACGTGTATGCTAACTCTTTCCTTGCCACTTCCAAAACTTTGGTTACCACTGCTCTTATCCCTTGAAAATTAGCACTCAAGGAAGTGGCTGTTTGTGACAATCCATACATTATCAAATAATTACAGAAGAAAGTTATGTAAAGCTAGAGAGCAACACACACACACACACACACACACACACACACACACACACACACCTTGGATTTGTTTTCCAATGGAAACTAAGGCTTAATGTGAGTGGATTTAATATCATAAGGGTGATATTTGTCTGCCAGATAGGAAGTACCACAAATCACTTTTACACACTTCCACTAGACCACTACGCTGACATGCAGCCTTGCATGGCGCAAGACGATATCAAAGAAGGTGACCCTACCACCTCTCCCATGTCGCCCATTACTCCCACCACCCAACTCTGCGTGAGAAAACCACTCCCCCTACTTTTTCAAAAATGGAAACTCTACAGATCTATATGAAGGTTGCAGTATGGGATGTTGAGAGCTTAAGTCTGCAAGACTTTGTGATTGGACCATACTTCCCTAACCAATTCAATATGGAGCTCCCCAATCAGGTCTGGGCTTTCATCATAGGATTACTTCCTCGTTAAATTTCTTGCCTTAAGCTATGGTGGAAATCGATAACAAGTGTCCTTCATTAATGACACCTGCCTACCGCTTCTAACTCCTTTTTTGTTGTTGGCTGTGATGGTGGCAGGTAACAATTGAAGGACTTACCATATCTCACATGCAAGTGGTGTAATGGGAGTGTTTTTTCTTCCTTGATTGTACATTGCCCAAGTTACATGATAAATATATAATTGCTGGACTTTTTTTATCTATAGATGATTGGCTGTTTTATGCTCTGATGGTTGAATTCATCCTACACACACTAATGGTCTTGGCAGCCTTCCAAGCTGACCAAGATCCTTTGTTAAATTTATGAGCTTACATAACCTCTAATTCTCTTATTACAGGATGTTCCTAACTCCTGGCATGAGGATCTTATAAGGCTGGGTTATTCTAAGCAATTACTGATTGTTGCATCCTTCATACAAGGCCTCCTTCTCTGTATCAGAGACCCTCTTTTCCATACTACTATCATTGAGCATGATTTGGCATGTCACAATTCTGGTGCAGGTTTTGTGAGCATGCTTCTCTCTACTTTGGACGTACTAGCCTGGCTTTGCGTCTATGCGTTAGCTACGGAAAACCCGGCACTAGCTATTGACAAAATCAGAGAAATCAGTGCCATTATCCCCAACGTCACTAATGAGGATACCAGAGAAAGGAGGGAATGGTGGGAAGGATCACCTTCTATCATGAGAAGAGTTATGGAGATGCATGGGAAGAAGCTTAGGAATGACCCTCTGGTGAGACAAAAGAAGAAGGGCATGCTGCAGGGTGCCCCCATGTTCACTCTATCACCACCCTCTAACCCCATGAGCAACCTAATACCTGACGAATTGGATGAGGAGGAACAAGCAGCAGTCAAGGAGGAATTTGTTGTTTTTACAGGGGCAGCTTTGGAAAGAGCTTTAAAACCTATGGAAGCATACAGTGACCCTTTCATTCCACATAGACGATTGGAACCAATGTTACATGGTACTCATCAGAAAGTTTGGGGTTTTGGCAATTATGCCAAAACCCCAAACTTGCCCCCAAGTAGGGCAATTATGCCCTACTTGCCCCCATCAATGAGAAATTCCTACTTACCCTTCTCAATGATAAGAACAAAGAGGCAGCAAGAATTGGCCTGCAGCAAATGCTCATGACAAATTCTTCAAACATCATTGAACCCTATCTTATTGGATGCCCCTTCACCATGGCACAATTTGAGACACAAATATGCCCCATCAACTTCGGGTGTGTCTTAGGAGTTAAAGGTGTTATATCCCTAACCGGAGGGACCCTAGCTATACTACACAGCTATGGAACATTCACTGCCCCTTCATCAAATGTGGGTGTGATTTCAATGGTGAAGGAGACCAATGCAGAGACGGCAACGTTCTTTGGTTTGATCATGCTCTATGGCTAATAATGTTTAAAGTTGCTTCATTTTTTCCAGCTGACTCCTTGAAGAAATCCACCCTCAAATTCCCGAAATGGGTATCCACTGAAGGGAAAGAAGGAATCAAAGCACTTCTCATTCACCATATGTACAGAGAAAGACTCAAAGTATACATCAAGCATGCTGCCTTATTCCAACAAACCCCTCTTGATGCTCCAAATAATGAAATGGAAGCCTTCCTTCAAAAGCTGTGCTGCCTACCCGAGAGTCTAGCTCTGACTCTAGGCATGGCAAGAGAGGACGAGTTGACCAAGGCCGAGGTAGACCGAGGAAGGGTCAAAACCCGAGATACTTGACTCAACCACCTATTACCCCCCCTTGGAACCCAATCTTCTCTCCCTCTAAATCCTCTGCCAGTTATTCTACTATTAGATGCCCTGTGGCACGAGCTACCAGACCATCCCCTACTACCCCTTGCTTTACCCCTACCCCTACTGCTACTTCTCGTGCTCGCTCTGCTATCACCCCAGGATGTGCCCCTAGTGCTAAGAATTTGATGTATTTCTAATGATTGTAGGATGTTATCAAGGATGAAGTTGGTAGATTTTGTCTGGTATCAAATCAACCACCCAAGTGCCGTACCGTCGTGCATCTTACCTACATAAATGCCTTTATGAATGTAAGGTCTATCCATGCCTTTTTTGGCCTTTTGTATGGAGTAGATATTCCAACTAATGAGCTATGGGACAAACTATGTTTTGCCTGGTCCTTTATGGACCACATTAAACTACAGATATACAATGCTAAGGAAGGTTTTTCTACCATGTTAGTGCAATGATGCTACACCCGGTTATTTGAGCAGTCTAAAGCATGTACTATTTTTTGATCTCAAGTACATTGAAGATCAAAATATGAGAAACATTCTCCTGAAAGGGCTTAATCATATTCCCTCCCAACCGTTGTGCAAACATATTGCCATAAATGAACTATGGATGTGTCTTTCTAACATAATTAAAACTGGCATCTTACCCCTACCTCTCCATCTTCAAGAAGATAGGATCAAAAACCTATTTTGGGCATACTGTGAAACTACACTTCCATCCAAACACTCTACAAACGTGATTGCCCCTATGGATCGACATATTGATGCCCTCAAAAGCAAGTATTTCATTACATGCTTAGACAAAGCTGCCAATAACCCTATATTCATATGCTCAACCTTCATGACTCAAGAAGCCAAGAAGAGGCTAGCAGAATCTAATTTTCTACCCATTCATATGCCCCAAACTGACATTTTGCAAGCAATTGGTGATTTCCTCACCAAGTATCAGTTAAAAAACCTCTCTCCTTTACCCTACCAAACAACTATTTATAAAGCCCATAAAAACGCCTTTAGGTGGATCACATGTGGGTCTAATTGTTGTTTTCGAAGGTTTCTTTACTCTTAGCATGTATTCTCAAAACATGCGTCCCTTGCCTAAAAATTAGGGCACACTCACTCAACCAAAAAGCGTTATTATGTTGCAATATCAAGCTACAATCTTGGTGGGTTGTGGATTCACTATATGAGGTTATCCTAAATCTACCAAGAAAAGTAGACTCTGTATTTTCAGCTGATGTCAAAAAGTGCTATGAGAACATTCCCCATCAAGGCAGCATCGGAATCATTACCATTATTAACTCCCTCATTAGCTATGTCTTTGATCAGTGTGGACCTTTCATCTCATTTAAGAATTTCCCAAGTAAATGTACAAGTGGAAGCTGGTCGCAAAAACCTTACAAAAATCAGTTATCCTTTGACAAAAGACAAGTCCTTTAACTAAACTCCTGGCTGATTAACAATATGTACATCCAATGTAATGGGAAGGTCTACAGGTAGATCAATGGAATCCCCATGGGATTGGCGATTGGCGTGCTCTCCCATTTGGTGTAACCTTTACCTACATGCATTGGAGTACAATTACATTAACTCAGTCTTAAAAGATCCTCTGCATCGGCATCACCTTCTCCATCTAAAAACTCCCTTCAGGTTCTTTGATGATATTTTTTGGGTTAACAATCACCAACCCAAGTATTTCACTATCACCAACCCCATTTATCCTCCCTGCTTATCCATAGATGACAACAATACCATTTTTTTCGAAGGCAAAGGTATCATCACAACTTTTCTTAGCATGAAGCTTGAAGTACATCATGGGGAACTGCATAGATCCAGGATAGACAAAAGTATGGTGGTATCCGCCCATGTTCTAAAGTTTATCCACAGAGGCAGCAATAGACCATCTAACTGGTCTCACAAAGTCATATTATCCCAAATAAAATCCATCATCTTTTGTAACCACTCTATAGAACAAGCCTGCTTTGATATAAAAACCCTTGTACAAGCCTTTCGTCCGAATGGCTTTGAGAGAATTAGACTATGGAGAATCATCTACCAATACTTAAACTTAGAAACCACAGAAAATCTGCAATCATGTACAGACTTCAAAAAAGTCAACTTATGCCTCAAAGGGTGGGCACTAGGTCCCTATTTGGGGCCTAGTGCCCCCATTAGTGGACTCTCCTACAAAAAATTGGATCTAGTGTAAAGAGGAGGGTTTTTTCTACACACACCTTGGATTTGTTTTCCTATGGAAACTAAGGCTTAATGTGAGTGGTTTTAATATCATAAGGGTGATATTTGTCTGCCAGATAGAGTACCACAAATCACTTTTATACACTTCCTTAGACTACTACGCTGACATGCAGCCTTGCATGGCGGGTACTGAAGCAAGACGAGATCAAAGAAGGTGACCCTATCACCTCTCCCACGTCGCCCATTACTCCCACCACCCCACTCTGCGTGAGAAAACCACTCCCGCCTACTTTTTCAAACATGGAAACTCTACAGATCTATATGAAGTTTGCAGTGTGGGATGTTGAGAGCTTAAGTCTGCAAGACTTTGTGATTGGACCATACTTCCCTAACCAATTTAATACGGAGCTCCCCAATCAGGTATGGGCTTTCATCATAGGATTACTTCCTCGTTAAATTTCTTGCCTTAAGCTATGGCGGACATCGATAACAAGTGTCCTTCATTAATGACACCTGCCTACCACTTCTAACTCCTTTTTTGTTGTTGGCTGTGATGGTGGCAGGTAACAATTGAAGGACTTACCATATCTCACATGCAAGTGGTGTAATGGGAGTGTTTTTTCTTCCTTGATTGTACATTGCCCAAGTTACATGATAAATATATAATTGCTGGACTTTTTAATCTATAGATGATTGGCTGTTTTATGCTCTGATGGTTGAATTCATCCTACACACACACACACAACGCCAACATATATTAATATAAATACACACACACACACACACACACACACACACACACATATATATGGGGAGAGAGAGAGAGAGAGAGAGAGAGAGAGAGAGAGAGAGAGAGAGAGAGAGAGAGAGAGAGAGAGAGAGAGAGAGCCAACATAAGGGTATTACAACATAATTTTGTCTCCTTTTTAACTTCCTTGAAAATAGGTGGACATATAAAAAGATTTAACTTTGCTATGGTGGATTGACAGTGTGTTCTTACTAACCGTTGGTCCATGGAAAGACCCCTTCTCCTACCAAGCACTTTGGTGAGTGTAGTCAATAAAGCATCAAAGACTTGTTCTAAGTAGGTAGAGGTCATCTAGATTCTATGCCCAAGAGGCTACTCGCATGGGGACTCATTCTAGAGCTTGCGAGAGAAAGCTCCCCATCTTGTGCCATCCTCATTACAACACCGGCTTAGTGTTTAGTTCAAACAATGCAAGCTAGAGAGGGAGAAATCTTGAACACTATTTGTGAGCTCGTTGCTCACACAAAGCAAGATTGCCCTTTCAATCTAATTTGCACGGTGGGCGGTTTTGGAGGGAATTTGAACCCTGGTGGGCACCGCCTTATGTAATGACGAAGTCGGAGTTTCTCCAACCCAGTACTCCAACCCAGTACCGTAGCTGGAACGCATAATTTCCCGCGGTTCAAATGCAGGAAGTCGGGTGCCAAGGCTCGCGAATCAGTTTTCTCTCTGACTTCGGCATTCCTTAGCTTACGTGCAAACTGACAGTATTTTGAACTGTGCGGAGAGAGAAAGGCATTGAAAATCAGCCTTTTGAGATCCACAATGGAATCTACTTGATGTATCCGACTTAGATAATACAGATGATGGACACCAATGGGCTGGCGCCGCTAGCCCCAGCATACTCGAAACCATCTGATGCCCCTTCAGCATTGTGTTTTGTTAAGAGCTTTGTGGAAGACTGCTGGGGCATTGAGTTTGATGTGGGGGTTTTGCAGACGATCGTTGATAGAAGAGTGCAGAAGCCTGCACCAGAGTCTTTACAAACTTTGGGGTATTCATTTGTCTCACTGTATTTATCATTGCAGATTAGACTAGTTGCCCTTTGATTCACAAGTCTTCCCTTTTCTCATCAGGCAGGTTCTTCATGATTTTGGTGATCAACTGTCCTCTGATGATACTGTGAGAGTTTTATTTATCCTTCTAAATGTAATCAGTTACCCAAGTCCTCCCAGATCAAAAGCTTCAGTGCCAATCCAAGATGCTGGCTCCCGAGTCAAAGTTGTTGATACCGAAACACTGAGGCTTGCAATCAATGCTCTGACAACTTTACTTGTCCAGTCATTGAGTACAATATCAAAAGACAACTGGCTTTATATAGTGAAGGTGTGTCTACTATTTTTTTGCAGCACAAAAAAGAATTTTCAGATAATCATGATTCATGTTTGCTAGTCAATCTTGCAGGTTTTAAATTGGGTCTTGAGTTTTGTATTTAGTGTAAGGCACTAGAGTACAAATTTTGGCTTCTCGAAGGTTGGGTCACATTGGAAGGCAGTTATCTACAATTGGCATGTGCTACTGCACATGATGGCTAAGATTTTAAATGATAAAAATGGGTCAAATAAATATTATGTTTGTACTTCTTTCTTCAGTATGGTAATCTAAATAACCAATCTACAAATGACTTTTCTCTTGGAAGTGCATCGTAGGTGCTCCACATTGGTGCCTTCTTCTACAAAAAATATCTGCTGCCTTCACTTGTCCTAGTTGTTTGGCTTCTTCTACAATATTGTCTCCTATTTGAGCCAGGGAAAAAAATCGGTATCATCCATTGCTTTGGTATAAAGACCCATGTAGCTGGCCAGTTTTCATTAACTATTGTCATGATTTGGAAGCCAATTAGAAGTGTGAAACTTAAAATGTAGTAAGTGGGTGATGATGGAATTGAATGGGACCACCACGATGCTCATCCACCGTGTACAATCAAATTTACCATTTATGTGCTCCATAGGAGAACCAATACTTAATACATTTGGCTGAAGGTGCCTAAATTCAGCTGCCAAGCAGTGTGCCAAGGGGAAGGTTATGTACATTCATGACAACATCAATTGGCGTGATTTGCTGATAGATAGGGGAAACATGCCCCTTTTCAATTTAAAGGAAAGTAAATACATGATGCTAGAGTGAAGAGTAATGTAGGATGTGGTGAACCAAGTTGTCGCAAGAACACATTATAAAGATTTGTCAACGATTGTCCTTTGGATGCCTGGAGAGAGCATCTGCCACCTCATTCTTTGTTATAAAAGTGTGTAAAATTTGAAAATAAACATTGAAAGAAAATTGGCCCATCTCATTTACTTTTCTGATAACTTTCTCTGCGTGAGAAAGTAGCGAAGACTCTGATGATCAGTTTTAATTATAAAATTAGCTCCTAAAAGATAATGTTTTCAAATGGAAAGAGCATGAATTACTTTTATTAGCTCTTTTTCATAAATGGAAGCATGCAAATTTGCATCTTTAAGGCACCGGCCTTCATAAGCTATGGTGTGACCTTCTTGGTTCAAAACTGCTTCTACACAATCTCCAAACGCATCGCAATACACCTCGAAAGGCTTGCGAAGATCAAGGACGGTGTGGATAGGTCCGTCACTGAGTAAATACTTAAGCTTTTCTAAAGCTTGTTTTTGTTTGGGACCCCAATGAAATAGAATCCGCTTCTTCGTCAGATCATGGAGAGGACTGGCTATGGTGACGAAAGCTCGGATGAAACGCCGATAATAGGAACATAGGCCCAGAAAACTTCAAACTTCATGTCCTGTAGTTGGCATAGGCCATTCTACGATTGCTTGAATCTTTGTAGGATCCATTCTCACTTCATTGTGAGATACTATATGGCCCAAATAGTGAATTTCTTTTAGAAAGAACTCACTCTTCTTAGCATTCACAAATAATTTGTGTTTGCGTAATTCTTCAAACATTGTTGCGAGATGTTTGTAGCGTTCTTCTTTCGTCTCTGAGAAGATTAAGATGTCGGCGAAGAAGACTCCTATATGAATGGAAAATTCTGTCCATCATTCTATTGAATGTTGCTGGTCCATTGGTGAGTCCATAAGGCATCACTAAGAATTTATACAACACAAAAGTTGTTTTGAATGAAGTCTTATGCACATCCTGAGGAGCAATGCGGATTTGATGATATCCGCTCTTCAAGTCTATACGACTGAAGATACTTGCTCCTTGTAACTTCTCAAGAATGTCATCAATTTGAGGGATTGGGAATTGATTCTTGACTGTGATCTTGTTTAAAGATCTATAATCTATGCACATACGGAATGTGCCGTCCTCTTTTTGTACTAAGAGAACAGGTGAACAATATGGAGAAGTACTAGGCCTTATTAAACCCTTCTCCAAAAGTTCATGAACCTGTTTGAGGATCTCCTCTTGCTGCATTAAATTGACTCTGTAAGGGGGTTGATTTGGAAGAGAACTCTTTGGGATCAAATCAATCGTATGATCCTCGGGTCGAGAAGGTGGAAGCAAAGGTACCCCGGAACGGGAACGGGGGCCTCCAGAATGTTTCTGGAACAGCTCCCTCTTGGAAAAGCGGAATAGGAATGGGGGCCGGAACGGTTAGCTTAAAATATACTTAATTTAGATTGGATTTAACTATATGTTAGTAGAGAGACATACACACCCATTAGTCCAAGTAGAATCCTATTTAGGCATGCTTTGCAATGATTCTTCAGTCTTAAGGCTTACACGCATTGCCCACTACACACGTGACACAACACATGAACTGGAATTATCCTTTACAAATCACAAAAGCATCTTGATTCTTCATAGAAAGAACATCAACTCAAAGTTGAATAGAGTCCAAACTCCACACAAAAGCTTGGAGCAAAAGATGATAGATTATAAAGATGGCTTACAAGGCCAGCCAAGGCGCTACAAAAAGATATGTAGAGGCTAGAGTGCTAAATAACAATTGTAAGAGTCACTAGGTGACATGTCAAGACTCAATCACTCATGTGGTAGTGCATTACAAAAAGGGGGGCAAAACTGGCGGCTACAAGGCAAAAACCAATGAGCAAAGAGTATGACTCATGCCTGATCACCTCTGGGTAGGGGTAGAAGTGTTAAAGTTTAGGCATCTCAAGTGAACTGCCCAATGTGATCTCATTATTTAGTTTGGCTTTTATGTATTTATTTTGCTTATTTGTCAAAGTCTTGGATAGGGCAATTTACTGGGATTGCTATATAAGCAACCTCTTGCCTCCATTGTATACACATTCAGTTATTCATTGCCAAGGTTGATTGGTTCAGGAGACTCTCTCTCTCTCTCTCTCTCTCTCTCTCTCTCTCTCTCTCGTGCTAACTCCCCTTGGTCTCTACGCTTCCTCTTGGTCGACTTTGACTGTCACGTGACACATCCAACCTTGTGTGTCCGTGACAAGCTACAGCATGACCATGGTTCAGTTTAGTCAAGTCAGTCTAGAATAGGAAGTGATCTGGCACTTTTGTGAGTCTGTTCGCAGACCGTGCATATCGAGACACTTAGATTAGATGCATATCCTCTGGTTGCACACAGTATGACCATCAGATTCCAGTCAGAACCCATTAGTAGCATTTTTACAGTGCATAGACCTATTTTCCCTATTTTTGACATTTTCACTTATTATTTTTAAGTGACTTTTGTTGGAAAGTAGGTAGGGAAATTTTGCTAAGTTTGTATAAATAAAAACCTAGCGCTAGCACTTTCTGGCAGAAGAGGCAGTAGGGACCTGACATCCACAGTGCACCTTCTCAGCAAGACCCCCCCGGGGCGGATGACTGAGCGTTTTCAGCCAAGAACAGCCAGCGTTTTTCTCCATTGCAGATCAGCCCCAACGTTTTGCATTGCAGACCAACCTGGCGACCTCAAACTCTGCAGATTCCCTAGCGTTCTTGCTGCAGGACAGGAAACAGCCCTAGTGTTTTTGATCTGCACCACTCTGCTGCTTCACAGGTCTAGGGCATACTTGTATGGCTAGTATGTCTCCGGGCTGGCCACCCATAGCCTAGGTTGCTCCTAGTCCGGCTGCCCGAGTTTGGGGCCGGCCGTCCACTTTGTCCGGGCGCCCACATATATTGCCATATATCATTTTCTTGCTGGGTCGTGGGGGATTTTTCCAAGCTTTGCCCTACCTCCCCTTGGGCACCTCTTTATGGTGCCAGGGGGGTACCCACTTCCACATCTCTCATCTCACAGAGATCACACATCTGATTGTATTGGGTCTTCTGCTCTGGTAGTCAATGGGGGGCTGATTGCCCCCTCTTCACCATCTCTAGCGTTTGTGTCTACTCTCTCTCTCTCTCTCTCTCTCTCTCTCTCTCTCTCTCTCTCTCTCTCACGCTTCCACACACGCGCACTCTCACATGGTATCAGTCGCCAGGGCTCATGGTATCAACAGCTTCAAGCTCTGCCCATTCTGAGGCACTAGATCGCATCAGGTTCTCCTCCCAAGATCAGCCAGGGCAGCGTTTTGCAAATTGGAGCCAGATCTGCCAGAGTTTCTGCTTGTGGATCACATCCGCCAGCAATCATTCTAAGGGGGATGGCACCACCTCATGGGCTACTTTTCATCGCCGAAAAGGACCCTGGAGCAGTGTTTTTGCATCACCCTCATGGCGATCACCCTCTTGGCTGCCAGCACCAGCCTCTACAGGCTTTTCCATCGCCAAAACCCCCTTCTGCCCATCTGTGTTTTCAGGTAGGGGCTGCGTTTTTCAGCAGCCATGCACTTGTGTTTTTGGACAGTCCAGCAGCCTGCGTTTTTCAGCCAGGCAAAGGAGTGGCGCTGGGCCTTGCTCTACAGATCTTGCCTTTGCCCCACCGGTTTGGCATGCGATGCATTGCCAAGGAAATTCCTCTTCAAATCTACAGATTCTGCCATTACCCCTTGCTGTTTTCTCTGTTTTCAGCCCACCTGGGGTTGTGCTAGGGATTCACCATCCTTCCTACACCCTCTGCACTGCTCCGGACCTTGCCGGGAGCGTGCGAGCACGCTGAAAATTGCTGGACAGCAGCGTTTTCATCACCTCGCAGTTGTGTTTTTTGGGTGGACAGCAGTCACATGGTTTGTGTTTTTTACAGAGGAGGAAGTTACCTCCTACTAGGACACCATCCGTTGGTGGTCCATGCGGTCTCTCAGTGCTATTGTAGTACACGGTATCTTCGACATCGGCTTGATCATCTCCGGGCGTACGATCCTTGGGAGATCCATTCATTTCAGCCATCATTCGGCGGTTGCGCACTCTAGAGGGGGTGGTGACTTGTGGTTTGCTATGGACACACCTATGCACTCATCATCAGAGTTCACACGAGATATGGCCATGCTCATGGCATATGGGATCACGACATTCCTAGAGAAGACGCCACCATCTTGGGTGGACAGACACTTACCACTTGACCTCGACACATCAGATCGCTTGCTTACACAAGAGTGTTGGGAGGGTGTGTGTGCAATGAGTTCAAGGTGGCTTGAAAACTAGAGTAGCCATAGCTTCATACAGTAGAGAGAAAGAAGTACACACTTTTTAAAAGAGTGGACTCAATACACAAAAAGATGATAATACCTTTAGCATAGAATAGTATGTACAACATAGGCTTGGACTTTATTTATGTAGAAAGCTGGAGTGGCTATCCGGCTGATAACTCTCCATGTAGCCCTTCTTAGAAGTTTACAACTCATAGGCTAAATTTCAATAGCAAAAGGTATGCACATGTAGAGATGTTTCCCATAGTCGTTGAAGGACATGTCTATCTTAACAATCCTCCCCTTAGGCATGGACTATACTGAAGCAAGCTGGGTCGAGACTCAATGCCACACAGGCAAGCAGTCGCACAGACTGGGTTAGTCACACAGACTATGGCAGTCACACAGACTAAATCATGGTCTCAAACAGACATGGTGTCACACAGACTTAAGGATTCCTCCCCTCAAACATGAAAGGCAAAAGATAACGATATCTATAACTGTCAGTGTCTACTCTTAGTAGCAACTCCTGTCACGATTGTGACTATTTTAACAGCAATACATCTACTCCTAGTTGCAGTTACGCGAAGTGCCATGCCAAGGAGGACCCCTGCGCTTGGATGGTCACACCCCTTCACCCAAAGGACGTGTCTCTTCGCCAAAAGCCACACTCCTTCGACGACTGGTCACACCCCTTCGCTCTACGGGTGCGACTCTTCGCCCAATGGTTGCAGCTCTTCGCCGAAAGGATGTGTCTTTACGTCTAAAGTCGTGTCTCTTCACCAAGAGACGTGTCTTTTCATTTATGTCTCTTCGTCTCTTATATAAGGAGCCCTTGTATCACACATTTCAATCAATCAAACACAGAGTCTTCTAAGTCTTGTTCTAAATTCAGTTTCAGTTTCTTAAGTCTTAATCATGAGTTTAAGTACTTAATTAAGGATTAGCACCTAGAATCCTCACAGTGGTATCAGAGCAAATTTTTTCCCGAGACCCGAAGGTTGTGAGCCTCTCACCCTCGCCGCTACACTCTACCCCTTCCCGGAGTTGCATGGAAGCAGAAGAAAGATGGTACACATCGACTACGCGTATGAGGTAACTTAAAGTTATTCTGTTCCAATTATATACATAAAGGACAGAGATGCAGATGTGGCGTACCCGGAGAACCCTGCGTACCCTTCATCGGATTGCACTCCTTCACACCCGTGTGTTAGCACCTCTTCATGTGAAAAGACAACACCTATTCGCGAGAGGGCACCAAGGAAGGCACCCCTTCACTGATGCAGCACCCCTTCGCGAGAGGGCCCCCTTCCTTCCCCCAAGTCGCTGGCTGCTGAAAATTCCCAAGTGGCAGAATTTTTTTGCGCTGAAAACTATTCGCTGGGCTGAAAATTGCCTTCGTAGAAGACATAACGCTGGCTGAAAACCCAATCGCTGGCTGCCCCTTCCTTAATAATACGCTGAATACTAATATGCTGGCTGAAATTTCCTTACGTAAAAAAACCCAGCCAGTACCTACATTAAAATCCCCCAAATTTATTAAAACATCAAGTGGCCGGCCACACTTGACCGGCCTCCCCCAAAATTAACTCATTAAGTGGCCGCCCAAAGTTCACTTGCCTTGAGTGGCCGCCCACTACCCAAATTTTTTAAACCCCATGGGAAAACACCCATATTTTAAAAAAAAACTCCCATGTGAAAGCCTCTTCACGTAAACTTACCTTTATAAAAAAAAACAAAAAAAAAACGCTGCCTCTCCCTTGCTCTGCTCTGTGTGCACCTACTGCGCAAGATATTTCGTACACATGGCCGACGCGAACCACTACGCAGATTTTTCTCGATGAAATCTTACGGGTAAATTTCCGTACTTAGAGCCGGAAGTAATACTTATTCCCGATACTCCAGAACCCGGACAATTGGCAGCACCCGAACCAAAGGTTATTATTATTCCGGATTCTCCAGCTCCAATTCCTGGAACCTATTCCTAACCCAAAACTTGCACCTGTTCGAGTTCATTTAAGGCGTAACCATGCCAAATTCTCAGGACGGAGGTGGTCAATCTGACGATACCCTTACTCTTATTAAGGAGCAGATGGCCACACTTTCCATAAGCCTCGCATCACTTCATACTCGCTTGGATGAGATGCACACGAAAAACACTTCTCGAAGTCGACCTGCTGCTTCTCGGACTACACATGCTGATTCGACACCTTCATCTGAAGCTTCAATGGACGAACCAAATGAACCAGATCCAACTGAAGAGGTAGACAATCGCGAACTTCAATTACTTTATAAAATTTTTAATGTTGCACAGAAGAAGAAGCTTGATGTTAAATTGCCGGAACCATACACTGGTCGCCGCGACAAGCGCGTGCTGGACCAATGGCTGTTCAAAATGGAGATTTACTTATCGAACATAGACTTGGTCGAGAGTAAAAAAGTTGCACTTGCTAGTTCTCTGCTCAAGGACACAGCATTTCTTTGGTGGCAACGACGGATTGCTGATGGTAAACACACCTTCTTGGGATAAATTCCGGCGTGCTATTCGCAAGGCATTCGAACCTGCCAATGCGGATTTTCATGCCCGGTCCTCTCTTCGCCGCCTGAGCTAGACAAGTTCCTTGGCCGCGTACATCACAGAGTTCCAAAGATTAACTCTGGAGATAGAGACCCTTAGTCCCTCTGATAAACTTCACAGCTTTATCGACGAACTCGAACCCAACCTGATGGATGATGTGCACAAATACAACCCTACCACCTTGGATGCTGCAATTTCCTATGTGGAGCGTCTTGGCGATAATCGGCGCCCTACACGGAATTTTCTCCCTGGTAACAGATCTTCAAATAGCGCTCGCTTTTCACAGCGCGATCGCAAAGACAACTATAGCCAAAGTCAGCAACATCAATCTCACTTCAGACAGCAAGCAACACAACCTTATTCAACTTCAAGGTTCTATTCTCAAGATCGACAATCTCAAAGTAGATCTTCTTCACATGTTCCTCCACTAGATCGTGGTAAAGGACGTGATTTTTCTCAAGATTGACATTCCAATACTCAGCAAGGCTCTTCGTCAAATGCATCTTCAACTTCAAAGAAGGAAGGATTATGTACAATTTGCAGTGGTGACCATAGATGGTATCAATGTCCAAAGAGACCAAATCCGTCTAATTTGAAAAGAAATTCCAACGCGGAAACATCATCGAATGTTGAACAACCCGATTTTGCTCATGATAAAGGAAAATCTGTGGTCAATATGATTCGTGTCTCAGAGGATACGAGTATTCTTATGAAGCATGCTCAGTGCAATTCTTCAGTTTTGGAGCCTCTCTCAAAGCAAGTTTTAAGCCTTCTTGGACTAATCAATGGTCGCTCCATTAATATTTTGGTGGACAGCGGATGCTCGAATAATTTCATCAGCACTCAGATAGTTCAACAACTTGGTTTAACAACTCAGAAGACATATCACTTATATGATGTGGAATTAGCACACCCGAGTGTTGACTGTGAGCATGTACGACATAGATGCAAACGAGGACGTTTGAGATTTCAAGAGGGGGGTATGTCACCAGCATGTGACTACTATCTATCCTTTTTGTTTTCTTTCTTTCTTATCATTTATTTATTTGGAAACACCCCTCTAGAAATCTAACTGCCTTGCATTGCATAGCTAGTGTGGAGCTGTTCAGAGGGAGTCCAGGCCTGAGGGCAAGAGAGCACTAAGGTTGGACAAGGACTATGGTTAGCCAAAGTGGGGTCATTGACTAGCCAAAGTGGAATCCTTTACTACATAGGCTACATTTCAGTTCTTGGTGTGGCTGCAGTGTACAAAGAAGGTCAGATGACCTAGAAAGATACAATGGCAGCATCTCCTAAAGTTTAGGGTACTGCTATTTTGGACCTGAAAATGTGTTCGCGTCATTAGCTCTGGAATGACAAGAGGAACATTTTATTGCTCTGCTGCAAAGTGAACTGATGTACCAGTTGAGATATTTTTAGCCGGGAATGCCCAAAGTCGGAAAGTGTGCCATGTGGCACTTCGTGAGCATTCTGCTTTTAATCTCTTAAAGGAAAAGATGACTTCGAATCCAGTCATTGTGTTGCCAGATCTTAGGAAGTCATTTGTGGTCCAGTGTGACGCCTGTGGTAGTAGCATTGGTGCAGTGCTAATGCAAGATGGCAGGGTAGTAGCCTATGAGCGCAGAATTTTGCAAGGGCCAGAGATGACCATGCAGGTCTATGAGAAAGAGTTATTGGCTGTGATTCATGCGCTCTTAAGTTGGAAACACTACCTGCTAGGTACAGATTTCGTTGTCCAAACGGACCATCAGACCTTGCGATACTTCTTGACACAGACAAAGTTATCTGAGAAGCATATGCGATGGGCAAATATCTTGTCCATGTTCCATTTTCAGATTGTGCATGTGGAAGGCAAGAAGAACGTTGTGGCTGATGCCTTGTCAAGGAAGCCACAAATTTCAACTGTGTCAATTCCTTATCATCATGAACTTGATGATATGAGAGAACAGTATGCAAATGATGAAGATTTTGCAAGGGTCTTCGAGCAGCTAATGCATGGACAACGTCATGAACACTATCTTCTCAAAGATGGGCTCATGATGATGCATGGCAGATTGTGTGTCACAAAGCCATTGCGACGCAAAGTTATGGAAGAGAGTCATGTCCCACCGTATGGAGGGCATCGTGCTATCGATGCTACAGTTAAAGCGGTTGAGACATTCTTCTACTGTCCTACATTGAGAAGAGATGTGGATGCCTTTGTGCGAGAATGCCTAATTTGCCAGAAGCTCAAGTTTGACAGGCAAAAGGCACCAGGGTTATTGCAACCACTGCCTATTCCAGATAAACCATGGGAAAGTATTGCTATGGATTTTATCTTTGATCTTCCGAGAACGCAGATAGGAAATGATGGTATCTGGACCATTATTTGCAAATTCAGCAAACATGCTCATTTTATTCCTGTCAGGAAGAAGATAAAGCCAGATCAGATGGCACGCTTGTTTATGAGCAATATTTTCAAGTCTCATGGCATGCCACAGTCGATTGTTAGCGACCGTGATCCACGCATGACAAGTTTGTTCTGGAGAGGCTTGTTTGAGAATATGGGCACCACGCTCAAATTCTCTTCGTCATTTTATCCTCAAACAGATAGGCAGTCAGAAGAGGGCAATTTCTACTGTCCTAGATCTACTGAAGTGTTATGTGTCAGAGCATAAAGGAAAGTGGAAGCAGTATTTGCCATTGGTGGAGTATGCATACAATAATGGAGTGCATTCATCAACAGGCAAGGCACCTTTTGAGATAGTTGAAGGTGGCAAGAAAGTTCCTCCCATACTGCATACAAAGGACAAGATATTTGAAGCAGATAAGTATGTTCAGGACATGGATGAAATGTACAGAAAGGTCAAAGTGGCCTTGGAAAAGACTCAGGCAAAGCAAAAGAAAGCAGCTGATCGTCACCGTCGTGAAGTGGTATATTCTCTTGGTGATTAGGTGCTTTTACGCTTTGAAAAGGCAAGGTTAAAGAAGATGAAGGGCAAGGAAAGACTGTTTCCAAAGCTCAGCATGCGTTACTATGGGCCTTTTCAAGTGTGCGACATAATCAGTGATGTTGCATATAGGCTGAAATTGCCTGACAGTTGGAAGATTCACAATGCGTTTCATGTGAGTCTTCTCAGACCCTATGTGGGTGATGTGCCAGAAGATATGCCAGCTGAAGATCAGCCGGAAGTCGAGGAACTTGACGAGATCTTGGTCGCGGAACAGATTTTGGCACATAAAGAAAGGAAAGTGAAAGGCAAGGTTGCTAGGCGTTACTTGGTAAAGTTCAGAAACTATCCACCAATGGATGCTAAGTGGATGGAAGAAGGTGAACTTGCAGAGTCACCAACTGTGTTATCACTTTACCTTGAAGCCTTCGATTTGCAACCTACCTTGACCCCTTGACTTTCAAAGCTACATGGATTGTCAGTGTGACAATGGCTTCTGAAAGAAATGATGTACATGGTATTTAAAGTGAGCTCAAATCAAATACATGTTACATGAATGCTAGAGCTGTACAGATTGTCAGTTTGGCAATTGCTCTTACGGAATGTCCAAAAGTGTGGTTAGTGCTATAGAAGTGAGTATTTCTTGTCAGTTTGACAAGGATACAGTAATTGCTTCTATTAAAGGGTACATTTGTAACTGCATTCTTAAATTGCCGGTTTGGGTATGCTCGAAGTGTTACTAGATCCAAGGTGTACTAAAAAGACAGTGGCAAAATGTGTGCCTACCATTTTGTCATTGGAAAGTTAGTGGCTCAAAGCAATGGCAGAGTGCGAAGCTACCACTATGTCATTGGGACAGGGTTCACATGCAGGCAATACATGTGTCGACGAGGTGTTGAATACACCAGGGTTGAGCATGTATGTGTCGTAGATGCAAACGACATAGATGCAAACGAGGACGTTTGAGATTTGAAGAGGGGGGTATGTCACCAACGTGTGACTACTATCTATCCTTTTTGTTGATTTCTTTCTTATTATTTGTTTACTTTCTCCTTTTGGAAACACCCCTCGGGAAATCTAACTGCCCTGCATTGCATAGCTAGTGTGGAACTGTCCAAAGGGAGTCCAGGCCTGAGGGCAAGAGAGCACTAAGGTTGGACAAAGACTATGGTTAGCCAAAGTGGGGTCATTGACTAGCCAAAGTGGAATCCTTTGCTACAGAGGCTACATTTCAGTTTTGGTGTGGCTGCAGTGTACAAAGGGGTTCAGATGACCTAGAAAGATACAATGGCAGCATCTCCTAAAATTTAGGGAACTGCTATTTTGGGACTGAAAATGTGTTTGCGTCATTAGCTCTGGAATGACAAGGAGAACATTTTCTTACTTTGCCGTGAAGTCAACTGGGCAACCGGTTGGGAGATTTTTAGGCGGCAACCCCGAAACGGGAAAATGCTTGTCAATGCGCCAAGTGGCACATTCTGGTGCATTTTCCTCATGCAGGAGAAGGTGGCGCTGAATTTGAAGCTGGGAGAGGCTCATTTTCAGATTTTGTCACAGGTTAAGAGCTATGGAGTGCTTGCTTTCCCTCCTATGTACAGTGCGGTGCTAGGAGTGATGCCCTGCACGCTACGCAGTGCCCTCTCTCTCCCCTATGGCAGTATGTTATGCCCCACTAGTGGGCTTTTCAATTGACCAATGTACAATTGTGTGGGTTCATGTGCGATTGCCGAGGCAAGAGCCTCTTGCACAGGTACTGGATTAGCTAGCGGCTAATCCCCCGTAGGTACAGGTGAATTCGGAGAGGTTTCACGCTAGAAATCTCGTCCGATTCAAAGGGCAAGTAGCCCTACAGGTGCGGGAGCTCGAGGACTTGCTACGGATGCGACCGGCACGGGAAACGGAGCCCGAAACAGTAAATTACAGCCTGCTGTGTATTTTTGCAGGTTTAGGGTTTTGGCCCTAAACGGTCCCTAATACCCCCAGGAGGTTCGGGGACGCGAGGGGACTGTTGTACATGTGATCTGGCGCATTTTCGGGGCTGAAAACAGAGAATTCAGCGTGCTGCAGATTCTCGCCAGGTTTTGCAAAGTGCCCGTATGCGTCGGGAAAGTCATTCAATGGGTGGGAATATTGACTGTGAAGGGTCCTAGTACAGTTATGCTATCAAAATCGGGCCGGAACAGTTGAAATTCAGCCAAGCTTGTGCGGGGCAGCTTGTAGGGAACCACAACGTTTATTCCCTCTTTTAAGCAATAAAGAAATACCCAAAGGGGCGCCTAAGTTAGGGGCCAATCTTGTGTCGGTCTACTCAAACAGGTGCAATCTAGCAGCCTGTATCCCTTTCCCCTTTGTTGTGTCTTGAAAGTACAGGTAAAGTGGGCGACAAATTAAATGGGTGAAAGCTAATAAGGTTTAAGTCTAAAGTCTACCGCCCTTTTTGAAAGTACAGGCCGGTTTCAACGGTTCCTGGGCTTGTCCATTTTCTCCAGACGGTTTGACTAGAGACACCACATATCCTATTGAGCAGGATACTCGCAGGTCTATTGGCACTTCCTTTCACGACAAGGAGTTGTTTTCACACTTAGTTCGAGACCTTCACGCAGTATCTTCACCTTGTATGGACGGAGTACAGTAGTTTGCTACACTGCTCGTGATGGCACTTTACCATGGAGATCTCTTGGAGGTAGGGACACCCCAGACTGCTGCTACACGTGGACATTTTAGCAGGCATCTTCATCATTTGCCTCACATCTTTGGCTTCACGCGGTTTGTTCAGCATCAGGTGCCCTGGTGCTGAGAGGGGGTGTTAGACTTACACCACTCTGCTGCTTCACAGGTCTAGGGCATACTTATACGGCTAGTATGTCTTTGGGTTGGCCACCCATAGCCTAGGTTGCTCCAGGTCATTCTGTCCGAGTTTGGGGCCGGCCGCCCACTTTGTCCGGGCGCCCACATATATTTCCATATATCATTTTCTTGTTGGGTCGTGGTGCTTTGCCCTACCTCCCCTTGGGCACCTATTTATGGTGCCAAGGGGGTACCCACTTCCACATCTCTCATCTCACAGAGATCACACATCTAATTGTATAGGGTATTCTGCTCTAGTAATCAATGGGGGGCTGATCGCCCCCTCTTCACCATCTCTGGCGTTTGTGTGTCTCTCTCTCTCTCTCTCTCTCTCTCTCTCTCTCTCTCTCTCTCTCTCTCTCTCAGGAGCTGAGTAGATGGGCAAAGCGAGAGGGCATAAGAGCACCAGGGCAAGCAGGTTTCAGGAGGTTTCTCCACTCTTGAGCAGATTCTAACACTTAGAGCTATTATTGAGGAGGGTAGACACCATGGCAAGAGGATCTATTGTACCTTTGTGGATTTCCGCAAAGCTTTTGACAGTGCCGAGAGCCAGACTTATACGTAGACTACAAGACATCGGTGTGCCTACAGAGCTGATATGGGGTATTCTGGCTCTATACAAGACAGTTATGGGGTGGGTACGTGAAACGGCCTGTAGGGCGGTAGCCCTTGGCTTTCACCGGAAATTCTTTACTTTACTTTAGACACACACACAGAGCACTTTGCAAAGGGAACCTGTGACGGGAATTAACACTTATGCACACACATAGCTCGGAAGCTAGAATGCTCTGAGCTGTAGGCCCTTCCGGTATTTCTTGTTACTCTAAGAGGGTAAAATTGCGCCCCTTTTGGTATTTCTTGTTACTTTAAGAGGGTAAATTACAAAGTAGAGTCTTGGGAATCCTTTACTTGTATCCAGCTAGATACGACTTGTTTGGCCAAATTTCGGCAGCATAACAGCCCCAAAACTTGCACGAAACCAATTCCCTTGCTGGAACTCTCTTCCACTGGCATAAACCCTTTCATTCCTGCCCAAAAACAGTAAATTCAACATGCTGCATTTACTGGTTTTTGCCCTGTTTTCAGCCCCAAACAGTCCCCTAACTGTCCTTTGCCAGTGGGGCACTATTCCAAATGGTTCTGGCGTCCGTATGGCTGAAAAACAGTCAATTTACAGCGCATACACAGCGCTGAAAACGCACCTGTACGGTGAGGTTATTACCCTCACCAGTGCCTGCTTTGGAGTAGCAGTTAGCTACCCCTGTTCCTGCTGAAGGAGGCTCTTGCCTCAACACAAAAGCATGAAACCACACAGCTATACATTAGTCAAATGAAAAGCCCTCTTGTGGGGCATCACATAACTGCCTGTAGGGGAGGGAGAGAGAGCAGTGTGTAGTGTGCAGGGCATCACTCCTAGCACCACACTGTACATGAGAGGGAAAGAAAGCACTCCATAGCTCTTAACTTGTGACAGGTTCTCAATGAAGCATCCCCCCAGCATAAATCGAGCGCCCCCTCTTCTACGCTTGATCTGTAATGCATCTGTGAACAAATAGATGCAAAAAGGGGAAGATTTCCATGGCTGCCAAAACTTGCGTATCGTTGAAAACGCAACAAAACAGCTGTGTAAACACACATTTGATGCCTTCCAATGCTGAAAATGATCTCCTTGGTCCTAGGTAAAGTCATGGGAAGCTCAAAAATGGAGAGAAATGGTTTGAAAATCACAATTCTCAGCCTCCAAAACTGCTCCAAAAAGTCAGTTACGAGTTCTGTTCTCCCAAACTTGGTAAATTGACCAAAAAGTGCCACTTGCCACTCATACATGCAATTTCCCTGCATTGGGCTTTCTGCTTAAAAATCTCTCAATTGGTGCGTCAGTTGACTTTGCAACAGAGTAATAAAATGTTTTCCTTGTCATTCTGAAGCTATTAATGACGCAAACAGATTTCATGGCCCAAAATAGCAGTTTCCTAAATTTTAGGAGATGCTTCCGTTGGGCTCCCACTGGTCATCTGACCATCTATCCTCATTGGGACCGCATCCAAAAGTGCAATGTGGCCCAACTGTCGGATACTTTCTGTTGGTGATCCCACCTTGACTTTATGCCTTTATTGAGTTCACGTCCTAGTATCCACCAACTTGCTAAGTGCGATGGGGGGACCTACATGATCTTGAACTGAGCCTAGACATCCTCTTACTATACGAATTTTAGTGCCGACCAACTTCTCGTCTGCGGGTGAAACTACCGTTCTTATTGGCCATACAATGTCCGACCATTTGCAAGTTAAAAAAGGGGGTCTCAAAAATTAAACAAAAATCATTGGAAAGAAGCCAACAACTAAGGTTAGCAATTGCCACGTCCTCGTGACAGTACGCACCACTGAGTGTATGTCTGACATGGTCCACTCCACTATTGGAGCAAAACAGGGATGCCCCCTATCCCCAACTCTTTTTGGGATGTACGTGGACGAGTTTTCTGACTATGTAGAGTGTCAGGGAGACAGGGGGGCTCAACTAGCAGGGACATGGATTCCGTTGTTACTGTATGCTGATGATATTGTGTTGATTTGTGACTCTCCAGAGGGGATGCAACGTCATTTGGATGCTCTGCATACATTTGCTCGTGAAAGTGGATTGTCTGTCAATCTGGGGAAAACTAAGGTTATGGTGTTCAACACTACACCACAATGGGTCAGGAGGTCGGCACCCACATTTACGTATGGCCAGGAGACTGTGGAGTACACAGATGCATATACTTATTTTGGAGTAGTCTTCGGGGGACCGATGTTTTCACTAAGGAGAGCATTAGAGACTAGACTGACAAGAGCATATGCAGCTTTGGGAGGACTGGAGAGGATGTATTCGCAGGTTCAGTTTCAAGAACCGCGAACAAGGCTCTGGCTTTTTGACACTCTAGTGACTCCGGCTATGCTCTATGGAGTTCATGTATGGGGACCCTCAATAGACCACCATGGGAGACCTGGCAACATTGATGGATGGACATGTATGGAGAGGCCTTTGGTCTTTATGATCGCTCGGATTCGGGCTAAGGCCTTAGTGCCACATGAGATTGTCCGAGTTGAGCTAGCCGCCCCCCCCTCGTGATGGAGGCATTGACTAGATCAGTATCTTGTATGCACGGTCTATGGGATCTCCCCAGGGACAGATACACTCGGCTTGCCCTGGAGTCATCTCGACAACTAGCTCTACAACACGATACAACATGTTGGTATGGATAGATGATAGCATGGTTTCAGTCGCATGGTCTAAACATAGATAGACTACCTCCATTTCAATACTCCTTGGATGCACCCTCCCTGTCTCTCACATGGACAGAGATCACCGGACTCACACGCCAGGATCTGATTCAGCTAGATACCAGGAACACATGGATACAACCGACATAGGAGTTGGGCACGAAGATGGCCTTCTACAGAGATTCTCCAACTCATGGAGGATGGCTTTGTGACTAGGCCTGCATACATGGATATGCACTTATCTCATGGGATAAGATGCGCTATTGGGCAGATACGCACATCATCACATCAGCTCTAGATCGAGACTGGCCGTTTTCGAGGGGTGTCAGCAGGGGTCAGGATATGTCTCCTATGTAACTTAGAACCAGAGACAGAGCCGCACTACACATGTCATTGCCCGGCGTACTATGAGATATGCGGCCGCTTCCACTGCTTGTTCAGAGAAGGTTTCTATAGTCATGAGATACAAGGATCAGAGATGTCTCGGATTGTTCCTGCTAGAGCTGCGCAGGCTTAGGGAGAGTTTGCTGAGGACATCAGGGGAAAGACAGTCTCAGAGACGAATCAGAGGTTTCTTTACACTAGCCAAAGGAGAGCCAACGGAGCAGTCATTACAACAGATCTCAAAGCCTACTAATACTAGAGGTACGTTGCTTGAGCGACCCACTGAGCTTGGTAGATCCAGACGCCCACGACCTCGGGGGGTCTCCCACTACCGACGAAGGCTGCAACAGAAGATACAGATCACTTTAGCTCGACATGCAAGACGTCCAACCAGAGTACTGACCATGGAGGAGGTCGATGAGATCCGACAGGATCGGTGAGAGATTTCATCTGGACCCATCAAACCACCCGTGCCCCCCCTTCGTCTCCTATTTTCTTTCTCCTTAGTGTTTGTGTTAGTTCTTTGTAACTTTGTAATTTCCGTACTCAGACATGGTATCAGATTGACCAGTTGTAACTTTTCGGTCTCATAGGTCATTTTGGCCTTTTGAAGACGTTAATATAACCTTTCATTTCATTTCATCTCTCTCTCTCTCTCTCTCTCTCTCTCCCCCCCCCCCCCCCCTTCCCCTCCGCGCACACGAGCACTCTCACACCCTTGTGCTGTGATCTCATCTTTGCTCGACAAGCTGTCTCCCACCTATTATATCCAATCACATGTTGCATAAGCCGGCCCGGTGCCTTGTTTTTCCCTGAGTAAAAGACGATGTCTCTCCCCGTAAAGCTGTCCACAAATGCCCCTACATCAAGACGAAGAGACCCATTACAATTCCATGCTGCCATCTTCAGTGTGGTCCCATGCGGAGCGTCGCTCCAATATCACCGCCCTTCCATCTTTTTAGAAAGCAATCTTACCTTTTTCCCTTGCCGCTTAATATCCGGCATTACCTCCAATTTGCGAGAGCGTGAGGTCATTTGAGAGAGAGAGAGAGAGAGAGAGAGAGAGAGAGAGAGAGAGAGAGAGAGAGAGAGAGAGAGAGAGAGAGAGAGAGAGAGAGAGAGAGAGAGAGAGAGAGAGAGAGAGAGAGAGAGAGAGAGAGAGAGAGAGAGAGAGAGAGAGAGAGAGAGAGAGAGAGAGAGAGAGAGAGAGAGAGAGAGAGAGAGAGAGAGAGAGAGAGAGAGAGAATGAAAAAGAAATGATATATTTACGCCTACAAAAGGCCAAAATGACCTATGAGACCATCACGGTTACAAAATGGTGTATCTGATACTGTCTGTAGAACTGAAAAGATGAGAAAACTATGAAAGAAAAACTAGACTAAAAGCTGTAATGACAAGTTGGGGGGGCGGGGGGGGGGGGCATTGACTAGAGACTCTCTAGCCAGTACAACAATCCAATGCTACAAACTCATGCACATGAAGAAGCTGAGGGTGAGGGAGCATTTGCACATCAGGGTCCCAAGATGTCCAGCATCGGCCGCTGGCGAATCTCATCAATGTCCTGTAAGCACTCTGGCTGGGCGTCTCCCATATCGTGCTAGAAGGATCCTGATCCTCTGATGAATCCTCCGTCGATGCAGTGATGATCCTCGCAATCGCGGACGTCTAGATCTCCCAAGCTCCATGGCCCTGTCAATCAGAATACCTCTAGTGCAGGTAGGTCTTGGAGGCTGCTCTGGATCCTGCTCCTCTGACTGGTGCATCTCTACACGAAAGAAATCAGCGATCTCCCTCTGGGACTGTCTCCCCCTATCTGATCTCCTCAAGAGGCTCTCTCTGTGTCCGCGCAGCTCTAGCAAGAATAGCCCAAGGCATCTATGAGCCTGGTACCTCATAACTCCAGACAGTGGCCCAAAACCATCCCTAAAGAGGCAATGAAAACGGCCTCGTATCTCATAGTAAACTGGGCAATGGCATATATAGTGTAGCTTTGTCTCTGGCTCCAAATGGCATAACTGACAGATCCTGGCCTTTGTTGGTACTCTGCTAAATCTACCCACCTCAATCTCCAGCTGATGAGAAGATGTGCATATCTGACTAATGGCACATCCTAAGCCATATGACAGGTGTGTGTCCATGTAGCTAGGTCTAGTCACAAAACCGTCCTCTGTGAGCTGGAGAAGATGCTCCCTGTAGAAAGACATCTTCGTGCCTAGCTCATGGGTCGGCTCTATCCAAGTCCTCCTGGTATCCAGCTGAGTCACATCCTGTCTGATGAGTCTGCTAACCTCTGTCCGAGTAAGGGACAAGGAGGGTGCATCTAGCGAATACTGGAAGGGTGGTACCTGTCTATGCTAAAACCATGAGTCTGGAACCAAGAGGTCATATGTGCATACCAACATGCTGTATCTCCCTGTGAAGCTAGCTGCCGAGAAGACTCCAGTGCTAAACGTGCATACTTGTCTCTAGGGAGCTCCCAGATGCTATGTAAAAAGGAGACTAATCTAGTGAGTGCCTCTACCACTAGCGGGGGGGCAGCCAGCTCTGCGCGGATAATTTCATGTGGTACTGAGGCTTTGGCTCTAATCATCCGCGAAATCATGGAAACTAGAGGTCTCTCCATGCATCTCCACCCATCAGTACTACTAGGGCGATTGCTATGAGCCACATAAGGGCCCCATATCTGAACTCCATATAGCATTGTTGAGGTCACTAAGGTATCGAAGAGCCAAAGCTTTGTACGAGGTTCTTGAAATTGGATCTATGAACACATCCTCTCTAATCTCCCCAAAGTTGTATGTGCTCTTGTCAGTCTCATCTCCGCTACTCTCCTCAAAGAAAACCCTGGGCCGCTAAAGACCACCCCCAGGTATGTGTATGCATCTGTATACTCCACTGGTTGATGGCCATAAGTAAATGTAGGAGCTGACCGTCTGACCCACTGTGGTGTGGTGTTAAACACCATAACCTTAGTCTTGCTAAGGTTTACAGACATACCACTATCGTGAGCAAAATTATGTAAAGCATCCAGATGACGCTGCATCCCCTCTGGAGAATCAGAAATCAAGACAATATCATCCGCATATAACAGCAAGGAAATCCATTTGCCCGCCAACTGTGCTCCGCTTCTACCGTCCCTCTCTATGTAGTCTGAAACCTCATCAATGTACATCGCAAAGAGAGTAGGCATCCCTGTTTCACCCCAATGGTGGAGTGAACTAGACCAGACATACCCTCTGGAGTGCGTACCTGTCCCACTACTGTTGTGTACAGGGCCATAATCCCCCAAATCAGCTCTGTGGGCACACCCAGCTCATGTAATCTGTGCATCAACCTGGCTCTAGGGACCGTGTCAAAGGCTTTGCGGAAATCCACAAAGCTACAGTAGATCCTCCTGCCGTGTGCTCTACCTTCCTCGATGATAGGTCTGAGCGTCAGTATATGATCAAGAGTAGAGAGTCCCTTCCTGAAGCCTGCCTGTCCTAAAGCCCGTATGCCCTGTCTCTCTGCCCATCTACTGATGTGATGCTCGATAATAGATGCATGCAACCTCGCCAAAGTGTGTCCAATCATGATGGTACGGTAGTTCCCTGGCTCCATAGGTTCTCCTGCTTTGAAGATAGGCACAATAGTGGATAAGCTCCAAGTGCTAGGAAATCCCTCACACATGGCTTGGTTGAACATCACTGCAATCAGCTCCGCAAGCATATCTCTAGCATGTATAAAGTGTTCGGCCACCAAACCATCATGGTCATAAGCTCTCCCAGTCTTCATCCTGTCTAGGGCTTTCTTTACCATCATAGCAGTGAAGAAAGTGCAAGTGTTTGGACAAGGCTCTGGGGGATCAGGTAAGGACTGCTGCCCAGAGATAGATAGATAGATAGATTTTATTATCGTCCTCGGAGGTCAAATATGACCTATGGGACCAAAGTTACATGTGATGTAGTATGTGTACGGCTGATGAGTGACTCTCGATGCTCCAAAATTGTAGTGATGAGAGTCGCAATGGAGAGCCCACACTTTGGCTGGGAGAGGAAAGTGTGTAGGTCTAAGTTATGGCTGAAAATGTGAGAAGCAAGTTCGGATGTGATCAAAAGCTGAGCACTCTAGTAGTGTGTGGTACTCAGACTCTCGAACTTGCAGTGAGCATAATGTGCACAATCGATTTGACTCTTCTCCATTGCCCCAACGCCCTATCTCGCATCGAAGGAAATGGGAGCTAAGCCGAATTGCTGCGATAGTGCGTATCGCGGACAAGGGAATAGGCTCAAGCATGTAAGTGTGAGTACGGTTTCCTCTCTCAGCGAAGAACATGGTTTTGTAGTTGGGGGCAATATAGGTGGTGTAATGTATGAAGCGTGACCCACCGGATTTCTCCCAAGCCGTAATACATTGGCGTTGTAGAAAAGCTTCATTCACTTGAGAGTCAATTGAAGCATCATGTAGCAAGTGTAATGCATCCCATCTCCCAAACCACTTCTTTATGTCTTGCATCCATCCCGTGCTCAAGATCTTGCTTTTATGCGTCTTTTGAACTTTTTTGCTTGCTTCCCATGCAATTGTAGGAAGTCGATGTGAGGGGTTTTGACGCATCTTTATCATGTACTCCACAACCCTTTCCATGCCCATAACCTCAATTGGAAGAGATCCCGACTCAAGAAGTAGGAGCATATATGGTGTTTGTGTCTTAACTTGGAGAAAGTTTGTAAGAAAACGCTTTTGGACATTCTCAAACTCTTTCCAAGTAGACTTTGAGATGCTCCCACCCCACACTTCAACTCCATAAAGAAGAACCGGTGTCACCAATGCATCAAAAAGATACTTCTTGAGAACCCAACACTTGATGTTTCCCGCATTACACATGTTCTCAAATGCATAATATGCTCTCTTTCCCGCTTCCAAACGACGCATAGCACATTCATGCCACTTGTGATTGGATGGAACCTCAAGGCCAAGGTACTTAAAGCTCTCAACAACTTCAAGTGTCTCGTTGTTGTACACAATGCATGGCTTCTCCTTATGGTTGGTTTTCACAAGCATAACCTTTGTTTTGGATTCATTTACAATCAGTTCACTATGCAAGCAAAAGTTCTCAAGGACAACCATAAGCTTTTGTGCATCTTCTAAAGTGTGTGCTAGAAGCACTACATCATCCGCATACAACAAAAGCATGATTACCGCATTGCAAATAGTGACCTCTTCAATGCCTTCTTCTTGCATAAAGTCAAGTACCATTTGTTCCAATTGATCGATGCATAGACCAAAGAGAGTTGGTGACAATGGACATCCTTGTTTAACCCCAATAGTGCTTACAAAAATTTCTGAAATTTCTCTTCCCATGCGCAATTGACAAATCACCTTCTCATAGATTCGAGAAACCGTAAGCATAAACTCACTTGGCACTTGGAGTTCTTCCATCCTTCTCCACAAAATGTTATGTGGAATCATATCAAAGGCTTTCTTAAAGTCTACAAAACAACAATACAATCGCTTGCCTTTCAACCGACTTTCCTCCATGAGAACACGAAGAGTGACAAGATGATCAATGGTGCTATGGCATCGACGAAAACCCGCTTGTCCCTTTGCACGCTTGTCATTCTCTTCAGCCCAATCACTCAATTTCATCTCCATTATGCACCCAAATAACTTTGCCATAAGATACCCAATCATTATAGTCCGGTAGTTGCTTACATTCTTTACATCCCCTCCTTTATGCAAAGGCTTAACCCAATTAGTACTCCAATCATAAGGCATACCATGTTGAAGTGCAAGGTTGAACATATCACACATCCACTCATGGGTAAAATCTCCCATCCATTTGATCATCTCCGGCTTGATACCTTGAAGATCTCCCGCTTTGCGAGTGGCCAACTTTTCAAGCCCACCGCATACATCCTCAATAGTAAAAAAAGACGGCATACATGGGAGTGAACCATAAAATGGCATTTTTTCAGTATTTTCTTGGTCATATAATTGCCTACAATGTGTGTATATATCCACTAGACTCAAGTTACCAAAATTCTCAACCCGCTTGCCTCTCAAGTTTCTCGAAAATCTTCTACATGCATGTGCCTTTTCTTGGACTTGAAATTCTTGTTGCTTTACTTCCCATCTTCTCTTCTTTTGAATCAATGCCTTGTATGTATGCAAATGACTTTGATAGTTGTCTTTGTCCATAGTTGCATCAAGCTTTATCAAGGACTTTCGAGCATCTTGACATTCTTGATCAAACCACCTTTTGCGTGATCTATCTTTGTTGATACCATGGAGATGCTTTATGGCAAAGCATTCTTCCGCACAAGAACAAATAGCTTTCTTGAAAGCTTCCCATTTAGTTTCCAATGGTGCATCACATTGAAGCTTTGTCATCCATAATTTTTGCTCAACCATTTCAATGTACATTGGTGCCCGTTTGAAATCCATACATAGTGATAACTTCTCTTTCCTTTGGCTGAGATTATCATGCTTAGTTGCTTCTCCACATGAAAGGTCAATACATAAGGTGCGATGGTCGGATTCCGGGGTCCATTGACCAAACATAAAACTCTTTATGCAATACATGATGGCTTCAGAGAGTAGCATATAGTCAATCACACTATCCCCATTATGTCTTCTACATGTAAATCCATTGGTTCCACTCCACAAAGATACACCATTGGCAATGAGCATACCCGTGCTATTACACATGTGTAAAAGTAACTTTCCATAGTGATCCGGCTCTTTCTCATCCATTGAAGTACGATCATACAAGTGAACTTCCTCCAACTCCCTTGAAATGTATGGCATATCAAATTGTTGAGTATCATGTTGCAATGTTTTTGTGCGAGCATTCATATCCCCAAATACAATAACATCACCTTCACCTTTGAAATAAGCAATGTCTTCTTCCAAATCAGAAAATGGTTGATCTCTATCCATGCAAGCATAAAAGGGAGAATCATGATGAGGAATGTAGCAACCGGCTACAAAAATGGGTGCTCTTTTTGGTGTCATAATTTTCAGCCATACATAACGTTTGTACTTGTCATCTTTCACAATTGATACAAAATCTTCCAATCCTTTCTTAACCATACATGCTAACCCTCCTTGTCCTCTTCGTTGCTTGAGATTCTTTGACTACATCAATGAATGTACATTGTAATCCTCCAAGCCGTTAATCCTTTGTGTATCATGCTCCCAAGTTTCAACAAGAAGTACAACATCGGCTTTGCTTGTTAGTTCATCAATGCCAACCCCCGCATTCCATGGGTATCCATTACAATTCCAAAAGCATATTTTCAATTGTAACTCGGTCTCATAGGCCACGCATCCCTATTTGCTTGAGAGACTTGCCTCCTCCTTGGGCATATTTTCTTCATGAGAGATTTCCTTGTTTTTATTATTCTTTTTCTCATATGCATTGCGACGCATATTTTGTTGCTTAATAGTGCGATCTTCACATACAAAACATTTTGTATTCCTCAAATAGATCCAACTATTATCAAGGATAATCTTTCGCTTGGGCTCATCCGGCATGGTGCATACAATTGGCCGTTCTCCCGAGCGAGGAGCTCCTTTCTTCCCCACTCTATGTGCTCCATAGACCATAACTCCGGACATGCCAAAGTGGGTTTTGAAGAAATCTTCAATAACAATGGCAAGAGAAGGAGGTGTCTCTAACTTCTCTTCGGGAATTCCACGAATAACAATGTTCTTGGAACGTCGCTCCCGTTCCTTCAACTCCTCCACATCTACATTCTCAACATTCTTTGTTTGAACCATAGCTTGCATGAGTGAAGAATTAGAAACCACATTGCTACCACATACATCAGCCCAAGATTTGTTTGTGCATACATTTTTCATGTCGCATACATCCCGGCTCATAGTGTCAAATTTCTCCTCTTTCAATACATGGTCATGCTCTACTTTGCTCATCCGCTCCTTCAAAGCATTCAAGTCCACAAGAGAGCGTTTACATTCCTTGACTTCCTCTTCAAGTTGCATTAAACGTGTTGTTTGCATCTCAAGTGTCCTCTTGAGATTCTCATTCTCAACCACAAGTACCCTTAGTGTGCCATTCTCCATTGCAAGTGCTCGTAAGTATTCGCCTTGTTTGTTTACGGTCTCTTGCAATGATACCAAGTACGCCATGATCATGGTTTCCGATGTCGTTGGCTGGGTGGTTGTGTTGCTATCTCCACACTTAGGAGATTTTGGATCATTTTCCACAATGGTTGTGGACCTTGTTGAAGAAGAAGAACCCTTGCGAGTGCCGGAAGACATTGTATGTAAAATAGAAGATGAGAATCAATTTTGTTGAACCTGTTCACTTCGGAAATGCTGCTACAGAAACGCCTTCCATAACTCTGAAAATTTCTGTCTTTACATCAATGCGTAGAGGACTTCGTGCTCTTCGATTGAGGCTATAGATCACCCAAATCGGAGTTCGGATGAAGAAGTTATGATCAAAAGAGTGGATTGCTGTCTACTAGGTCAAAAAACGGCTGCACTGAGAGAGAGAGAGAGAGAGAGAGAGAGAGAGAGAGAGAGAGAGAGAGAGAGAGAGAGAGAGAGAGAGATGAAATGAAATGAAATGTTATATTAACGTCTTCAAAAGGCCAAAGTGACCTTCGAGACCACGAAGTTACAATGCGGTGGATCTGATATAAAGTCAAAGTAGCAAAAGTAACAAAATGACAAAATAAAAATACTATGCTCGATCGATCAATGTGCCTTTGGTGTAAGGCGACGAGCTTTGTTGTGCTCGTAGCTCCTTCGGGTGTCCAGTGTGTGCTCTAAAGAAGTCTGTGATCTGTCTCTGAGACTGCCTAGCATGTCCTCTCGTCAGGCTCTCTGTGTTTGTGCAGCTCGAGCAAAAACAAACCCAGGCATCTTTGATCCTCGTACCGCATGACTCTGGAGAGTGGTCCACATCCCTCTCTGAACAAGCAGTGGAAGCGGCCTCGTATCTCGTAGTAGACGGGGCAGTGGCAAGACTCTTCATCTTTGTAGTCGTCGACCTTTAGATTCAACTTCCCTAAGATTGGAGTAGAGTTTGAGTTCTGCCCTTTGAAAGTGGATTGTGCTTGAATAGAAACTCCAAAACGGTTGGGTTGCAAGTTCAGATCATCAGCTAGCTTGGTAGAGATCAAGTTGTCTGTATTGCCAGGGTCAAACAAAATGAGAGCCCGTTGGTTGTTGATGCTACCCCATGCTTTAAGAATAGCTCTTTCTTTTCCATCCTTGGTTGTATTTCCCTGTACATCTGGGATTGCATTGGAAGAGGGTGGTTGTGGAGGTTTGGTAGGACAGTCACCCTTCATATGACCAACTTGTCCACACTTGAAGCATCTTCCTTCACTAATGTAGGTTCGCAACTCAGCAGAAGAGAGATATCTCCCTTTCTTGGGCTGATTTGGCTTTGCTTCTGCTTCGGAGGCGGATCTTTTCTTCTTTTGAGAAGAAGAAGTAGAGGTAGGCTGCTCATGGAGAGCCTTCTGCCTGGCATGGTAAGTGCTTTTCTCCATCTTCCTGGGAGTACCCTTGTCATGTATTCCATCAGCTATGCGGGCTGATTCCATAAGTATCTGCAAGTTACCTCGAGGGTAAAGCTTCATAGCCTTTTGCAAGGCTTCATACAATCCTGCTTCAAACTTGCGCATCTTTTCCGAATCGTCAATCTTCTTGAATGGAGTGACTTTCAAGAGAACGTCCCAAAACCTATCCACATAGCGTGGAACAGTTTCGTTCTCCGACTGTGAAAGTCGATCCCATTTTTTCTTTACCTCTTCCTCATAGTCTGGAGGAAGGAACTGTGCGTAGAACTCCTTCTTGAAAGCAGTCCAATCTTGGGGTTTGGGATCTTCCAGGATAAGGGTTAACCACCAACTGCTGGCGGTGCCTTTCAGGTACATACGAACATGGCAAAGCTTGGATCTTTCTTTAAAATTCCCTTCAGCAAATGCAACTTCGAATTGGCGGATGAAAGCCAACGCTTTGTCATTGTCACGCCGCCCATTGTAGGTGTCGAATTTCACATCTTTGTCTCCCGACTTGAATGTTTTCTGCCTGTGGTGCTTCTTCTTATGGTGCTCCTTCTTTCTATGCTTAGACACCTTATGGACAGGAGTCTTTTCCCTAGAATGCACTTCTTGCTGCGACGGATCGTCAAGAAACATGTCTTCCGGAGCAACGATGTCATCCAGATCCTTCATGAAAGAGAACTGAGGGGCATCAGGGGGATCCTGCTCTTGAATCTTTGGGTTAAACCGCACATGACGTTCTGGAGGTTTCCTGTGCCTCTCGTGCATGCGGGAGGTTCCAATCAAAGGATCTTTCCTTGGTTCTGGCGCCTTTGGGTTCTGCGGGATTTCTCCCGACCCCATCAGCATTTTCTCCTTTCCTTTCTCAAGAGTATGGAGAATCTTTTGGACTTCTGGATGGGAGAGAGCTTTTTGCAACTCTTCCACCTGTTGTTGAAGGAGAGAGAACTCTATCTCGCGTCCTCCCATTTCTGCAGTCTGCCAAGAGTCGTCAATCCCTTAAGGAAGAGAGAGATGACCTTGCTCTGATACCACTGTCACAAAAATACGGAAGCGTAAATTGACTTTTAATTGTACTTCAAATACTCAAGAGAATTAGAGAGAGAAAGAGAGAAAGCTTGACACTTCATTGGGGACCAGAAGATGGGCTGTCCCCCTCCATAAAGAGATTATCTTTATTACTAAGGGAGAATCTTTACTAGCACAAGAATGGGGCAATAGCCCGTCCTCTATTCTTTCTTTTCTGCTTTTGATTGAGAGAGTGCGAAAGCTACTCTCTGAATGCTGAGAGGATCTTCCCTCTACTATGAGATTTTTGGGAAGCTCTCGAAAACGAGAGTCTATCTTCCACAAAACTCAACGGAAGCTCTCGAAAATGAGAGTCTACCTTCCGCTGACTAAGTCCCTTTATGCGTAGTTATTCTTGCAACAAAAACAGGGGAGAAACACGCAAAATGCACGCACACATGCTTGCTGTAATTTTCTGCACATAACCTGAAAATGTTACCTGAGCACCTTCCAGAGCCGAAATAGAGACCTTTTCCGCGATGGAATTGCACGAAACTTTGTGTACACGTAGTGTATGTAAAGAAGAACCAGATTCTATATGTATTTTGCTGAAATTCAGCCTAAAGGAGGTGATTAAAGGCTGAAAATAGAGAATTTACAGCCACCACACTCTATGAAGAGAGTGCCTGCTGCAACTTCTCGCGATGAAACTTCACCAAAAGCTGGCTATGGCTATGAGAACCCTTGTTCTAGACAATGGGAGCACGAGGCTACCACATATGTCGCAAGGGGCTGCTCTCAAGCTTCCATGGAGGGCTCCAATGCATAGAGCATACTCACAATAGGGGGGGTAGGAGCACTGCCAACACTGAAAATGGGGGAGGGGAGGCTCCTAAATAGCCATCAGGGAGAGGGGCCGCTAGGAAGAGAGAGAGGGTGAGAGTGAGAGTGAGAGAGAGTTAGTTTGCATTGGTAAGTGTGCCACTTGGCACACTTACTTAATAATTTAAAAACCCTTCAACTTTCACTTTTTAAAAATCCTTAGGCTATTAATGAAATGTGCAAATAACCTCACAATTGCACACACAGATGCTACTAATGAAATTGTTAGCTGCTCCCCAACGCAATGCCGTACCGACACTGCTCTGGCATTACCTGTTCGCACTTGTCCGGTCATTTGGTCCGGCATAGACAATTTAGAAATACCTTAACTGACTTATCTTAAGGCCGTAAAATAATTCAGCCCTTAGGTTTATTGTTCTAAGGACCCCATCTCATTCCTGTGCTTGCACTAGCGCACATAATTTTTTGAGCCTGAAATCTGAGGCTACTATCTACCCCTTTATTGAAGACCCGATTTCCCAATCGCTAGGGCTTCATGGTATTTTCTGCTAGGGTCTCCCTGAGGTGCACTGGCCCAAACTTGGGCGCACCTGAGGCCCCAGAACTGCTAAATCTATTCTGATGTGCACACAACTAATTAGATAATTCTTTTCTCGTAAATAAATTAATTATTTACAAAGTCTGACATAGTTACATCGGGAAGGGGCGGCTGTTCAAGAACTGTGTACAGAGATGATGCGTTGAAACCGGCCCGTAGGGCGGTAGGCGTTGGCTTTCACCCGAAATTCTTTACTTTAAACACACACACAGAGCACTTTGCAAAGGAGACCTGTAACGGGAATTAACACTTAATCACACACACGGCTCAAAAGCTAGAATGCTCAGAGCAGATGCTGACAACCTGTAGGCCCCAAAATTGGCGCCCCTTTCGGTATTTCTTTATTCTTTAGGAGGGTAAATTACAAGGTAAGGTCCTGGGAATCCTTCACGTGTATCCACCTAGATACCATTTGATTTGGCCAAATTTCGGCAGCATAACAGCCCCAAAACTTGCGCGAAACCAATTCCCCTGCTAGAACTCACTTGCACTGGCGTATATCCTCTGATTCTTGCCCAAAAACAGTAAATTCAGCACGCTGTATTTACTGGTTTTTGCTCTGTTTCCAGCCCCAGACAGTCCCCTTATTGTCCTTTGCCAGTGGGGCACGATTCCCAAGTGTCCTGGCGTCCGTATGGCTGAAAAACAGTCAAATTACAGCGAATACACAGCGCTGATTTTGCACCTGTATGGTGAGGTTATGACCCTCACCAGTGCCTGCTTTGGAGTAGCAGTTAGCTACCCCTGTTCCTGCTCAAGGAGGCTCTTGCCTCAGCACGTAAGCATGAACCCACACAGCTGTACATCAGTCAAATGAGGAGCCCTCTTGTGGGGCATCACATAACTGCACGTAGGGGGGAGAGAGAGCAGTGTGTAGTGTGCAGGGCATCACTCCTAGCACCACACTGTACATGAGAGGGAAAGGAAGCACTCCATAGCTGTTAACCTGTGATAGACTGCATAATGAGGCCTTCCCAGCTTCAAAATTCAGCGCCCATTTTTTTGGAAGAGGCAAGTGCATGAAAATGTGACACTTGGCGCATTTACAAGCATTTTCCCGTTTCGGGTTTGCCGCTTAAAAATATCCCAACCGACGCGTCAGTTGACTTCGCGGCAGAGTTATAAAGTGTTCCCCTAGTCATACCGGAGGTAATGACGCGAACACATTTCACGGCCCAAAATAGCAGTTCCCTAAATTTTAGGAGATGCTTCCGTTGGGCTCCCACTGGTCTTCTTACCATCTATCCTCATTGAGACCGCATCCAAAAGTGCAATGTGGCCCAACTGTCGGATACTTTTTGTTGGTAGTCCCACCTTGACTTTACGCCTTAATTGAGTTCACTTCCTAGTATCCACCAACTTGCTAAGTGCGACGGGGAGACCTATATGATCTTGCTCTGAGTCTAGACATCCTCTTACCATACGAATTCCAGTGCCGACCACTTCCCGTCTGCGGGTGAAACTACCGTTTACATTGACCATACAATGTGAAACTACCGTTCACATTGACCATACAATGTCCGATCGTTTTGCTACTTCAAAAAGAGGGTCTCAAAAGTCAAAACAAATAAAATAAACCCCATTGGAAAGAAACCAACAACCAAGGTTAGCAGTTGCCACATCTCTGTGACATGGTTAATAACTTTCACGTCCTCGTGACATGCGTATTGGCCCGAGGCCTCTGTAGAGGTAATGGAAAGGGGGGGAATGCTCATGAAAGAGCCGCCATGCCTCACGTGAATCCCGACTCAGAAATAGCTGGTATAGATCCTGCTCTAGGCGAGCCAATAATGCCCTCTTCTTCTGCCGCACTAGGCGTCGGAAGTCAATCTGTGACTGTCTGTGAGTGATGTCCCCCAAAAGCACCTCCCTCTGAAGTCTAGCTCTAGTCTCGCGGCATTCCTCATCATACTAGGTGTTCTGGGGCATGCTCCCGGCGTCTCTGCTCAGGCTGGGTGTGTGGGTATGCCTCTGCTGCTGCATCATGTAATGTCTGTGTCAGTATAGTAGTAAGCTCCTCCAGAGGTCACCCTGGCTCCTCTGCGCACAGGAGTCTGTAGATCCCTTCTATGTATATGAAGTCCATCTCCCGCATGAAGGTGTAGCGAGTAGGGGCTGTTGCTCGTAGCCTGTGTGCTACACTAAACTGGAAAGAAATGGTCAATGACACAAGAGCATGATCCACTGCCACACCAACAGGTCTAGGTCCACCCGCGAGAGAGAGAGAGAGAGAGAGAGAGAGAGAGAGAGAGAGAGAGAGAGAGAGAGAGAGAGAGAGAGAGAGAGAGAGAGAGAGAGAGAGGCGCGCGACCTGCTTGCTGCCCTACCGCGACCTGCATCTGCCCTGCTTGTGCGCGAAACAACATCTACCTTGTGCTGCGCGATTCTGCTCTGTTGCCATGCGTGACCCTGCAGCTGCCTGCCTGCGCGAACCTGCTTGCTTGCGCGAACCCTAAATGTCGCCTGTAGCCTGCGCGTACCTGCTGTTGCTTGTGCGAACCCTAACTGTGCGAAAACTGAACAGTGCGAAACCCTAACTGCGCGAAACCCTAACAGTCCGATAACGCTAACTGCTCGAAACCCTAACTGTGCGAAACCCTAACTGTGGTTTGCGCGCATCTATCTACTGCTTGCGAGAGAGAGAGAGAGAGAGAGAGAGAGAGAGAGAGAGAGAGAGAGAGAGAGAGAGAGAGAGAAAGAAAGATTTTTAACGTCTATGTCAGGCCGAAATCGGCCTATGAGACAAATCAAATGTACATTGTGTGTATGTCATCCGTCTATCGGAAAGACAAATGAAACAAAATTGATACAAAACTGAACTGAATGTAGGTAGTGGAGTATCTGAGGAGGGATGGAGCTCTATCTCTAGGGGTATATGCATGTCTGTATGCTCAAGGTAGTACAATCATGAGAATGCATCAAGCTATCTAGCTCCATCCTGTACTAATGGGGGGATGTAAGATGTGGTACATGGGTGGGTCTGGTGCCAAGGCTACCCGGATGAAAGCTGTCGGGTCAGCCCTCATCTGAGCCACTCGCTCCTCAGTGGCACGGCGCTCCCGGGCTCGGATCTCCTCGATCTGTCGGTGGTGGGAGCTCGCGCCCCTGTAGCCTGTGACTCGTGGTCGTCGTCTAGCTCGGTTCACCTCCGCCTGTGGGAGTGTCACTCCCCTCTGAGTGTCTGGTGAGGGGGGGGCGGAAATCCTCTGAAAGAAGTCTGTGAGCTTCGACTGTCTCCCCTCTGTCTGTGTAGCTGTGTGTGGCTGTAGTAGTGTGTCCCGATGGCTCTGTATCTCTAGTAAGAAACGTCCGAGCTGTCTCTGATCTCGAGATTCCATGATCTCTCGGAGAGTGGGCTGTCCTCTAAATAGGGCCTCATACCTGCCTCTGATCTCAGTGTATGCTCTGCATCTACATACAAAGTGCTCCTCACTCCCCACCTCCTCTGTGCAGGCTCTGCAGATTCGCTCCCCCCTGGGAACACCAGTATGTCTCCCGATCTCAATCTCTAACCTGTGTGAAGCCACTCTCAGCTGACCAATCGCCACCCGTGAGCTATGTGGCATATATGTGTCCATGTAGCGTGGTCTCTGTATGAACCCCCCAGACAATATGGTGAGAAACTGGTCTCTGTAATCTGACATCCTCGTCCCCAAGCTAGGTGCCTCCCAGATTCTCCTAGTGTATAGCTGCCACAGATCCTGTCTCAATACCAAGTTCCTCTCACTGCGAGAGAGGTGAACATATGGTGAGTGGGGGTCGTACTGGAATGGTGGTAGGCTCTCCATGTCAAGACCGTGTCCCTCAAACCATGCTCTGACCTGTGAGTACCATGCTCTCTCATGCCCACTCTCTGATAGCTGTATAGCTGCCTCAAATGCTCTACGGGTAAGTCTGTCAGGAGGTAGCTCTCTCATCCTCTGGATGAAGCAAACTGTCTGGAATAGTGCCTCTACAACCATAGGTGGTGTGGCGAGCTCGGCTCTAATAATGTCGCGTGGCACTGTCTTCTTGCTGCGGAGCAAGCGTGAGATCATATATACCTGTGGTCTCTCAAGTTGTGTCCACTGGTCAGCTGTCAATCCTGGTGCCCATACTGCCGCCGAGTACATCAAGGCCGGGGTGACTAAGGTGTCGAAAAGCCACCCCTTCGTGCGGGGCTCCTGAAAGTGTGCCTGGTGGCACCTCCGCTCTAGCATGGCCAGAGCTGCATATCCTCGGGTGAGCCTGTCAACAGCAGCCTGCCTCATAGTGAAGGGTCCTGGTAGGCTGGTGAATGTGATGCCAAGGTAGACATAGGAGGTGACTACATCAACCTGTCCTCCTGCTGCTGTGAAGGTGGCGGCGCTCCTCACTGCACTGGATGTGTGAAAGATCATAACCTTGGTTTTGCCAAGGTTCACAGTCAACCCCTTGTGTGTGTTGAATTCGTCCAAGGCCTCAAGATGGCGTTGCAAGCCCTCGGGTGACTCTGAAATCAACACAATATCATCAGCATATAACATGATGTGGACCGGAGTACCTGCCAAGTCGCTCCCCTCTCCCCCTGTTCGCAGTATGTAGTCGGAGATCTCGTCGATGTATAGCCCAAAGAGTGTTGGGGAGAGTGGGCATCCTTGCTTAACACCAATGGTGCTAGCAATGGTCTCTGAAAAACCGCCTGGGCAACGAACCCGACCCGTCACCCTCTCATAGAGAGCATATATGGCCCAAATTATCTCTGTCGGTACCCCAATGCTGTGAAGGCGCTGGAAGAGTCTCGCGTGGGACTGTGTCAAAGGCCTTGCGGAAGTCCACAAAGCAGCAGTAAAGCCTCTTCTTCCGCGCCTTTGCCCCATCAATGAGGCAGCGCAGAACGAAGATGTGGTCAATGGTGGAGAAAGCTCGTCTGAAACCAGCCTGGCCTGGAGCTCGTAAACCCTCGATCTCTGCGTAGCAGCTGAGCTGTGCCTCAAGTACTGCTCCATATAGCTTGGCCATCGTGTGGCCAATCATGATAGTCCTGTAGTTCCCTGGGTCCAGGGTGTCGCCAGATTTGTGGATAGGCACTATGGTGTGCTGTGTCCACTCCTCTGGGAAGCCCTCCCCTATAGCCCGGTTGAAGACATGTGCAATCAACGGGGCTATAGTGGAGGCCGCATAAATGATGTGCTCACTCTGTAATCCAGTATGGTCAGCTGATCGTCTGTGCTGCATGCGGCGTATGGCCCTCTCTACCATCTCTGCTGTAAAGAAGGAGGAGCACGTGGGGCGAGGCTCGTGTGGTTGTGGAATAGGAGGCTGCCCTGGCACTTCATAAAGTCGCTCTGCATAATCATGCCATATCTGTGGGTCCTCAATAGCTGTAGTCGGACGTGGCTCGCGCAGGGTGCGCCATGCCATCGCGCTATCCATGCTCATGAATAGGCGGTATAGCTCAAGCTCCTGTGCCTCTTCGAATGCTCGCCGCTTTTGGCGTGTCAGCGTCTTCATATGCCGTCTGGCCTCTCTCTCTGTGATCTCTCCTAAGGCTCGCCGTGCATGGAGGCGTCGGTATAGCTCTCTACACTCATCATCATACCAGCGGTTTTGAGGCATAGCCCCGGGGGGGGGAGTGCGTCTTGTGTGAGTGGTGTGTGGAAAAGAGCTAATAGCTGAAGTGTGGAGAACGGAAGAGATATGTGATGTGAGAACTGAGAGTGGTGTGGATGGGTGGAGCAGACATAGGCCATGTTCGACCTTGGCCGAGTAAATAGAGGCTAACTCATGTGTGAAATGGATGGTGGTGTGTGGAGTGTGTGTTGTGGAGCTGTGTGTGATGGTATCTCCGGTGATGGAGAAAGAGAGGTATGTGTGGTCGGCTCCGATGGGTATGGGTGGAATGGTGAAGGATGTGATAAGGTGTGTAGCCTCCCTGGGTCCCAGAATATAGTCGACTGTACTCCCCCCTCCTTCTGCAACTCCATGTGGCATACAAGTCAGGCCCCCTGAGGTGGGCCACTGGACCATCCCGTTATAAATAACGAGACGGTGCTGGGAGCCAAGTCGAAGTAGATGTCATCCGTAAGCTGTGACTGGAGCTCTGTCTGCTGTGTCTCTCATAGTAGCCTCCTCATCTAGAGTGTGTAGTGTCTCTGGGTCCTCATGGTCATATGTCTCACACTGCTCACTGCGTGTACGAGCATTGAAGTCTCCCATAAGGAAGACTTCACCCAGTGTGGAGTACTCCATAATCTCCTCCGTGAGGCATGCGTACGGTGACTCCTGCTCAATAGGGGCGAATCTGGAGCCTGTGGGAGCAAAGTAGCAAAGGGCAATGTAGACGATCCTGTCTCGTGAGAGCTCGAGGCGAATCCACATGTAGCGGGCCTGTGGGTCCCGGGCAACAATCTGTAGTCTGCTGTGAAGCCCCTGTCTAAAGAGTATGGCCACTCCTCCTGAGCCGCGAGTGGTGTGCTGGCGCATACATCCTCGATGTAGAGACTCCCACTGGAATCCATGTATCCGTGGTAACCCTCTCTTCGGGCTCTCGTGTGTCTCTGTAAGTAGAATGATGTCTCGACCTCTCATCACCTCCTCAAGTCTCTCTGGGTGTGTCCATAGGTCTCCATTGCAATTCCAAACCGTGACATGAATCTCCTCGTGTGTCCCACAGGCCGCGAGTCCCTATGTGATGGTCTTGCCATCAATGATAACCCTACCATCCCGATATACTGCCTTCTTCCCTTCTTTGCGGGCTTGGTGGACTCGAGGCATGCACGCGCGACGGTGATCTTGTTGCATCTTTGTGAGGTCATCATCAAGATAAATCGGGGGGCCGTCTATCCCTCTCAAGATGACCCTCTTTCGGAGGAAGGAAGTTCGAGACTCCTCGGAGGCGAATTGGAGGATGAGAGCTCTTTTCTTTGGATCTTTGCCGGCTCTCCAAACTTTGGAGAAAGGGATCTCTTCTTCCTTGTATCCCACTTTCTTGCATAAAGCTTTCCCATCGCTTTCGGGTGTAGACCCTTCTTCTTCTTTGATGCCGGTCACTCGCACATTGAGACGGCGAGCTTGTCGCATCTTCTCCTCTTCGATGGTTGTGTGTACGATGAGTACCTCATCTTTTTGGGCTTCCTCTCTTGCTACCTTCTTGATGTTCTTTTTGACCACTTCGACCCATCCTTCTTTGGTGGCCTCTAATTTGTCCTCAATGCTTGCGGTGAGGGCTTTGGTGATCTCCTCCTTGAGGGCTTCCTTAGCCTCCCCTTTAATCTCTCCTTCCTCGGGGGTGAGGGATGTGAGGGAAGCATGAAGGAGATCGATTTGTGCCTTCATCTCTTCTTGCTCTTTCCTCCATCTCTCCCTCTCCTTCTCGTTCTCCCGTTCCCTTCTCTCCTTCTCCTCTTTGAGATTTTGGATTTCCGCTCTCATGTCTTCCTTCTCTTCGTTCCATAGCTTGATGAAGTTGGCTTTCTCCTCCTTCCATATTTCTCTCTCCATCCGCCATTCCTTCATGTCCTTCTCCAATTGTGCAAGCCTCTTATTCGTGAGCTGTCTTCGTTGTCGGTGTCGGCGTCTTGATGATGGGGGAAGACATGGTTGGCTTCGTAGCTACCCTCTCTTCATATTGTGAAGAAGAGGGGAGAAGGGGAAGAGAACACTCAGCTTGTGTGTATGCAGGGGGCAGCGGGCAGGGGATGGGGATGGGGTGTGTGTGTTCAGTGGATGGGCTGGTCGTCTTGGCATGCAGGGAGCAGCGCACAGGGGGGGGGGGCAGCGCGCAGGAGGGAGCAACACACAGGGGTGGGGCAGCGCGTAGGGGAGGCAGCGCGCAGGAGGGAGCAGCGCGCAGGGGAGGCAGCGCGCAGAGGAGGCAGCGCGCAGGAGGGAGCCACGCAGGAGAGAGAGAGAGAGAGAGAGAGAGAGAGAGAGAGAGAGAGAGAGAGAGAGAGAGAGAGAGAGAGAGAGAGAGAGAGAGAGAGAGAGAGAGAGAGAGAGAGAGAGAGAGAGAGAGAGAGAGAGAGAGAGAGAGAGAGAGAGAGAGAGGAGGCAGCGCGCAGGAGGGAGCCACGCAGGAGAGAGAGAGCGTGCAGGAGGGAGCCACGCAGGAGAGAGAGAGAGTCCAAGCTTCACTTCGGGTCTTGCTTTTACCGGTTGCCAGTCTCGCCCATTCTTCATGGCGGCTTTACCGGTCTCGAGTGCTACACACGACGCTCCATCACTACTTGCCTGTCGCGTGGACTGCACTGGCGACCTATTGACACGCATTGACTCCAAAGTACAACACTTGGCTCGGCATGCCTTGGTTGGCCGGATGATTGGACAGTCTCCACCTCGATCTTCTATACGTGATTGGTGTCAGACTGCATTGGGCACTACTCAAGGACGGATCTCGAAGCTTACATTCCTTGGCAGGGGCATATTCATGGTACGTCTTTCAGATCCCGCCACTGCCTCAGCTCTCCTGGCTCGCTCTCCGATACTCTCTGATCGCAAGATGATATACTTGACGAGGTGGTATCCCGAGTTTTCCACTGAGGAGTTTGACAGTACCTCTCAAGTTTCCACCACCCCCTTACCCCCTGCATCTCCTCGCCATTCTTCTTCTTCGCCACAAGATCACTTACCTCTGCTACCAGCTCCCCCTTCACCTGCAGTTCCCCCGCCCGCTCCTTCCCCTCTACCCGAGGTCCTTGTTCCCATGCAGATGGATCATTCACCGCTACTACCTCTCCCTTCTCCTCCTCTTCCTCTCGCCCTTACTCTCCCCCCTCCGCCTTCTGGTCTTCCCCCTCCCTCAACAGCTCATACTTACGTCCCACGCAGTTTTCTCAGCTCTTGCCCTCTTTCTTGGGGCACTCATCGGGCTGAGATGTGCGGTGACTCAGAAGGGCCATTGCGGGTGCAGCTCTACCTTATGCATCACAAGACAGGTTGTGTTCCCTCTTTAATAGGCAGTCGCTCTCAGCCTACCCATTCCTTTTTCCTTCCATTCCACGCTGCTCAGGACTTGTCCGAGGATCAGGTTCTACATTTTGTGCACGCCCAGACTATGGCTCAGCTTCATTTATGGTTGTCTACTTCCGCTCCTGATGTTTTGTCTCCTCACTACCCTTCATGTATTGGTGCTATGGAGTGGAGTGATGTTTATGCTTGCTATTCATTGCCTATGGTCATTCATGTATCCTCAGATGTGGTGCTTCCTATGTCTATGCGCATTTGGGGTGTCAAAGCTACAGCATCGGTAATGCAATGTAAACAAGCTGAGGTCCGCAATTGGTGCAATGAGACACCATATCTTAGAGAGGGGTTGCGGGTTGCTTTCCTACTGCCTGAAGCTCACCCCTTGGATGGCCCAGCTGCCTCCAAGAAGATGCGCAGTTAGTCAGATGCTATACAAACTCTTTTATGCAGTCTATGAATTTACATGTAGTTTCTTGGAATGCTAACGGTTTACAGACTTCTTGGGTAAAAGGTTCCCGTAAGCTTTTACTTCGCAGAGATTTACACGCTCATGTAGTGAGCACTGTGGATATATTACTAGTATAGGAGCATAAGATTGCCACTCCCTTTGGCAATCTCATGCCCTCGGGCCCCTCACTTTTTGGGAGCCTCCTCTGGGCCTTCATGGACAGAGTTGCGGTGTATGCATCTCAGTGGGGCCACGTTGCTTGGCCTCAGTTCAGCAGCATGGCACCCTTGTCGCTGGCAGAGCAGTTTATGTTTCTATTCGGATTCGGGAATCTATCATTGGTTTTATGTCAGTCTATGCACCCACTACTCCTCGGGAGAGGGCTACTTTTTGGTCCTCTTTGGCTGCTGTTCTACCTGATGTAGACTCTTGGGTTGTTGGAGATGACTTCAACAACGTTGAGAGCGATTCTGATTGGCGAGCCATCACACCTCCAGTTCTATCATCCATTTCTCCCGATGAGCAGCCAGCTTGGGATCGGTTCTTCTAGCTATTCAAGGTGTTGACGCATGGCACATACCCTCTTTTGGTCACCACCCTGCTACACTTCATTACTCTTGGGGGTTTCAGAGACAGCAGGGGAGATTATTAGAGCGACCTGATCGTTTTTACATTGGCCCTTGGGCAGCAGCTCTAGGCGGATTTACTACTATATGGAGAGGGACCAACCTCTCAGATCATTTACCCATCTCATTGTTTATCTCCTTCACTAGATCCTCTGCACAGAGACGAGGCTGCCGCATCCCTGACAGTGTTCTCACCACTCCAGTATTGCAGCAGCAGATTCGTGACTTATGGTCCACGGATGCTTCTTATTGTGGACCCCCTGGAGAGTTTCTTGCTCATTGCATTACTCAGTCTAGTATTTACTGCCGTGATCAGACTGCTATTATTCATCGTCAGTTGAGAGTACGCGAGTCTGATCTTCACATCCCTCTTGGTTCCACTCAGCGCTTGCTTGAGGAGTGGCCTCAGGATGCTTATCTCGCTGCTAGACAGACAGAGCTCACAGAGGAGATTCGTCGCGTACAGGAGGCTAGGTCTGAGTTCACTCATCATGCTTCAGTCACTCAGTATCTCATTGGATAGCTAAAGCTGATCGAATGAATAAAGACTTCTTCGTTGTGCATAAAGAGCGCCCTCCTGGCACCACCCTTCGGACTTTGTGTGATGCTCAGGGGACACTACATATGCATCCTGATGTTATACTTGATATGTCTGTAGATTATTTTGAGACATTGTTCACTGCTGATGTATGCACTACTGAGGTTTTACTTGCCCGTGAGCAGATCTGGCATCACACTCGACACCGTTGTACAGACACTATGGCAGAGATCTTGTTGGCACCCTTCACACTTGCAGAGCTCCATGCTGCTATAGAGAGTCTTGATCCATCCTCCTGTCCAGGAGAGGATGGCCTCACTAGAGCTTTCTTTTTGACATATTGGGATGTATTGCATATACCACTGCTTCGTGGTTGTCAGGACATCTTTGCATCAGGATATATGCATCCGGATCTTTGTTCAGGTCTCATATCCCTTATTCCGAAGGGGGGTGACACCACTCAGCTTTGACAGTGGAGACCTATTACCCTACTACATAGTTACCAGGAACGGGAAACCGGAACGGGAATGTGGAACGGGAACACCGAACAAAATGCCATTCCCTGTTACAGGTGCTCACGTTTGAAACACGGAACGGGGATTCGGAACGGGAGCTTGGAATGGAAACGGGGAACGGAGACCTGAAAACGGCCATTCCCTGTTACTATGCCCTACTACCTTCGGTCTATAAGATATTAGCGTTACTGATCAGCCATCGCTTACAGCCGTTCTTACCAGATATTATTCATACTTCTCAGACAGGCTTTGTCATGGATCGATGCATCCTGGATAATATCTTCACTTTTTATGAGGCAGTAGAGTGGGCCAGATCATCTTCTGAACCTCTTGCTTTTTTCATCCTTGACTTCGAGAAAGCATACGATCGTGTTGAGTGGGACTTTCTCGAAGGATCTTTAGCCAGGATGGGTTTCCCTTCGAGATGGATCTCAAGCATTTCCGCTCTCTTCAGGACTGCCAACAGTGCTATTACTATTGGTGGCCATGTCAATCGCAGTTTTGAGCTTTCTCGATCTGTCTGTCAGGGATGTCCTTTAGCAGCATATCTGTATCTGTTTGTAGGAGAGACTATGTCCGACTTTCTTCGTGCTCAGAGTCATGCATTTCGTGGCTTGACCATGCCAGTACCTACAGCTCCAGACCTTATTGATGAGGAGTTTGTTGATGACACTATGCTCATGTTGCGCTATTTGCTAGTTGCTCTTGACGCCATGCGGGAGGCCCTAGAGGTTTTTTGCATTGCCAGTGGTGCACGCATTAATTGGCATAAATCCTATGGGTTACTGGTTGGCAGTGATGACATACCTACTTGGGGGGTAGCTGATGGTTTCACATGGCTTCAGCCGTGTCAGACATGCAGATATCTGGGCTTTTAGGTTGGATTTGATGTTTACTCACAGCAGCAATTTGCACCCGTACTACAATCTATTCGCAGGAAGCTATGCCATTGGTCTTCACGTCATTTGTCGTTGGCTGGCGGTGCATTGGTCGCCAACCAAGTCATTCTGGCTACAGTATGGTATACGACCTCTTGTTGGATGTTACATGCTGGTGTGATAGCTCAGCTCCGCCGACTAGTGCGGAATTTTTTATGAAGTGGCATAGATGGGACTACTGATACTCGTGCTCGAGTTCGATGGTCCACGATTATACGCCCTAGGTCAGAGGGAGGCCTTGGCATTATTGATCTAGAGTTACAGAGCCGCTCCTTTCTTACCAAGCTTATTGTTTGGGGTCTTTTCCCGGGCCAAGAACCTTGGAAGATGCTTCTTCAGGCCGCTCTTTGCAGAGTGACTCCACGACTCGGCTCTAGAGATGGTCATACTTGGCATACAGGGTATCGTTTTCTCTTTACGGATGCCCCCTTGTCCACCACCACCCTCTCACCCTTCATCTGATCGCTCCTTCAGATTTGGGTTTCCATGCGACGGGCTATCATACGCTCACCTCCCTCATGTCGTGAGGAGATTGAGCGCCAGCCTCTCATTTGGAATGCTGCAGTTCTTGATTCTTCGGTTAATCCACCCTGTCAGCTTGGAGAGAGGACTCACATTGATTGGGCTGCTTGGGACACTGGCCCTGCTGCCTCTATGCGGTTGTTTCATGAGACACGTATGCTGGATGCAGATTTTGTGGCAGAACATTATGACATTGGTCGCGGGGTGACAGACAGACTGCTTGAGATTGATTCCACCGTTCCTTCACAGTGAGATGCAGTCATGCGAGGCACGGTTTAGATGCCTCCCCATTGTGGCTGGGAAGGCCTCTTTGCTCAGAGCACTCTCTTATTAGTTCTTTTAGACACCATGCTGTTCACAGTTGATATTGACTACTCTCAGGGGATTCATGGTAGACTGACATATGATGCCACCTCTCCGCACCTTGTCTTCCTCGGCGCTCGATGGGAGGCCATCCGAGTAGTTGGCTCCCGCGGGAAGCGTCGTTGTGTTGACCCCCGTTTCGCTTTCGCTGATGTTGCACTTTGGAGGCTTTGGGTGTGGGAGGGTCGTGCCCTATCTGAGCTTTATTGGGACCCAGGAGAGTGGCATTGGCCTCACTCTGACCCCACCGGTGCACCTGTATCCTTCTTTGAGTACACTGTCAGGATTGGAAGGTTAGCATTGATGAGACAGCAACCAGAGCAGCCCACTCGTATGTGTTTCTGGTTACATTCAGGCCTCTCCCATGCCTATCTGCAGCAGTTTTGGTCCGCCATCTGGGATTTACATGCGGCTCGTCGTATTTCTTTTTTCATGTGGATGATTGCACATGCAGGACTTCCAGTTGGGACTTCGCTAGCTACTATGGGTCATGATCCGTTATGTACTCACTGCCCTTTGCGACTACTTGAGTCACCTGCACACTGCCTTTGGTCATGCTCAGCTTCCCATGTAGTGTGGCCTGCAGTTTGCTTTCTACTTAGCAAAGCAGGTGCTCAGCATGGATTTCTTACTTGGGGATCTGTCTCATGGTTGATGCCGATGCCCGGCCCGCATCTTTTCTACGAGGGCTCAGACACAGATCCCGCCTTTATGCTTACCTCGACTGGTTATCGGCAAGGGACTTTGGCTATGCTACCACAGATTGCTTGGCAGGGGGATTCTCAGACACGTGATGAAGTTTTTTCAATCATCACTAGTATTACACTATGGAATGTTTGGAGAGCTCGTTGTCTCCACATTCTAAGTGCGGCTCCACAGCTCCTTCAGGATACCCTCACTGCCATTTGGCTGGACATCATTCACACCCCGATTTGGCAGTGGGATTCTTCCTCAGGTACATCTCGAGCAGCCGAGGCTCGCCGATTTGCCTTCCTTCGGCGTTGGGCCCGATCCCCACTCTTCTTCACACTTACAGGTGGCCAAATTACGTGGCATTATTCCCCTCCTCGATGGTTTCTCCTCCACTCATCACACCGACCACCATGAGATTGTTCTAGTCGAGTTGTCACTATAGTGGCTCTCCTCCTTACATTCAGCTTGTACACCCCACGTGATAGGCTATTTTGGCATCCGCTGGGGATTATATTGTACTCAGTAATATACAGCCCTGACTTTTTCATAGAGAGAGAGAGAGAGAGAGAGAGAGAGAGAGAGAGAGAGAGAGAGAGAGAGAGAGAGAGAGAGAGAGAGAGAGAGAGAGAGAGAGAGAGAGAGAGAGGAAATGAAATGAAATGTTATATTAACGTCTTCAAAAGGCCAAAATGACCTATGAGACCAATCTGTTACAAAATGGTGAATCTAATACCATGTCTGGGTACAAAAGAACGAGATACTACCACTAGAATCCATCCTCATCTGCACTCTGGATATCGAGAGAGTATGGTTCGAATCCTCTGCTGGAGTCTCCATCGATGCTGTGTAGCCCCTCTCCTCAATCGTGGCCGTCTGGATCTTTGTAGTTCCACTGCTCGGTCGATGAGGGTGCCAGTAGTGGCTGAATGAGTGTGGGCTGAGCTTTGCAATGATGACTGCTCCTCTGAGGTGTCCCATATCTAGTGAAAAGAAATCTGTAATCTCTCTGGGACTGTTTCTCTCTATCTCTCCTCAGTAAAGTGTCTCTATATCTGTGTAACTCAAGTAGATATAGCCCAAGACATCTATGATCCTCATAACTCATGACCCTAGAGAAAGGACCGAAACCTCTCTGAATAAGCAATGGAAACGGCCCCATATCTCATAGTAAGCTTTGCAATGACATATGTAATGTAGCTCTGTCTCTGGCTCTAACTGGCATAAGCGGCATATCCTGCTGTCTGCTGGTATCCCTCTAAATCTACCAGTCTCAATCTCAAGCTGATGTGAGGATGTGCGTATCTGACCAATGGCACACTACAGGCCATGAGAATATGTGTCCATGTAGTTGGGTCGAATCACAAACCCATCTCCTGTGAGGTGGAGAAGATGCTCTCTATAGAAAGCCATCTTCGTGCCCAACTCCTGTGGTGGCTCTATCCATGTCCTCTTGGTATCCAACGGGATCAGTTCCTAACGAATGAGTCTAGTAATCTCCACCCGCTGTAAGAGACAGCGAGGGTGCTTGAAGAGAGTACTGGAAAGGGGGAAGCTTGTCCATGGTGAAACCATGTGGCTGAAACCATGATATCATCTGTGCATACCAGCATGAAGTGTCCCCCTGAAGAGCTAACTGTCTGGAAGACTCAAGGGCCAGTCTAGCATATCTGTCTCTAGTAGTATCCCACAAGCTGTGCACAAAGGAGACTGATCTGGTAAGCGCCTCAATCTCCATAGGAGGGGTAGCTAGCTCTGCTCGAATGATAGCGTGGGGTACGGAGGCCTTGGCTTTGATCAGTCGAGAGATCATAGATACCAAGGGCCTCTCCATACGTCTCCAACCTTCCTGGCCTACAGAAGGTCCCCATATCTGCACCCCATACAACATAGCTAAGGCTACTAAGGTATCAAAGAGCCATAACTTTGTCCGAGGTTCCTGGAACTAAACCTGCGAACACATCCTCTCCAAGCCTCCCAAGGCCGCAAAAGCTCGTATGCTGCTCTCCCCAAAGAAAACCTCGGCCCAGTGAAGACAACCCCAAGGTAAGTGTATGCATCTGTATACTCTACAATCTCTTGACCATATGTGAAAGTCGGTGCTGATCTCCTGATCCACTGTGGTGTGGTGTTAAACACCATAACCTTGGTTTTACCAAGGTTTACAGACAATCCACTATCCTCTGCAAATTTGTGTAATGCATCCAATTGTCGCTGCATACCCTTTGGTGAGTCAGAGATCAACACAATATCATCAGCATATAACAACAACGGGATCCACGTCCCTGCCAGATGGGCACCTCTATCACCCTCTTTGTCAATGTAATCAGACACCTCATCAACATACATACCAAATAGAGTAGGAGACAATGGGCAACCCTGTTTCACCCCAATGGTGGAGTGAACTAAATCAGATATCCCCTCCGGAGTGCGTACATGTTCCATCACTGGTCTGTATAGAGCCATAATCCCCCAAATCAACACTATGGGCACCCCCATCTCCTGCAGTCTGCGCATCAATCGAGCTCTCGGTATCATGTCAAATGCTTTGCGGAAATCCACAAAGCTACAATAAATCCGTCTCCCATGTGACTTGCCCTCCTCAATGATGGCTCTGAGTGTCAGAATATGATCAAGAGTGGAGAAACCCCTCCTGAAACCGGCCTGGCCCTTTGCTCGTACACCCTCACCCTCTACCCAATTACTGAACTGCTGCTCAAGAATGGATGCATACAACCGTGCCAATGTGTGCCCAACCATAATAGTGTGGTAATTCGCAGGCTCTGTAGGATCACCTGCTTTGAAGATGGGCACAATAGTAGACAATCTCTGTCACAAGATGGGCACCATGTGCCAATAGAAAAGAATAGACTGAGCAGACTTTTAGCACTTGAATAACAACTGAATTGAAAGAGAGAGACGACACGCGCCACGAAGTGGCGGAATTCCACCCCGGAGAGTATTGGCCCCAAACCTTGGCGCCTCTTTCGATATTTCTTTATATTGCATCAACACAGTACAAGCCGGTACTCCAAATTCTGCACCTTCTCCAGGAAGCATGCCAGAGAATGAGCCCTAGCCTCATATTTAAAGGCCCTATGCCCCAAAAGCAGTTTACAGTGAAAAGCCTTTAAACTCAAAGCATCTGGTGCAAAAGCAATGCCAAAAAGCTGCCAGCGTATATCATGGAATTTCCGTATAGCAGTCAGCGCAAAACGCGGAAATCCGTACAGCCTGCCACGTCATCATGCCAGCGCGATTTTCGGAAATCTGCCATGTCATCCACTGCTCCGCCAGCTTTTCCTGTGTGTGTGTGTGTGGGTCTTGCTTTATTTCCTGTTGCTCTGTCGCTTCACTTAGGGTTTAGGCCCCCTCGGCTAGCATCTGCAAGTTGGCTCCATTCTTTAGGGCTTTGACACGTCAGCAGTTTGTTACAATCTCCAAGTCTCAGGTAACCCCTCACACATGGCATGATTGAACAACACTGCAAGAACCTCTACCAACATATCTCTAGCATGTGTAAAGTGCTCTGCTACTAGACCATCATGATCATGTGCCTTGCTGGTCCTCATCCTGTCAATGGCTCTCTTTACCATCTCAGTGGTAAAGAAGGTGCTGGTAGGTGGGCATGGCTCTGTAGGATCTGTAGGTCTGTAGGATCTGAAAGAATCGCCATGCCTCTCTTGAGTCTCTACTCAAGAACAGCCGATACAAGTCTCGCTCCATCTGGGCCAAGTAAGCTCGTTTCTTCCGTCGCGCAAGGCGTCGGGAAGCAATTTGAGATTGTCTGTAAGTGATGACTCCTAAAAAATGATCCCTCTGAAGCTGGGCTCTCATCTCTCTGCACTCCTCATCATACCAACTATTCTGGGGCATGCTCCCAGAATACCGCCTCCGACCGGCTGAGTGTGTGGGTATGCCTCTGATGCTGCACCATGCAGTGTCTTAGTCAGTAAAGTGATGCACTCCTCCACTGAGAGGCCAGGACCAGCTGTGCATAGACGGCTATAGATCTCCTCTGTATAAACTGAGTCAGTCGCTGGTGTAAATGTATAACGGGTATGTGACCTACCGGCTACCTCCTGATGTCTGGGATGTACTATACTGAAATGAAACAGAAAATGTCAAAAGTGCATGATTCACTGCTAAGCCCACTGGTCTGGCTCCCACTATGAAATCTTGAATACAAGTAATAAAGCTCGGTTGTGCCATAACACAGTCCACTCTACTGGCCCCGTGTCTGTGTGGAAAGCATGTGAAATCGGCCGCTCCAGGAAATCGCTGTAAGCCATTAAGTATGGCTAACCCATGTGCAGTCGTCATCTCTGTGAGGTATCTCCCATACTCTGTCTGCTCTTTGTCATGTGAGCATCTGTCAAGCCCCAACTCACCCACATCTAGCTCTCTAAGCATCTCATCTTAAGTGTCGTAGAAGATTGTCTGAGAGTTGCCCGTTCGGGCATTGAAGTCCCCTAGGAGGATGATGTTACCATCCCTAGAAAACTCCCATATATCATGATCTAGTTTAGAGAAAGGCGACTGTCCTCTGGATGCAGCATATACTGATGTACCGGGGGGGGGAAAGTAACATATGGCAATGTATAGAAATCGGCCTGTGTCAGCTCTCAGCCTCACCCACATGTATCTAGCATGATCATCTCTCTGTACAATATGTAGTAGTGACTGTAACTCCTCCCTAAATCGCACTGCTACTCCTCTTGAACCTCTACTCCCATGCTTAGATCTCGCGACTGTCCTGTGGGCTGTCTCCCATCTGTATCCCACCACATGTGGCATAAGCTGTCTGGGGGCTTGATGCGTTTCTAAGAAGAAAACAATGTCCTTGTCTCTGAAACTGTCCTCAAAGGCACCAACGTCCAACGTCATAGATCCATTACAATTCCAAGTAGCCATCTTCAATGTGGTCCCATAGGTCTCACACCGTCATGTAGAGTGCCGCTCTACAATCACTACCCAACCATCTCTGTAAAAGGTCATCTTTCCCTTCTCCCTTGCCGCCGTAATCTCTGGCATTACCTCTCTCATATGCGCAAGATGTGAGAGAGTGAGATCATCACCGAGAAAAATACCTGTCTTCTTGAGAGTAGGTCTCTTTCTCAAGAATTCCTTCTTCTCTTCCAAGGAGGGGAAGCGTAGTATGAGGGCTCTCCCTTTCGAAGATTCTCCCGGGCCATCACTCTTCTTGCCCACTCTCCATGCCTTTGTGCGTGAAGGCTTGTCCACCCTCATCATGGATGTGAGACTTGTGACCTCTTTTTCCACATTGTTTATGTCCTTGAGGCCGGTTACCCTCACATGTAGAGCCCGCATCCTCCTCCTTTGTTCCTCTTCGAGGGTCATGTTAATAAGAGTGGGTGTACAAGGAGCTTCCTTACCTTCCCCTTTCTTGGCAACCTCAATCCATTTTTCGGCCTCCTCTACTTTCTTTTGTGTTGCGGAGATGACTGTGGCCCATGACTTCTTCTCCTCACCTTCCTTGATAACTCGTTTTTCTTCTCTCATGGTATTCAATTCTTCCATCATGGATGGCTGAATTTCGCCTTCTTTGAGCTGCCCATTTTTTGCTTGTAGATTTCGGATGATGGAATCTTGGATGACCACTTTCTCCTCGAGCAAAGCGATCCTCCTACACATGCCATCTCTTTCTTCGGTCCATCTTTGAAGAATAGTGCTCCTCTCCTTCCTCCACTCTTCAACTTCGTTTCCCCATTCTCTCATTTCCTTCTCTATTGCCGACATCCTTTTCCCTGTCCGCATGAAAGAGGCTTTGTGGGCGGCCGGTGAGGGATGCGTCTTCTAACACGTGGGGGAAGCTGTTGACACTTCTTCCACGCTTCCCATGATTGAGAGAGAAATGAAAATGAAATGAAATGAAATGTTATATTAACGTCTTCAAAAGGCCAAAGTGGCCTATGAGACCAGAAAGTTACAATGTGGTGGATCTTTTACAAAATCAGAGTAACAAGATGACAAAATGATAGAATGATAAAGTAAAATACTATGGAATCTTGAACTACTAGGTGTGAACTAAGCAGCTAGCTAGGATAGCTAGATCACAAGAGATCCAACATCGGTTGCTAGTGGATCGCATCAATCTCCTTCGTGGTCAGTAGTCTGACCGGGCGTCGTGCACGTCGGGCCAAAGTGATCCGAATCCTCTGATGCAGATGCTGTGTAGTCCTCCGCAGTCGTGGGTGTCTGGATCTCCCCAGCTCTGGTGTGAGGCGACAAGCTTTGCTGTGGTAGTAACTCCTCCGGGTGTCCAGTGGCAGCTCTAAAGAAGTCTGTGATCTGTCTCTGAGACTGGCTAGCCTCTCCTCTCATCAGGCTCTCTCTGTGTCTGTGCAGCTCGAGAAAAAACAAACCCAGGCATCTCTGATCCTCGTACCGCATGACTCTGGAGAGTGGTCCAAAGCCCTCTCTGAACAAGCAATGGAAGCGGCCTCGTATCTCGTAGTAGACGGGGCAGTGGCATGTGTAGTGCAACTGTGTCTCAGGCTCGATGTCACACAGGGGGCATGTCCTGGCCTACTCTGCTGTATCTCCCAGTCTCGATCTGCAATAGCTGGTGTGAAGATGTGCGTATCTGGCCAATAGCACATCATATCCCATGAGACAAGTGGGTGTCCATATATCTGAGCCTCGTCACAAAACCATCCTCCGTAAGCTGGAGAAGATGCTCTCTGTAGAAAGCGATCTTCGTGCTCAGCTCCTGTGCTGGCTGTATCCATGTCCTCTTGGTGTCTAGCTAAGTCAAGTCTTGGCGGATGAGCCTGGTGATCTCGGACTGTGTAAGAGTCAGAGAGGGTGCATCCAGTGAGTACTGGAAGGGAGGCAATCTGTCTATGCTGAACCCATGCGCCTGAAACCATGATGTCATCTCCCCATACCAGCATGCTGTATCTCCCTGCATGGTTAACTGTCGAGAGGACTCAAGTGCAAGGTGGGCATATGTGTCTCTGGGAAGTTCGCACATGCGGTGTATGAAGGAGAGAGAGAGAGAAGAAGAAGAAGAAGAGTCTTAAACAAAAAAAAGGTAAGAAACACTAAAAAATAGCATGAAACACTTATGAAACCTTAGAAAACAGCAAAACACAGATTTGAAACCTAAAAAACAACAAAAAACTGTGGCGAAACCCTAAAAAACAGCAAGAAACGGTGAAGAAACCCTAAAAAACAGCAAAAAACAGTGACGAAACCTTAAAAAACAGCCAAAAGGCAGTTTCGAAACCCTAAAAACAGCAAAGAAGAAGTGGCGAAACCCTAAAAACAGTGATAGACCCATGAGAGAGAAATGAAATGAAATGAAATGTTATATTAACGTCTTCAAAAAGGCCAGAATGACCTATGAGACCAAACTGATACAAAAGTGGTGAATCTGTTACAAAGTCTGGGTACCTTAGTACTAAAGTACTAAGTGTGAAAAGTGTGAAAGTGTGAAAATAAATGTGAAAAACTAAATACAAAGTACTAAATAAACTTCTTAGGAGCATTTTGGGTGTCTGGCTAGAATGCTTCTAATCCTTTGTCGTAGTCTCCTCCGGTGAAGTGTGCTTCTGCATCTCGGTCGTGGTCGTCTCGATTTCCTAAGCTCAATCGCCCTGTCAATGAGGGTGCCTTTGGTATGGATGTGGGTACTCCTTTGTGCTGGCTGCTGGTCTCTTGCTTCTCCTTCCCCTCCTGCTTCTCTCGATCCGAAGAAATCTGTGATCTGCCTCTGAGGCTGTAGTGCTCTTTGTCTTCTCATTAGATTATCCTGATGCCGATGTATTTCCAGTAGGTACAAGCCTAAGCATCTTTGATCTTGGTATTGCATGACTCTATCTAGAGGTGCAAAGCCTTCTTTAAATAGGCAATGGAAACGCCCACGTATCTCATAGTATACGGTGCAATGTCATATGTAGTGTAATTCTGTCTCCGGCTCCATTCTTATGGTTATAGGAAAGTACTTTTTTGTGGTTAGCTGATTCATTTACAGAGTCGTACTCTTGGTAGATTGTTCCTTGACTTGTTTTGCTTCATTTGCTGGAAGCAATCAGACCATGCGGGATGTTCTGGAGATGCTTACAAATGAATGTGAACTGGTTGTTGATTGGAAATATTCGAGGTACTTACTATTTCTGAAGCATTTTTACTTCTGATTATTCAATGGATTCATTAATCTGCTCTTTGTTATTTCAGGATTTATTCTGGATTGTTGCGATGTTTTCAGCTTGCCTTGTCAGATTTCAAGGCATCAATAGGAGACCATGTGAGTCTTAACCAAATATCTGTTGAATTGAATGCTTGGAGAAAGCCACATCTTAAATTGTATTCCTTTTGGAGATGTGAAATGCATTGAACTTTAGATACCAAAAGGTTCTATCCAAAACATTTTGTTGATCTCTTTTAAGCACATCTGTATTCTGAAAACTTAGCATGTGTGTTGCATTATTCACATCCTTTGTTTTCTGATGGCTTGTGTAGTTTTCCGTCTTTTAAATGTGTAAAAGATTGATAAAAGGAAAGTGAAGTGGAGTGAGGTGCGAATGTTGTAAAAATCTGATGCACCTTTCCATGAACATTAAGGAGATTTATGTCTCACTAGTAACATAATTATTAAATGTTTTTATGGTGCGTATCACAACAAGGTTGCTGGACTGGTGGCTTCTTTAGCGTCTTTCCTTGGATACGGCTGGAGTGCCAGTCATTTCAGTTTAAAAACTGATGAAGCATTCTCGGATGCCCAAAAGAAGGAAACACCTACAAACAAAGCAGTCTATAAACCTCCTCATTTACGACGGATGTCGGCTAAAACTTGGAGTCAAAAGCTCGAGACTTCAAGAGAGAATCAGCAATCCAAATCTGAAGTGGAAAGACGAGCGTTGCTGTCTGATTCGGATCAAAGTGATAGTGATGGAGCAATTGGAAATCTAGACAGGTTCAAATGTTCGAAGACCAGGACTCTGGCAATTCTTAATATTCAAGTGAGAAACACAATTTTGCTTTATTGTCAATCTTAATTGTATTAAATGTACTGGGTAAATTTAACAAGTGTAACGTGTGAAATGCACCCTAGAATTTGGACTTCAACCCTGGCTGACATTCCCTCTCTCTAGATTGGCCATGCAGGCTTACATTGTTTCCAATCCTCTAAGTCAGTCAATGTGTTTTGTGTAAAGGCTCTGGCTCGTGCTGAACCCAAGTCTCTCCATGCACATTGGACTTTGCTGTTTCCAATGTATGATATACTGAATACCAGGTAAAGTTGTAGGCGTGCCAAATAATTGAAGCTGACACTCACAGATTCTGCTCTCACTGACTACCTTAAACACATGAATGAACTCAGACGCTTGCAGAATTCCTTACTGAAGACATTGCTGTATGATCCCATTTTAAAGGTGTCCTTTTTCTACCCTTTTTGGAACCTTTATGATAATTTATTTGCTAATAAGTAACTTCTCTACTTATAACCCTTTAAGATTAGGTTCGTGTAGCTGCTGCTGCAACAATATCTCTAATGCTGGAGGGACCGTCACGAGCTTTCATAAGGATGGCAGAGTTTAGAGACATTGGCAAGACTGGGTCTTTCATGACTCTATCATTCTCACTGGGCCAAGTTCTTTTGCAACTGCAGAGAGGTCAGCATAATCAATAGGGTCCTTGAAGACAAACAGGAAAAAAAATCAGTAAGGTTTTATGGATTTCAGGTCTCAGTCACCTGGCTCTCAATGAAACAAATCTCGGGCTTCTTGTTGCGATCTTGAAGGCACTTTCTCTGTTTGTAGGATCAGCTCCGTATGTCATTATTAGCCTTCTGACATTGTTCTCTTGCGTCAGCCAATTGTTTCTATGCTTAGAATGTCCGCTTATTTTGTATCAAGCAGTTTTTCTCGTCTTCCAAATGAGATGCTTCCCAATATTATCGAAGCTATACAGAAGAGGATAAAATGTCTCCTTTCCCTGTCAACAAATGATCAAGTGAATGCTGTGGTAAGTGCATTTG